>NC_045635.1:114286243-114911243 GCF_009829155.1 Mustela erminea | reverse complement strand
CCAGTGGGCCGTGGAGGGGGCGGGGCCTGCTAGAGGGTCAAGTTGTATAGAAATGCCACGAAGGGAGTGTCGATGATACATAATCCAGAGGGGAGGGGGCTGGCCACAGAAGGACCAGCTGGGCTGCGAAGTGAGAAGGACCCCCGTCCACCCCGCGAAGGGCGGAGAGTGAGCAGGGACCCGTGGGCTGGAGATGACAGAGGTCCTCTTAGACGCGTTCACCTGCAGGTAACCAGCTGTAGGTCCCCGGGCGCGGGTGGTCTTGTAGGCGGCTGTTACAGCGGCAGAGGAAGGTGGGTGGGTGGGCAGAGCTGGAGGCAGAGGCTTGGATGTCCCTGACCGATGTGCCTTCCTAGGAAGCAAACAGCCAGAGAGAAGCACCGGAGGCTGAAGATGGATTACGTCTTTTAGGAAGGGGGCAGAGCAGGGGAGGAAGGTTGCTTGTGTCACCTGGTATGATTTATCGGGTGTTAGAATTGCCGTTCCTGTCCCAAAACATGTCCCTATAGCCCCTGACAGGTCTCTGTCAGAGATTCATGACTGGGGGTTAACAAGCAATCCCATTCAAGACGCAGATACCCTGGGGAGGGCTGATGGGACCCGGAGTCCAACTGTTAGTCTTTCACACCTTGGGGATGAGCCTCTAGGTTGAAGGGAGGAGGAAGGGCCGGGCCGGAGGGGACTGGGGGACTGTGTTGTCATGGAAACCCCGGGAGGGAAGGGTGGTGGAAGGCGGTCAGCCCGCTGAGTGTGGCCGAAGGTTCAGAGGTCAAGGAGTGCGGAGACCAAGAAGAAGCCAATGGATTTCGCCGGAAGGCGGTTATTGATGACTTCGAGAGGGCAGTGGGGCCCCAGTCAGGGAGGAATCAATGGGGAGAAAAATAAGGCAGCAAGTAATTTGGCAAGAGAATGTCGAGGCACAGGGCCCTGGCGTACTTGGGAGGTGCTGGAGGTCCGCTTCCAGAGCCCCGCCACGAAGCCGGCAGTTCAGGGAAGTGAGTCCCATCAAGGTGTCAGTCCCTCGGTGCATATGAAAGTTGCTTTTATGCCGTCCTGTAGTTTATTAAGGGTGCAACGGGGTCATGTCTAAACACAGCCTGTAGCTTCATCAGAAACACTCTGTGGCTACAAAAGGGCTAATCATCCTCGGAGCCTTCTGTGAGTCCTGATCATTGATCACCAGAATAGGCTCGAAATGTGACAAGAATTACCGGAACGTGACAGAGACACGAAGTGAGCAAACGCTGTGGGGGAAAATGGTGCTCGTAGACTTGGTCCACGCGGGGTTGGCCCAGACCAGTCGTAAAAACCACAGCGTCTGTGAATAGCACGAGGCGGGCCTGTGTGATGAAGAAGGAGCCTCGGGGGCCCGTGAAGGCCCGTCAGGTCAGGAGGTGGGCGGATGGTAAAGGCAAAAGGGAAGAAACAGCTAAGCAGGAGAGGCTGCTAGAAGGAGAAGGAAGAAATGAAGTGTCTATAGAAGGAAACCAGGCAATAGAAAGATGTGAGAGGCTGCAGAGAACTTACTAGAAGAGTGAGCCCCGAAGGACTGCCCTTCTCAAGTGCAAGGAAGGAGACGGAGAGAGGCATAAGGATCATTAGAGCAAACCGGCTGGTGTTTTTGCACCTGCTAATCGCCTCTCTGTTTAAGGGGTTCGGAGAAGCCCTCCTGTGTGAGATTTCGTTTTATGCTGTTTTCAGAAAGTAATTACTTTTTCACGTTACATGGGTATGATAGTTCTCTTGTTCTTACCGGTTAAAAGTAATTTTATGAATAAGAATTTGAGACACATGCTAGAGCATAGGAAACTTCCTGTCACCTGGAAACCCCTTCTGTTTTGCTCCTTTTCAAAGTAAAATCGTTTTCATTTTGTGACCCCAGAGCCTCGTGCCTTGGCATGAACCACGTGACAACTTAGGTGTGTATACTCGGGAAACCAGCATGGTTTTTCGTATCTCACTGTTACGTAGAGGCAGAAGAGAGATACACCACGGGTTTGTATTCCTTTCAAAGCAAAATCCAACCAGTTTGGTGCCTCGAGGTTGGGTATCTTTTTTAAAAGGTCACCGTTCGTGTTTCATTGCCTCCCATAAGCTCTGTGTTACACATTAGGGACTCCTGAAATTCTTAACAAATAAAATGCCCAACTTCTGTTCTCCGCTTAGCGTGTTTCATTTCCCTTTAGGAAAAAGAGGAGCGGTACCTTCTGTTATTCTCCAGTGTCCTGATAATGTTATCGGCAAGTCCTCGGATGAGTGGCTTTATCTACCAGGTTAGTAGATTTCATATAAAGCACATAGCAGGATCCAGAATGAAAACAGGTTTCCATCCAGATGCAGTATTTCCACTGTGACGTAAAAAGGTCCAGCCAGAGAACACAGAATGCTCTGACCCTTTGTTGTAATTAAACAGCTTATAAGATCAGATGTTCTTTAGATCAGAAACCTTTATATTGCTGTAATGAGTTTATCTTCAATGTCCACTGCTCTGGTTATGAGCATAACCTATGCATGTTTAAAAAGAACTCTTAAGTGTGCAACCGGATAAATTCGCAGCCAAGTTTCACGGGCTCGTCTCACATCATTACTGCTGAGAAACTATAAAGCGGATTCGGGGTTCTGAAGTACAAGTCGTGAAGAAACTCCTTAGGAAGTTAAGCTTCCTTCAACCTGCTCCCCAAATATGGAGGGGCCCGTGAGTTACGGTTGCCTGTTTTTATCTGTTGTAGCAATTACTAATTTTCATTAAAAAAATTTTTATTTTTATTTATTTATTTTTTGGGAATCTTTACTTTGTTGACAGATTCTCCTGCAAATGTGTCAGAAAAAAGTGAGCTGTTTGTAAATCCCCACCATATGGTTTAGGGCGTTTTAGCAAAACACAACCCACATTTCCCCCTTGCTTCCTTGTCTAATGAAAACTGAAAGCAGAGAAACATACTATCTATTGACAGGACAGAGAAATCTGTCTAGCCGTCATTCAACAGTGATTCTTGAGAGGGTCACAAAAATCTAATAGACATAAGCAGAGATGCATATAACCACAGACTTAATGGGAATGTTCTTTTCTTGATAGGGAAAAATACCAGTAGCGGGAATGGTGGTGACTAGATTAGATGAAATCGAAGGGAATGACAACACATTTGAAATCACAGGTAGGTAATTTTCTCTTTTTTCAAGTAGCTACTTGAAATCCTTTTTGGGACGAAATGGAATTTGAGTAAATTAATGTCATTATTTTCTGTGATAAGCCTCTGAGTGAGTTTTACCTGGGCAAGGCAGAGTGTAATTAGGGCCCAGCGATGGAACACAGTCTCCTGGTCATTTGGAAACCTCGGCTTTGCCATTAGTTTCAATCTCTTCTTTCATAAGAGCTGCTTGTTAGAACTCAGAAATAACAAAATGGACTGACATAAAAGCACAAACTGAAGAAAATGCCAAGCCTGACCTTTTGGCCTGTGGTGCCTTTTTGCCAGGCCTGTGTGATTTCCATGTGACAGTGGTATTTTTTTTTGTATGGACTTGGCACGGTGGCTGACACTGGGATAATGGCCCCAGGCCTTACCCACTTCTTCCCTAGGAGGGAGCCTGAGATTAGATGTTGGTCCCGTTTCAACTTTGAATAGTTCGGTGAGGCAGTCCAGAATTCTCCCGGCGGGCTGAGATGGGCCCTGGCCTTCAATTTTTGCCCTGTGAGTTTGTTTGAAGTTTTACACTCCTTTCCTCCGATTCTGTAAGCAGTAGAAATCAGGGACAGTGTTAGAAATCAGATACAGATACTTAATTTCCTGACCTCATGAACTGTTCCTTCTGACATAGAAGCTTCCACAGGGTTATTCTCTAGGTGCGAGTCTTAGTTGCGTTGAGTCTGTGTATGGGGAGGTGAGCTCAGGCTTCTCGTCTCTCATTACCAAATGCTCCCCGTCGGACGATGCAGGTAACATAGAGAGAATCGTCATCCACTGCAACAGCAGTCAGGACTTCCAGGAGTGGCTGGAGCAGCTGTGCCGACTCATCCGGGGACCCGCCTCCTGCAGCTCGTTATCCAAAACGTCATCATCATCTTGCAGCGCCCATTCCGTAAGTGGCCCACTCGTGCTGTATGGGGGTTGTTGAGGCTCTCGTCAGACCTGCCTGCAGAGGACTTACGAGAAGTAGCGAGCATGCCCTAAGACTTCGGCTCGTCTATGTCTGTAGGTTTCGAAGTACAATAAAACCTCATGAATTCCGATGGCTGGTTTTGGACAAGGGTCCACCCAAGTTAAGACAGAGGTGTGCACTTCTGTTTGATGGTCCTAAGGGTCTCCCCACCCCTCCAAATCTCATTTATGCCCCCACATTCATTGGGTCACCTTCAAGGGTAAACTTCCAGCGTTGCCTTCTTCCGAGTTAGCATGAATTTGGACTTTCTGGAATTGGAATCGATGAGATTTTACCGTACTTGTTAAGTGAGAGCGAAGATTGCCGTGTTCTCTGTTAACACTCATACCGGCCATGCCAAAACTCCAGTCTCGAGCACCGCGTGTTGCGGTGCGAAGAACGAGGGCTTTGGCATTGGACCTGAGTTCAAATCTTGGCTTTGTCAGTCGCCAGCTAGTTTCTTTGCTTTGCTGATGTTCGTCTTCAGTTGTTCCGGTGAAATAACCTCTTTTGGCACCTAGTTGAGCGCCCAACACGTGACTGAACCCATTCGAGGTTAACTCTGCTTTCCTCTCTTCTAAAGGAAAGCCACCCCTGGCTTGAGTGAAATTCCAGCAGAGAGAGGGAAGACAGGATCATAGGATGTTGAGTCAGTGGGGTGCTGTTGCTCACAGACCCGCATAAGCTGGACCGAAAAGTGCCAGTTCTCAAACGGGATGCTTTTGTGTTCCCACCTTTTCCTTCCTGTGGCTGGCTTTGCTGATCCAATGACACTGCGCTGTTCTCTCGCCGTGTTGGCCCAAGGTCGGGTTCAGATGGCAGATTGCCAACATCTCATCAGACATTTTCCCAGTCTTTTAGCTCTACTGGACAGCCCCGAGGACCCCTGGAACCTCCTCAGATTATAAAGCCGTGGAGTTTAAGTTGTCTACGACCTGCACCTCCACTTAGACCGTCAGCAGCACTAGGTTATAAAGAGGTAATTTTTGCTACCTATGGTATAAAATGCTTCTGACAAGCTCATTCCCTAGCTCATTACAAAGAGTTCTGTGGGAATGTGCTAGAGTTTATGCTATGGCATACACATCAATCACTTGGGAATTGTCAGACTCGGGGATTTCTTATTTATCAACTATCCACAGGGTTTGTGTGCACTGCCTGAGCTCCCGGGTGCCCTCCCAGAGTGCCTCTGGTTCACCTTTCTCATGGTCCGGCGTGTATACCCAAGGGCCACTTCACTGGACTTGAATTTCCATCCAAGCAGACCCAGTTCTGCATTTGGGATCATTCTGGTCTGTTAAGCCAAACTGGGAAAGTCTTACAGGACCAGGCCCTGGGTCTGAACTATGAGGGGCTGGACTTTTTGCTACAGTTGGGAGGGGAAAAGAATTCAATGAAAAGAATGTCCTTTAAGCAGAAGCTTCTAGGCAATAACCTTAGAGGGCATTGGATATTTGGGTAGTGTGGGGACTTCAAGGTTCTATGTTTTCCTGAAAGTTGCAGTCAGGAAGTATCAGTCACTGGCCTCGGTGGACATGTGGACTATTACTTTTTCCATCCACAGTGTATTTTACTACTTTTTCCCCCTAAGCTGTTTCTCATCATTCCAGCTTTCAGTGAAGAGCCTCGTTTATTAGGAACTGTTCTTTACCCAGGTCTTACCGAGTGAAGGTGTAAGTCTGTGAGGGTTATGAGGTGCGTCTTGGAATTAGGGGGCAAAGACAGCATATATTTCTATATCGAATATGTGTTTCAATGCGTGACACAGATTCAGCTCAATTTTAAGTTTGTCTCCATCTCAAACACCGTGCTGCTATTTCGGTGAATTGTTGCCTCCAACCCTGAGTGCAGTAAAAATAAAACAATCTTTGGACACTGGAGGATTTTTTGATCATTTCAATTGGGCACGACAGGAGAAGGCTAAATCCTTATTACCTACCTCTGTTCAGAATTGGTCGAGGAAACAGTCCCACAGGTTTGCTTTGGAATTTGGCCCGTGATGCCCGCAAGCCTCCAGTTTTCTTCTCCGATTACATGAACCAGGAGGGCCACTTCATAGTTACGTGGGTCCCCTTTTTAACGATGGCTATTTTGTAATTGTCAGTCACTAAGTTCAAGTGCCGCTCTTCCCAGAACTAATCCTAAGGCATGATCATGTCGTTTCCACTGGGAGAAGAGAGTTATTAATATGTCCTTACTATGTAGTGTGTATTTCGGTTACTTTCAGTATTTGTTACTCTGCACGGAACTGTATTCCTTGGGCTTTTTGCATGGTGATATTGGCATCTGAGACTAATGTGGGAAACGTAATGATATTCACTCTGTGTAACTGATGATGACACTAACATTTCAAATGTTGTTTTAGAATTGTTGATAAATGGATTTGGTCATTATAACCATCGACCTCTCACGCTCATCTTCTCTTTCTTTACATATTCACTTTAGAGGATGTCTTATATCTTAAAGGTAAGGGTAGAACGATATCTTTGGCTTACAGTGACGTTATAATGCTGTGCCATAACCTTTGATGAATGAAGCTTTCCTTTATGCTTGTTTTGTCCCTTGTTCTGATTGGTGGCTAAAATATGAAGATGCAAATCTGACATGTAAGTACTTTCTTCAAAAAAGCAGGCTCTTGGGAAATACGTTTGAAAACGACGTCTTAGACGCCCTAAAAAGGCCTGTTTTCCTTGTGTGGCTGTATGTGTTTTAATGCTCTTTTTCCTGTTATTTTTGTCATATGCGAGTTTTCCATGGCTGTCTGTTTTCAAGCCTAAGTGGGTCATTGTGGCTGAGTGGAAAAAATTAGATTCTTTGTTCCATATATTTTAAGGTACCAATGATTATCCACACATCACGTAGATGCATCGCATGGGAGGTTGGGAGAATGGTTGCCATTCTAATCCATTTACTTGGTTACGGGCACTGGTTATTCAGACGGCAAAGGCAAACTCAATAATTCGTGGCTCTGTCATCTCCTAATTAAAAATATGGCTTTAAGGGTGCCTGGGTGGCTCAGTGGGTTAAAGCCTCTGCCTTTGGCTCAGGTCATGATCTCAGGGTCCCGGGATCGAGCCCCACATCGGGCTCTCTGCTCAGCGGGGAGCCTGCTTCCCTTCCCCTCTCTCTGCCTGCCTCTCTGCCTACTTTTGATCTCTGTCTGTCAAATAAATAAATAAAAATCTTAAAAAAAAATAAACTACGGCTTCAGATATGTATGTCTAAGCTTGGGTCTGCACCTGTGACTGCCGACCCGGAGTTATTTATGCAGAGAGCACTCATTTGGCTTTTCTCTCCAACTTCAGGGAAAGGATTCAGTCCCTCTGCCTTGATTTTCCCATCTGACAAATGGAAATTAATATTCTTCTTTGGGGGACTGTTGCTAGGGAAAATGTATTTATACCACTTTGAAGCTCTTTGAAAAGCAGTGTGTACTATAGTTGTTATTTAATTCCCTTAAAACTGTATCAGTGAGGACCCTAAACCAAATTAGGAATACGGTTATTTCCCTAGGATTGACACCCACTACTTTCTCTACAGATGGGCACATGTCCCTCTGGCAATTGAGAGGAGAGTGTCATTGCCTCTGTTTTATGTTACCTTTTAGAGCTTATTGGAGCCATTTATTGTGTGCATTATTAAATTTAGATGCACTCTGGAGACCGTCAAAATAAGAGAGAGCCATTTGGTTTAATTTCATTTGCTCTTTTTCATTTGTTTTCGGGGAGAGAATTCTAATTCATAAAGAAACCTCCGTCCTTACAGGAGTCTAGTAAAAGCCCCAAAACGATGAAGAAGTTTCTTCACAAAAGAAAGACGGAAAGAAAGCCGTCGGAGGAGGAATACGTGATTCGGAAAAGTACGTGTTTTATACCTTTTGACAGTCGGTTACAGATGAGCTAGCAGAAGAATTTTGTTGAGGGCAGATGATCAGAGCAGTTTGTCCTCTGGTATCACCTGTTACAGAAAACTCTGCGTGCTCTCAGGTTCTGTCACCTCTAAGCTTTCTGAACGAGCTGCCTCCCGTTGCATTTCATTGATCTGAGCCAGACGGCTGCCCTATGACCTTCACCTTGGACATTTCATCCCGCCTGGTTGGGAACCACTAAAGGGCCCCATATGCTATGGATACATTGCCCCCCGCCTTATTTTCTGATGCCCAAGATGTTTTCCCCTGCTGAGACACACTAAATAGACCTGAAGGCCGAAACCCTTCTGGAAGTTAAATGCTCAGTGACGTTCCCAGTTCGCCAAGGAATCAGCCTGCTGCCTTGTAGAAGCAGCTTGATTCTGAGGCGGACTGTGCCGTCGGTCGACCGGTCCCTATGTGCGCGTTTGCCTCGATCGCGGGGACCGAGGTACTCTGGGGCACGGGTAAAGGAGTAAGTGATGCATTGCAAAGGGTGTCTCAGCCAAAAATACACTCTGGAGAACTCTCTGCCACACTCCAGCTTCTGCATGGCCCAGCCTGTCCCCCGCGGAGTACGCATCAGTCCTCTGGCAGGGTTCTGCGCCACCCTCCCCCCAAGTCCCTTCAAGAAGATTTTGGCAGGGGGAGGGAGAATCAATGACTCTGCTGGCTGGTTGGAAAAAGTGCGCGAGTTGTGTGCGGGAAAGCTTCCTAGAGAAGGGAAGCCTGGCAGTGTGAAGGAGGGGCAGTTTGTGGTGTGTGTCAGGGGAGAACCGAGGCTAGGGCCATGCCCAGTGCTGTCATCGTGGCTCCTAGGAGTCTAGTAAAAGCCCCCAGTGATGAAGACGTCTCCTCAGAAGAGAAAAATGGAAAGAGAGCCACCAGAGGAGGCTTTCCGGGCAGGGGGAGGGGGGAGCTGGTCCCCAGCAGCCAAGCGCGTGGCATCCTTTTGAGGTTCTAGAGACGGATCTCTCTCTGCCAAGTCCTTACCCCCTTAAATCCCCCAGGTACCGCCGCTCTGGAAGAAGATGCGCAGATCCTGAGGGTGATCGAAGCCTATTGCGCCAGTGCGAACTTGCAGCCAGGCCACGGCTCAAGTAGGTCCCCCCACCCCCCGCAACCACTTTCTCTTCTGACTGTTCAGCGCCTCTTTGCAAAAAAAAAAAAAAAAAAAACGTGAAAAGCAGGTGACCTGGTGCAGAATTGCATCTTTCCGATAAGGTGCTTTGAGCTGCCAGGCGGTTTGTTTACCCGCTGCTTCTTTTCACCCAGAGAGAAAGACAGATGCAAGAGTAAAAAAGTTGGAGGTGATAGAAATGAAAAAAAAAATTTTTTTTTTCAAAAAGTCCTTCTCCTTTGAAGTACACAGATACCTTCAGCAGCACTAGTTAGGAATTAAAGAGCCCAGAGAGTTCCTGTGTCTGTGAACTGATGCTAATCTCTTCTCATAGGCAGATTTGGAAAGGAAGTCAGAATACTATCTTTGATCAGTTGCATATTTAAGCGAACTGAACAGCACTTCACCCAGCTCGGGTTTCACAGTTGCTCTGAAAATCTGGAAATGTAGCTGCGTGGAGCAGGGGGGCTGTTGGGAATGTCCGCAGTTTACAGGGAGCTGTCAGGGAAGCATACAAGGGTACCGCCCCCCAGCCTCCCAGCACCTTTCAGGCTACATGCTGAGAGCGAGATGACGTTTCCTGATTGATCCTTGAACTTGATCCTTGAACCGCTTCGGTTCTGTCTTGTCTTCCGTGATTATAGACATTCAGGAGACCTGGTGTGAGGTGTTTTGATTTGCAGAAGTGAGTTCTCCATAACTCTCCCTGTTGGACAGCTACTGACCAATCACTTGAGTGGGGGTGGGGATGGCTTGGGTGATGGCCTTGACTGATGCCTTCGAAGTAATGTGTCCCCCAGGGCTGGCGCGAGGAGAACATTTGATGTCACACTTTGACACGTTTGACCATGAGGAGAGGACTGCCCTATGTTCCCCTTCACAGACAGATCCTGGCTGTGGCTTTAGGCACACCCAGCTCTGAGAACAAGTTTCGAGGAGGCCGGAAGGGAAAGTGAGAGCAGTTTGGGCTGTGAAAACTAGGAGGGAGAGGGTGATAGGGAGACACCAGAAGAAGCATCCCTTGTATAAAACATGACCTCATCTGCTCCCCGAACCCGCACTCTTCACGTTGACAGCGTCCGCCAATCTGTAGGAGGCACAGGCAGGTGTTCTGGTCTCAAGAGTCCCATTTCCGCCCCTCCTGCCCAGCCTTCCCCTGAGACTTGGCCATGTCTAGCATCATGGCGGCCTCCCATTCCCCTCCCTCTCCAGCTGGAAGTCCCGTTTCCCAGGAACTCACTGCTGTTACTTCCCACCACGTTTAACCAGTCAGTCAGCCAGTCTGCTGCCTACTTGGTAAGCACCTGTGGAGTGCCAGACCCTGTGGAAAGCAGAGACACCACCACCTCAGCGAGGGGGAGGCAATGAGCACACACAGCGCAAAGGCTGAAGGTTAAGGGCTCGAGCTCCAAAAGGAAGGCTCCAGAGCGAGGGGGAGGTTGGAGGTGCAGGAGAGCTCTTTGGTCCGGTCCCTTGTCTGTTCTGTCACCTCTTCCATCTCTAGACCCATAAAGATGCCCACATCTTTGTGCGACGTGGTAACGCCCACCCCGGCACTGCCCTTCACCAAAATGGACTACACCCACAAAATACCCTCCACCCTGGCCAAAATCAAATCAATTATTTGTTTTCTCATGTCAGGAAGATTTTAGTCAGCAAGTGTTGGATGACTGCTCTGTGGCAAAATGGACTTCACTCACAAAATACCCTCCACCCTGGCCAAAATCAAATCAATTATTTGTCTGTTTTCTCATGTCAGGAAGATTTTAGTCAGCAAGTGTTGAATGACTGCTCGGTGGGTACAAGGCAGCAACGTGCCATTGACAAAGACCCCTCAGCGACAATAGCAGAAGGGCCAACACCTAGAGTAGTCTCGAGTAACTCTGCCCTTTTCCCCTCTCGCAACCCTTGTCTTCGTAGGTGCTCGCAAAGATTCACTCCCACAAGTCTTACTCCCCGAGGAGGAGAAACTCATCATTGAAGAAACCAGGAGCAATGGCCAGACTATCATTGAAGAAAAGTGAGTAGAACAGGCTACATTTTCTGATTTGTCTGGGGGCTGGAAAGAAGGTTCTGGCAGGGTAGTGCGTCTGTTGCAAAGCCCGCACTGAAGGACAGTGCCTCCTTGTCCAGGCATATAGCCCTTTTTGCTCTCACGCCGATGGGAACTATGGGAGGGCTGCCCCCTAACAAGGGGAAGGAAGAACAGGAAGCAGAGTGGGTGGAACTTTCTGGGGCCAGCACCCCCGTACAGTACAGTGCTTCAGAGTATTCAGTAATAGCACTCCAGGGTCCAGATGGTTCTGAGGAAGGCTACAGCACTACTTCTCCTGGCCAGAGGGTTGCTTCTCCCATTTACTGAGTCAAACCCTGGACATTCACATACTTGAATATTTAGAATCCTCCAGAAACCCAGTGAGACAAGCATTACTTTCACCACTTCTATTGAGGTTGAGGCACAGGGAAACGATGTTCCCAGTCTACCTTTGCACATTAGTGAGGGTGACCTAATGGGGGAAAATCAGGTTAAGTACCTTTGGGCTCATAAAATAAACACAAAGTAGCCAAATAATTCATTTCTTTAAACTTGAGTCATTTCTGAAGTCAGGCCTAAATTTGCATAGGACAGCATATTTCAAAGTGCTTGACATCATCAATGTGTTTTTCCATCTGGTATATGAAGTGATGTGGCAAAATGGTAAAGCACTTGGGCTCAAGAGAACAGCCCTGGTTCAAGTCCAAATTCTGCATCACATTAGCTGTGTGACCTGGGGCCAGCCTTTTTAACTGCTTCATGCCTTGGTTTCTGCATCCATAAATGGGTATGATGGTAATACTTGAATTTAAGGTTTGTTGTGGGGCTAAATGGAAGAAGAAGTATAAAGGCTGGCCCATGGTCATCACTCAGTAAATGATAACGGTTGTAATAACATTGTTATGAGAGCTATATTAATCCCCACAGCAACTTTGTGTGGTTTGCGGGAAATGTGGTATCATCCCCATTTTGTATGCAAAGAAAGTAAGACAAGGAGAGGAGGAGAAAGAAACTGGTTACCCAGGGCTGGAGGACTGGTAAGTGGTAGGATCAGAACTGGAACCCAGATCTCCAGAGTTCTTGTCCAGGGAGAGAGCCATCTGGGACTTAAATGTCCCATGACTCAGCCAGGGCAGTTCATCCTCTTTTAAGACAGGTGGGATCTTCCAGAAATAATGCCCCCGACTTTGTGTCATGCAGGGTCATGTAGAGTCGGAGAGGTGAGAACAGCAGTGCCATCACACAGATACCGTAAGATAGGCAGGGTCTCAACACCCCTAATATGTTAGGTGATATTCATTCCTGCCCCAAAGAAAGAATCAGAACCTTATGACGAGCCCTGGTCTCTCTTTCTTTGTACTCCCTCAAGCTGGGAAGCAGGCGGCCAAGGAAGAGGGCAAAATAGGAAAGGTGCCAAGACATGGTATTCGAATGACCATGCGTGCTGGCAGTTGTTTGCCCATAAAAATGGGGACCACGAGGATGGTTCGTAGCAGTCTCTCTCTCTCCTGACCAGCTAGAAAGTCCACTGCTTTTCAGGATCTGTAGTTCTTGAAAGCTGCTTTTATGGTTGAGTTTTCCTTAACAGCATTTCAGTGCCAGCTCTTAATCTCTGAACTTTATGTTGTAGGAGTCTGGTTGACACTGTGTATGCCTTGAAGGATGAGGTCAAAGAACTGAAACAGGTAATGAAATAGAATAGTCATTTTCTCGGGTCATATAACAGGAACAAGGTGGTGAGGTGGGGATTTTTCTTGTGTCTTCAAGGTAGGTTTTGTTGATTTTACTGCATGGTCTTGGCTTCAGATTTCTCAGGATTGCTCATATACCTACTTAGCGGTTTGCAGTAGGGTCCCATACTTAGTGATGGCCTTCCTGTGCTCTGACATCTGTAAGCAGAACGTTAACAAAGATAAAGCACTTGTGAGTGCGTGAGTATAAGGAGAACCGAGTATAAGGATTGAAGATGAAGCTTCTTACATGGGTCTCTGGTTTGACAGGGTGGTTCCCTTCATGGAGATCCAGAGCCACAGGAGGAAGAGAAGGTTGGGGTGACTGTAAAGATAGAGTTCACTTTAGGACATAATGAGTTTGAGGTACTTGTATATACCAAGTTGATACTGGGGGACTGTGGACCTAGTGCTTGTGAGATGAGATGAGGTCAAGTGTGTAAGAGACGTGCGCGGCCTCTGAGTTGAGCTGCAGGAGATGAGACACTAAGTGAAAAGGGAGCTAAGCTGGAAGAGGGCCTGGGCCAGAGCCGCCGCGGACGCTTACGCCGCAGGCCCAAAGAATGCGAAAGCTCGGCCCGAGAGGGGTCAGAGAAGCAGGAGGCTGTCCTGTCTTAGAAGCTGAGAGAAAGGAGCCCGAGGAAGGCATGTACAGTCAGTGGTGAAAGCTGCTAAGAAGATGAGCAGGAGGAGCCCTGGGAAGGGCGCCCTTGGTTGGGGCATTAACCAGTCTTTTGCCATCATAGGAAAATAAAAGAATGAAGCAGTGCCTGGAAGAAGAATTGAAATCAAGAAGGGACCTCGAAAAGCTGGTGCGGAGGCTGTTGAAGCAGACTGATGAGTGTATTCGGGCCGAGTCCAGTAGCAAGACCTCCGTTCTTCCGTAACCGTCACTGTGCAACTGGGCACACGTGCCTCCGGGGCATCTAGAAATGTCCAGCTGAATGATTTGTTTGCTCACTTCCTTGGTTTTTATTTTGTATCTGAGTCAGTCCTTCTCTCTCTCTCTCTCTCTCTCTCTCTCGCTCTCGCTCTCTCTGTTTGCTTGAGTGTTCGTTGTCGTTTGGTTATTGGTTGGTTATTTTCTTTTTGACTGGGGTAAAAGCGAGACATGGTGGTGGAAATCTCCCCCGAGTCTTTTCCACTCAATAAGAAAAGGAAAACGAGGATTTAAAATGGATTTTAGATGATTTAAATGGTCTTCATATGGCCTTCAATTTATAGTGCCTCTTCACCAGCCATTACTCGCCCCCACACCCCGCTCTGTCACTCTTTTGGGGCTGCCGTATCAAAGTGGCCGGCCGTGGCTTAGTAAATGTGAACTTGACTTTTTCTTTCATGCTTTCTTGTATCTGGAAGCCCCTCAGTACCCAATTTAAGGAGGGCAAAGCTCCTTGAGCTATGACAAGGGTAGGGTCATTTGCCCAGTGACCCAGCCATCCTGCCCCGACTATCATGTGCCACCCTCAATGCACACTTTTTTTTTTTAATTACTGCCCTGTGTTGTCTATAAGGCCAAGAAAACAGTAGCATCCTTATTCCTTTTGTGTGGGTTTACATTTTAACTCTATGGGGCAGAAGCCCCGGTCACCCTTGCCAACACCAGACCCATTAGCAAATTGCAGTAGACAATCTTGCCCATCTGCCGCAGAGTTGACCATCCCCGCCCAGTGCATGATGGTTTTTGCCCCTCACTGTCTGCCTCGTGTGTAAGTTTTCTACTTCCCCAGTGCTTTTCAGCCAACCGTGTAAAGCGGTATGTAAACTTGTACGTGTGCACTTTGCCTACTTTTTGGAAATATAGACCGTGAGCAGTCACTTCATCTACATGGCGTATTTCAACTTTTGAACCTCTCCTTCAAAACAGTCCGCATTGAGGAGATAGCGTGCCCTAGTAATTCAGTGCGAAGCTGTAATATTCATCAACCTCTTTGAGTAGGACTTGAAGCATTATTTGCAGAAATGTGCTGTTGGTCGAGTTTGTATATCCAGAAAGAAAGGACCCCCCCCCCGCCCATCCCCCTACCCCTGGCAGTGGTCGTGTGCTGGTTCCTGGTGAAGCTCCGTGTTTGGAACTTGTCTACTAACATTGCTCGTTGACTCCAACAGTCCCCTTTGTGAGTGTCTCCAAATTTAGAACAGTGGTAAACCAGGTTTAGAAGAGGGTCCCAGAAGAGCAGAACACATCCAAATAGGCACAAATGGGAGTCGGCACGAGGCTCCAGGACAGAGCAGTGCAACCCACTGCCCCCTCTCCCCAAGACAGGTGCAGTCAGGCAGGTGGGGCTGATCACTGGAAAGAGAGGCAAAGGGCCAATGGACTGGTCAAGGTCGCCTTCCAGATATATTTGGTGGGTCACTCTAAATGTGGGTTTTGCCAATGGCGTTTAGAAACCACACTTGAAGTTTGAATCCCCCAGCTCGCTAAGCTCTTTTTCTTTGTAGTACTGGGGGGGCCTCAAGTTCCCGTAGCTCCGCGGTACAGGGCTATTGACTGCTTGCCACACGGCAGAAATGACACCATCCGCAGGAAGGGGACGGTTCTGGAAGACCGCCATCAGCCAACCGCAGGCAGCCATCTTTGGAATGAAGAGTGAAGATTTCTAGAAGTGGCTCCTGTTCTGTTTTTAAGCCCAGCAGCTTAGATACACCATCCTCCACCTAAAAATGAACAACCACCACACAGACCTGAGCATCTGCCCCACCTGTGGTTAATGAATGGCTTGCAGTAAATGCGCCAGCTATATCCGTAGGGAACATTTTTGTGATTACAAAATACTTTAGCTGATAAGGCATAGGATTGCTTACAATATTGAAAGGTCTTTATTTTAAAGTGATGTGTACATATGCATGTTTCTGGAACTGGGCCTTTTGGAAGAGAGGCCCTCGGTACTGTGGGTAGTGAAGCAGTCCTACACAGGAAACGAAGCCATGTTCACCCGAGACCAGTGTCTCCATAGGTGTGTTGTTTACAATCCTCTGTAAGTGGGTTCCTGTCACCCTGTAATTAAACCGCTGCCCTTAGAGGCTTTTTAGTTCCTCTTCCGTCATGTCCCTTCTTACACAAGCTCAGATTTTCTAACTTGTTTTTATTTTGAAGACTTTTAAAATGGACATTTTCAATAAATAAGAATAACAGTGCTTTATAAACCAAGTCCTGTGTTTTTCTTCTCTTCTTTTTCTCTTCTCCTCAGAAATATTTCTCACAGGGTGGCAGCTTCCTCCCCCATGTACTCCTGAGCTGTCCGCTGTCATCGGGTCCCCTGGCAGGTGCACTTGCTCCCCACTTCACAGAGATAACTCATGTCATAAGACAGAACCTTCCTTAACTTCGCCACCCCTCTCCTTCTGGTCCCAACCTACGAACTGTTCGCACACCATTTTCCGTCCACAATCAGGATTTTATCAGCCAGTGATAGCCTACATTCTGACCACAGTTGGAATGCTGGTGTCAGCCGTCAAGATGAAAATATTTGCTCCACCTCGAGACAGATGTGCTGGATATTATCTGTTTCGCTGCTCAGCACCCTTCCTACCCCTTTTGTGTCTCTCCCTAGAAGACTTAAAAAAAAAAAAAACCAAAAAACAAAACCCTCAGACTCCCTTGCAGCTAGGGTATGGAGATACAGTGTGCATCTCTGATACATTTTCAGTTCTGTCAATGAAACACCTTTGCACGATGTTTGGAAGGCTTACGTTAGCTAGAGGCCATCGTCCTGGGGCTTGGCGGCTGGAGGGCCATCCTGGAGACGTGTTTGTGGCTTCTATACTCTAGCTTCCAGTGTGTCCACTCACAGCTTGTGCGTGGGAGACGGTCATGGCAGTGATCATGACGGAGCGAGAGCAGAAGCTTCCTGAATTAGGTTTGGATCATAATTACAATACAATGACCTTGAAGCCATGAGTCCAGTGTTAGTCCCCTGACTTCAGCTTCTGTCACCAATGATTTTGTAGGCACCAAATATTACCTCTCTGCTTGGGATGCCTTTTGTGGTTGATGTTTCTTACTCTGAAGCAGTCGATGTAATATCACACCTCTGTGGGCTGGGCTCTCCCAAGTGTTTATATGGTTGGGCTTAGGAAACCCTCGCAACCACTCTGTGAGCTATTGGCCATCCCCATCTGACGAAGGAACAGAAGTACAGATGTTGAACAAGATGCTAGTAGCTGTGGAGCTGGGATTCGAAACCCTGGTCTGTCTGCTTCCGGGATCTGTACTCTTTCCACCAGGCTTTCTCCTTTGTGCTTGGTATCTGCTAAGTAGGCTACTACCTCAGCCACCTACCCTTGGGAAGTCACTAATGAGCTCTCAATAAAAAAATCCAGGGAACACTTTTCAGTTCCTATCTTGTTATTTGACCCTTGCCTCCTTGATAAATCTCTCCTTCCTTGGCTTTCCTGATCCCAACGTTTCTGGCATTCATTCAGTCTTTCTGACCACCCCTGTCTTCTTTGCTGGCTCTGTCTCCTTTGCCTGTCCCTTGAACGTTTGCTGATCCTTGTCACTTTTCTTCTTGCCTTCCTTTCTATGGCCTCTTCCTGGACAACCTTGTCTACTCCAATAACTTCATTGATCAAAATGCAGGTGACTCCCATATCCATATTTTTCCATCCCAATGTTTCTCCTGAGCTCCAGAACAATGGGTGCAGCTACTTCCTGAACAGTCCAGCTTAGATGTCCTACACAGCTCAAACTGAACATGTCCAAAGCTGGACTCCTCCTTTCTATTCCCAGATCTGCTCCTCCAGCGTTTCCCATTCCACTGAACAGCCACTTAGTTGCCCCAGTCAGGAAAATGGGCATTATCCTCTGCTCCATCCTCTCCCTCAACCCTGTATCAATTTATACATTAACGCGTTATAAGTCTAGTCATCCAATCTTACCATTTTTAACTCTGTTGTATCTCCTGAACTCGTCTCCATCCTCCTGACCATCACTTGTTTTTGGCACTTGTCATCTCTCCCTCAGACTGATGCATCTCCTTGCCTCTTGTCGCCTTCTCTAGTCTGTCCTCTTTGGTGCCAGTAGTCAATGTCATTCATCTGTTTAAAAACACAATCTCTTGCTACTCCCCACCACACAGTAAAATATAATCTCCATGAATTTCTCTGAAGTCTTGTAATATGCCTTTTGCCCTGCCTAAAATCACTTTCCCATCCCTGTCCATTGAGCAAATTCTTTCCTTTCCATTTAGAGTCAGCTCAAGTATCAATGTGAACTCGTGATTTCTAAAATGCATGTATATATGTGTCTCTGCATGTTTATGTGTACATTTATATGTATGTACTATGTATGTTTCTATGTGTTAGGATTGCCAGATAAAATACCACGATGCTTACTTAAATTTGAATTTCAGCTGGGGTGCCTGAATGGCTCCATCGGTAGAACATGCAACTCTTGCTTTTGGGGTCTCCAGTTCAAACCCTACGTTGGGTGTAGAGCTTACCTAAAACAGCTGAATTTCAGCGATGCAACAAATACTGTTTTGATACAGATCATGTCCCAAATATTGCATGAGATATATTTATACTATGTTTTTCACTCTTTACCTGAAATTCAAATATAAATGGGTATCCAGAATTTTTATTTGCTAACTCTGACAGCTTTTGTGTGTCTGTGTATAAATATATGTATTTATAGTTATTAGTATATGTTTATATATGTTTATATATGTTATATTCCATATATATATATCCATATATACATACACATACATATCTCTCTCTCTCTCACACACACACACACTCTCTCTCTCTCTCTCTCTCATACATATTTCCTAGGAGCAGGAACTGTGTTCTCAGGAACACAGTTAGTACCCAGAACTTGGTTTCTAAACACACTCTGTACTGAAAGGAACTAGATCTCCTTAGAGAAATGGCCGATCCTATGGCTGAAACAGGGAAGGTATAAGATGAGCCTAGAACATCTTGTTGTGCCAGAAAGTAACGGAATGCTAAGAAAAGAAGCTGACAGGCTCACATCTCAAGGACACGGGCCAACTTGAAGAGGTTCCACTGGCCAAATAAAGGTAAATTTGAGCACCAAAATAAGGATAGTAATGATTTAGAAAACATTGAAAAAAGTAGACATCTATGAGTCCATGCTGAGAAAGAAATAAGAGGGGAGAAAGGATAAGTTTGTGTCTGCATGACCGTGCTGAGTGTTGAGTGGTAAATGTGGAAGGAACCACATTTGTGTGATTTCCCAGAGTTGGGAAATCCTTGTTTTGCAGCCGCCATACTAAAGACTGATGCAGGCAAAAATGACTCTCAGATGCTAAATAAAGGGGAAAATGTTGAAGATGAGAAAGATATTTGCATGCTCTCGAAGTGTTACCCCCAAGACTGCTTACTTGTTAGAAAGGGGAGACTGGTGATTAGAGATGCAAAAACCAGACAACACCTTCCTTCACTGGGTGATCGGAATCCACATCAGCAAGGAGAGGCAAATGGCCATCATACGCCTCCAGATGTAAGATGCTGAAAGGAACACAACGTCATGTATGTGGTTTGCCATCCAGGAAAGCGTCACTTGGACTTGACCATGAGGAAGCATCAGACAAACCCAAAATAAGGAACATTCTTTTTTATTTTTATTTTTTTTAAGGAGGGGAGATGATTATTTGAGGCAAAAATGTCCATGTGTTAAATACAAAGAAAGGCTGAAGAGATGTTCTAGATGAAAAGGGACTAAAGAGATCTAACAACTACATTCAGTACCTGCTCCCCGGACTGGATCCTATAATGGAAGGGCAAAGTGATAAAAAAAGATATTAACAGTTAACATATAGTTTGTACATTCTCTGTGTCCTATGCTGCATTCTTACAATAAAGTAAGCCAAAGGAAAGAAAATGTTATTAAGAAAATCTTAAGGAAGAGCAAATACATTTATAGTACTTTATTCTATTTATTGGAAAAAATCCAAACCCTGTGTTACTGGGGAATCATCTGTGCTATGGTTATAAAGAAGAATATCTTTATTCTTAGGAAATGCACCCTGAGGTCATGAAGTCCACGACCTTAAATGGTTCAGGGGAAAAAAATGGTACACTGTTATTTTTATGATTTTTTTTGGAACTTCTCTAACTTTGAAATAATTTCTAAAATTTTAAAAAAAAAAGTGAGCTCTAGTCTTGCCTCCTCAGGGAATCCGGACTCCAACAGCCCTTATCCTGTCATCGCGCTGTGCTTCCCCTGCCTGGGTCACCTCCTACACGAGGAGATCGTACCTACTCAATGAATATTTGTTGAACGAGCAAATGTTCCAAATAATGTGAATGGGAAACCTGTGAAAACTTGCCTCAGTGTCTACAGCAGAAGCCAACTGGAGGCCCACGCTGTCCGCGGCCTCCAAGCCTGCAGGGTCTGGCCTGTGGCCCAGCCTCCTGGCCACCTTCTCACAACTTGCCCCGTGGGCCATGTGGAGCCAGCCCCTCTGGGAAAGCAGGCCCGAGGGTAGTTTCTCGCTGCCAAATGAGCTCCGGGCCTCTTCCTAGACTGGGCTTCCTCAGGAGCTGTGTGGCCGGCCATACACCAAGACCGGTTCCCACGCAAGGCCCTCCGGGGGGGCCTCCCTGAACCCTACGCTTTTGTGTGTTGTGCGCTCGCCCTCGGGGGCTCATTTCCTCCCCGCAGCATCCTCAGTCTGGGCCACCACTCCCAGAAAGCCTTTCCTGACACCTGCCTTCCCCTGCTCGTCGGAGTTTGTGTCCTTGGCATGTAACACGTGCAACACGGGTCCCTAACCCCGGGGGCAGCATGGACCCCAGGCTTTAAACGTTCGCAGCCCTGTTATGCAGAAGACTGTAAGCTCCTTGAGGGGAGGGACTGGATCGCATTTGTCTCGTGTTTAGCACAGAACGCATAACGTCCATCAGTGTTGGATGGGGGTGTGGATGGATTAAAAAAAAAAAAAAACACCTAGTAATGAGAAATGTGAATCAAATCTGAGTTAAAGGGGCACCTGGGTGGCTCAGTTGTGGAAGCATCTGCCTTCGGTCCAGGTCACAGTCACAGGGTCCTGGGATCGAGACCTGAGTCGGGCTGCCTGCTCAGCCAGGAGCTTGCTTCTCCCTTTCCTCCCAGCTTGTGCTCGCTCGCTCACTCTCTCTTTCTCTCTACCACTATCTCCGTCTCTCTCTCTCTCACAAATAAACAAAAATCAAATCTCGGAAAAAAAAAATCTGAGTTAAAAGTTGCACGTTGGCCTTCAAAGAGGTTTATAGCAGAGAAGTACAGAAGATAGGAATAGAGTTTGGGACAGAAAAATGATTGGACTTTAAGTGTGGTTACATTAGCAGAAAAGTGGGAAGGATAATTCAATGTAACTCCAGGAGTGGGGCACCCACTGGTGTTCGTGAGAGTTGCCGAGTCGCGTGTGGGGTTACTCAGAGGAGTGTAGCATGGAAGAAGTACATTTGTGTGCGGGTGTCCTTCAGATCGGGAAGCAATGATCACAGTCCTTTTTAAAACAAACCTTCTATATATATATACATATATATATATACATATATGGATAAAGAAGATGTGAGGTGTATATATATATACATACATATGAAACAGGGAAGGTATAAGATGAGCCTAGAACATCCATATATGTGTGTATATATATATAGAGAGAGAGAGAGAGAAGGTTTCTATATATATATAGGAGATGTGAGGTGTATATATATATATACATATATGTATATACATACGTATATATGTATATACATATGTATACATGTATATACATACATATATGTATACACACGCATATACATATATGTACATATATACATACGTATATGTATATATACACATGTATGTATACATACATATGTGTATATGTATACGTATATACATACGTATATGTATATACGTGTATGTATATACATACATATACGTGTATGTATGTATATATATACACACCTCACATCTTTATCCATTCATCTGTTGATGAACATCTGGGCTCGTTCCATAGCTTGGCTATTGTGGACACTGCTGCTATAAACATTGGGGTGCACGTGCCCCTTCCCGTCACCGTGTTTGTATCCTTTGAATAAATACCTAGGAGGGAATTGCTGGGTCATAGGATAGATCTGTTTTTAACTTTTTGAGGAAACTCCATGCTGTTTTCCAGAGTGGCTGCACCAGTTTGCATTCCCACCAGTAATGAGGAATTTAAGAAACAAACCAACAGGGAAAGGGAAGGAAAAATGAAATAAGATGAAAACTGAGAGGGAAGCAAACCAGAAGAGATGCTGAACTCCAGGAAACTGAGGGTTGCTTCAGGGGAGGGGGATGGGGGGAGGAGTCATTGGGGGATGGGCACTAAGGAGGGCACGTGATGGAATGAGCACTGGGGGTTATAGGCAGCTGATGAATCACTGACCTCTACCCCTGAAATGAAAAAAAAAAGGAGAAGAAGAAGAAGAAGAAAGAAACCTTCCTAAATATGCTAAATGTGGAACTGCTCAAGACAACCAAAATACTGGGCAACCCCAAGCCTTCAATGGGTTCAATGTTTTTGACAATGAAACTGTAAGAAAGAGTCTTTGCTCCACACAAATCTACTGTAATGTTAGGTATGTGATCTTACCCTGGCTTTTTTTTTTCTTTTACTTTTCTTCACATTGAGTGTGGTCTTTGGTCTGCTACAGTGGGCAAGTCCTATTTTCCTCGGTTTCAGGTGTCCCAACCATTTTAAGATGGCTTCCTGTTCCAGAGAGCAGGCTCTGCTGCGGACTTCCTGTGAACGATCTCGTTAAACCCTCACAAACCTGGCCAAACAGGCATTCTTATCATCCCTGCTTTCCAGACGAGGACACTGAGGCTCAGAGGAGGAGAAATGATTTGCCATGGTTTTAAAGTTCGTAAAATGGCAGAGGCTATGTCAGGAAGGTGTCTGTCTGACTCCAGATGCGACCACTACACTACAATGACTACTTCTGGGGGTTTTATTTATTTTTAAAGATTTTATGTATTTATTTGACAAAGAGAGAGACAGGCAGAAGGAGAGGGAGAAGCAAGCTTCCCCCAGGACAGGGAGCCCCATGGGGCTCTATCCGAGGACCCTGGAATCATGACCTGAGCCACCCAGGCTCCCTTTTCTGGGTTTAAAAAAAAAAATTTATCTATCTGTTCTGTCTATTTATCTATCTAAAAAGTCAGCTCTGTGTCTGACATGGAGCCCAATATGGAGCCTGAACTCACGACCCTGAGATTAAGACCCGAGCTGAGATCAAGAGTCAGATGCTTAATTGACTGAGCCACCCAGGTGCCCCTGGTTTTGTTTTTTTTAACTGGAGATGTGTTTCACAGAGAAAAGTAAATTCTACTTAGCTTCAAGTCCCGGGTTTCTGCATCTGTTACTTCAGATAGCAGTGTAGCCTGCAACACGGTAGTATCAGGAGCTGTGGAAATAGTCAGATTCAGTGCCAGATAGGTTCCCTCCTGGAGCCCGGGGTGGGGGTGTCTATATACTGTTTTCCTTTAACTGGGGTGTCCCGTACTGACAACTTTGCCTTTTTTAGACATTTGCTCCCTACCAAGTAACAGTGGCGGTAATATTTCATACTTCATTCATTTTCTCTGTCTGGAAATAAAAATCATTGGTCATTTCAAGCTTCCCCTCCCGCCAACCCTTAAATGGAAGGTAAAAGTACTATGTCTATAAGAATGGGATGAAATTAGATAACTTACGATTAAAATATTATAGGTACTCAAGTCCCCATTACTTACTAGAACAACTTTAAAAACGTTCAAGTGAAGTTTGGACCAACTTCATGTACTGTTTTACAAACTATCATGAACCATATAATGAAAATAGATGATTTATTTTTTAAAGATTTTATTTTTAAGTTACTTACACACCCATCATAGGGCTTGAACTCATGACCCCGAGCTCAAGCATCACACACTTCACTGACCAAGCCAGCCAGGTGCTCCAGGAAAACAACTCATTTATTTTTATCTACGGTATAATTTATACATTCTCTATTCCTTGAGTACAGTTTTATCATATACACGTTGTTGACATAAAATATTTTTCCAGTATTGCAAACTTATGCTTTAACCAATGCACAGAATTATTTTATGAACTACTTAAACGAGTTGCAAGCAGAGACATTTATTCATTCATTTTTTTTCTTCATACAATGAATCAAGGACCAATTGATTCATACAATGAATCAAGGCTCTGTGGCAGGCACTGGAGTCACCACAAACAGGTGAACAGGACAAGGTCTTCTTGCTCTAAAAGCTCACAGCATAGTAGGAAAAACCTCAACTTTGGCGAGTGCTGTGACACTCAGTGCAGGGTACAGTGGGGGAAGGGGACGGGGGTTCCAAGCAAAGAGCACGCCTGGGGCCCAAGGCGGGAGAGCATGTGTAGCCTTGCTCAGCGGAACTGAGGGTTGGAACTTAAGACATTGAGAGAGGTATTAGCAGGAGATGATGAAGCAGGGCAGTGGAAAAATCAGACTTGTATTTACTTTTTTAAAAGATTTTATTTATTTGAGATAGAGCAAGAACAAGCGAGAGAGAGAGAGTGTGTGCATGTGTGTGTGTGTGCGTGTGTGTGTGCGTGTGTGTGTGTGTGTGTGTGTGTACAGGAGGGCGGGGGGAGAGAGAGAGGGAGGGGGAGGAGCAGGCTCCCCACTGAGCAAGAAGCCTGACTCAAGCCTTGATCCTAGGACCCCGGGATGATGACCTCAGCCGAAGACAGATGCCCAACTAACTGAGCCACCCAGGCACCCCAAATCAGACATTTATTTAAGATTTCATTTGGTGAATGAGAGGGAGCAGGAGTAGAGGCAGGCGGGCTAGGAGGCTGCCAGGAGAAAGATGATGGTAGTGTGGATTAGGAGAGTGGCAGCAGAGATAGAAAGAAGTAGATTAATTTAAGGACTATTTAAGAAATAGGGGTGATGTATTTACGCTGGTAGGATTGGACACGAGAGTGAGGGCAGCGAGAAGTCAGGCCAGATTTCTGTTTTGGGAAGTAGGGCAGAAGAGGCTGGAACTCTCTGGAATGGGAAATACTGAAAGCGGACCTCGTTGTGTTGGGGGGAAAGATGAGGAGTTCCATTTGAATGTTTCAGGTTTGAGCGGACGAGCTCCAGGAGGCAGGTCGGGACTAAAGGCAGGAAGGTGGTCGTTGAACCCATGAGCGGGCAGGGTTGGGGCGACAGCACGCTGTAAGCATGTAGATCAGGAAGAGAAGAGGGTGAAGGATGGGACTGAAGTTCTTAGAAAGGGCAAGGTGACCTCATGAGGAAGTAATCTGAGAGGTTGAAGGCAGTTGGCTAGGTGAGGCTGACATGCAGGGAAAGTTCTGGACGGGAGCTACGGGAGAGGTGTCTTAGCGAGCAGTAGGAAGCATGAGCGCGGAAGCAATAGACTGGAAAAGGCAGTTTTTGTATCTGTAGCATTCATTGTGATAACGGACATCGTTAGCAACTTGGTTGCCAGAGGCAGAGATAATTGGGAGATGCAGTGTCCGAAGAAGGAGGAGGGCGAAGTACAAGGGCAATGTTTAAATCGGAGCGTGGGAGTATACGAAGGCTGTACAAGTTTTGTGCAGGCTCGACATGGATTCCCTTCTCAGGAACCCTAAAAGGGGTAATGCCTCTTGCCTACCCCCACCCCCGTGTCTCACCAGGGCGAGCTGGGCAAGTCCAGCTGTCCCCCCAAAGTGGGCACTCATCTACCGTGAGGGAGGGAAAGTCACAGCCCATGGATTGTCCCTTCTCTCTGGGCGGGACCACACCCTCTTCTCAGCCAGACCTGGGGTCCTGACCTTCCTAAGGGAGCCCCAATACCTATGGGAATCTCATGACCCATGTCTCCTGGCTGCCATGGCCGCTGTCCCACTTCCTTCAAGCATCCTGTGCAGAGGACAAGGCTGTAGAAGAATCTTCGCTCCGGAGGACAAGACAGCACTGAGGACAACATATCCATGGGTCCCTGAATCACCCTGTGTCACCTCTACTCGTACCAAAATCCTCCCACTGAAGATGGTATGCAGCCGAGTGAGTTCAACTAGCATGATTTCAGCCTTGTGTTAGAAATTCATGCTGGAACGTGCTCAAAGGAACTCAGCCCAGAAGGGACTGTGTGGTCCTCCCACAGCGGACCACTCCATTCCCCTTCCTTATTTCTACAGTGATATTTTTCTGCTTGAACCTGTGGGGTTTGCTTTAAGCAACGCACTCTACCGATAGGAGGAACAAATTACTCTGGGTTTCTTGGAGGGGACCAAGAATAGCTCTGTTGGCTTCCGTGGAAGAGCGCGGGAACCAGTTTGTCCCGGCTCCACTTCCTCTTGCCCGAGGCAGAACCACCTAGACAGCTCTGAAAAAGATAAGCAACTGCTTCTCACTGAAGCCCTCCCTCCCGCCTGGCTCAGCAGCGATGAATCAAGAACAAAAAGTCTCTTTTGCTCCCCTGCAGCCTTTCCAGAACACGCTGGAAAGAAGGACCCACGTTGATTTTCACCAAACAAACTTCACGTCATCCACCAAAGCCTATGGCAAACTGCCAGGGAGGGGACTGTCACCAAAATATTTTGTGGTCCAAGAAGTTTGAGAACCACGTTTGGAACCCATCACGAAGGTGAGATCCCTCTGAACGATTCCTCCCCCCTCCCCCGCCCCCACCTGGCCCAGGGCTTTCGGTGCTAGATGACAACAATAACGTTAAGGGCACTTTATTATTCAAAAAATAAATAACAAGATCATCCCAAGTTCACGCTGGAAACAATGGAGACTGCAGGTAGAGACGAGAGATTTCCTTTAAATACAGTCATTTCAGGAGGAGTGGGCAGCCTCGGAGCCTCCGCCTCTGCTCCCTCCTCCCGCCTACAGTGGTGGAGACGGGACAGGGTTGAAATAAGATAACGGATTAGCAACAGCCTGAGTGTCGGGGTGGCTGGTGGGGGCAGGGTTTTTCAGTTCTCTGCTGCACCAGACTTTCTAGAGCCTGCCCCCTCCATCGGGGCCACGGGGACCCGGGCTCAACCAGGACTGACCGCGAGCTGAGGCTCCCCCGTGGCCCTTCTGCATCTTCACTGGAAAACCAAATGCATTATCCGCTGAAAGACACTGCATGCAAAGAAACGAAATGAAACTTGACTCATGATCTGCCATTTACTCAGAATTCAGTCTGCGCGGAATGGTCTCGTCTTTTCACGGGACTCTCTGGGTGTCTGCATGCGTGGGGCCGCTGCTTCCAGAACAGAAACCTTAGGGAACGGGGCCTGCTGGGGCTTCACCGGCCCCGGCGTTCCCTCACCGCAGCCCTACCTGCCTGGGGGTGTATAATAAATAGCTCTCCACGAGGAGGATCCTAGGGTTATAAATAGGCAGTTCAACAGGGGGGTGGTCTTAACTGCTTTGCTGTTTGGCAGCCCGCGAGGGGCCACCGCTCAGAGTTTGAGTAAGCCAAAAGACGTGAAGCCCGTCCCGTGGCTCACTTGGCTTGGATCAGTCACGTTGACAAACACCGAAGCACCGGGGTGTAATTCAAATACGCCCCCCAAGTGGACGGACTGCTGCCCACAAGGCTTGGAGGAGCTGCGGGCGTTTGCAGCCCTGAGCAAGACCCGCTCCGATCCGCTCGGGGAATTCAGGCAGAGGCTGGCTACAAACGGAGCTTGACTTGAAGTGTCCCGATTGGAGCAGAAGGTGACTTGGGCGTAGATGTAATAGAGTCCTTGTCTTTTCACGGCCAGCTGTTTCCCGTTTTCGAGGGTTACCAGGTTGCTGCTTAGGGTGTAGTATCCTTTCGGGGCCCACTGCAGAACTGCAACAGACAGGGGGCGCGCATGGTAAGGCGAGGCGTGCATGGTTCCCACTCCACCAGAACAGAGTTCAATGTTCCATCCTGGCTTCCCATACACGCGGAAGCCGGGGCTGCCAGGGATGCTTACGGAGCCCTCCCGCCCTCAGTCTCTGACCGATCGGCGGGGGCTTCACAGTGGGATGGAGCTGAGTTCCCACCCAGACTTTAGTCACGCTCACGCCCAGACACTTAATCTCCCTGAGCTTTTATTTCCTCATCTGTAACACGGGGCTAGTATTACAGTGTCTCTCGGAGACTTGTTTTGAAGATTAAAGAGAGCAACCGGGCGCAGTGAGTTTCCTTCTTCCTTTTAAAGCATTTAAAGCCAATTTACCCTTGAACTTCAGATGCGCGTTTTAAAATTGCACGTCCTAAACTACACACACCTACAAGACTTTCGGACAGAATCCTTGCTAATATGAACACTGTTATCTCACCAGCCTTGGATTTTACAAAGTCAAAGACTTGCCCAGCTGTGTAGCTCAGCCTCAGCTGACAAAAGGAAAGACCCCATTTCTTCCTACCTGCTCATGCTGTCGCAAACCCGACCTGCCTCCCACAGCAAGGACTAAAATTAGGCAAGGAAGTATGAAAATGAACCTGTCATTTCACTGTGTGTTTTGATCTTCCATTGTAGTGGGCGCTACCAACTTGAAAGTACCTGTGTTCTTGTGGCTAAACTTGAGTACCCACCAACGGTCTGCCATTTTCTCGGTGGAGATGTTGAGTGGGTTCAAAGGTAGTGTGTGCACCCGATTTCAAATCTCAGCTCCCACAGCGAGCTAGACTGCTGGGTGTGGGGGTTGGGGAGAAGTGAAAGTATCGATCATTTGCTTCCTTGAGCCCTTTTCTAAAATTCCTACTTGGCCATCGGGCACGGTGTGAGAGTCAAGCTGTTGAGACTCATCCTTTAGCAACAGGAAAGGCATCCTGAAACCTCTAACATTTCTTGGCCCTCCGGACCACTCCAGAAATGACACTTCCTTATGATGATTTCACTTGCAGACCATTTGAGAAGCCAAGGGGAGGTTCTCTGTCTTTTAGTCCACTAGGGTTATCTTCGTAAGTCCTTACCTAATCTTTGTCCTTGCTGTGGGATGCAGGTCAAGCTTGTGGCAGCGTGACCAGCCAGGAGTGGGGCATTTGCGACTGGGTCGGGGGATGGGGCGGTGAGGAATCTTTTAGTCTTCACACCTTATCCCCTTCAGACCTCCTGTGAGGCAGACCGAAATATGCTGGGATCATATCGATCTTGGGCACTTTGGCAGAATCTGAGCGCCATGAAATCTACCCAAGGGCAAGGGTTTCCTTGCTGGTGGCTAAACCCTGGCAGAAAGCTACTCTTCTAAGTGGTGTCTCTGTTGCTGTCATGCAATCTGCGTATGCAAGTGTCATGCGGACTGCCACCCTGGCCACACCACCCCAGCTGGAACGTTCTCCCATAACTGTATTTTCTGAGAACGGCTACCTGGCAGGATTATTAAATATGGTATTAACGAAGGGCTTTCTGTGACTCTTCTGACATCCAAACTACCATAAAGGAAGCTAAGTAATAGTACCTTACATTTGTCTGACCCGTGATAACATAACCTTCTTCCACATTAGCTGACTGGACGCTGAGAGCCACCCTCGGAAGTAAGTCAAGCGTGACACGGCAGCAAAGGGACTTGCCCACGGTCACCTAGCAAGTGGTAATTCATGGTTCCAGAATCTCAGTTCAAAGACTTCCTATCCAGTGCTCTCCCTTCCGTATCACCATCCGTGACAACCACGTATGTGTTACGCCCCGTGAGAAGCCCAAGCTGCCTCGGAGATGAGGGGGTATGTCTCTCCTCTTCTCTCTGTCTCTGTCTCTGTCTATCTCTCTCGTTGTGTGTGTGTTTCACTCTCTTACACACACACACACACACACACACACACACACACACACACAGTTTAGAACTCCTTTCTGGAGCACTGTGCTAAGTTTTTCCAAGACTGCTCTGATGCCCTCAGACTGCATTTATCTAACAAGGGGGGTTTTGTGCTTGCGGGCGTGTTTCCATCCATTTATCAGATGCGACATATTCTCGGGCACCAACTCTCTCAAGGTACAGGTTTGGGAAAAAAGATCTAAGAGCTAGAATGATGGCAGAACGTATATGGAAATAAACTCGTTCAGAGTTGAAAAGATAACAGTATGTTGTCTGTTGTTACTTCATTGGAAAATCTAACGTCCTGGAGCCTATTGATCTTTGCAGAATGATTTTACCTTTAATTTCCCTGAGGTTGGCCCCCACGAGGCTGGGGTTAATCATACAGGGATTGACAGATGGCAGGAAGTACCCCCTGAGGCCCATTTACACACAGCAAAGAGGGGTTAGCATGAGGAATGCTCCCAGCCAGGAGGTCACTACCTGCCATCTCTTCTGTGTTCTCAGAATAATGGTCCCTCCACCCAGCAATTCATCATTTAGAATCGGCCATTGGGCAAGAACGTAATGAGAACATCGGGATTGCTTCCCATCTCCTTTTGTCCCTTCAAGTCCCATCTGTGCCTCTGAGCTCGCTTTGAAGACAAAGCTCAGCCTATGAGAGGTGTAGGGGTGGGTTGGTAAATTGGGCCCCAGAGGAAGAGAGGAGCCTGATCATTAGGCCGCCCTGCTTCTGCATCTCAGCTTTCCTGCCGGGGTGACCAGCTCAGATGCTTTCGACTTACCAGACGCTGTGTTACTACTGGCCTCACTTATGACATGGGCTGCAATTTGAGGATCCTGATCACCTGGAATGAAACCAAAAGCCAACTGTCAGGCCAAAGCAACACAACACTGCCCACAGAACGATCTGGTCTAGTTCTACAGCTCTGTCACAGAGACCCGGCTTAAGTAGGTTACACAACAGGAAAAGCGCAACGGTTCGAAATCCCTGTCCCCGGGGAAAGCTGGTTTCTAGAATCTGAACAACCGAATTGGCTATTTGCACTGACCCCATTCTTCTAATGGGCGTTCAGTACCCAACTCCACTTTACCTAGATTGACACAGGCTAACACTCTGGGTCTTCGTGAAACACACTTTGAATCTTGCCATCAGAAACAGCTCCCATCCATTGGGAGTCCCACTGAGCCCCAAGGTGATGTCAGCACATTTCCCTATATGATGCCAACAGCATCTGATGTGGTCAAGCAACTGGCCAAACTACTGTGCCTAGCTTGGGTTGTTTCTCATGTAAAAGCCTTGCTCTTTAATTAGATGTGCTGATACTCTGTGTTCAGAGACTGTGTGGAAGGTCCCCCCCACCCCAGGAATGAGCTTGCTGTCAGACACTTGGCAGGTGCCCTATAAATATTGAATCAAATCGCATGACCTAGATAACCAGTTGTGTTGAGTTGATCCTTTTCCTGAAGATGGCTAGGCAACACCCACGTGCACCCATTTCCTCATATTTCACTGTAAAAGTCACAGACAACATGGCACCATTCAGCATATCTTACAATCTGAAGACGAAAACGTCCTGGAGATAGGATGACCTTTGTATCCAGAGCAACAGTTAAAGCGAGCTCTGAGTATGCTCCTGGCCTCCAAAAATGATATCTGTATCTCTGTATGTATATATTTCTTTGTGTGTATTAGTTTGCACAAGCCATACATCATTTTCATGGACATTGTGAATAACACTCATCTGCTACTCCAGGCATTGTTATTGTGTTTGGGGTGCTGAATTCTAAGAGGACTAGGGAGACGAAAAGCCCCAGAAAGCGTCATGGGATGCACAGTGGAAGACACTGGGGAGGTTTAGCCTGGAGAAGAAAAGGCTCAGCGGCCATGATAGCTGTTTTCAACATCTGGACAGCTGCTATCTAGAAGAATTCTACTTTACTTAGTATGGCCCCGAAGAGCAGGACTGGGTCCAGTGAGTGGAGATTTTAGGAATAAACTTCAACTCCAGAGGAGGGAAGACTTCTCTCTGAGTAGTCTAGTAATCTTACTATAATTACTAGAATCGTTCAAAGTTGGACCAGGATGACTAATGGGCTAGGAGGTGCCCAGGCATGTTGGATTGGAAACCGGATGGTTGTGAAGATTTGTGCTCTGTGGGTGGCACTGCGTTTGAGAACCTTGCCTTCCAGTCAAGATCCCTTCCAACCCTGAGATGTTTGACATGTTCTGACATCAAGAACAGGGCAAAGAATGGAACATTGTCACATAGAACCATTCCTTGATCTCAGATCCTCCGCTGGCATGGTTCTCTGCCAAAAACTATTATCATTGAGCAATGAATGCCAGCGATGACTTTCTTGTCATCTTATCCTCTGTGGGGGGCACCAGGCCATATGGTGCTTTGAAGAAGATATTGAAAAGAGTGACATTTCTTCATACTTGGTACTGTCAGCCTCAAAGGAACACAGCCTTCCCCATACATGGGTCCATACTAAGCCTTTCCAAATCACAGGTGCTAGAGAAGGTGTCAATATGGCCATTGTAGTCCTGTTTTATTTCCTGGACTCCAAGTTCCCTAATTCTAACAACGGGGTTGTTCAGCATGATCAGCCCAAAGCTTCCTTTTAGGTGTTAAGTGCTCACAAAAATGGATAAATAGCAACCTACCTTTTTGCATCGCAACGCTTTTTTCTTGCTTCGCTTCTTTGTTCAGCATTATGTCCTAAAATGAGAATCAGTGCTAAAGGTCATTTTGACAGGAAACCTGGTGTGGGGTTTTGGAGGTATCATTCATTTGGCATCTGTCATGACTCTAGTGCCTGTTCCTGGTGAGGATTATCATATGGACTTAGATCCTGTCATTAATTCCATCATAGCGATTGGGAACCCATGGCACTGACAGATGAGCTGACAGCCCAGAAAGCCCAAGGGGTGAGCCTGGAGGCAAGATCAGGGCCCTATTATCTGCACTGCAGGGCTCTCCCCAGAGTGGAGGCTGTGATGCTGACCCTTCCTATGACCCCAGCCTCCCTGCCTTTGATGGGTATTGACAGATAATGCTGAATGGGGAGATGTTTCTACCTTGGGAACCGGTATATGGAATATTATTAAACATAAAGCAGGGGATGTATCTATTAGAATAAAATTGGTCTGAAATCTCTTAGGAAAGGGTAATAGTACGTTTGATCTTGGGAAGAAATTCCAGACTACAAACAGACCTTCAGGCATTTTTTATTGTCTTGTCCCTGTCCACGGGATGAGGGAGATTCTCTTGCAGTTGGCTGCCTTGTGTGGCCTGTATATATTTAGAATAATCAGCATATAGGAAACCCAGGTAGTCTCCCGATGATGCTGGTGTTCAAAGGCAAATGCAACACTTCCTAAGTGGTTTCTTTACACTTAGCAACCAGGGAAGTTCACAGGCACGGCCATCGGCACAAGCAGGAAGGGAGTCAGGGATTCGGCTGCCATTTTTTAGATCACGCAAGGTCACGCAAGGAGTCTGAGGCTGAAGCCAAGAGCAGGAACTCTGAGATCACGTTCAGAGGTCGACCTAGCTCACGCCATCACTTTGGACTCTAAATACAAGGGCCAAGCACAGTAGTATTTTCCCCTCTGATAATCAAAGTCTTACCCGCTTTCCCATTCCTGGACTCCAAGTTTTCTACAACGCCCTCCCTTTCCGTCCTTCCCCAGGTGGAATTGGTGTCAGGACTGTTGAGCGCCCCGGGGGAGGCTCAGCTTGGTTGCCAAATGTGAGGGTGTAAGTCTCGGAGCCCCACCAGGGAGCCTCGAAATGCCACAGGGGCCACAGGCCTTCAAGTTTCCACTTGAGCTGAGAAAGTGCGGCGACAGGAAGATGTTTGTGAGACGCCCAGTAAACAAATGAGTATTTAGTGTCTCCTCAAAAATGGAGTGTGATGATCGAGGTTGAGATACTTTTCGGCTACGTGGTTGTGCTGGTGTCAGGGTTTGGCCAAAATGAAAACATGAAGTCAGCAAAGTTTGTCTTTTATGTGCCCAGCCCTGTCTTCCTGCAAACTTGCCCTCAGCCACACTTCCCCAGAGCCCCTTTTGCCCTCCCTTCCTCACTCCCCACCTCGACTGAAAGATTTTCAAAGTTGACGTTCAGAAAATCTCAGATTAGTGATTTCTTTCTTACTGGGGAGTCTACGTGGGCAGGTATGGATGGGTTGGCCTCTACCTTCAAAAGGAAATGCGTAGACCCCCATCAAAGACATCTCAGTCCTTGAGGGGGCAGACAAGCCTGAAACTGACTAGTCTAGTGGGATGGCGTCACTAGAGCTGTGCAAACAGACCTTGATGACCACTTGATAGGGACCGTGGAGAGAAGACTGAGGCCCTGGGTTGATCATTGGATCTGGTGACTTCTAAGACCCCTTCAAGACCTACGATATGGAACCCCCAAATTCAAACCTTTTGGTTGTTCTGGCCCAGTCAGACAGTGAAGCCCAGAAAGAAAGCCTGCTAACACTCGCTGAGAATACTAAAATCCACTTTGGGGTTATTCTACAGGTGACCAGTTGGATTTTTTAAAAAAGCCCAAAATATGGTTTAGAATGAGAAATTTGGGAGAACGGATATTGGAAAGGGGGTCAGTCAGTCTTCACGGGAGGACTCTGCGACACGTGGCACTCATTAGGATCCCGCCCTGGGGAGCAGTAGAGGTGAGGGGCTTCCTCTGCCTTACGTCAGGAGCCCTGGTTGACATGTCTAAGAAGGTATGCCTTTCTAGAATATGAAACTTGGGAGCTGTCACTTTGCTCATTCAAGCATAAAGCAGAGAGGCAAGCCCAAGGAGCCCTTGCTCCTATCCTGGGTAGCTGATTTGGGAAGTTTTATATGTCTGACCTGAAATAGAACCATTGGAAACTGGCCATTGAACGATAAGACTGTCAGTAAGACAGAGTTCTCTCATTTATAGATGAGAAAACGGGCCCGGAGAGGGGAAGCCATTTGCCCGAGGTCGCAAGGCCGAGCACATTAAATATCTAATAAATATTTGAATTATTAACTGCTATTCTGAAAGTAGCTTTCTTCATATTTAAATTTGTAACCCCTCCAAGTACCCTATGGTACTGGCCAGAGTCCTCGGACAACCAGAGAAGCTCAACTCATTTCCAATGAGTTGGCCAATGAAGAGGAGTCTTCATCTAAAACCTAGATTAGTGTAAAGAATGTGAAAGCCAACAGCAGATTTGGGCTGCCTTCTGATTCCCGTTAGGGGACCCAGGAAGAGGTTATTAGCGTCTTTACCGTTGGAGGACAAGAATAAACTCAGAAATAAGATCTTAAGTCCTTTACTTCTGGGTTAAATGATAGATTATTTATATGGGAGAAATAACTGCTGTTGGTTTATCCAGATTACCCCCTACACCCCATAGCTTGGCACAGAGCTGCCTTCAATGTGGAGAGCTGCCTCTTACTGATGACCCCAAAGTGAGCTGAGGGCCCGGGGGATTCTACTCAGTGTTCTGAGAGGGGGAAACAAGCAGAAAGGCTGTTTGATATTCTGCTTCAGGAGAAAGAACATTCTAGACTCCTTGTACATGATGATGGAATTCATGTCGTAAGTGCATCCTCAGTTAATCCTCTAAGGCTTGTTTGCTGTACCTATTACCGGCCCTGGTGACTACAGGGACTCCTTGCTGGGGCCTCTGCCTCAGGGCTTGGCCAGCAGTCCTACAGTGGACTGACTTCATGAGCAAGTGGTGTTCCGTGGGGTCTGGTTTGAGCAGCACAGAGAAAGTCCATCCCCCTTTCCCCATAGCTCTCCTCACAAGAAAAGGGAAAGATCTCACTTTCATGGCACTTGAAATTCTGTCATGAGAGAAGTGTTTGTTCCCCAGCCTTCAGGAATCCTTACTGCCCTCAGTAAAGGCAGGTCTTGACCCTGGGGCCATCCGGTGATCCTCGCTCCCCTGGGAAATGGGGACCGACCATGGGTCCGTAGGGACAAGGCAGCAAGGTTTGGATGGAAAGGTAAGAAAATACCAAGAGCCAAACTCGGTGTGCTTCATAAATGTTCACAGGGTAGTATCCCCAAGAGAGACTCCTTTTGTTCCTCTCGAGAACATTCTTATGAATGTGCACACTTCCAGTTTTCCTTTCCCTTTCAGGTAGGATTTTGGCTTCATTTTTCCTTTTTTTAAATTGGATACATATACCCATGTGTGTATGTACGCACATATGTACGTATGTCTACAAAATGTCTATGTTGTCAGCGTTTATTTCCCGACCAGCAAAAGCAATAAACAGTTTCAACAGCCCTTTAATCAACAGCTGAGCTCCTTACCTTGAGAAAGGCTTCAAACCGGCTTTTAATTTCCTCACAGTTCAGTAAGGACAAGGACCCCTCTCCTTTGTTGCATTTCTGTAACGTTTTCATGAATACAAAATCTTCGTAAAGATTCCTTTCATCTTCTATCTATTTGTGAAATAACAGGGAACGTGAGAAACATAACTCTGGAGAAGGTGGCTGATAATGTCTCCCTCCACAATCACTTCCATGGCATCAATAACAGAAGGAGGATTTTGCAGATATAAATGGGGAATAAAAGTTATTATACTGGATTATTGTTATTTGGTATCAGCCATTAAAAAAATCAACAAAAGCCAGCAATTAAAATGTCCTACTACCCAAAACTCTAGGTAGAAATCACAGCTATTCTAACAAAATTTTATTACGAAATGTACATTTCGTCTATGTATTATAGCGGCAGTGTTCGAGAATGATTGTACTCCTCATTGCTCTGTAAGGATCGGTCATTGTGGACCCAGTGTATAAACTCGTTTTCCACTGAGCTCATTTGCCTAGTTCACTTTAGCTGGTGCTGCAGTGTTTTATAAAAAGCAGTTAATTTGCAGTGTGTGTCAATTAAGTTGAGTTCTAATTACATCTCTCTCTTTTTAGCTTTAGTATTTGTGGAAAACATTTGCATTTTTAAGGAAACCATCTTTCATTCCCAAAGTTAACGAGTTAAATGTATGGAATTCACTTGTGTAATAAACTGATTTGGGGCCATTTTCTTGTTTTAAAATGAAATTTTTAGATTCAAAACAAAAGCTACTTAGCCAGCGGCTTCCACTGTCCCTAAGAACACACCTCAAGGCTTTGGGAGACGTGGTCGCTGCTTCTCCCCATAGAGGCTTGGGTCCAGGCATTTGATTGACAGAGCCTACCAGGCCAAACACAAGCCAACAACCAGACCCCGAATCCTGCTCTTTATTCAACTACAAATCTGAGTAGCCCAGTGCATTGCTCAACCTTCACTGCCCCTCCTTATCCTGATGAAAATAATGGTGCTAATTCTAGCATGGGATCCCAACAGACGGCATCGAAACATCCCTGGGAAAATGCAGTCTCCAGATGCTGTGCATCGACAACCCCTTTACCCAGATGTATAGCAACAGCCAGATAATTCGTCAAATCTCTCCTTTTCATGTATGAATGATGTTCTTTTGGTACAGCCAATAATGCCGCTCAGTGGAAGTGGGTAAACACACTGAAATGGGATGAATCCCAACAGTTATTTTCTCCTGACAACACCCAGCTACCTCCTAAGTTACTCTACTGTTTTGTTCCTGTATAAGTCCAGCCACTTAAGCGTGTAAAACATCTCAGAGGGAAATGGAGCAGCTTGCAACAGTCAGTGTTTGAAGAGGTATAGAGACAATGCGACTTGTACTCTAAGACTGTAAATTCCAGACTTATCCGTGTCTGTGCTAATCTGAAACACTAGGAAGTTTCAGATCAAATTCCTACTCTCCTTCTTTAGTTAACAATTTAAAGAAAAAAAAAAGGTGTCTCCATCAGAAAAACAAGTTTACTTTTTAAGCAAGACTTTAGCAAATAATTATAGCTAATGCCCACCTAGTGCTCCCTCTCCACTGGTTCTGGTCTAAGCTGGCTACAAGGCTAAATTCATTTAATCTACGAGGTGGGTACTATTATCTTCCCCGTTTCTAAGATGTGGAAACTGAGGCACGCAAAGATAAAATAACTTGCCCAGGATTGCAGAGCTAAGAGGGGGCAGAGTCAAGATTTGAACCCACCCAGTCTGATTCCAGAACCCAAGCTCTCAACCAGAGACAAGAAGAGAAGACCTTACGAACTAGATGACAAACATAATGCCGCGAGACCATTTCAGCTATATGGGTTCCCACCACGGTCCATCATCTGGGCAGACTTAAAACCATTCAACCCACAAATCAATAAGGACCCCCCGCTTGAGTTAACCAGGGCACCTGGTTCAGCTTACCTTGTCCAGTCTTCTGTGAAGATACACAGCAAAAAGTGCTGACCCAATCATCTGGGTGATGAGAAAACCAGTAAGTAAATACATAAAAATTTTCATACTGACGGGTGGTCCGGTGGCCACAGATCGGGGAGCAGTTTGGCTATATGTTTCGATCATGCTGTGTTAGAGTTGAAATGATATCTTCAGACCGAGAAGGTGGCAGGGGCAGCATGAGAACACTGTCAAAGTGGCCACCTTACTCAGGATTAGTTAAGAGCGCACAATCGTTACAGCCCACACTTCCTGGAAAATGTGCTTCGTAGTCTTCTCTCCCAGCTAAAAAGTTACGTAAAGGTTTTTTTTTTTTTTTTTAATTATACCCATATCATTCACTTCCAGGCTTTCCCTTTTGTTAGTAAAGAAGAAACAAGTCTCTTCTTCCATACATTCATTCTTGCCTTGAAATGTCATAGACTTCTTAACAGACAATGGCAGTATTTTCCTATCGCTAACTTTCTGGGTTCACCAGTTTCAAGGAAAGTGACAAATGTGTCCACCAGCAACAGACTTATTTCAATTTCAGTCTTACTAATACAAACTGGGAACCTGGCACACGGGGAAAGAAACAAATGTCAACAAAAGTTTGGATTGATTTTATGACTGGTATACCCCTGGCTTATTGCTTCTCGAGACTTCTTTCATCTTCAAACCCAATGAAATCCCAGCAGCTTTTCAAGTCTACGTGGCACAAAGCAAAAAGGAGTGCTGACAGTTATTTTTTTTAATTTTAGCTGGACTGGTAATTCAAGAAAAAATAAATTCCTCAAGGGCCAGGAGGAGTAGGGTCTTGAAGGAAATGGTTCCCAAACTCCGGGATCAAGGTTAAAGTTGGAATCTTCGATTGATTTGGCCAAATTGCTTGTCTATACTGTTCCCATCTGTCAGATAATTGCTGATGCTGATGAATGGCTTGGAATAGAGAAAACGGGCTCCAGTTAAGAGAGCTCAATTCTAGTCCTTCCTCTACTAACAAATGGCTATGGACCTCCAGCAAATCACTTTACCTCTCCAGGGCTCTGTTTCCCCAAATCCAAAGGGGGTAGTAGCACCTGCCTTGCCTATCCCACAGGCTTAGGCCAAGATCAAATAAAAATGTGCATGGAAGATCTTTGACACGTGTTAAGCAATAGACCAACAACTTATCCTGAATTGGGGGGGGGGGATCTGTTTAGCCAAAGATAATGAGTTTTCTAAATAATGGCCACCTCCTGACATACTCGTAAAAAAACAAAAAAACAACAGCAACATCAAAAACACTCCAAGTTTTGGCAATGAACTGAATCATTGAGGCATGTAGGATTATGCATTTCTCAATGGCTTTTGTGTCCTCTTATCAGATCGCCTTTGAAACAAAAGCAGCCATGGAAATCCCTACCCCACCGTCCAACCTGGTCTAGAAACCATGATAAGATCACTTTGGTGATTCCTATAAAATTGTTTTGAGAGACAAATAGGAAATGTAACAAAATGCTCTGGTAGGCACACTCTCGGTATTGTCAGCACCTGCTATCTTCCCTCCCACGCGCCTGCATCCTGTCCTGGGCCCAGAGCTGGGGAGCTTTTCACTACATCTGCCAAGTAGGTGGCTTCAACGCACGTGATAAACTTTCATCAGTCAGGTCAGAAGCTTCAGTTCTTAGACAAGTAACCTGAGTACCACTGAAGGAAAATGATCACGAGAGCTAAAATGGGCTGGAGGACTTCCCTAAAGCCTGTTTCATACAATTACAGAGGACGCTGAAGGGACCACCACAGAGAGGCAGACAATGTCAGTACTTGTTCACGTGACCACCTTCCAGAAAGATTTCTCGTCCATTCTCCCTGCCTCCCAGCCTCCTGCAGGCTAACTTCCGCCCCCCCCATTCCCCAAAATGGTTTCCACCATGATTAGCTCAATAGATTGGGCTGAATACTTTTTAGGGTTTATTTCTAGTGACCTTTCTATTTGTCTGTTACCCTATGATTCTGTTGTCCCCCTTCTGAAAGCTTTCTCCCCTCGCCTCTTAGAATACTTCTTTGTGTGATTCCTCTTTTCCTTTGTTCCCCTTAAAACTTTGGTATTCCTGGGGCACCCGGGTGGTGGATTAAGCCTCTGCCTTCGGCTCAGGTCATGATCTCAGGGACTCTGGATCGAGCCCTGCATCAGGCTGTCTGCTCAGTAGGGAGCCTGCTTCTCCCTCTCCCTCTGCCTGCCTCTCTGCCTACTTGTGATCTCTCTCTCGCCGTCAAATAAATAAATAAATCTTTAAAAAAAACCAACAAACTTTGGTGTTCCTTCTCCTCATCCTCACTTCCCCTCTCCCAGCCCTTCTCCGCTCCTCATTCTACATGTTTTCCTCAGGAGAGTCCCATCGCTCTCATGCTTTTCACTATCACCTTTGTTGTGATAAATCCCAGATCTGTAACTGCAACATTGAACTTCAGATTTGTAAGTACAGCCGCCTCTGAACATCTCCACTTGGATAGCCCAAAGCCGCCTCACATTTGCTTGCCCTACACTTAATTCAGCTTCCATCCCAGACCTGTTGTCCCTCAAGCTTCTTCCTATCTTGGAGTACGATGCTCCTATACCTAACTAATCATCCTGGAAGCCGTCCATGACTCCTCCCTCTCTCTTGCCCAGATTCCTCCCCAATCCCAATGGCTTCTTCTTCCCCAAAGCTTCTTGACGCCACCACTTTTTTCGTGCCGACATCAAAGTCCGGGCCCACATCCCCTCTCTGCTAGATTGCTGACTTGTATTCTCCTAATTTCTCTCTTTAATTCCCTTCCTGCCCTACCCCATCTAACCTTCATACCACCAGAAGAATGTTAACTCTTATAATTAAGAATTATTATAACATATAATTCTTATGGTAAATCTTATAAGTGACCTTATCTAATCTGCCTTGATCCCCTAAGACTCTGCCCCAGATGCAGGGAAACAGAACAACAGAGTGCCCTGGCATGTTCAACAGGAATGGGATTAGCTCCAGAATAGTCAGCTTGAACTTCAGTCTTTGAAACCTTATCTTTCTTCTGTCCTTCTTCTGCCTCGTCTTCTACAACAATTGGCTATCTTTCCAGCTTCAAACTTGGGCTCTATTTTCTGATTTCTGATTCTCAAACAAACAAGCTTGGGTCAGGATGACCCATACCTGTCTCTCCTCCAAGAAGGAGTAGCCTTGCCCCTGGTGTTGGGCTCCCTTTGAAAATCTTCAGCTGCTTAAGGCATCTGGAAGTGATTCTTGACCTTAGTTGCCGAGAAATCTGTAGATCTATGGAAATCTACAAAATCTATAGATCTACAAAAATGCCTGCATCCAAAGTCAAATATTGACCATCTTTCTCTTCATTAACAGAAAGAAGGAAGTTAATGGATTGAATTGTTTCAGTTTTCAGTTTTTCTTATGAAAAATTTTCTGAAATCTCTGTCCCGCCCCCCCCTTTTTTTTTTTTTTACTACTGCTTTCCTGCAAGCTAGTGATTGAAATACAGCAAATAAGTATCAAGGGAAAAGTTAAAAAAACAATGGATTAAACTTCAACGGTTTGTTTTTGGTGTGACTATGCTTGTGGTTGTGATTTTATATTGATAACCTAGAACACAGTCATAGTTTCTGTTAGGAAAATTATTTCCAGTACATACGAAAGAGTTAAATATATCACCATTTTGTTTGTTCTACAAATGGCCTAGTGGAGACTCTTTTCCCTGAACGTGTCTAGGAAACCATAGCCTAGAGCACAGCACCCAATTATTAGCACAGAACATGATTTGTTCCCTGTCCACCTTTCTGTCTTCATCTCTCATAACTTGGTCCTGCTCAACCCTGAGCATCAGCCATATCAAGCTAGGCTTATTCCCCTAAATGTACCGTGCTTGGTTAAGCTGTGCGCTGTGCATGCCCCCCCCACCTTTATCCATTATGGTTGATGAAGAGACATCCCCTCCCAGCAGACAAGCATTTGCCACATTACCTCATAATTGACTTGTTCGATTTCCCTACCATTAGCTCCTAGTGGAAAGAGACAATTAGAAAAAATCGCAGAATCTTTGCTTCCTGACACATGGGAAGGAATTAGTAAAATCTCTGCCAATTTACTGAATTTTCTTTTAAGGAGATCAAAAGGGGAGCTGTACAACATTCTAATCTGATGGAGTAGCCCTAGCAAGCCTCTGTGATACAAATCAGAATATATGTAAGTTTTCTTCTGGTCTTCTAGTTATCTTTCTCTCCTCTGGCATCAGTTCCCTTTGTTTATTTTGGTCCTTCTCTTTCATGTTGATCGTTTTCCTCAAATGTCTGATGACCCTTTGTTGTCTGGTCATATTTATGTATGAAAAACCAAGTTTATTTTTATGGGTAGATAGCATGGGTTTCCTCTGCAATTGTACTGATCTGTTTCCCCCCACAAAGCTTTCTCCGGAATGGGAGGGCTGACTGCGGGTTCTCTTTCAGTGGGTAGAGTCTGTCAACAGGCGGGCTTCCCTTTAGGTTATGTGGGTGGAGAGGCAGGAAGGCCAGGGACCCCCACAACTGATAAAGCAAGGAGGGCTTTTCTCTGGGGGTGAAGCCCTTTAGAGGGTTTCACTCTTGACTGATGCTGGTTTTCCTTTTGTTTTCTTTTTCCTGTCTTTTGCAGAGGTCTTAACATCCTCCCTAGAGCCCTCCTCAGGCACTTCAGCCTGAGGGCAAAGGCCAAATGCTGCTGCTAACAAAGGGTTCCTGGGGGAAGGGAAAGAGAGAGAGAAAAGAGCCCACCTGTCCCAGCTGTTTCCACTGCAACTCATCAAGAGTCACCATAATGATTACCTCTCAGCCTACCCCTGCTCTTTGCATTCATTGTTGCTGGGATTGGTGTTTCCTTGGGAAAACCCACTCTTACCTCTGAGTTCTGAATTGCAATGTTCTCTTCTCTGATTTCTCTTCTAGTCCAAGTTCATTGCCTTTCTTACTTGTTGGTACCACTCAAAATTTGTTTCACACTGATGTCACATTTTCTTGTTTCCCCATGGTTGCAATTCCATTTTTTTTACATTATTTTTGGCCAAATAATACAGTCACATGGTTAAAAAGGTAAATGATATGAAAAACTGTGCAGTGTAAAATCGTCCTTCCACCTCTTTCTCCCAGTCCTCCATGGTCAACTAGTGTTGTCAGTTTCTTCTGTATCTCCCAGAGATGCTTTTCCGCTCATTCAAGAAAGTTCATATTCTCTTCACCCTTTTTACACACAGTAGTATACAACACACTGTTCTGCATCTTTGCTTTTTCATTTAACAGTTTATTTTGGAGATTATTCCATGTCAGCAAAGTGCTTTACACTCTCTCTCCCTCTTTTTACAACTGCCTAGTATTCCACTGTATAATGACATACCACAATGTATTTAACTAGTTCCCTATTGATAAACATTTAGGTTGTTCCCAGTCATACAGTATTGAACAATGCTGCAACAGGGGCACCTGGGTGGCTCCGTTGATTGAGCATCTGTCTCTTGGTTTCCACTTGGGTCATGATCTCATGGGCTGGGAGATTGAGCCCCCAGCCCACTCTGAGCTCAGGGGGATGTCTGCTTGAAGATTCTCTCTCTCTCACTGCCCCTTCCCCCTTTGTTCTCTCTTCATCTTTCTCTCTCTCAAGTAAATAACTAAATCTTTTAAAAGCATAATAATGCTGCAACAAAAAGCTTGGTACTTATTCATTTTATTTAAAGTTGCTTTTCAGACATTTCTATGAGATCTGGAAGGCAAAAAAATCACATTTTTTTAAAACACTGAACAGTCAACATGTTAACCTAAACACATCACACTCAAAGGAAGAGACTTTAAAAGTCATTGTTTATTTTCTGTTAGTCAACAGAAAATGAAAGTTTCCATTATCAATGCACAGTAAATTATTTGTGTTATATATCCTCTTCAAAGCCAGGTATTGCATTTTAAATCTTCCAACACAAAGTTCTATCTGGCCTTGAGAATTTTTGTTGCCCCATGTGGGATTCTCCATGTAGAATTGCAGCAAAGAGCCAGAGATGATATGATGTGCTCTCTGGTGCCTCCATCTCAGATGCTGTCCTTGTTGGCTAGATTGATAAGAAACAATTACAGGAGACATTCCTTTCAAGTGGTTCATTTGCTCAAATCAACAATCACTGAATGCCTACTGTGGGCCAGGTGCTAAATTGCATGCTGGGAATACAAAGATAAAGACAACAGTCCCTACCTTGCCAGGAGCTCCCAGTTCAGAGCAGCCAACCAATACATGAGCTGACAAACATAAAACAGTGTGAGAAGTGCCACAGTAGAGAGGAACACAGACTGCTGTGGGAACATTAAGAAGGAGAACCTAGCAGGTGGCTGGGGTAAAAAAAATATCAGGGAAGTTTCCCTAGGAGAAGAGATACTTGTCATAACATTGAATCCTGGCTTCTAGCACTCTACCAACAAATTCCAACATTCAGTGTCCATCTACTTTGGCTTTTCTAGTCCAGAATCTTCCAACTCTTTTCATTCTGCAGTAATCTTCTCATTGACTGTATTGACTCTGACGCTCCAAAGTCTCAGGAGGAGTGAGGTAGGAGGGGGTTGGGGATAATCATCTCCAGCATAGACAAATGATGTTGGCGACAGGGATGTTTGGAATATTGGCCTGGTTTTAGGTATTAGTTTTGCTAGTGTGACCAGAATCCTCAATCTCTGTTAACTACAAGTCACCTATCTCCATCCCAGATCCCCAAAGTGAATTTTGTTGACAAATGCTCACTCCTTGTTTCTGACTTGTAGGTACTCTGTCTCCACTCCCCATTTGTATAAGAAAAATAAAGCTATATTTATCCGTATGCTTAGATGGACAAGAAACACAGGTAACACTGATTACCACTGGGAAGTATGAAGCGGGAGGTGGGGAGGCAGCTTTTGCTCTTTGCTCTATACCCTCTGTACTTTTTGCATTATTTTTTACAATGAACATATTTTACATTAATAAGAATTTTTTAGGGACGCCTGGGTGGCTCAGTTGGTTGGACGACTGCCTTCGGCTCAGGTCATGATCCCGGAGTCCCGGGATCGAGTCCCGCATCAGGCTCCCAGCTCTATGGGGAGTCTGCTTCGCTCTCTGACCTTCTCCTCGCTCATGCTCTCTCTCACTGTTTCTCTCTCAAATAAATAAATAAAATCTTTAAAAAAAAAAAAAAGAATTTTTTAAAAGATTTTATTTATTTATTTGACAGACAGAGATCACAAGTAGGCAGAGAGGCAGGCAGAGAAAGAGGAAGAAGCAGGTTCCCCGCGAAGCAGAGAGCCCAATGTGGGGCTCGATCCCAGGACCCTGGGATCATGACCTGAGCCGAAGGCAGAGGCTTTAACCCACTGAGCCACCCAGGCACCCCTAAGAATTTATTTTTAATAAACTTTTATTGAGGTAAAACTTTACATACAGAAAAATGCACAGATCATAAGCTTAATGGATTTTCATGAAGTAAACATACCCATTGTAATCATCACCCAGATGTAGACCCTTACACTCCTGCTGAAACCCCCCCTCTTGTCTTCTCTCAGTTACCTCTAGTTCTCACAAAGCTAACCACTATTCTGCTCTCATCACCAAAGATAGTTCTCACTGGGAGTTCCAGTTGCTTCTTATCTTTACTAGCACTTGGTATCATCTGTATTATTTATCTTAACCATTTTAACAGGTCTATAATATTAATTATTTCATTATAATTTTGATTTGTGTTTCCCTAAAGGTTAATGATGTTTCACATCTTTGCCTAGGCTTCTTTGATACCCACATGTCCTCTTTGTTGCTAACATTTTTCAAAAATATAGAACACAATCATCTAAAACAATTACTTGAAAATAATAATGCCATTAACTTGACTACAGAAGAGTCCTTGGGTGTCACAATCCTAATGAGAGGCAGATGAGGGTGATGGAAATAGCTAGAACTTGGTAGCAGATATTCCAGTCTGTTCTTGCTGTGGGTTCTTAGCTGAACTATTTAATCTTTTTGTGCCTTGGTTGCCTTGTCTATAAACCAGAGGTGACAACAGTTCCTGCTTCATAGGGTTGTCCTCAGAATTAGATGAGAAAATTACATAAGGCAATCTGCTCCAAATGTTCATCAGTGTTCTCTCTACCTGTCTGGCCAAGCCTGGAAAGAGGCCAAGGGAGAGAAGTTCATCTTGAGGTAGTCGGCAGCTTAGTATATGACAGAGAATGGGTAAGTAATTCCTCTTTTTCTGGATCTAAGGATTAAAAACCCTAGAATTATATTCTAGCTGCAAGATTCTGTCCCCTCACTCCCTGCTGTGCTCAACCCCAAAGAACAGGAACAGCCTGCTTTGAGGAAAATTCTAGAAGAAATTTCTAGTCATAACTGGGCTCTTGGATGCTGTTGCACCCCTTGGATGAGTTTGACACCTCCTTCCTACTGTATGTCTAGCAGAAAGACACAAGTCCCATGACATCTTTTGGTATAATTTCCAAGGGGTTCCCCATTGTCTTCTGTGGCAGGACTACTTGAGGTGTCCTGTGGCTGACACCAAGTAGGCAACATCCATGTAGCAAATATTTGCCCAGCAGTTAGGAAGCACTAGTCTCTCTGATAGGTCTGGGGAGCCAAAATGAAAAAGAAAGAACTAATAGTTTAGGAGATAGGAAGGCAAGGAGTCAACCGGGGAGGTATCACAATAGGGCAAGTAGATGGGGTTTTAGGAACACGCAGGATGAGTGAGGGTGAAGTGTTAGAGGATCAGAGAAGGTTCCTGGAAGAAGTAATGTTAGAGCCCGGAGGGAATTTTGGATCATGTTGGATCAAAACCCTGCTCTGGGCCCTGTACTGCACCCCAGTGTCTTCCAATGGACCCTTAAGGTAGAACACAGAATATTAAGACTTTATAGTAAAAAAAAAAAAAATACCCTTTGTTCCAGAGTGAAGGGTCTCTGGGATCAAGTGCTCTATGGGTGAGTATATTATCAGCACCCATTTTCCTTCAGAGATCAGCCTGATATGAGTGAACATCTAAGGCTTGTCTCTGTGGTTGTAGCCCATTTTTAACCTCCCTCATTCCAAACTTAGCCAGCCTTCTGCATCTCCCCTGGAGGTACAGAACTCTGGCAGGCTGGCCCCTAGGTCCAATGCTTCAAGACCCCACCACACAGCCTTTCCTTGGGCCCCTCTTATTTACTCCTACCCAATCCCTCTTCTTGACTTCACAGGTCCAGGTCCTCTCCTGTCTCTCCCCAACTTATAACTACTATTCTCCGGGCTGTCCTCTTTAGTTCTGACCCTAGGGTTGAGCAGTCCCTCTCTGATTCCCCCCTGTGGTTCATTCCTGGGGCTGTTTCTGAAATAGTGCTTCTGCTCCTAACCCATTTCCTCCATAACCCCACAGGAGACTGTCTTCTTAGCAGGACCTCACTCAGAGGACCTCTAGTTCTCCTTCAGGGTCTCCTAGGGCCTGCAGCATGTTTTCCTAAGTGGGGAAACTGAGGCTCAGAGAAAGGGGATGACTTACCAAAGTCACGCAGCAAGTTAGTAGCAGAGTAGAGACTAGCCCGGGCCTCCACACTTCCAGCCAATGCTCTTTATCGGGAATCAGGCTGCCCCTCGCAAGGCTCAGGGCTTCTAGGCACCATCAGCTCCCACCCACTGAGTGCAGTGCACCATCTCTGTTAGCACTTCCTTCCTGAGTCAGTTCATTAAGACTGCAGCTGGCCCGTCCAGGCTTCTGACTCAGCAGCCCACCAAAGAACATCCAACCATGTCTGCATATAATTAAGGAAATACCAGGGGCAGGAAGCATTTTTTTTCGTGGCAGAGTGGGGGTGCAAAAGGAGGTGAAGAGATTCATTTAAATGGTAAGATGTCAGGGATCATGATGAGGGTGGGGTGAGGAGCAGAAGGGTTGTATCAAAGGGTTTAGGATTAGTGGTTTAACAAATTTTGGTTCAGAAGTATATTTACTGGCTTAAAAGGACCCTTGGGATACACTGTTAGTGCAAATATCATGACAAAAATAGACTGCTTCCATAGTTCCACTTGTGTAAGTGTAAGTTGAGAGTGTTTCCAAAGCACCTATGAGTACTAATTACAAATGAGCTATATGCAAGGGAAACAGTCAACAAAACCAAAAGACAACTGACAGAATGGGAGAAGATATTTACAAATGTCTTATCAGATAAAGGTCTAGTATCCATAGTCCACAAAGAACTTATCAAACTCAACACCCAAAGAACAAATAGCCGAATCAAGAAATGGGCAGAAGACACGAACAGACACTTCTGTAAAGAAAACATCCAATGGCCAATACACATGAAAAAGTGCTAACATCACTCGGTATCAGGGGAATACAAATTGAAACCACAGTCAGATACCACCTCACACCAGTTAGAATGGCTAAAATAAACAAGTCAGGAAACAACAGGTGTTGGTGAGGATGCAGAGAAAGGGGAACACTCCTCCACTGTTGGTGGGAATGCAAGCTGATGCAGCCACTCTGGAAAACAGGATGGAGGTTCCTCAAAAAGTTGAAAATAAAGATACCCTATGACCCAGCAACTGCACTACTGGGTATTTATGCTAAAGATACAAATGTAGCAATCTGAAGGGGCACATGCACCCGGATGTTTATAGCAGCAATGTCCACAATAGCCAAACTATGGAAAGAGCACAGATGTCCATCGACAGATGAATGGATAAAGAAGATGTGAGATATATATATATACATACATATATATATATATTCATTCCATTGTGTATATATATATATATATATATATGCAAACACACATAATGGAATACTATGCAACCATCAGAAAACCTAAATCTTGCCATTTGCAATGACATGGATGAAACTAGAGGGTATTATGCTGAGCAAAATAAATCAATCAGAGAAAGACAATTATCATATGATCTCACTGATATGAGGAATTTGAGAAACAAGACAGAGGATCATAGGGGAAGGGAAGGAAAAATGAAACAAGATGAAACCAGAGAGGGAGACAAACCATAAGAGACTCTTAATCTCAGGAAACAAACTGAGGGTTGCTGGAGTGGAGGGGGGTGGGAGGATGGGGTGGCTGTGGGATGGACATTGGGGAGGATATGTGCTATGGGGACCTCTGTGAATTGTGTAAGACTGATGATTCACATACCTGTACCCCTGAAACAAGTAATACATTATATGTTAGTTTTAAAAAAGAAACGAGCTGTATGCTCCCTTCTATCCTCTGCACCCATGTTAATTTTTGCCCACAAGTTAATAATTGGAAATGATTACCACACTTTTGAGAGTGGCTGTGACTCAAGGTTCACCTGCAAATACATGGAGTTGAGAACTTTTCTCCTTCACAATGTTCCCTGGTGACTGTTGCCATCTTGCTAAGTGTAGACTTAGAATAGCTCCCACCAGAGCACATCTATGTCTCATCCAGCATCTAATCCAATCAAGGATTTTTAACAAGTCATCTCTACTCCCAACATGGGGCTTGAACTCACAACCCTGAGATCAAGAGCCATGTGCTCTACCAACTGAGCCAGCCAGGTGCTCCTCCAATCAAGGATTTTGACACCAAGATGTTTTCTGCCTTAGAGGAGCAGGAAGCCCTGGGTATTGTGACAGGGTCATGGATACCCTGAGACTGCTCTCATGACACTGAAGAACCAACCACATCTGAGGCATGTTCAGATAAACAATGGGGTTGACACTTGTGCTGGGTCCAATAGCATCCCCCCCAAAATTCTTGTCCACCTGGAATCTGTGAATGTGACCTTATTTGGAAACAGAAGCTTTGCAGATAGTAGTTGAGATCAGATGAGGTCATCCTGAATGAGGCTGGGCCTTATCCAATGACCGGTGTCCTTATAAGAAGAGGATAATTTGGTCACAGACACACACCGAAGGAAGATGGCAATGTGACAGAGGCAGGGACTGAAGTGACACTGCCACTAGCCAAGTAGCGTCAAGGATGGTTGGCAACCAGCAGAGGCCAGAAGAGGCAAGAAAAGATTCTTCCTTTAGAGCTTTCAGAGGGAACAGGGACCTGTTGATGCCCTTGAACTTCTGGCCTCCGGAAATGTGAGATAATAAATATCTGTTGTTTTAAGCGACCTGATTCGTGGTAGCATATGTGTGGAGTGTGCAAGCTTGCTGTAGGGTTATGGAAGCCATTGGAAACGAATACAACTTCTGTATGGAAAAAGTTGGCCCCATCTTGGGAAATGCTATGCCAGTCGTGACATGAAGAGAAAGATGCTCACCAACAGAGGACATACTCTCAAGAATAAGGACTGCGTGACCCCTCGGATTATGCTCTACACTGGTCTGCACATGCAGAATGAAACAAGCCTGGAAGGTCCCACCAGACACGTCTCAGAGCAATAAATCCTGGAAGGTTTTTATCTACTTGCTTTAACTTGTCTGTATTTTCTAAGTGTCCCAAAATGAATATGCATTACGTGGGTAAAAGATATGTGTCTCTATCTACCTGTCATCTATTTATTCACCTACCTATCTTGGATTGCTAGTACTCTCATGCACTCACAGAATCCTTCTAAGAGAAATAGTCCCAGGGTACCTTCATTTCTCATAGGCCTGAATTTAAGAATCACTCCCTAAAATTCCCACAGGAATGAAGGTAGACAAAAATGAAATAATATATATATATATATATATATATTTAAGATTTTATTTATTTATTTGACAGAGAGAGGCGGGGGGTGGAGCAGGCTCCATACTGAGCAGAGAGCCTGATGTGGGGCTCGATCCCAGGACCCTGAGATCCTGACCTGAGCCAAAGGCAGAGGCTTTAACCCACTGAGCCACCCAGGCACCCCGAAATCATATATTTATATGGTATTTGATACTACTTGCAGGGCATACTTTCATATCCATCCACCCACTCAACCTCAATCCCCTCTGACTGGTAAGAATTCTCAGGCTCAGAAAGCTGTTAAAGACCTTGTCCAAGGTCTCATGGCTAATAACTCATGGGACTATGACTGCACTCAGGGTCCTGACACATTTTTCAGTAGCAAGTTCTAGAATGTAAGGGACAATTAAGTCCTTGTCCATAGGGACAGCACTTGCTTCCTGTCATGTTCCCTGAACACTAATATCTCCAACCCTGAGAATGGTGTGTGGCATAGAGTAGGTGATCAGTACATTTTCCTTGAATGAATATGACAAATGAAAGCTGCCTCCTAGAAGCATTTTCTGCTACTAGGAACATTTTTGTTCAAGCCAAGCCTCTGTGCCCTGCAGAAGACCACAGCATTGCTGAAGGGATCCTATTTTTTTTCTCAATCTCTGTCCCTCCACAGTCTGCTCCTCCACCCACACCCCTGCCCCCAGGCAAAGAATAGCTACTAGGGATGACTTCTCATATCACCTACAAGAGGGCATCTATATATTCCAGTGCAAGGTGAGTCTACAAAGAGCTCCTTGGGGCACGTGGCTGGTTCAATCAGTAGAGTGTATGACTCTTGATCTTGGGGTTGTGGCTTCAAGTCCCATGTTGGGTGTAGTGATTACTTAAAAATAAAAGCTTTAAAATAAATAGATAGATAAATAATACAAAGAGCTCCTTGTCAAAAACAGTACCACCCAGCAGAAAGATCCAGGACCAAGGGGAGGGCAGGCTCTGCAGATGGGTGGGCTTCTCAGTTGCAGAATGATCAATTCTGTCATAAGGAGTGCATCAAGAAACGCCAAGACGCAGAGATAGACAGAGAGAGGAAATGGCAGCCAAGTGGTTACCAAAGGGTCTCGGTTCAGGAACAGAAAAAGAGATGTGCTGAAAATGTCCAAAAGGAAGTCAAAAGGGAAGACTGGTTGAAACACATAGGAAAAAGGAAGTGAGGTAGGGCAGACAGAAGACACCTCCATCCCTGGCTGTCCCTCTAGCCCAACCCAGTTCTCCTGCCTTCTTCTAAGTATATCCCCCTCGGCCTCCACACAGCTGATACTTTCCCACCATTCCCACAGGCCTTGTTGGGAGGAAGGTGCTCCCAGAGGGGAAGCTTTGTATCCAGGTTTTCTTTTTCAAGGACAAAGTCCCAGGAAGCTTTAAAGCTACAAGCTGCCCCGTCCGGGGAGAGCTGGGGGGGTGGCAGGTAATGTGGTTAGTCTCAGTGCCAAGAACTGGGTCTCTGGAAGCTGGGAAGCTAGCCAAGAAGTTGGAGAAGGGGAGGAAGGAGGGTCAGGGGTCTCCGAGCACTGGGGTTGGGAGCAGAGCTCTGGGGACCCTGTAGGATTTCACAACTCTTCTCTTTCCTGGCCTCTTTCACACACACCAGGACAGGAAGGGGAAGCTGAAGGAGGATTATGAGGCAATTAATTGTAGGTAAGGAAGTTGCTTTAAAAAGGAAAGCTCGAATCACTATCTTAATTAAGGACCATTCCTGGCTAATTTGCTAGACAGGGAGAAGGTGCAGTTTTGATAGCAAAAGATTTTGAGAGATCATTTCTGTGTCCAGGCAGAGCCATGTGTATCCTGGGGAAGGAAGTCTTCCAGGCCTTTGAGCTCTATGGGAGGGGAGTTGTGAGAGAGTTTCCTTCTTTTCCAACACCGCATACTTCTGCCCCAGCATTGCAGGATTCACAGCATTAGGAGCCTCTAGATACAAAATGTCAACCCAGGATATCACTCATGTGGCTAGGCCCAGGAATTAATGCATTCTGTCGATTGCCAATGTTCTTATTTTCATAATTCCTTTTTAAAAAAGATTTATTTATTTATTTGAGAGAGAGAGAGAAAGAGTGCACAAGTAGGGTAGAGGGAGAAGCAGACACCTCACTGAGCAGCGAGCCCGATGTGGGGTTTGATCTCAGGACCCTGGAATCATGACCTGGACTAAAGGCAGATGCTTAACTGACGGAGCCACCCAGGCACGCCTTATTTTCATAATTCCTAACAAAGACTTATCTCAAAATCTACTCCCACCTAGGAGCAAAATGTTCATTTACAGCTCAGGACTCAAGAGAACTTTCTATCAGTGGGGTGGGTTTAGGGAGTATCCCTCACAAAGCTGGTGAACAATGAAAATTACTGCCTCTTCAGAGTTAGCTCCTCTGAAACCGGAAATGTGAACAGAGCTGACTTAGTACTAATACTTTCTCTTACTCCTGTAAGAAAGAGGAAAGACGGTGCTCAAAGTAGCAATGATGTGCGAAAACCACAGTAGAGGTTTTGTAAAGAAGAGCAATTGTGGCTTTTGCACAAGTTATTCCTAAACCGAGGCTGGCGACAGCATATGACACTTTTCAAAGTAGCTGCTGGACTGGTATTTCACTGAAATGAAGACAATCTTTGAGCAAGACCGGAAGCCAAAAATCTACATTTCATGACCTCTGCAGGAAAGTAATAGTTGCATTATGGAACATTCTAGAACGGCAGGCTCAAACCATGGCCCGGAAGAAATGTTGGCCTTTTTAGGTAGGAGGGGGGAGGCAGGAAAAATCTAATTCCCAAAGAAGGTTTCTGATAGTTTTCCACTCTCTCCCCACCCCCTCACCTGGTTCCGTGGCTCTTCTTTAACCATCTCTTCTAGCACAGGAGATCTGATTCAATAGATGGGGAAAAGGAAGTAGAGGAGACAGAGAAGAAAAATTAATTTCAGTTTCAGGAAGTCCAGAACATTTTTTTAAAAGATTTTATTTATTTATTTGACAGAGGGAGAGGGAGAAGCAGGCTTCCTTCTGAGCCCTTAAGGAGCCTGATGCAGGGACCGATCCCAGGACTCTGGGATCATGACCTGAGCTGAAGGCAGATGCCCAACCGTCGGAGTCACTTTGGTGCCCTGTGTCCAGAATATTTTTAACTCAAAGGTTGCCTGAAAATGTTAGCAGAAAGGAGGACATGACAAAGATTAGAGAAGAAATAAATGAAATAGAAAATCAATAGAAAAAATCAATACAACTAAGCTGATTTTTTGGAAAAGATAAAATTGATGAACGCCTTGCTAGACTAAAAACAGGAGCGTGCAAAGACTTAAATAAAATCAGAAATGAAAGAAGGGACATTACAACAGATGCCATGGAAATAAGAAGGATGATAAGAGACTAATATAGGAAGAATTATACACTGACTAACTGGATAAACTGAAAGAAATGGACAAATTCCTAGAAACATACAACCTACTAAGAATGAATCATGAAAAAAAAAAAAACAGAAAATCTGAACAGACCAATTTGAGTAAGGAGATTGAATCAATATTCAAAAACCTCCCAAGACAGTAAAGCCCAGAACCAGATGGCTTTACAGGTAAATTCTACCAAACATTAAAGAAGAATCAATTCATTCTCTAACTTTTGCAAAAAGTTGAGGAGAAGGGAGCACTTCCAAACTCATTTTATGATGTCAACACAATGGTATCTGATACCATAAGGAGATGATAGGTCATTTAATGACTATAGAAGCAAAAATCCTCAACAAAATACCAGCAAACTGAGTTCAACAGCCATTAAAAGTCTTAACTACCATGACCAAGTGGGATTTGTCCCTAGGATACAAAGATGGCTGACTATACACAAATCAACCTACATGATATTCCACATGAGTAGAATAAAGGATAAAAATCACACGATCAGGGACGCCTGGGTGGCTCAGTTGGTTAAGCAGCTGCCTTCGGCTCAGGTCATGATCCCAGCGTTCTGGGATCGAGTCCCACATCGGGCTCCTTGCTCGGCAGGGAGCCTGCTTCTCCCTCTGCCTCTAGCCTGCCACTCTGTCTGCCTGTGCTTGCGCTCTGTATCTCTCTCTCTAACAAATAAATAAAATCTTTAAAAAAAAAATCACACGATCATCTCAATGGATGCAGAAAAAGCATTTGACAAAATCCAGTATCTTTTAATGATAAAAACAATAAATAAACTATGAATGGAAGGAAAGTACCTCAACCAAAAAAAGGGCATATACAACAAGCCCACAGCTACCATCATACTCAATGATGGAAAGCTGAAAGCTTTTCCTCTAAGATCAGGAACAAGGCAGCGATGCCCACTCTTGCCACTTCTATTTGCCATAGAACTGGATATTCTAGCCAGAGTAATCAGTCAAGAAAAAGAAATCAAAGGCATCCAAATCAGATAAGACAAAGTAAAATCAACCCTGTCTGTAGATGACATATCTTATATATAGATTTAAAGATTCTTTTTAAAAAACTGTTAAAACTAATAAGCAAATTCAGTAAAGTTGTAGGATACAGAATCAATATACAAAAACTACTTGCATTTCTATATGCTAGCAATGAACTCTCTCAAAAGGAAATTAGGAAAACAAATCCATTTATAATAGCACAAAAAAGAGTATAATACTGAGAAATAAATAAAAGGCTTGTCTGCTGGAAACTACAAACCACTGATGAAAAAATTATGCAAGATACAAACAAATGGAAAGACTACATTGCATGTTCAAGGACTGAAAGACTTTATAATGTAAAAATGCCTATACTACCCAAAGCAATCTATAGGTTCAATGATGCTCTGACAAAATTCCAATGGAATTATTTACAGAAATAGAAAAAAAAAATCCTAAATACCATGTGGAACAATGAAGCACCCTGAATACCTGAAACAATCTTGAGAAAGAACAAAGCCGGAAGCCTCATATTTTCTGTTTGAAAATATATTACAAAGCTACAGTAATCAAAACAGCAAGACACTGGCGTAAAGACAGTCCTATAGATCACTGAAAGTGAATAGAGATCCTAGAAGTAAATCCACATATATACTGTCAACTGATATTCGATAAGGATGCCAAGAATCCACAATAGGAAAGGAATAGTCTCTGTTACAAATGATGTTAGGAAAACTGGCTCTCCACATGCAAAAGAATGAAATTGGACCTTAACATACACAGAAATCAACTTAAAATGAACTTAAGACTTAAATGTAAGACCCCAAACCATAGAACTCTTTAGAAGAACACATACAGGAAAAGCCTCATGGTATTGGTCGTGGTAAGGATTTCATAGTATGACACCAAAAGCACAGGCAACAAAACCAAAAATAAACAAGTGGGACTACATCAAACTAAAAAGCTTCTGAATAGCAAGGGAAACAATCAAGAGAGCGAGAAGGCAACCTACAGAAAGGGAGAAAACATTGGCAAACCTTATACCTAATAAAGGGTTAGTCTCTGAAATATATAAGGAAATTTTATAACTCATAGTAAAAAACAAACAAATAAAAACAACTAACAACTCTATTTAAGAATGGGCTAAGCTCTCAAATAGACACTTGTCCAAGGAAGACATAAATGGCCAACAGGTATATATATAAAAAAAATGCTCAATGTCACTCATCATCAGGGAAATGCAAATCAAAACCACAATGAGACATCACCTCACACCTATCATGATTGCTACTGTTAGAAAAAAAGGTGACAAGTGTTGATGAGAACATAGAGAGACTGGAACCCTTGCACGTGTTGCAAAACGGTGCAATGCTATAGAACACCGCATGGACATTCCTCACAAAATTAAGACTAGAACTACCATGTGATCCTGCAGTCTCACTTCTGGGTATTTATCCAAAAGAATTGAAATTAGTATCTTGAATAGATATTAGCACTTCTGTGTCCATTGCAGCAATAGCCAAGATGTGGGAACAACTTAAGTATCTACTGAAAGATACATACACACAGTGGAATACTATTCAGCCTTAAAAAAAGAAGGATGGCTGAACCCTGAGGAAATTATGCTGATGGAAATAAGTCAGTCACAAAAAGACAAACACTGCATGATTCCATTTATATAAGGTACCTAAAATCGTCAAACTCAGGGGCGTCTGGGTGGCATAGTTTATTTCGGCTCAAGTGATCTCAGGGTCATGAGATCAAGCCCCGCTTCAGGCTCCCTGCTGATTAAGACTTTCTCTCCCTTTGTCCCTCCCCGTCCCTGCTCTCTCTCACACTTTCTAAAAGAAATAAGTAAATCTTTTCAAAAATAATAAAATAAAATAGTCAAATTCATAGAATCAAAGACTGGAATGGTGTTTGCCAGGGGCTGGGATGGGGGAAACGGGGAGTTACTAATCAATGGACATAAATGTCCAGTTTGATCAAGATGAATAAGCTCAATAGATCTGTTGTGCGCCTGGGTGGCTCACTCACTAAGCGTCTACCTTCGGCTCAGGTCATGATCCCAGGGTCCTGGGATGGAGCCCTGCATTGGGCTCTCTACAGGGCGGGAAGCCTGCTTCTCCCTCTCCCACTCCCTCTGCTTGTGTTCCCTCTCTTGCTGTGTCTCTTTCTGTCATATAAATAAATAATCGTTAAAAACATTTTTTTGTTGTTGTTAAGAATAGGGGCTCCTGGTGGCTCAGTGGGTTAAGCCTCTGCCTTCAGCTCAGGTCATGATCTCAGGGACCTGGGATCAAGCCCCACATCAGGCTTCCTGCTCAGTGGACAGCCTGCTTCTCCCTCTCCCTCTCTGCTTTCTCTCGCTCTCAAATAAATGAAGTCTTTAAGAAAAATTGCTAAGAAGATAAATATCAGGTGTTCATACAATGATAAAATAAAATGTAGGGGCGCCTGGGTAGCTCACTGGCTTAAGCCGCTGCCTTCAGCTCAGGTCATGAGCTCAGGGTCCTGGGATCAAGGCCCACATCGGGCTCTCTGCTCAGTGGGGAGCCTGCTTCCCCCCCCCACCCGCCTGACTCTGCCTGCTTGTGATCTCTCTCTGTCAAATAAATAAATAAAATATTTAAAAAAATAAAATAAATAAAATATAAAAGCCTGCAAAAGAGCATAAAACATTAAACTGCCTATCCTCAGTCTCACACATAAATATTTATTGAAACTCTGCCAAGTAAAATCTCAGTAAGGGAAATCGAGGAGTATGTTAATATACCTTCACCAAGAAGGACCCATTCAAGGAATGCAAGAATGTTTTAACATTAGAAAATCTGTTAATCAAGTTCATATTAATAACAGAACAAAGAAAAAATATTATTGTCATCAATCCATGGTGGAAAAGCCAAAAATTCACCATCAATTCCTGACAATGCTTTTAGAAAGGGAAGAACATTGACATTCTTCATTCATTAGGTACATGTATCTTCCAATCTTATTATCTCTATGACCTTGGGCATCTGGCATCACCTTTGTGCCTCAGTTTCCAAATATTTTCAACAAATCACATGTGATGTAATGAGCACTGGGGGTTATATAAGACTGATGAATCACTGACCTCTACCTCTGAAATCAATAACACATTATATGCTAATTAATTGAACGAATTTATTAATATAATTATATTTATAAATATAATATAAATTATATTTTATATAAATATTATTTATATAATTAACATAATTCAATTAATTAATTGAAACAAGGATAATAGTATCAGCCTCTAAGTGTTATGAGGATTCGGCAGTGTATATGGAAAGTACTATCACACAGTGCCATTTCTTCCCACCCCCTTACTTGTCTTATTTTCTCATGTGTCTATCACTCATTAACACTGTGTGGAGTGCCCTAAGGGAAGTGATGTACTATCATTTTTCTGTGCTCCTGATTTCTTTTGTTTGCCCCAGTGGATGTCCGATGTTTTTATTGCTGTCCTAGCTTGAGTTTACTCAGGCATGGTCTTGTCAACCAAGTAACCCTCTTCATGCCCACCCTTCCATGCCAACTCCTAGACCCCCTTAAAGGAAGATTGTGCTAATTGGCTTTACTGGTATTAAGCCAATGGTTCCCAGCCCTGGCTACCCATTAGAATCACCTGAGCAGCTTTGTCACGTGGTCCTACCGGGGGTAGCTCGACTTCCAAGCGGGTGCAGCCGTCATTTCTCTCCAAGTTCCGACACATTCACTCCTTTTAAGCATTGACCTGTACGCCACCTAATTTTGAAATTAGTTGTGATTCATTGCTCCAAAGTGACTGACTGATTCCGTAATCCCATAAAAGACCATTCGTTAGAGTGGGCGCACTTGCAGAAAGGAAGGGGACCGTAAAAAGTGGGCAGAGAGGAAGTAACCAAACCTTAGGAGAATCTCAAAATTAGGTAAAAGAAAAAAGAGAAGTAAGGAGGGGGTCGAAAGGGAATGGGGACTGGGTGGTACCATAGAAACCCAAGAGGGGAAAAGATGCAAGAACTAAACTTGTCCTTCTTGTCTTCCCAGAAGCAGCGTCCACCTTCGCACTCAAGGAAGGCTTTTCCTGGGTTCATCTGCTTGGACGGACCCTCAGCACCAGAACCACTCTGCCTGGCTTCCCAGTTCCAAGCACACAACATCAGACAAGTTAGTAAATTCATTATGTCTTCATCTCATCACCTACAAAATGGAGACAATGGTCTCTGCTCCTAGGGCTTTTGCAAGGCCTACGCAAGGCACCAGGAACAGCACCTGGAAAGAGTATACATTGTGTCGCGTATTAGCTATCATTTTATATATCTATATTATTTTATATGTAACATATTAATCTATATTATATATTTTACAATATGTTTATATATATATTTATAATATATAAGGTTAAATGAATATGTAATTATATATAAATATATATAGTTAAATATCCCCATTATAGACCTTTTTAGCACTCTACATTCCCCTTCTGTAATGTTTATCCCAATTGTCATCTGACAATTTCTTCTGCTGATTAAGTCAGCTCCACCAGAAGAATCTCCCTTTTGAGGACCCCAAAGCCAACTGATCTGAGACCTTCATTATAGCTGCAGAACCCTTCCCCTTCACCATACAGGGTAACATAATGACAGGTTTAATAGCCCATCATACTCCTAGGTCCCGCCCACATGCATGTGGAGGGGATTATACAAGGCACGAACCTCAGGGGGTAGGAATCTCCAGGACCATCTTAGAATTGTGCCTACCAGAGTGATTCTCTCCCACTAGATCATAAAGTCCACAATGGGGGAGGCCAATTCTGTTTTCTGGAATGAATGAACAAATGAACAAAAGACGAATGAAGGAGAACTAAGGGAAAACAGTGGTGGATATCTGTGTTTTGATTCATAGAAAGCCTTACCACTGTGTTCAAGAAGTTGAGGGACCCCTCAACTTCTTCACAGAAGGTTCCGGAAAGCTATAGAGCATATAAACCAGGTAGGCATCGGAGCTGAACCCCTCTTTGGTGCTTGTCGTGCTATCAGAGGCAATGGGGGTGTTGCCTGGGGCTTCTGCCGGCCTGAGCCGTTCCCAAAGCACAGGGTCTCCACACACCCAGCTAGCTCTTGGCCGGCACCCAGAACCTAACACCTGGCACTCCTACCATCTGATCTCGAGTGTTTATAAAGAGATCAAGGGCATTCTGCGTGAGGGAAGGAGGGGGGAGAAATGGCATCTAAGGCCAAACTGAAGAACTTCAGAGAATGAATTCGAGACCTCGCCTTAAAGGAACCCAGGTGTTTTTGCTTGGTGTGTATGAAGCTTTGCAGCTGATAAATAGTTTTTCCTGTGCAGCATTCTAGTGTCCTGCCGTTCCCTTGCCTCATTCCTCTCCTGGCAACGGGGCCCCTGTTCTGGACCAGGACCCAGGATGGGCCCCAGGGGCTTCAGTACTTTTTTAAAAACTTTATTTATTTATTAGAAAGAAAGGGAGAGGAGGCGGGGAGGGGCAGTGGGAGAGGCAGAGAATCTCCAGCAGACTCCACACTGAGTGCAGAGCCCAACATGGGGCTCGACCCCAGGACCCTGAGGTGGTGACCTGAGCTAAAATCAGAACTCAACACTCAACCAGCTGAGCGACCCAGGCACCCCACCTCATTACTTTTTGTAACACCTTTAACAGGATACAAATCCCATACCGTATAATGCCCCCATTTAAAGTGTACAGTTCAGGGGTGCCTGGGTGGCTGAGTCCACTGGGCAGCCGACTCTTGATTTCAGCCCAGGTCGTGATCTCAGGGCTGTGAGATCAAGCCCCACATCAGGCTCCACATTCAGCAGGGACTCTGCTTGAGGGTTCTCTCTTCCTCTCCCTTTGCCCCTCCTCCCATGCATGTTCTGTCTCTCCAATAAATAAATCTTTAAAAAATAAAGTGTACAGTTCAATGGTTTTTTTAGTATATTCACAGAGTTGTGCAACCAATGCCCACTCTCCAATTCTAGAACATCCCCTTTTGCACTCATGCCCCACTCCCTCCTCCCATCACCACTCTGTTCCAACAAAGGCACGATTCCTGACCCCCAGGCTCTCCCAGTCTTGTGCCACATCACTGGGCTCTGGGTGGGGCAGAAGGCCAAAGTTCAAAGTTCAAAGTCCTGGCTGTGCTGTTGACCAGTTGTGCCACTGTGCGGCCTTCCCCGTTTGGGTGTCAGGGTTTTTTTAGATGTAAAATGAGGGGATTGGGCCTCAAAATTTCCCCTGAGGGACTCTGCTGTTTTTATATTCTACTCACAAACTACTGCTGTACGCAAGGTATGACTTCAAGCCAACAGCCCAGCCTCCATTATGCCTCCACTTGCATTCACCTCCCCTGCAATATCTTCCTCTCTTTCCACACCCCCCCCAACTCCTCTCACCAAGACTCAATCCTAGCTTTACCTCCTCCAGGAAGCCCCCTAGGTTTCTCTCTTTTCTCTAAGCTCCTGTGGCAGCTAAACCATCTACTGCCCCAATTGGCCTTTCCTTTTAGAGAGAAAGTCTGTGCTTCTGGTATGGATGGCTAGGGATGGATCAAATATTTGTACCGCATCCCACATTACCATCCCCTTTCTTCCTACCCAATGCCTTGTGTTACTGTTTCTGTGATTCTTTCCTGTGTGACCTCTGGCAAGATACTGCAATACTCCAGAACTTCGGAGGACAGTGGGAATAAAACAGGATGGGACTAGCATAGCTGGCGTATTTTTGATATGCCCAGTCCATGCCAGGGATTTCATATGCTTTATCTCACCGGAGGCAGCTTGTGGGGTAGCACTGAAGCTGGGAAGGGTCAAGTTACTTGGCCAAGTTAGTAAGCAGCACCGAGTGGATGAAAATCCAAATTTGATTCCTGTGTTTGTGCTTTTAACCTCTGTGCTATGATGGCTTTCACTACATTAGGAAATGCAGGAGGAGGCATGGTCTGAAAAAATCCGAATTCCTCCCATAGCTAATGGGGGCTGAACTCTCTTGCAACAGAAAGAGCGACCTGTGCAGCCCCATCACACCCAGTGCAATGCTGGGCATGCCATAGGCTCTCAGCTCCTGCCTGCTCAGGCCCTGGGTGATTGGTCAAGACATTAGGGCAAGTTTGGGAGGGGGGCGGTGGCTGCGCCACTAGATCTCATCGGAAAAAGTTTACCTGAAAAAGGCTGAATTTCTGTGAAGAATTCATTTTCAATTAGCCAGAGATGTCTTTAAAATTGTTCTTAAACCCATTGTATTATTTTCACGTAGGGTTCTTCATGTTAGAATGCTTCACCGACTGATGCCTGATGGAGCTCTAGTTTTCTGATGACAAAACAGATAAGTGCTCATTGTGGGAAACTTTAAAATGCAGAAAAATATAAAGAAGGAAACAAAAAGCACCCGCAACCCCAAGATAACCGCTGATAACATTTTGGAGTATTTCCTTCTAGGCTCACAGGCTTACATGCACTCTCTCTAAAGAAAGAAAGAAATACACATGCCTTTTGCATCACTGGATTCGTAGCGGGCATACAACTTCATACCACTTTGCCCTGAACATTGGGTGGGGTGAGTGTTTTTCTATTTAAGTCGTTCCCAAACATGTTCCTATTAGGAACTGATTTTGTAAATGAAGAAAATGATTTTAGCACTGTCTCTCAGAAGCACGTTCTGGGGGCACCTGGGTGGCTCAGTGCGTTGAGCCTCTGCCTTTGGCTCAGGTCATGATCTCAGGGTCCTGGGATCGAGCCCCGCATCAGGCTCTCTGCTCAACAGGGACCCTGCTTACTCCTTTCTCTCTGCCTGCCTCTCTGCCTACTTGTGATCCCTCTCTGTCAAATTAAAAAAAATGTTCCGTAACTATTAAATACCAAATCTTAATCCAGAGCCCAGAGTGTAGCAGAGTACTTTGGAGGCTGTCCTGGTAACCTCAGAGTGCTGTTCCATTCATATGACCCTTAATTTCATAGCACCAGGCACTGGCACCTAACTGGTCTTAACACACACTAGGTATTAAACTTCTTTGGTGCCTTGACCCCTCACTCTCTACATTTAAAAAAAATTGTAGGATCAACTCAAATGTGCTTTTGAAATTGTGTGTGTGTGTGTGTGTGTGTGTGTGTGTGTGTGTGTGTAGGTAAAAGCAGCCCTCCCAAAAAGATTTTGGTGAATCTGGTGATTCACTTGATGATCTGTGGGGACAGGAAAGGTTCTAAGTGGCAAGCCTAGCCACAAAGGTCATCTTCCTTCCCAGGAAGAGGAGGCACTTTTTTTTTTTTTTTTTTAACCCAGCATGCTCCATTGTCATCTCCTTATTTCTGGCCCATCCACGATGAGCCCAGATCAGGGACTTCCAATGACTCTTTATCCTCCCTGAGTCTTAGCTTTTTGTAACCCAGCTGGCAGGCACACAGAAGCATGGGTTGTACCTGGCCTCTGTTTAAAAGGATAGATAGGAATGAGGCTGCTGGACCTTGTTTCTGGGATGACTCAGTTTCTCCAGGTCTACTCACTGAAGCCAACAGCCCAGCTGAGCCCCTCTCCCAGGCAACCTCTTTAGAATGAAGATCTGCTCATTCCACTGAGATTCTCAGTTTCTGGAAGATTGGGTTAGGCAAGGGAAAAAAAATCGACTCATGCTTTCAGCTTGGAAACTGAACTTTGTAATAACCAGACAAAAACCCCTCTTTTATCCAAAAAAGTATTATTTCGTGATATTGTCAAAAAAAAAAGAGAAAAGGAACAAAATTACTCATAAACCTACCTTCCTAGCCTAACCATTATTGTCATATTTCCTTCTAGTCTTTCCTTCACATTAAATTTGTCATACTTGTGATTATAGAATCTATATAATCACTACAGGGTGCTTTTTTCACTTAGCTTTTCTTCAGCTTCATTGGGGTGTAATTGACAAATAAAATAATAAGATATGTAAAGTGTGCTTTGTGATGATTTGATGTATGCACACTGTGGAAGGATGCCCCCATCGAGTTAATTACCACATCTGTCACCTCACGCTGTTGTGTCCACTTAGCATTTTCTACTAAACATCTGACGTTGTTTCACGTTCTAATAACCACAGATTTTTTAAAAAGATTTATTTATTTATTTTAGAAGGGGGCCAGGCAGAGGGAGAGAGAGAGAGAGAACCTCAAGCGGACTCCCCACTGAGCATGGAGCCCAATGTGGGGCTTGATTCCACAACCCTGAGCTCATGATCTGAACTGAAACCGAGAGCTTGACACTTAACCAACTGAGCCACCCTGGTGCCCCCTAACCACCATTTTAAAACGCAACTTAACAGAATGCTTTCTTTTTAATAACATCACATCACTGTGAGATTGTGGTTTTTCTCCTACTCGCTTGCAAAAGGCACAGGGTTAGGAGATTGGAGACATGGCAACTGCTCTCAAAGAGCTTTTATTTTACCTGGTGAAGACACTCATTTCTTCCAAGACCCTTAAGTTGGAGCCCCCAAGCATGAATATCATCAAAGTCGGGACTGTCTAAACAGATACCCCTCCATGAGCAATGGAGTACATATGGGTGTAAATAGATAAGCCATTTTCAGTGGCTCAAGTTTACCACCCTCAAACTCAGATTCTATATTGGTGCCTCTATCACTTACTCCTAGCTAAAGAGATGTTTCAGGGGCCTTGATGTGGAGTCTGTATGTGTGGAAGCCCCTCCCACACCCTTTTAATCTGGCTGGTTGGTTTGATGCAGAGTGTACCCTGATGAGTTTACACCTTACTCCGTGGTAACCTAGTGAGAAGATTCTAGCATCTTGGAGGGCATCAAATGAAACCATAAGGTGAGCAGCAGACTCTTTCTGACTTTAAGTGGCTCAGCTGATGAAGGTGTTACCCAGACTCTATAGTCCTGATAAGCGTTACTGCATTTTGTCACATTGCTGAAAACTTCTAACCCTAAGGTTTTATTTAGAGACTGGTAAATGTTTAGAAATTTTTGCAATCTGTAACTTGTCTTTGTTGGTTTGCACAACAGTATCAATCGAAATCATTTGCATTGTGAGCTTCTTTTAGAGGTAGAGACCCTCATTATTATCGTGGATTCCATGAAAAAAAAAAGTATGATCTTGATACAAGAAAATCTTCCTCATTGGCTGCCAATGGTCAGGAAATAACAAAGCTACCAGCACCAGTGTATTCTCAAATGAAAAGAGCCATTTGAACATTTGGTGGTCTTAGAAGTCAAAATGGCTGTGGACAAAAGTACTAAGCTGACTTCTAAACAGGGTACCACTCCTTTAGCTAACACTCAGTTTTGCTGAGAATGAGTTTTCTTTTCTATCTCCATAGCATGTGTTTATACTGAGTCCAAGATCACATGTGTTTGTCAACTTACTATTGACTTTGATTAATAGTATCTGGCACTAGTTGAAATAAGCCTTTCCCTAAGGCACAAACCCAGATCATCTAGAAATGAAGGTTTAAATATTGAGTTATAGAAAGAGCATATAAACAGATGTTACAGAAGGGCCCAGGATATCATCCTTCAATGCCATTCCCTACAGCCTGTGATAGTCTCAAATATTCATATTTTCTCTTCTTCTTTAAAACTATCTTTCTTGTATCTCCCTGATAAAACACGGCAGATTGTACCCCACCTTGGCAAACAAACAAACAAACAAACAAACACATTTTCCCATTTGAACTGCCTATTTGACTTCCTCAATAAAATATTTTAGTACTTTTGTCCACAGCCATTAGTCTTCCTCTAATTGCTCTGACTCAAATGGAGATTGACTTTGTGGTTGGAAATTTTGTGACATTACCAAGAAAGCTCAGTCAGTACCAGGACTCTTCTCAAACTCCTGTTTGCAAACCCAAGGAAAGACCTTTAAGCAGGAAAGGCCAAAATACTGATATGCAAAACAATTATGTGATGTTTGGTAGAACTTAAATGATTAGTGAACCCTTCTCTCTATTGTTTTTGTTTTGTTTTGTTTTGTTTTTTTGGTCAAAGGAACCCATTCAAGGAAATTTTTAGTGAGGCTACCCATGATTATTTGTGTCCATGAGGGCCAAACAAGTTCTGAAGAATTCAAAGCCAGACAATATCAAAAGTTTATGTTAAGTCAGTAGTCTCAAACTTATTCCCCACCAAACCTTTATTTTTGCTTTTCTCCTTACTTAAAAATACAAATATGGCTTATAAGCTAAAAACCCTTGAGGACATCACCAGCTACACTAAGTAGTAAGCAAACTAGCTAGCAAACTAGTAGCTAAGAGTAGCAAGAAAATTAGCCTAGTTCTAAGCAGATAAAGGGGATAGGCAGAGTGGATAATAGGTCATAGACTTGTGAGATGTTGAGTTTTAGAGACCTTGGGGGCACCTGCGTGGCTCAGTCGGCTAAGCGGTTAAGCATCTGACTCTTGGTTTCGGCTCAGGTCATGATCTCACGGGTTGTGGGATGGAGCCCGGTGTCAGGCTCCATGCTCAGCAGGGAGACTGCTTGAAGATCCGCTCCCTCTGCCCCTCCCTCATTCTCTCTCTCTCTCTCAAATAAATAAATCTTAAAAAAAATTAAAAGACCCTGGAAGGACAGAGTTTGTTAAGATGCAGATTCCAAGGCCCCAAGATAGGAGATTCTGATTCAGTGGGTCTGGGGTTTGGCCCAGGAATTTACTGGAAACAAATGTCCCAGATGATTGTGTTACAGCTGGTTCATACCAATTCCACCCCGAGAATCTCTGTCTTAGCAGGAAGGGGGTACAGGTATGAATGAAGAAGCCCTGAGAGGCTAGGTAATTCGTTCAAGGTTCTTGAGAAGAAGATTAAGAAGTTAGGTTTCTCAACCCAAGGCCTTTCTCTTTCTGCTGTGGCTCTAGAGTGGGTTCTTTTTCCTTCTTCTGTGCTCATTACCTGAGCCTATGCCAGTGGCCAAGGCGGTCAGGCCTATCTTTTCCAAATTGGGGCTGGTACCTCTTCACGGTAGGCCTCAGACGATGTGGGCTGTGATCTCAGGAGAGGGGCATCCGGAAAGTGGATCTGGCCCCTTAGCTTTGTTGTTCCCCAGAAACAGAAAGAAATAAGACACGGGCTTTCCTGGTGCAAGAATGCTGGATTGTAAGGACAAAGGGCTTAGGTCTATAGTCACTATTGGTTAAGCCAACCAGCTATCGCACCTTGGTGACGCTGACCTCTGGAATATATCTGTGCCATTGAAGACTTGTCCCAGGATACCTGGACCCTCAGCATATACAGGTTATTAAAAATTTGGGTCCTTGATCACCTTACCTGTCCAAAAAGAATAATATTAATTGCCCATACATGTAGTGTATTAGTTTGCTACGACTGATTTAACAAAAGACCACCCACCATACTGGGTGGCTTAAACAATAGAAATTTAATGCCTAATGGTTCTGGAGCCTAGAAGTCCAAGGACTTTAAAGACCCTGTCTCCAAATACAGCCCTATTCTGAGGTACCAGGGCTAGGATTTCAACACCTGAGTTTTGAAGGACACAACTCAACCCATAGCAGGCTGTCTTTCTTTGTTTCTACAATAAATAGGGCTGAGCAACTGACGGTGGAAGTGGGATGAGTAGGGAGGAGGGAGTGGCGAGGAGTGGAAGGGTGGAAAGAAATCTGAGCGCAGGGCTGCCTAGTGAAGGGAAAGTGTTAAGTAAGAGAAGTCAGATATCAGGGAGGCAACACCACCAACTCGATACTAAAAGCATGTACCATATACTTCTCTTTGCGCAAAATACGACATTTCATAAGGACAGATGAATGTTTCATGAAAACTCTTCATATGCATGCATTGGTCTTATAGTTTACTGATAAAATGTGCTCTTCTGAATTAAAAAAAAAAAACAATGCCTTTAATCTTTTGGAGTTTTCTATACATATGAATTTCCCCAATCTCTCTTTTTTAAAGATTTTATTTTTAAGTAATCTCTACACCCAGGGTTGAACTCACAACCCCAGGATCAAGAGTCATATGCTCTACCAGCTGAGCCAGCCAGGCGCCCCTTCCCCAAATCTCTTAACCGTTAAAGAAAAATAGTTAACAGATTACCTCAGAAATTTATTTATTTATTTATTTTTAAAGATTTTATTTATTTTATTTGACAGAGAGAGAGATCACAAGTAGGCAGAGAGGCAGGCAGAGAGAGAGGGGGAAACAGGCTCCCTGCTGAGCAGAGAGCTCGATGTGAGGCTCCATCCCAGGACACTGAGATCATGACCTGAGCTGAAGGCAGCAGCTTAATCCATTGAGCCAGCCAGGCGCCCCTTCCCCAAATCTCTTAACCGTTAAAGAAAAATAGTTAACAGATTACCTCAGAAATTTAAAAAAAAAAAAAATACAAAGGCATCCAACATTTCCAACTGAGAACATAAGCAGGGATGTTACAGTCCTATTCAGATGCTCCTACGATGTGGTTTGCTATGGCTGACTTGGAAAAAAAAGAGAGGTCATGGCTATCAGGGGTGGCCTGGCAAGAGGAAGGGGTGGAAAAACACAAATCTTGGCTCAGTCCTGCAGATCTCTAATAAAGATTAGGGAGCTATTGTAGGAGGAGTTGATGTGTTTTGTGAATGAGAGCTTAAAGCAACTTGACCCCAGCCGAGGTAGGCTTGGCTCCATCAGAATCCCAGAATGGAAAGGCCTGTAGCCTGAGTGATGTCTCCGCCAGGAGCCCCGCCCAGCCAGGTTCCTATACCAAGGACCCTGAGTGCCAGCGAGATTGGAGGAGGGAGACTCTGAAGGAGTGAGAGGGGCTGCCCTGTTATACAGGGCTGTGGTTTGGGCTAGCCTCAGGCTTCAGTGCTAAGGGGGAATTAAAGCGAGTGCTGAGTCACCCCAGCAGAGTTGCTAGAAGACAGAGGTGGGCACTTCTGAGTTTTGGTGGTCACACAGTGTGGCTTCTGGTGGGCCACAATGTATCTACACTGGAGCTCATCTGAGTTTTGGTGGTCACGCAGTGTGGCTTCTGTTGGGCCACAATCTGTCTACACTGGAGTTCACCAACAAACAGTGGAAAGAGGAAAGAGAACTACTCGATGCCGGAAGTTGTACCTTCCAGGCTTAACCTTCAACTTACTGCCTCTGCTTTGTCTATTGGGTGCCCTATCCACGAGCCAGGCTGTCATCACAGGGTCATTTCTTACTACAAGCAGCATAATAACTTGTGCAGTGGTTACTACATGCCATCTTCTGTTTTAAGGGCTTCACGAATAAGAACTCATTTAATCTACGCAGCAGGTGAGGAAATGGAGGGCACAGAGATGAAGTATGGGCCTAAAAGTATAGTGCTCAAAAGTGGCAGAGCCAAGATTACAACCACAGCTGCCCGATGTGAGAGACTACCCTCACCATCTCTGCAACTGACCGCGGCCTCGTCCCTGTGTATAAGGGAGGACAGTGGAGGCAAGTGAGCCCAGCGATCAAGAACCGACGGAGCGGAGAGGGGGTGGGGATTCTTCCACAGAAGCTCATTTTCCATATGACTGAAGACCAGCCCTTTATGTGTGTGGGAACGTACCAGTGACAGTGTAGTTGGATAGAGATCTTTCTAAAATTTACTTTCCAATAGAAGACTCTAAACATGTGGTCACCCTTTCTGAAAGTCAAATGGCTTCATTGCCAGCATTATTCACACATTCCCCACACACTTACTGATTGCTTGTGCTGTTGATGCCAGTGGCGATTGCGTGGGACCCGGGCTGAATGACCTTTCTACTCTGTATGGGACGACAGAGCCCTAGTGCTCTAGCAAGATGCTGTAGTAGGCTGCTGGGTATGTCCTCAGCTGGAAACAAATGCCTTAAGGTTCCCTCCAGAAAGAGGTAGACTCAGCTGATTCCCATTTAAGTGGTCCTGCCACCTATTTGCTTTGTGACCTTGAGCAAGTCATTGAGCTTTTGTAAAGCTCTGTAAAAGGGGGATAAAGAGACTTCCTACCTCAAGCGTTAGGAGAACCCAAGGAGATAATGCAAGGGAGACACAGAGCCTGACTCCAGAATGAGCCCTGTGATCATGAACTGGTCAGAAGGTCCCTTTCATTCTATATAGGAAACCCACCACGAGTAAGCACCAGGTGTTATCAGAGGGGCTCTGGCCTTCCCACCTCTGTTCGTCTGTGGCTGTGTGCTCAACTGCAGCCTCTAGGCCATCACAGAAGCCTTTCCCAGTCCTGAGCTAGACCTATCTGACTGAGAAAAAGAACATAGGCGATTGGTTGACACAGCTCGAGAGTTATGCCCATACTAAGTAGGCACTCAGTGAGTGGCAACTGGAATGGAATACACAGTAGGCCACCTCGCTGGTTCAACTCACCCACCTTGGCTGTGTTTCACTTTCTCCACCTGCACATAGATCTAATAATACTTGCCACCTACGCACCTTACTGTTGTTGTTGGGGAGCAAAAATTCCTATCCCCTTCAAGGGTCCTTCCAGCTGGACTAAGAAGCCACTGACTGGAGACAGACTGATAGGAGAAAATCACATTTAATGGCATACCTACAGGGAATCCATACAGATGTGGAAATTCTGAAGACAGACAAACGGAGGTCTGTGTGTCATCCTAAACTAAGGAGAAGGGAGTAGAGGTCTGAGACTTCAGAGGAACGGAAAGTACTTCACAGGGAGATGGGAAGAGCAGATACTGGTAATTCGATGTTTGTTCTGCTATCCAGATGGGTCACTCAGATAAAATGTATCTCTGCTAATAACCCTTATTCTGGAAAGACCTTCCAGTTTAGATTCTTCTGGGTGGTTAAGGGAGGAGCAAAAATTTCTCTTGAGCCTGCAGGGTCCTGATTGCCATGGGCTCAAAATAATCCAATAACCCTTATTCTGGAAAGACCTTCCAGTTTAGATTCTTCTGGGTAGTTAAGGGAGGAGCAAAAGTTTCTCTTGAGCCTGCAGGGTCTTGATTGCCATTGGCTCAAAATAATCCACATGCCAGAGTGGCACATTCTTGGGGGGAGGGGAATGTTCCAACCCCTTCACTGTTGTGAGGGTTATCGTAGACAAATGCCGTGGAGAGCGGGGAGTCATTAGAAGATGGACATCTAACAAAGTAGAAACCTTTGAGCTTTCAGAGCTATGGGGTTGTCATGTGGAGACCTGCTCTCTTCATCTTTCAAATTCCTCTTCAGCATTTCAGTTACGTTAGAAGTGAAGTGCTCCCATCTGGGCCCCAAGCTGGTGTACACGTATCTAGGAAAGTGTTCTGGCCTCTGGCAGCCCAAATTCCAGCTTACCTCTTGCCAAAAGTACTTTGAGTGACAAAATAACTTCTTATTACTGCCACAGCCCTGTGCTATTTAATGTACAGGGAGCACAGGACAGTCTTATTCGCTCTGTTAAAAAAAATTACGAGGTCTGAACTGTCAAAGACTATGTGAGGAGATGAACAATTTCCTTCCAGGAAGACTTGCTAAAAAAGCACTTCAGTTCATTATTCCTTTATTTACTTCACAAGTGTTTATGGAGCACCTATTATATGGAAGACCCTGTTCTGGGCCCTAAAGGATTTAGGAGTGGACGAACCAGACAAAGTCCCTGTCCTCATGTATAGTACATTCTTCAAAGGGTAGACAGACAATAATCAAATAAATAGATCCATTAACAAGATGATTTCAGATAGTGATAAGGATTATGAAGAAAATGAGAGGGGGTAATTGGTTAGAGATTGACTATGGCGGGAGAAGCAGTTTAATTGGGATACTTGAGAAAAGTCTTCTCCAAACCCGTTCGTCTTACTCTGATTAGAAGTCCCAGGGCTCAGGTGTCCCACCACTAGAGATTTGTCACTCTACCAGGGATTCCCTTCAAATCATAAATCCTACTACCCAAAGGGGTCACACTTACAACCGCTAACACCTTAAAGTGGATTTGGTGTCAAATCCTTTCCTCCCCATCCTGAGCAATGAAGCCCTTGGGGGCCACGGGACGGAGCGGAGCGTAGGATGGGGTGGGGGTAGAGGGGAGCCCTTTGCAGTTTCTGCGTCATCATTTCCGCCTTCTCATCAAGGTGCTTTACCCCTCAGGAAAAATCTTTAGATGACGAGTGACTAGAAATTGGTTTGAGAGGTTTCCAAAGCTGTAGATCTTGTGATCACTGTTGCCATACCTGCATTCTTCCCTTCCTATCAACAAACACTGGAAAAGCTCTGATTCATGGCGTCGGGCTTGCCATGCGGGCTTCTTGTTCTGAGTCAGAGTGGAAGAGCTCAGAGGCCTTCGGTTGGTAGGGCTTAGTAATGAGGAAGGAAACGGTTACTAGGAAATGAAGAGTTGCACTCATCAAAGTGATCGGTAACCAAAGAACGGTGACTTGGTTCTTTGTTACATGGTGGAATAGAAAAGAGTAGGTGTGTGACAGAACCAGGCCCAGATGACCCCACACTGCTCAAAGGGCCAATGCCAGCTTCCTATGAAGCCGCCTAGGAAGTAGGTGGGGACGGCCCCAGTGGTACCTCCATATTGTTTGTTTTTGCTTTTCCCGAAATAAGCAATTTCAATCTTTCATTTCCATGTGGGAACACTCCCACTTTCCCCTGTCCCCCATATGTGGGTGTGTAAAGAAACTAGACTTTGCGGGCGCTGATCAATGACCTGAATCTGGAAGTTTTCCTCAGAGCAGCTCTCCTCTCACCCATCTTTGAAGTGCCCTGTCCTTAATGACTGCTCAGTAAACTGGCATAACACCTGAGGTTGGTAGAACATTCTAGAAACATTTAGAACTCAGAAACAATAGGGATGCCTGGGTGGCTCAGAGGGTTAAGCATCTGCCTTCAGCTCAGGTCATGATCCCGGGGTCCTGGGATAGAGTTCCACATTGGGCTCTTTGCTCAGCGGGGAGCCTGCTTCTCCCTCTGCCTCTGCCCCTCCCCCTGCTTGTGCTCTTTCTCTCTTTCTCTCTGTGTGTGTCAAATAAATAAAGAAAAACTTAAAAAACCCTCAGAAACAATAATATATAGCACAGCACGTGCCTAGGAGATGTGCTGTTACAGCTTTCTTTTTTAAAAAAGATTTATTTATTTTAGAGAGAGAGAGAGCGCACGCATGCTTGAGAGCGCAGAGCAGGTTGAGGGGAAGAGGGAGAGGGAGAATCCTGGAGCACATTCCCTGCTGAACACCAAGCCAAGGACACAGGGTTCCATCCCAGGTCACTTGAGATCATGAACTTGGTCAAAATCAGGAGTGGGCCACTTAACTGACGGAGCCCTCCAGGCATCCCTATAATTTTTTATCTAATTACACACTTCCTCTTGCAGTAACTCCATGGGGTACCTATCCTGTTATCATCTCCTTTTTCCCGATTAGGAGACTGAGGCCTGAGGAGATGAACTAAGTTGCCTGCCGTGGAACGGCATGGCAGGATCTAAATGTAGACAGCCCGCTTCCTCTGCCTGTCGCGTAATCATTATGCTATTCCCGTTTGTTCCATGGTCTGCGACAAGTGTTACCCAGCTCTCGGTGTTCCTGGCTGCTCTGTGGGTTTGAGTAAACTCTGTCTCTGTTGCTCACTCCACATATTATCTCCTTCCTAACTCCTTCCAGAAAAGATCAGAGGTGGTCACTTAGCCCCTAAGGTATTCAACCCCCTTAGAATAGTTCACCAAATGTTTCCCAGCTGACTTATAATTATTTGTTCCCCACCCACACATTTCCCCCCAAATGTTTTTCATACCTGCTCCTTCCTCAGAGAATCAGGGCTCTGAACTGCTGAAGCCCAAATGAGCACCATATAGCATTTTCTGGAAACAATGAGTTGGGAGGCCCCATGCCCAGAGATGGCTTTGGCAGATATTCTGCTTTCAGAAATGACTGATTTCATTTTCAGACACTGAGCCAAGGCAAAATTTGGCCGAACACTTACGAGGACCCAGAGTTTGGTTATTATATATGTTGGGGGCCCTCAGGGAGAGCAGTTGGATCGAGGGCTTGATGGGCTTAGCTGTGCCCGGTCAGCGGGTGGAAGCAGTGTGCTTCTGATGAGAGCGCCATGAGTTTGTGTCTTGCCCCTCCAGACCTGCGCTGAGGGGGAAAATCTGAAATCTTCCAACCAAAGATCCATGCACATTCCCTGAGGAATGGGACAACACGGTTTCAGGAAGGAAGGTGCCAAACGTGTACTCATTCACCATGATCTGCAGGTCCATTTCAAGATGTCTCCTACAGAAGACAACAGTGCAGCCCTAGATTCTCCCACTGCTCAGGCCATCTGGCAGTTTTCTCTCCCTTTTCGACCACACTTTTCTTCTCAAACCCTTTCTTAAAATTCACTGATTCCATGCTAATAACCCATTAAAAGGGTTTTTACCTAGGGGAGGATTAAAAGCTTGCCTTCTTTTCCACAGGAAGAACAAGAGGACATAAGCTCACAGTTAAGCAAAGGGGATTTGTCTGATTACCACAGACTCGCTCCCAACATCCCCTCCGCTCATTAATTAGGTATTACTTCAGCACCTGAATCACTGATTTCCAGTTTATTACTTGGTACGTAGCCGTTCGTTGCTTCAAGATGGCCGTGTCTGATTTTTGTTTGCTTGAATGTTTGCTGTTCCTGACAAAGTCTTCAAAGGGCTTCTTGCAAACTTACGTCACATTTGAAATATTCAAAAAGGTTGAATGACATGAAACAAAAACCTAGAGGCATGGTTCTCCAGTTTAAAAGGGCAAACGTTACACATTCCCATCTGGGACAGAGTCGTGCCTGGTTGGTGGTAGTGGTGGTTCCCCGGGCCTATGGAGGCCTTGCAGTGAGCCCTTTACACCACCGTGTGCTCTAAAAGCACTGAGAAGAGTCTAGAAAGCTTGAGCCGACTGAGGGCCGGCACTCTCTAAAGACGCTAGTCTTCACTGCGTAAGAACCACCCCCCTCACTGAACACTGGAGGGGAAGGCCCTTCATCTGAGCACTCCAGGAAGTCAAATGAGAGAGGAAAATGGTCTCCATTTACTGAGCACTTGCTGTGTTCAAAGAAGTTCACATGTATTATCTTTTTTCATTGTCACAGCAGCTCTGTGAGGTAGAAAATGTTAGGAACGGGGCACCTGGGTGGCGCAGTCGGTTAAACCTCTGACTCTTGGTTTTGACTTGGGTCCTGACCTCAGGGTCATGGGATCAAGCCCCACGTTGGGCTCTGCGCTCAGCAAGGAGTCTGCTTCTCTCCCTCTCGGTACCAATACCCCCACCCCCGCTCACACGCCCATGCACACTTTCCCTCTCTCTAAAATAAATAAAAGCTTAAAAAAAACTGTTGTGATCATCCTCATCTTACAGGAAACCGAGGATCAGAGGAATTTGAAAACTCTCCTGAGCTCATTCAGCTTGTAAGTGGGATAGCTGTGACTCAAAGTGAGGTCATGAGAGGCCACTGCCTGTGCATTTTGTCACGGCCCTATTCTGTCCCTCGCAGGACCCAGTGCAAGAAGGTGGGACTGAAATTGGACTGTAGGGATGGTTTAACCACCCCTTGGGTTTCCTCAATTTTAAGATCCCATTGGGTATCTAAGAGGCACCACTCATTTAGAGATAGCCTTGGGAAAGAACACAAATGCAATGGTTTTGGTAAATTGGACGCCAGTGTCACGGTCAAGATCATGGCTATGACCACCTCTGCCTCTTTATGGATGCCTCAGTCTCCTCAACTCTCAAAGAGGGGATAATAACTGAACCTAACTCACAGGGTCATAAACAAGTTCATGCAGATAAGGTACGTAGAAGAACACCTGGCACATTCAGTTGTGTATAAGTGTTAGCCGTTATCATTACATCATCATTATTATTATTTTAGCTGCATCACCACCATCATAATTATACATTCTGATTTCAGAAATAATCCAATGTGGAAAATGTCCTTTTTGAAAGTGAGGAAATACAGTGAAGAAATGCCGTGACTGCTGGCATGGGTTACGTGGATTGTCTGACAGTATCATTATCGATGTGACCCAAGCCTTAGCCACTTGTGTCACCCCAGGAGTGTCTCTCTCTCTCTCTCTCTCAAATCCTGGGGATTTTACATTTACCCCTCAGTCAGGCGTTCACTGGGCAGCGAGATGTGTGTGGTTCTATCCCCTGTCCGGGGGCCGATCTCAGCCATTCTTCCCTATGGGCCACTGCTCACGGCTGAACTTGGCACCGCGTGGAGCTCCTGGACAGCGGCCATGGGCATCAGTTCCAAGCTGAACAAGGAGCAGGCTCTCCTCCCCTTGTAGCCTTTGCAAATTCCACCTCGCAGAGTTCTGTAGGAGTATCCAACTTCAGCGGAGGGCTGGGGATAAGGGTAACTGGAGAGATTTCAACGAGGGACGGACGATGTGAACTATACATTTAACGTACTTTTTGCTTTTGTGTTGTGCAGCAGAGAAGCATGAAAGAATTATCTCCCACAAGGGTCTTTTGTGGACACATTGGGTTCCCGGCCTTGCTCTCCCCTATTAAAGGCTGTGCACTTCTCAATAAGGCTTCCATTTCCAAGGTGGGGATGACTGCCTTCCTATTGGGAAATCCCACCCCAGAATAGTAAACTTTAAGCACTATAAGCTCCTTGTCGGTATTAACTACTGCACTTCATAGATTAGGAAATGTGCACACTTCTTTTTTAAATTTTTAAAATTTTTTGGAAATGTGCACATTTCATATTTTAACATTTACGAAAGCAGGGTGTCTCAAAATCAAGGTGTTCAAGGTGTGTAGAGTTTAAGGGGTAACCTGCCTTTTCTTTTTGAGTGGTACATAAATTAATGGTCTATCTTACAACCGATGATGTCTTAGGGTCAATGAGATATAACAATTTAATCCTCACGACTCCATCATGGTGGAACCTTTTTGTTGAGATTTAATTTTTAATTTTTTTTAGCTCCAGCGTCTAGCCCAATGTAGGGCTTGAGCTCATGACCCTGAGATCAAGACCTGAGCAGAGATGAAGAGTTAAACCCTCAACCTACTGAACCACCCAAGTGCCCCACTGAAGATTTTATTTTTTTTAAGATTTAATTTATTTATTTGACCCAGAAAGAGAGAGCACAAGTAGGCAGAGAGGCAGGCAGAGAGAAAGGGGGAAGCAGGCTCCCTGCGGAGCAGAGAGCCTGATGCGGAGCTCGATCCCAGGACCCTGAGATCATGACCTGAGCTGAAGGCAGAGTCTTAACCCACTGAGCCAACCAGACGCCCCTGAAGATTTTTTTAAATAATCTCTACACCCAATGTGGGACTTGAACTCACAACCCAGAAATCAAAAGTCACATGCACCACCGACTGAGCCCACCAGGCGCTCACCGGGGACTATTTTTATCAACATTTGACAGATAATGTATTTGAGGCTCTGAGAGGTTACGCAGCTTGTAACCTTAAGGTTACTCAAAGCCCCACGGTTGGTAAATGGTTAATGTGAACGTAGGCAGGCTGACTCAAAAGCCCATACCCTTAGAAGGTGATCAAATCCACAGGGATCAACATGTCTTCCATGGGGCCCCATTAATTATTAAGGACCATCCAGTCCAATTCAAAGTGAGAAATAGAAACACTTCCCAAAGGGTCACAAAACCTGCCAGGTTCTCCCTGCCAAGTAATATTGTTAACACAAAGCAAGTGCTGGTGTTTTCTTTCTCCTGCATTCAGACTGTGTTCCAGAGGCAAAGAAGTAAACTGACCACAGAGCCACCTACCCCAAGAGTTGGCAGAAGCTTTGAAGTGGAAAATTTCTTGCTTTCTTTTGGAGGCTAGGTCAGCTTCAATCTCTGCAAAGGGAAGCTGGGCGAGGATTTACTAATTCTGCGCTAACACCATCTCTGGGGTGAAGAGGTGAGGAAATGGGCCGTGGTTGTCTTTCTGGTTCCACAGCTTTGTGACACCGTTATTTTTCTTGTCTTGTCTATTCAACAGGTGTATTTCGACCACTCGTTTCCTATGAGCTCGTGACAGAAAGGAAGAAGTTTGACACCAGAAACAGAGATTGATGTCTTCAATCTGTGTCTGCATCGAACGAGCAAGAAGCCAAAACACTTCAAAGTGAGGGTGGCCCAGCCCTGCCCCACTTCGAAAACTCAGAGGAAAACAGCGTTTAGAAGGTCAAATAATGCACGAGTCTTAGAGGAGTGTGTTCTAAGAGTTTCCAAATGCCGCCAGTTGTGCGGTGTGCATTCTTCCCTTTGGGACACAGGCCTTTGTAAAACAGGATTTTCTTATCATCGGGTAGCCAAAAGCAAGTTAGGAAATACTACAAACAAAAAAAGAAATAAACTTCATACTATATCTGACATGGAGATCAGGAAACGTCGTTTCTGGTTTCAAGTGCATGTTGCGGGGGAGTTTTGTTTGTTTGTTTGTTTGTTTTTAAGAATGCCTCACTGTTCTCATTTCCACGTGTTTTGTGATACATGTCACATTTTATACAGAAACTTAAATATGAGAGTGCCTGTGTGGCTCAGTCGGTGAAGTGTCTGCCTTCCACTCAAGTCACAGTCCTGGGGTCCTGTGGTCAAGCCCTGCATCAGGCTCACTGCTCGGCGGGAAGCCTGCTTCTCCCTCTCCCTCTCCCACTGCTTGTCATCTCAATAGACGCATAAAAAAGTGACAAAATTCACCAGTTTCTTGATAAAAACACTCAATATTCCATGAATAGAGGGAATTTCCTCATCCTGATAAAAGGAGTCTATGAGAGACTTACAGCTAATATTATAAATAATGACAAAAGACTAAATACATTTCCCTTGAAATAAGGAACAAGACAAGGATGTCCGGTCTCACTGTTTATGCTCAGCATCGTACTGTAGGTTCTAGCCAGGGCAATCAGGAAAGAAAGAAAGAAAGAAAGAAAGAAAGAAAGAAAGAAAGAAAGAAAGAAAGAAAGAAAGAAAGAAAGAAAGAGGGTGGGAGGGAGGAAGAAAAGACATTTAGGGGCACCTGGGTGGCTCAGTGAGTTAAGCCTCTGCCTTCGGCTGGGGTGATGATCTCAGGGTCTTGGGATCGAGCCCTGCATCGGGCTCCTTGCTCAGAGCAGAGTCTGCTGCTTCTTCTGCCTTCCCCTTCCTCGCTTATACGCGTGCACACTCCCTCTCTGGCAAATAAATTAATAAAATCTTTTATAAAAACCCATAAATATGAATTGCTTTACCTTGTTCTCTGTTGTAATTTTCAGTGTCAATTAAAGTGATTCAATCTCCCTGTTTTAAAATTGTGTAATAAAGGCTATGACTCACATCTTGGTTGTTTGTTTGCTGTTTGTTTATTTAGCACCAACTAAAGGTGGAAACCGTGTTTTGCTCTTTGCTATTTGTATGAGCTCTCTGTGAGCCCATATTGTGTGATAGCGATAGGTTCTCATTTTATTTTATTATTATTTTTTTTATTATGTTATGTTAGTACAAGATATATAATAGTTAAACACATTTAAAAACTTCTAACAGGGGCGCCTAGGTGGCTCAGTGGGTTAAAGCCTCTGCCTTCAGCTCAGGTCATGGTCTCAGGGTCCTGGGATGGAGCCCCACATCGGGCTTTCTGCGCAGCGGGGAGCCTGCTTCTTCCTCTCTCTCTCTCTCTGCCTGCCTCTCTGCCTACTTGTGATCTCTCTCTGTCAAATAAATAAATAAATAATCATTAAAAAAAAAGAAAACTTATTAACAGAGGGTGCCTGGGTGGCTCAGTTGGCTAAGCAACTGCCTTCGGCTCAGTTCATGATCCTGAAGTCCCAGGATTGAGTCGTGAATTGGGCTCCCAGCTTCCCAGGCAGGTCGTGGGGAGGTCTGCTTCTCCCTCTGTCCTTCTTCCCTCTCGTGCTCTCTCTCACTGTCTCTCTCTCAAATAGATAAATAAAATCTTTTTAAAAATGTTTAAAAAATAAGTAAAAAATAAAAATTGCTAACAGAGACGCCAGACTTCTAAATTGAGAGCTAAGGAACACAGACTGACCTTTCAGAAGGTCAGACTCGACAAAGCTATCCCCACAGTTGGTTGTGCCCCCCATGATACGCCCTGTCTGTCCTGCTCTTTTCCTTCTATTTCTTTTCTGCTATTAGTTTTGGAAGCACAGCGTTGCTCTGCTTATCTTTAAAATTACTTGGAGATAATATCCTGAAGTGCGACAAGTGCAGCTGTGGTTTGGAAAATCACTCGTTGGTCATTCCAATGAGTTGGGCCATTTTCCACTTTCTGAAAGAAATTCTGCCCTCCTGGCCACCGTCTGTCCCACGTCTAAAGGCAACACTTCCCACGGGTAAAAGAAATCATTCTGTTCACTGTAACCACTCTTTGGGAAGGACTAATGCTGTCTCCCACACGCCTATCCCCTCATGCTTTTATTCTTAAAAGTAGTGGCAGAGAATTGTGCGCTCCGGGGTGGAGTTTCACTACCGCGCTTGACCACCTCTGTTGGGATTTGTGTCTCCGTGTGTGTCATGACTCATCTCATGATGAGGCAACACTAATTGGAAGTTAAAGTGTCTAATATTTCTCCTTCGCTTGAACGATTTCTCACCCGTCCGAGAAAAGGGATGTTCGCAGTTCTGCCCTGTTGAGTTCTGGGGAGATGTGAATTTTAGTGTGTTCAGAGAGAGGTGCAACCGTCGCCAGAGTTCATTTTAGAAATGTGGGATTTTCATAACCTCAAAAAGAAACTTCCCTTCCCCCACTCCCCACCACCCATCTTAAGCTTAACCACCAGTGTTCTCCCTGTCTCTACAGATGTCTCTCTCCTGGGCTTCCACACGAATGGAACCACAGAGTGTGTGGTCTTTTGTGACTGGCTTCTTTACCTTAGCACGTTTTCAAGGTTCCTCTCCGTTACAACATGTTGGGTAGTTCCTTCCTTTGCATGGCTGAACACATCATGAATTTACATTTTCTTTTAGTGATGGGACTAAGTGGGGACCAGTGAGCAGGGGCTAAGACAAGGTGTCAGTGGGCGGAATGAACCTTTGGACCTGACGATTCTGGGATTCTCTGAGAATAGATGGGACACATGAATATTATGTAGGATTTGTAAGTCCTTATCAGGGGACAGAGCCATTTGGTCTGGGTTCGCATCAGACCGCAGTTTCCAGGCTTGCTGTACTAGACATGCTAATAATTTGCCTGCTTTTCCACAGAGAATCTGCATGTTGCTTCTGTGAGCCTAAATGTCTGTGGGACCCAGCCCTTCTCTATGTTGTCTGATCACAGCGGGATCGGTGGGCATTGGACCAAGGATGGCCGTTTCATAGGAAGGTCAATGTTCTCTGTGGAACTCCGTGGCCTGGCTTCAGAAGATAAACTTGAGCAATCAGATTCCTTTCTCGGGCATAGGGTAGAGGACCGCGGAGACTCTGAGCCACCATCTGAGACTGAAAGGCTCTAAGAAAGACGCGGGATGGGGTCAAAGGTGAGGGACCATGTATGAGCAAAAGTGAGGAGGAAATCAGTCAACGGAAAGAAGTGAATGGAGCAGATAGTCAGAGCAGACCAGAGACTGGGAGAGATCCTGAGCTTCCTGTCCAGGGCTAAACATGTGTGTGTGTCCACGTGCATGCACACACATGTGTGTCTGTGTGCGGTAGGTGTGGGTGCATTGTGGGGAGACACTAACAACAAAATCTTCACCCCAAGGTCAGATGCATATGTAGATCCTGGAGACCAAGTGGCATGAGGGATGGTCAGGCTCAGTGGGCAGTGGGAGTACTCCAACCCAGCCCTGTAAAGCTGTGCCTTTCATTAATCATTGGTTTCCTGTTTTTGAAATGCCTGTTGGGGAAAGCAGCTGTTATCAAGCAGAAAGAAACTTGGGGAGGTGGGTAAGAGAAAAGGGTCTGATAAAACTATTTTTCTGGATTTTCTTCTTTCAGTATGCATCTTTAGAGACCCATACGGACTATAGTCATGAACTTATTGAAGTCTCAAAACAGTGACTCCAAACTCCTTGTGATCCCACAGCCTACTGACATGGGTAAGGCTGAATGTCCAGTTTCTTTACCCAAAGTTAGCTGAAAGCATTTCCCTTGAGGCTCGCACAGGGAGGGAACTTCTGAAGTCTGAACCCCGGGGTAGCCTCCTGCTTGGGAGGGGGGTGTGGAAAGCAAGATTTGATACCTTTTAAAATGTTCTTTTCCAAAGGTAAAATGCTTTTCTCTTCCCTAGTCCACACATACTACGTGTTCATGCTGGAAAAGAAATCAAAATATACACAAAAGTGCACAGAAGATTGAAAAACTATCTGCAGTAACCCCACATCCAGATATGCCACTGATCCCATGGCGCTGTGTGTTCATTGAAACCTTGCTTGCTCTGTTCACATCACGGTCCCTGGCATTCCACCAGCACAAGCCAGCGTGCCTGTGGGCTCCGAAGCACACCAGCATGGCAGAGCCAAGCACAAGTTGAATCAACCCTGCCACCTGCTGCCCAACCTAATCTCCTAAGCAGCTTTTTGGCCCTTGAAAGCTCATTTTCTTTTCAAAATCCCTATTATTTCTATTTTTGTAATCCAAGGTTAATGTATGTTTGCTATACAAATTCAAACAGTAGAGAAGCTGACGTCAAAAATGAAAGTCCCCTTTCCATAATCACACCCCCTAGAGGTACCCCTATGACCAATTTAGTGCATATCCATCTTGATCTTGGCATTTACATGCCTATATATGGGTCATTCATTCATTTATTCAAAAAAATTTTTTTAGGGTCTCCTGTGTGCCATGCTAGACACCAGGGCTGGAGCTGTGGGAAAGAAAAAAAAAACTCTTCCTTTTCAAGTGCCTGGGTGGCTGAGTTGGTTAAGCATCTGCCTTTGTCTGGGGTGGTGATCCTAGGGTCCTGGGATGGAGCTCCCTGCTCAGCAGGGAGCCTGCTTTTCCGTCTCCCTCTGCCTGCCACTCCCCCTCCTTGTGCTTTCTCTATCTTTGTCATATAAATAAAGTATTTTTTAAAAAAAAGAAAATATTTTTTAAAAATCTCTTCTTTTTTGGAGCTTACATTTTAGTGTAGGGAGACAGGTAGTAAAGAAACAATGGATCCATAATATGCTAGGTAATGAAATGGAGAAAATAGGATGGAGTGAGAGAGCTGGGGAGTGCCCAGCAGGGTGTAGACAGGGTTGCTATTTTATAGAAAAGGAAAGACTCTCAGGGAAGGTGACATTTGGGCAGAGTCCTTTAAAAAGTGAGGCAATAATCAATGTGGGTATCTGGGCCAAAAACAAAGGGCTGAAGCAGAAATAGACCTGAGAAACATCAAGGAGGCTTGCTGGCTGGAATCGAGAGACTCCAGGGGGAGGACAATAAGAGACAAGGTCACAGAAGTAACAGTGTTGAGGTAGGGGGAAGTGACTCCTTGGCGTAAAGGTGCAAGGAGAGAAAAGAACAGTCCAGAAGCCCCATGAGAACTGAACCCTGGAGGAGGGACCCTGTGACTGCAGACACTGGAAAGTTTTGAGGAGAGAAGAGAGGCAGGATCTAACCTAAGAGTTTTAAAGGATCACTCTGACTGCTGTGTTGAGAATAGACTAAAGAAGTTAGAATAGTAACAGGAAAGTCAGTCAAGGTAGACAGCAGAAGTTGAATCTGGGGCACACCAATGTGCAGAAAGAGAAAAGGAATTGAAGGGGCCCAGAAATCTGTATTTTTTTAAAGCACGATCACAGGTAATTCTGATGCAGGTGTCTATTCCTGCCACTTTTATTCAACACAGTGCTGGCAGTCTTAGCCAGAACAGTCAAGCAAGAAAAAGAGGTAAGAGGCATCTGAAGAAGTAGTAAGAAGCAAAATTGTAAGTGAAGAAAAAAAATTGTGTATATTTGTAGACAACATGATATTAAACATCGAAAACCCTAAGGACCATAGTAAAAAAAACTGTCAGAAATAATAAAGAAGTTTAGTAAGGTAGGATACAAAGTCAACATATAAAAGTCAGTTGTTGTTTTTTTTCAAGATTTCTTTATTTTAGGGAGAGAGTGAGAGTGCGGCAGGCAGAGGGAGAGAGAAACTTCAGCAGACTCCCCACTGAGCGCAGAGCCTGGTGCGAGGTGGGGTTCCATCTTACAACCCTGAGATCATGACCCGAGACAATATCAGAAAGAGAAATTAAGAAGACAATACCACGGTGCTCGCTTCGGCAACACTCATGCTTAAATTAGAACGATACAGAGAAGATTAGCATGAATTCTGTGCAAAGATGACATGTAAATTCATGAAGCAGTCTGTATATTTTTTAAAAATATTTTATTTATTTATTTGACAGAGAGAGACACAGTGAAAGAGGGAACAGAAGTAGGGGGAGTGGGAGAGAGAGAAGCAGGTTTCCCGATGCGGGGCTCGATCCCAGGACCCCAGGACCATGTCCTGAGCTGAAGGCAGAAGCTTAACGACTGAGTCAACCAGGCTCCCGCATTCTCTATATATTTTTTAAAGATTTTATTTATTTATTTGACACACAGAGATCACAAGTCGGCAGAGAGGCAGACAGTGGGGGTGGGGAGCAGGCTCCCTGCTGAGCAGAGAGCCCGATGCGGGGTTTGATTCCAGGACTCTGAGATCATGACCTGAGCTGAAGACAGAGGCTTAACCCACTGAGCCACCCAGGTGCCCCTCTATATTTTTTTTAAAATAGAAAAATAATAAAGCATTCTGAAATACCTCAAAAAATAAAACAATACCATTTATAACATCAAAAAGAATAAAATACATAGGAATAAATGTAACCAAAGAGGTAAAAGATCTGTACACGGAGAACAGTAAGACACTGATGAAAGAAAATAAAGAAGACACAAATAAATGGAAAGATGTTCTGTGCTCATGGATTAGAAGACTTAATATTGTTCCAGTGTCTATACCATCCAAAGCAATCTACAGAGTCAGTGTAATTCCTATCAAAATTCCAATGGTATTTTTCACAAAACCAGAACAAATGATCCTCACATTTGAATGAAACCACAAAAGACTCTGAATAGCTAAAGCAATTTTTAGAAAAAAGAGGAAAGATGGAAGCAGCACACTTCCTGATTTCAAACTGTATTACAAAGCTTTCGTAGTTAAAAGCATATGGTCCTGGCATAGAAACAGCCACGTAGTTCGATGGAACAGAATGCAGAGTGCAGAAATAAACCCATGCATCTATGGTCAATTAATTTTTAATTAACAATTAATTAACAAAGGAGTTAAGATTCCTCAGTAAATTGTGTTGGGAAAACTAGACAGCTACACGCAAAAGAATGGAACTCGACCCCCGTCTTAGAGCACACACAAAAACCAACTCAAAATGGGTTAAAGACTTGGCCATAAGATCTGAAACCATAAAACCCCAAGAAGAAAACATAGGAGAATAAGCTCCTTGACATTGGTCTTGGAAATAATTTTTTTTGACAGCAAAAGCAAAAATAAACAAGTGGGACTACATCAAACTAAAAAGCTTTTGCACAGCAAAGGAGACATTCAACAGGATGAAAAGGCAACCTACAGAATGGGAGATAATATTGGCAAACCACATACCTGATAAAGGGTTAATACCCAAAGTACACAAGGAACACATACAACCCAGTAACAAAAACAAAAACGAAAAAAACATATAACACAATTTAAAAATGGACAAAGGACCTGAATAGGCATTTTTCCAAAGAAGACATCCAGATGGCCAACAGGCACATGAAAAGATGCTCAACATCACTCATCATCAGGGAAATGAAAATCCAAACAACAGTGAGATTCTACCTCTAACACTGGTTAGGATGGCTATTATCAAAGAGACCAAAAAACCCCACAAAAACCCCACAAATACTGGAGAGGTCATGGTCATGCACTGTTGGTGGAAATGCAAATTGGTACAACCACTGTGGGAAACAAGATGGAGTCTCCTCAAAAAGTTAATAGAACTACGATGTGATCCAGCGATCCTTCTTACCAAGTACATATCCAAAGGAAATGAAACCATTATCTAGAGGAGATATCTGTACTCCCATGTTCATTGCAGCATTATTTACAATAACCAAGGTGTGGAAACAAGTACCTGTTGATGGACGAAGGGATAAGAAAACGTGGTATATGTACAGATACAATGGAATCTGATTCAGTCTTTAAAAAGAAGGAAATTGTGTCATTTACAACATGGATCAATATTACAGGATATCACTAATATGTGAAGTCTAAAATGAAGAAAGAAAAAGGAAAAAAAGTCAAATTCATAGGAACAGAGAGTAGAATTGGGGGTTGCCAGGAGCTGGGAAGTGGGGAAATTGAAAGGGGCTAGGAAAGGGATACAAACTTCCAGTTATAAGATGAAGTAGTTCTAAAAAAAAAAAAAAAGAAAGAAGGAAACAGCTCTGAAGATCTAATGTATAACATGCTACCTAGCTGGTAATACTGTATTGTATCACTGAAATTTGCTGCGAGTAAAACTTAAGCATTCTTGCAAAAAAAAAAAAAAAATCACTATGTGAGGTGATGAATGCATTAATTAATCTGATAGTGAGACTCCTTTCACAGTGTATCCAACCTCCATGTTGTACACTTTATTTTTTTAAGATTTTATTTATTTATTTATTTATTTGGGATGGGGAGGACAGGGAAAGGGATAAAGGGAGAAGCAGACACCCCACTGAGCGGGGAGCCCGATGCAGGACTTGATCCCAGGACCCCAGGGATCATGACCTGAGCCAAAGGCAGATGCTTAACTAACTGAGCCACCCAAGACCCCTACACTTTAAATATACTACAATTTAATTGTCAATTATGCTTCCATAAAGATGAAAAAAAAAAAACAAGCAAGCGAACACACCCACACACATCATTAGACATTTGTGTTGTTTTGTAAGCTCACACTTTGTAGGAAAAAGTGTTACACGAAGCTACATTTCCCCCATACAGCAAATGACAGAAAAAAAAAGTTGTCCAAAGTGGAAGGGTAGTAAACACATGTGTTTATTTAAAGACCAATGAAAAGTGTTGGAGTAAGCCACACCCATGCTGCCTTGATTTCCATCATTATGTTTATCATGTATACTCGTGTTTTAGAAATAGGGCAGGTCAATCTGAGTCCTGCTAGGGGCTTCTTTATGAGTTCTCTTGTTGTTTGAGGCACACAGTTGAGGTAGGGGTGCAGAATGGGGATATTTGGATTTGTGTCACAACAAAAAAATGTCTTTCCAGTTGCCAAACTATGGAAAGAACCAAGATGTCCTTCAATGGACGAATGGATAAGGAAGATGTGGTCCATATACACTATGGAGTATTATGCCTCCACCAGGAAGGATGAATACCCAACTTTTGTAGCAACATGGACGGGACTGGAAGAGATTATGCTGAGTGAAATAAGTCAAGCAGAGAGAGTCAAGTATCATATGGTTTCACTTATTTGTGGAGCATAACAAATAGCATGGAGGACATGGGGAGATGGAGAGGAGAAGGGAGTTGAGGGAAATTGGAAGGGGAGGTGAGTCATGAGAGACTATGGACTCTGAAAAACAATCTGAGGGGTTTGAAGTGGCGGGGGTGGGGGTGGGAGGTTGGGGTACCGGGTGGTGGGTATTGGAGAGGGCACAGATTGCATGGAGCACTGGGTGTGGTGAAAAAATAATGAATACTGTTATCCTGAAAATAAATAAATTAATAAAAAAATAAAATTTAAAAAAATGTCTTTCCATTCAATGACATAAATAATTATAAACCAACAACAAATAACCTTCTGAAGTTCTTTCTGATTGGCTTATTTTTGCACAAAATGATGTGTTAGGTGACAGGGATGAAATAGATTTGAAATATCGGTCAATGCAAATCTTTCCCCAGGAATTACTAGTAAGCTCTTATTTGGTGAAGGATTTATCTGATTGGTAAATTTGTGAAGAACAGACCGGACATGCTTAGTTTTTAAAAATATGGCTGATAGGCAATAGAATTTTCCCTCCACACCAGAACTTGAGCAAACATGAGGATTTCAACAGTTCCTTGCATCTCATTCAGCCTTGTCCTTGGGATAAGGTGAGAGGCTTTTATGTTACCATGAAGGGAACAAAACAGACAATCCTGAGCAGAAAGAAGAAAGCTCTCCAGATGATCTTGAAGTTTCCATTTCAAAGATGAAAGTAATGGTAACGGTAAGAAGTCTTTGCTCCTTTAGAAGCAGAGCTGGACTGTCTGTGTCAACTCTGCAGTGGGCAAGCTTCACTGTGAATGAGGCCCCCTTCTGAGGAGTCACAGAATGGGAAAGCCCTGGAATTTGTAGCCTGTTCAGAGAATCCAGATCTGCTGGTTTCAATCTGTAGCATTCGTAACAGTCCTAATCAATGGCCATGTGAATAAGATGGTCACAAATTGTGTCGATAATGGGTAATATTATCATTATTTGATTCGATAATTGAACAGTGTCATGGTATTTGCTTCCAAGAGTCTTTGCCCAAGTTGACGAGATCATCTATGTTTTCTTTGAAATTACAATGATTACCCAGTTGATGTTGCTGGAAGCTGGTTGGTATGTTAATATGTGGTTTGGTAGAAAGGCAAAAGGTTGGCAGGTGGGCAACACCAAGATGTCTTGAGAATGGACTAGTTGACTCCAGTAAGAATCAGAGGCCAATCACTCACACCATCTATTAATGGGGAGCTGTGAACACATTTCCCACTTCTGTGTTTTCCAAGAAAGGGGGAGCTTAAAACATAGCACCCAGGCACCTGGGTGGCTCAGTGGGTTAAGCTGCTGCCTTCATCTCAGGTCATGATCCCAGGGTCCTGCATCAGACCTCTGCTCAGTGGGGAGCCTGCTTCCCTCTCTCTCTCTCTCTCTCTGCCTACTTGTGATCTCTGTCAAATAAATAAGTAATAAAATCTAAAAAACAAACAAACAAAAACCAAAAACAAAATAGCACCCAAAAACATTCCATTCAGATTCTGCTATTGCATACATTCCCTTTAAAACTGGAGTTTTGTTTTTCTTTGTTTTCCCCTAGGAAGAAAAAGTTACAGAAGAGACTGGTCATCCTATCAAGCACCCACTATAATTCTGCTAGTACTAAATCCTACTACAAGGTATATTGGGTTAAATAGCGTCGCCCTCAAAATTCGTGCCCTCTCAGATTGTGGCCTTGTTTGGAAATAGGGTATTTGCAGAAATAGTTAAATTAAGATGAGGTCGGGGTGCCTGGGTGGCTCAGTGGGTTAAAGCCTCTGCCTTCGGCTCGGGTGTGATCCCAGGGTCCTGGGATCCAGCCCCCCACCAGGATCTCTGCTCGGCAGGGAGCCTGCTTCCTCCTCCTCTCTCTCTGCCTGCCTCTCTGCCTACTTGTGATCTCTCTGTCAAACAAATAAATAAAATCTTTAAAAAAAATTAAGATGAGGTCATAGTGGATTGGGGGGGATGCCTAAAGCCCATGAGTGGCATCTTTATAAGAGGGTCATGTGAAGACACAGACCCACACAGGGAAGACAGACATGCGATAATGGAGGCAAAAATTGAATGCATTTCTGTGGTTTCAAGCCACTATTTTGTGGTAATTTATTGTGACAATCCTAGGAAACTAACACATATGATCAGGGGAGGCTGGGGGGGGGGGCAGTTACTGAGGTCTGATGAATGAGCCTCTTTAACTTTTCCCCTGATCTCATTTCTACACTCATCCGATGTTTGACCTTTCATGGTACGTCCACAGAGCAGCCGGCATCCAGCCTCCACTGAGGAGCCTCCCATGCAGGCAACTTTATTTTCAAATTTCTATTGAGTTTAGTCTTTCAGGTTTTCATGGGGATTCTGCTGTCAAGGATTCCAAGTGGACGGCCACACTCCCTTGATGTTCTGAGCGTCACATGGACTCAGGACAAACAAGTAGAACAAGGTCAAGAGACCCTGCCTTCTTGGGGTGCCTGGGTGACTCAGCCAGTTGGGTGGCAGACTCGATTTCAGCTCAGGTCATGATTTCACGGTCATGGGATCTAGGCCCATGTCGGGCTCCAGGCTCAGCTCAGAGTCGGCTTGAGACTCTTTCTCCCTCTCCCTCTGCCCTTTCCCCTCCCTCATAAAAATAAAAAATCTTTGCAAAAAAAAGAAGCCCCGCATTCTTGTTGCAGCATTTTTGTTGCACATGTTTCTGGGTGAACAAAAACATGGGTGCACCTGGACCCTCGGTGTCATCTTCTGCTCTGCCTTCATACTGCTGAACAGTAGCAAGGGGAGATGTAATATTGGATTTAAGAGATGAGCTTTGTAGCACTATTAGGCTTTGTTGATTAATTTATTAGTGGAGAGGCGCCTGAGTGGCCCAGTCGTTAAACATCTGCCTCTGGCTCAGGTCATGATCCCAGGGGCCTGGGATCAAGCCCCGCATTGGGCTCCCTGCTCAACAGGATGCCTGCTTCTCCCTCTCCCACTCCCCCTGCTTGTGTCCCTCTCTCACTGTCTCTCTCTCTATATCAAATAAATAAATAAAATCTTTAAAAAAATCTGTTAGAGGATATCGTCAAAAGATGAAAGAGGAAGAGTTAAAAAAAAAAAAAAAGACCTTGACCTTCCTTAACCAGGTGGCCTGAGAATATAGTGATATATCATCAGACATAAGCTGTATGACAGGGACATCAACTTGTAGGGAAGGACCAGGGATGTGACCCGAATATCCTCCTTTTAGATTAAGCACGTATTTTATAATAGCCTCCATTCTTCCAATCATTTGATTTCAAACATCCAAGGAGACTTTTCAAAATAACTTTTCAAATCTGTAAGAAATTTTGCATGAATTTTTTGGATGCTTCAGATCCAGGCTAGGCAATACGTATCTGTAGAATTGATTTCATTAGAACTGCTAAGTTTGTGAATTCCAGATTTCTGCTTTTAAGTGAATATATCAATAACGGACAATGTGGTCCCTGCTGCGAGAAACAGCGTGGTTGGGGGTAGCGACCCTAACTTAGGAGGGCAGTGTAGGGTAGAGGCTAAGAGCTCTGGCTTCCGAATCAAACAGATCTGACTTCAAAACCCAGCTGTGCCAAGTGCCTACATTACTGAACTTCTCCCAGCCTCCCTTCCCCATATGTAAAGTGGAGAGGATGGATTACCGACCTTATAGAATCCTTATGAGTATTTCATGTGATAATGATAGCTCCAACCTTCTGAAATTCTCATTTCTGTAGGTTAAAAAAAAAAAAATCAAATACTAGCATTTTGCATCTTTTAACCTCTACACATCAAACATTACAAACGATTATTCCAGAGATCCGGGCTGCAATTGAGCTCCCGGGATCACTGGAGGATGTTAATTTTGCCCAGCACAGGGTGGGTATGAACTTCTGGAGGGCAGAGAACTTTCTGTTCTTTGTTGCTGTTTCCTCAGTGCGCGGAAGGGTCGGCGCCTGGCACACAGGAAGGGTACAGCTACTGATCGTGAGTGAGCGAATGAAAGCACAGTCAAGGCCAGATAAAGGGGTAACTCGGTCCTAACTCACGTACTTTTTGGCCTTTCCTCTTTCCAAGGCTGACCAGACCAAGGTGGGGTAAATTGCTCCAGAGTGACTATCCATAGTGAGGACGGATCGGACTTACAAGGTAATTGCTTACTCCCTCTTCACTTTATTTTACTCGAAGAAATAGTTGGGGTGCTTGCTCAGAAGAGTCAGACACTTGGGGCACCTGGGGGGCTCAGTGGGTTAAAGCCTCTGCCTTCAGTTAAGGTCATGATCTCAGGGTCCTGGTATCAAGCCCCACATCGGGCTCTCTGCTCAGCGGGGAGCCTGCTTCCCCCTCTCTCGGCCTGCTTCTCTGTCTACTTGTGATCTCTGTCTGTCAAATAAATAAAATCTTTAATAAAAAAGAAGAGTCAAACACTCCATATTTTTCCCCAGCTCAAGAAGCAATTAAAAGGACTAGAGAAAAAGGTCAAAATGACCGAGTCACTATCATTGGAGAGGTAAAAAGAGTCTGCTATAAGCCTTTTGAAAAAAACCTGTGGAAAAACAAGAACATTTCCCGTAAAGAAAGGAAAGGAAATTTTCTACATCGTGGGAAGAAAGATAGTGTTATCAAGAATCTGAGTTACAGTGCAAATACAGTTTTTGCGGCACCGCAATTTTAGAAAGGCTATATTTTGACAAGTATTCAGTTTCAGCATTTCCCCGGGGTAAGAGGCTGATGGTAAAATACTGAGTACAAAATAATAAATGAGAATTCTTACCATAGTGCACATCCCTTAACCATTCTTGGGAGGTGTTTAAAGTCACTAAGCTGTTACAAGATTTAATCTGACAGTCACTTTTAAAGAAAATGTGACAACTGCTGATCTTTTTTTAGCACAATACAAAATGTGGTAGAAAAATTTTCTTTTGGGATAGACCTGTGGTCAAATAAAATTCACTTAGAAAGCAAGCAGAAAACCGATTTCTTCTGGGTCTATCCATTATGCTACTGCAGTGGACAATTTCACTGTATTTTCTTTCTTCCTTTTCTCTTTCTCCTTTCCTTCTTCCTTCCCTCCCTTTTTCCTTCCTTCTTCCCACCCCTTCTTTTCTTCCTTCCTTCCTTCCTTCTCTTTCGACAGGACTAGTTCCTATACCTAGATTGATGGTATCAGATGTTAGGATGGTAGGGTCGGGGGAGGAGGGAGTCCAAGGAAGGACAAGGTCCGCTCCCGCCCCTAGGATGACCATCTTCACAAACCAGTTTAAAAGGAATTTCCAGTGCAGCTTTGGTGGGGAAAAAGGACTTATAGAAGATCAGTGTAGTTTGAGGGATAGAGAAAGAACTTGAGTGGACAGTGCATATGTTCATTGGTCTGTTTTTATCTGTCTCAGGTTGGAGGGGGGGTGTTTTTTTAACTGCACTAGAGCCTTCTCCTCCATCTCATTGAGAGGTGGCCCAGAGCAACTTTCTCACTGGTTGAAAAGGCAATGGAGGCCCAAGTCAGACCATGTTGGCTACTGCTCATTGGCCTTCCTACCTCCAGGTCTTTCTTGACAGCAGAACCCTGACTCTCAGGCCTTCAGGCCAAGAGCTCTTGATCTCACAGAAGGTGTCCCTGGCCACTGTCATTACTGCTCCAATCCAAGCATGGTGATCCCACTTCTCTTGCCACCTTTATGGCTGGTCATGTGGCCTAGATCGGTCAGTGACACAAAGGAGAAGTCCACTGACGGGTTTGGAGGGAGGCTTCTGAGAAAGGTTTTCCTCTCTGATCAAAGAAAGAAGCATACAGAAAGTCTCCTCCTCCCACTCACTTCCTGCTTCTGGAAGTTGCTTGTGTGACGTGTGGAGCTGCTTTGTACAGTGCTGGATGGAAGACTTTGCTTTCCCACTGAAGGTGACAGAGTGGAAAGAGAGAACTGAGGGCTTGAGCTGCAGTCCCTTCTCTAGAACCACCTGTTTCCAAAATTATTATTATATGAGAAAATTAAATGTATTGTTTAAACGGGTGTTAGTTACTCTACTATATGAAGCCAAAGGCAACCTAAGCAACAAGACAGATAAACGAAATGACATGTTCAAGAGCACTGAAGTCATAGCGGGCAGTGCAAGGGTCAGGTGTGGAGTGAGTATGCTGTTTGAAATTAAATAGACCCATGTTCAAATCTCTGCTTCCCCATGTGCTCTAGAACAAGGTCTGCCCTGTTGCTGGGCCTGTTTTCTCCCCAGCAACATGGGGATAACATGGGCAATGGGAGGGTTAAGCGAGACTGTATCATGTGACTGATAGTCAATAACAGCTTCTCTTCTCTTTCCTCCCTGATGCTGCATCCAGCGCCATCTTTTTTTTTGTTTGTTTAAAAGACGGACGTATTTTAGGAAAATCAATGTTAAGAATTTTAACGCAGTGACAATGTTTAAATTCATCTTATTATTATTATTTTTTACAAAATGCATTTGAAAGAGTGCGATCTTTGGACCGCCTTATCTTTCCTCTAGAACTATATGAGCCGTTGGATGTTTGTGATGAAATAGTACTTGTGTTCCATCTCAGAGTGCCTGAAGGACTAACGTCCCTTCATTGTGAACATTTCTGTGTATTGACAGTGTGTCTCTTCTCTCAAAGTCCCCCAGACACTAGAGTACTTGGTTACATGAGGGAATTGTTGCTGAAGATCTGGCTCTCTTGTTCTGAAAGAATGTTCGGCTGCTGGGAATGCAGTGTATCATCTTGAAAATCTTTAAGTGCTTTTTAGAAAGTATCCTTAAGTCTATTTTTGTACTGCTATTTCAGACCCTCATGACAAAAAGCAGATGAAAATGAGTGACTCAGTTGTTCCTACCTGTGATTATTGAAAAGGAAATGACATCTAATGACATCTAATGACATCTAAATAACAGGGATTTGGTAGCGGGCCACGGTGTCTCTTCAACACGGATGTGGACAACTTCACCCTCGAGCGGACGCTCTGTGCTCCATTTTTTCTGGGTGGCATCTTACTAAATGGTGCCAACAGCTTTGGGGTAGATTCTATTCTTCTGTTATCCCCATCCAAGGACAAGAACACTGAGATCTGGGGTACCTGGGTGGCTCAGTGGGTTAAAGCCTCTGCTTTCGGCTCAGGTCATAATCTCAGGGTCCTGGGATCGAGTCCCACATCGGGCTCTCTGCTCAGCGGGGAGCCTGCTTCCTCTTTTCTCTCTCTCTGCCTGCCTCTCTGCCTACTTGTGATCTCTCTCTCTCTGTCAAATAAAAAAGTAAGATCTTTAAAAAAAAAAAAGAATGCTGAGATCTGAGGAGTTTAGTGGTCTGTCCAAGGTCACATAGCCAGTGAGAGTGGTATGGCGGGGACTGAACCCCAATTCTGGCAGACTCAGGAGCCCATGCTCTTGATTGCTACACTGTACTGCCTGCTTTCCGGAGTTGTCACACTTACGTGAACAACTGGACACAAACACGTATCATTCTTCGTAATACCCATTAGAATTTATTGAGTACTTACTATATGCCAAGTCAATGGTTGTTTCATCATCAGAACAACCCTGAAGAGTAGGTATAATTGCTAGACTAATAAATTCTTTCTTATAATAAATACCAGCATCAATATCAGTTAATGTTAATATTAATTATTACTGTTAATATTACTAGCAATACTGATTAATAATATTAGCCTTGATTAATGATGTTAAGTTAAATACTAATTGACAGCATGAATTATTTGCTATTAATTAAAATGATAATGGTACTTATCAATAACATGATTAATACATATATTATTAATTACAATAACTTTACAGATGAAGAGAGTGAGGGACAGCGGTGGGCTGCAACTTGTCCAGGTTTGCACAGTTGGTGAAGTTATTTCAATTCCACCACCACTTGATTCCAAAGCCTGGGTTCTTTCCAGTCTATGGTGTAGCTCCCTATTGTAAGAAGAGCCAGCCACCATGGGAAAGCTCCTGCATGTTTACAGTGGAAAACATATTGGGGCGCCTGGGTGGTACAGTGGGTTAAACATCTGACTCTTGGTTTGGGCTCAGATCATGATCTCAGGGTCATGAAATTGAGCCCTGTGTAGAGCCCCAGCCCACGTCGGGCTCACACGCTCAGCACCAAGTCTACTTGATCCTTCCCTCTCCCTCTGCCCCTCCCCCTACAACATAAATAAATAAATCTTAAAAGAATAGAACAGGAAACATATCTACAGAAATGTATTTTAAGGGTCTCAAGGGCCTTACTTGTCTTATTCCACAACTTGAGCAACGCTGGGTACCTACTAGGCACTCAGTGATTGATTGATTGGCCAACGAACTGATGGATAACAAGCAATAGCTTACTTGCACACATTTCCCTCTGAAGAATTATTTAAGGGCCTGACAATGATTTGAATCTCATCATCATTTGCAAAATACCTATTATGCTTTCTTTTTTTAAAAAAGAATTTTATTTATTTATTTGACAGACAGAGATCATAAGTAGGCAGAGAGGGGCAGGGGAAACAGGCTCCCTGCTGAGCAGAGAGCCCCCTGTGGGGCCCTATCCCAGGACCCTGAGATCATGACCTGAGTTGAAGGCAGGCACTCAACAACCAGCCACCCACGCGCCCCCTATTATACTTTCTTAATGGCTGCAAGAAACTTCCACAGCCATAACAATTTCATCAGTTTGTGGAAGTCTTGAGGATGCAATTATCAAAATGAAAGCTGGTTGCATCATTCTTTTAAAGGCCAAATACAGCAAAAGTTTTATAAGAGGAAACATAAAAAGGCTAAGGACCTCATCTTTCATTAGACTTTCATGCTGAAGCTGAGAATTGAATATGAGTCAAAGTAGTTTGCAGAGCTAAAATTTTAAGTGTCATGGCCATTCTCTCCAGCAGGTACATCAACTGAAATTCCTGACATTTTCTGAAATCATTAACTTGAAAGGACAGAATGAGTGGGAGCAGAGGTTGATGTATACTCTGTGAAGAAAACAAAGTGTGGTATTTTTTTTTTAAAAAAAAAATGCCCTGCAATTTCCTTTATATAATTTCACATTGGGGAACTGATGGAAAACTAATGAGTTAGAAGAAATGAGCAAGACCAGAATCTAGTTCTGGCTATGTTGCTGGTTTACTGTGTGACTTTGGGAACATCATCTCATCCCCTCTCTGGAGCCCCATTTCCCCAACTGTGCAATGAGGGCTTGACCATGTGATCTGTAAAGCCCTTTTCATGTGCAAGTCAGCTCCTTCTCTTTCCTTTTACACCCTCCCCAACCTCTTTTATTGCCATGGGAGAAGGAGTGGATGTTCTTGAGTTTAGAGCAAAGTCCCTTGAGTAGTAAATGCCTTGTCTCATGAACCTGGAAAGCACTATGGAAAGTGAAAAAAGCCAGACACACAGAAGGACAAATGCTATATGATCCCACTTAAATGAGGAATCTAAAATAGTCCAACTCTTAGAAGCAGAGAGTAGAATGTTGGTTGCCAGGAGCTGGGGGCTGGTGAAACAGGGAGATATTAGTCAAAGGGTACTAAGTTTCAGTTGTAAGATGTGTAAGTCCTAGAGATCTATGGTCCGGCATGGTGCTTATAGTTAACAATGCTGTATTGTACACTGAAATTTTGGCTAAGAGGATAGATCTTGTGTTTAAGTGTTCTTATCACAAAATAATGATGATGATGGTGGTGGTGATGATGGTGATGATGATAAAAATAAAGAGGGTAGGAGGAGCCTTTGAAGGCGATGGATATGTTTATGTCAAAGATTATAAAGGGTGTCTCGCTGGCTCGGTTGGAAGAGCATGTAATTCTTGATCTCCGGGTCATGAGTTTGAGCCCCACATTGGGTGTAGAGATGACTTAAATAAGCTTACAAAAAGATTATGATGCTTGTTTCACAGGTATATACTTATCTCCAAACTCATCAAGTTTTATATGTTGATATTTAATGTATAGCTCTTCATATGTGAATCATAACTCAGTAAAGTGGTTTGAAAAGGAAAATACCTTGTCTTGAGCAGAAGGTACGTGAAGGCTTAAGGCTCTTCACTCATTTCCAGAGCTAGTAGCGTGTTCCATGCGTATATTAACTCAAGATTCTTGTGGTTGCCAGTGACTTAACCCCAGCTGGAATTTTGCTTTTACAAAAAAGAGAGACCTACTCATTCACATAATCAAGCCATGGGAAGGGCAGATACAACTGGAACAAAGGACCCAAATAACTGACAGGATTCGCTCTCTTTCCCTTTGCCTCCCCCTTTCTTTTTCTGACTGCCATCTCTGCCTCTCTGACAGTCAGCTTCATTCTCAGAAAATTTCTTCCACGGTGCTGGACATAGGGAAGCTGGCCACTTCTGTGCTCATACCTCCCAGAGTTTCTGCAAGAGAAGAATTTCTTCTCCCTCTTTCTAATGGCAAGTATTAAAAGATCCTAGGAAGGATCGGCCTACCTTGGATCAGGTGCCCGTGTCTATCTATATCAATCCCTGTGTCCAGGTAACAGAGATCTCTAACAACGTAGCTGTAGTCCTTCCAGTGCATGGCTGGAGCAGAGAAGGGAGCATTTCCCAGAAGGGGAGCACTGTTCTGAGTAGACAGAGCCCAGATAGCCACTGTGGTGAGGCTCCACTGTCTGGGATGGAAGTCTACTGAGTACAGCCCACAGTAACACAGAAAGGTTCTATGGCATTTTCATAATCAGGAGATGCTACAGACTGAATGTGTGTGTGTCCCCCTCAGAATGAATATGTTGGAATCCTAACCCTCAATGTGATAGTATTAGAAGGTAAGACCTTTGGGAGGAGGGTAGGTCATGAGCTGCAGTCCTCGGGAATGGGATCTATGTCTTTATCACACACCCCGGAGAGCCCCCTCAGCCTTTAGCCATGGAAGGACATAGCCAGAAGATGGCCATTTATGAAGCAGGAAGTGGGATCTCACCAGACACCAACTCTTCCAGTGCCTTAATCTTGGACTTCCCAGTCTCCAGAACTGTAAAGAGTAAGTTTCTGTTGTTTATAAGTCACCTAGTCCATGGTAATTTGTCACAACAGCCGGAATAGACTAAGACAGGAGAGTCTTGGAAAAGCAAATATGTTGCATGTTGAATTCAAAGGATCGAGGGACTGAATATGCTTTATCAGTCTCTTTTCTCCAATGCACACATGCAGGAGACAACCATTTTTTATAGTGTCACTCAAGGAGTGAGCAATAGAAACTTCATCCATTTTTTATTATTCATAACACTACTTGATACTTACACAGATGGCATTTTCATCAAAGGATTTCAGAACATAAAATTAGCAAGTATTAGTCAGTTTTCAGATGGGAAGTCAGAGGTGCTGAGAAGACAAAGCCAGGCACTGTGAGTCTGCCTGGGATGGTGAACTTCTGGAAAGTACCTTTTCTTTTTTTTTTTTTTTAAAGATTTTATTTATTTATTTGACAGACAGAGATCACAAGTAGGCAGAGAGGCAGGCAGAGAGAGAGAGGAGGAAGGAGGCTCCCCAGTGAGCAGAGAGCCCGATGCGGAGCTCGATCCCAGGACTCTGGGACCATGACCTGAGCCGAAGGCAGAGGCTTTAACCCACTGAGCCACCCAGGCACCCTGGAAAGTACCTTTCCTAACCCTGGCCCAGTCAGTCAGTTCAAAGGTGACTTTTCATCCAATTCATAAGCCCTATTCCAGTCAGAAGGTAATTAAAGATGAAGGTCAAGCTTTCAGGGAATCAGAAACTCTCAGATTTGGAAGAGAACTTGGCAGCCAGATGTAGGCCAACCTCTCATCTCTTTCTAGAATATCCTCTTTCTAGAGTGGCCATGCAGTGTCTAGGGGCAAAACACTACTTAGTTTACTAAGCAACACATTTTATTGTTACAGCAAGAAATTTATTCTTTAAGTTGGAACCTGTCTTCCTCAGGGCAGTCGTTCTTTTTTTTTTTTTTAATTCATCCTTCAAGGCCTATTCTGTGAATGACACTCACCGAGTGTAGGGATTCAGAGGTAAGAGCTGGTCCTCATTCTCCAGGATTTCAGCGCCCAGTGGAAGACACAGACAATTTTGTATATGGTCTATTCTTTACTGAAGTTGTGAACATGGAATCCCAAAAGGAGAAATGCTTATCTTTCTCCAGAGAGGTCAAAGTTCTCCTGGAGGAGCTAACCCCACAGCTGATTTTTTAAAAGAACAGTATGAATCTGCCAGATGAACTAGAATGGATTCTGCATCAGACAGAGGTGATATCAACATATACAAAGGCTCAGAGATGAGCAAGGGAATGGCCCATGAAGGGAAACCAAGGTCCGTTCTGTGTGACTGGAGATAGGGTGTTGGAGGCATAAAAGGTCACGCTGTAGAGTTAGGCGGAGCCAAATGATGGGCTCCCATATCACAGCAAAGCCGTGCTTGCCCTATAAACTTGTGGGTCTTAGCACTTGTAGGACCACAAATTACTGGGGCTCTGATGGAAGGTTAGCGACCCAGTCTCCAGAGAAACACATGGACACAGAGGCACATGTGCACAAGTGTCACACTCATACACACACACCATATTTCTTTTTATTATTTTTAGTTTCAGAGGTAGAGCTCAGTGATTCATTAGTCTTATATAACACCCAGTGCTCATTACATCACGTGCCCTCCTTAAAGTCCAGCACCCAGTTACCCGGCCTCTCCACCCCCCTCCCCTCCAGCAACTCTCATTTGTTTCCTATGATTAAGAGACTCTTAATCTTACAAAAGAAACTGAGAGCTACCAAGGGGAGGGGGGGTGTGGAGAGAGTGGTTGGGTTATGGACATTGGGGAGGGTATGCGCTATGCTGTAAAATTTATAAGTCTGACGATTCACAGACCTGCACCGCTGGGGCAAATAATACATTATATTTAATAAAAATAATCAATTCTTTTAAAAAGGAAAAAAAAAAGTCTCTCATGGTTTACCTCCCTCTCTGATTTCATCTTGTTTCATTTTTCCCTCTCTTTCCCTATGATCCTGTTTTGTTTCTCAAATTCCACATATGAATGAGATCATATGATAATTGTCTTTCTCTGATTGATTTATTTCACTTAGCATAATATCTTCTAGTTCCATCCACGTCATTGCAAATGGCAAGAGTTCATTTTTTTGATGGCTGAGTAGTATTCCATTGTGTATATATACTACATCTTCTTTATCCATTCATCTGTCGATGGACATCTGGGCTCTTTCCATAGTGTGGCTATTGTGGACATTGCTGCTATAAACATATGGGTGCACATGCCCCTTCAGATCACTACATTTGTATCTTTGGGGCAAATACCCAGTAGTGTGATTGCTAGATCATAGGGTAGCTCTACTTTCAATCTTTTGAGGAACATCCATACTGTTTCCCAAAGTGGCTGCGCCAGCTTGCATTCCCACCACAGTGTAAGAAGGTTCCTCTTTCTCTGCATCCTCTCCAACAACTGTCGTTTCCTAACTTGTTAATTTTAGCCATTCTGACTGATGTGAGGTGGGTGGTATCTCATTGTGGTTTTGATTTGTGTCTGATGCCAAGTGATTGGACCATTTTTTTTATGTGTCTGTTGGTCATTTGTATGTCTTCTTTGGAGAAATGTCTGTTCCTATCTTCTGCCCATTTCTTGACTGGATTATTTGTTTTTGGGTGTTGAGTTTGATAAGTTCTTTGTAGATCTTGGATACTAACCCTTTATCTGATAAGATATTTGCAAATATCTTCTCCCATTCTGTCAGTTGTCTTTTGGTTTTGTTGACTGTTTCATTTGCTGTGCAAAAGCTTTTGATCTTGATGAAGCCCCAATAGTTCATTTTTGCCTTTGTTTCCCTTGCCTTTGGAGATGTGTCTAGCAAGAAGTTGCAGCGACTGAGGTCACAGAGGTTGCTTCCTGTGTTCTCCTCAAGGATTTTGATGGATTCCTGTCTCACATTTAGGTCTTCCATCCATTTTGAATCTATTTTTTTGCATGGTGTAAGGAAATGGTCCATTTTCATTCTTCTGCATGTGGGGGTCCAATTTTCCCAGCACCATTTGTTGAAAAGAAAATGTCAGGCGCCTGGGTGGCTCAATGGGTTAAAGCCTCTGCCTTCAGCTCAGGTCATGATCCCAGGGTCCTGGGATCGAGTCCCACAATCAGGCTCTCTGCTCAGCAGGGAGCCTGCTTCCTCTTCTCTCTCTCTCTGCCTGCCTTTCTGCCTGCTTGTGATCTCTGCCTGTCAAATAAATAAATAAAATCTTTTTTAAAAAAGATACTTTGACCATACTCCTGCTATCCCTACTACCTCAGAATGTAACCTTGGAAATAGGGTCTTTAAAGAGGTGATAGTTAAGATTAACTCATTAGGGTGGTCCTAATCCAACATGAGGAGTGTCCTTATAAAAAGTGAAACTTTGGACACAGAGACAAGCACACTGGGAGAACACCATGTGAACATGAAGGCAGAGATCTGTATGATGCCTCTACGAGTTAAGGAACGCCAAAGGTGGCAGTAAACCACCAGAAACTAAGCAAGAGGCCTGGAACAGATTTCTTCCTCACAGCCCTCAGAAGGAACCAACACCACCCACGCATGATCTCTGACTTCTAGTCTCCAGAACTGTGAGACAATAAACTTTTGATGTTTGAGCTACCCAGTTTGTGGTACCTTGTAACAGTAGGCTTAGAAACATAACACAAGCAGCGAACAAGGAAAACCTAGATGCTGTCCTCATGGAGCTTATACTTTCATGAGAAAGAGAGATAATGAAACAGATACAAAAATGTATGCCACACACTGTGAGAGCGAGAGCACAGGGATTTATGGGAATACATAGAAGGGGACCTAACTTAATACAGGTGGTCAGAGAAAACAACCTAGAAGAAGTGTCCTAAAGGATGAGTAGAAGTAAGTCATGTCAGAAGGGTGATGAGGTGAGAAGTGAGTCATGAAAAGAGAGAACACCCGTGTACAAAGGTTCAGAGGTAAGAAAAACATGAGGATGAGTTCCAGAAACAGAAAGAATGTCAGTATGGCTACAGTCTAATGTGTAAAGGGGAGAAAGGTCGGGGATGAGGATGTAGAATTAGGATCAGATCTTGGAGAGTCTTATAGGCCAAGTTAAGGAACTCAGACTATATAGTAAGAGCAGTGAGGAATCACTGAAGAGCTTTAAGTAGGGGAATTGAGATCAGATTAACAGTTTAGGAAGATCACTCTGGCTGCATTTGAGAACACCAAGAGTGGCCACAGAAAGACCAGGTTTAGGAGGCTTTTACGAGGGTCCAGTGAGCAATGCTGATGGCTTGGGGCACAGCCACAGCAAGTGGAGGTGGAGCACACTGAATGGATTTGGGATGAAATTTTGAGTTACAGCCAATAGCACCTTCAGGCAGAGCTATCCTGCATGTAGTTTGAAATATCTGTGGGGATCCCTTCTTTAATTCATCACCAATTTCTCTCTTTCTACTGCATCAAAGCCATGAGCATACAAACATACTCTAATAATTCCGATCTTAAAAAAATATACCCTTTGATTCTATATACCCCTTCAGCTTTTCCCTCTCAAAGCAAAATTTTTGCAAAGAATTTTTGCAAAAAAAAAAAATAGTCTATCTTCTCTTTTTTCATTTCTCATTCACTCTTTTTTTAAAAAAAAAGCTTTATTAAAGATATAATTCACATTTCATACAATCCATCTATTTGAAGGGTACCTTCCAATGGTTTTTTATTATACTCATAGAGCTGGAGCATTTTCATCTTCAAAAATATTTCTGTATCCTTTACTATCACCCTTTACCTACCAAGCCCTAAGCAACCATTAGTGTACTTTCTGTTTCTGTAGAATTGCCTAGTCTGGACACTTCACATAAATGAAACTATATAATATGTGATATCTTGTGACTGGCTTCTTTCACTTAGCATAATGTCTCAAATGTAGCATGGATCAATATTTCATGGCTGAATAATACTCCATTTTACAGATATGCCACATTTTGTTTAACCACTAATCAGTTGACCTATCCACTCTTCAATACTGTCTAATTGGGCTTTCATCTCCACCACTCCACTGCAAACACATCTGTCAAAGTCATTAATGACGTCTACATTGCTTGATTCAATAGTCACTTTGCTATTCTCATATTATGCAAACTCTTAAGCATTCAACATGATTGAACATTCTTTCTTTTTTTGAAATAATTACTTCTCCTGATTTCAGTGACACCATAATTTCCTACCCAAATTGCTTGGTTCCTTCAGTTTAGTTGCTGTTTTTTCCCTTTAATTTCATCTATAAATGTTGGTGTGTTCTAGAATTTTACCTTGAACTCTTTGATTTACCGAGGCTTTCTAAGTGGTTTCATCCAATCCCATAGCTTTATGTATTGTCTATGTATGTTGATGACTCCAAAGTTTTTACCTTCAGTCCAGGCCTCTTCTCTGAGCTCTACATTCATATATACTATCTCCTGCTTAACCACTTCTTTAGATGTATAATAGATATCTCAAATTTAACATGGCCAAATAACACTTGATTCCCTATCTTCTACCCCATCCTCACAAACCTGATCCTCTCACAACCTTCCGCATCTCATTGAATGGCACCATAGTCCAATAGTCATTCAAGCAAAAACCCCAAGAGTCATTCTTGATTCTTTACTTTCTCTTCATCCTTTATATCCGCACCCTCAAAAATTCCAATGGGCCATGTCTAAAAAGTATTCCAAAATATTATGACTTCTCATGACCTTCATCATTACCCACCCCCCTAGTTTAAGTATGGTTCAAAGAAACTGGCCATCCTTGCTTGGATCACTGTAATGGCATCTTCATTGGTCTCCCTGATTCTATTCTTGGCTTTGTTCCAAATCTCTAAATCACAGCTAGAGTGATCATTCTAAAATGTGAGTCAGATCATGTCTTTCAAACTCTTTTTCAGGTCCTCCAATGCCTTGCTACCCATCTGAGTGAAATCACTTAGAATTAAATCCAAAGTCCTGATGATGGTCTATAGGATCTTCCAGGACTAACTCTTATTATTCTCTCAGATCTCATCTCTTACAACTTGCCCCATGGCTCATGCTACCGCACCCACACTGATTGTTTTGTTATTCCTCAAACACACTTAGCATGTTCCCATCTCAGAGCCTTTGCACTTCTGTTTCCTTTGTCTTGTTATTCCCCCTAGCTCCGTTCTCATTGTGTCATCTCAATTCAAATGTTACCTTCTTTAGAGATGGCATTCCTTGACTACTTTGTCTAAAATTGCACCTACTATTTTGTTTATGATGGAAGGCAAAATAATTTTTAAACATGAGAATCTAGGGGCGCCTGGGTGGCTCAGTGGGTTAAAGCCTCTGCCTTCAGCTCAGGTCATGATCCCAGGGTCCTGGGATCGAGCCCCATGTTGGGCTCTCTGCTCAGCAGGGAGCCTGCTTCTTCCTCTCCTGTTCCTCTTGCTTATGTGCTCTCTTTCTCTCTCCCTCTGTCAGATAAATAAATAAATAAAATATTTTTAAGAGTTTAAAAAATTATAAAACATGAGAGTGTAGAAAATTTGTATATTATTACTCTTCTTAGTCCAGCAGAAAAAAATATCTTTGAAAATTCTTGGTTGAAGTTAAAATGTATTTCTTTACAATAAATATATTTTTTAAAGATTTTATTTATTCATTTGACAGAAAGAGACATATAAAGAGAGGGGACACAAGCAGGGGGAGTGGGAGAGGGAGAAGCAGGCCTCCTGCTAAGCAGGGAGCCCGATGCGGGGCTCGATCCCAGGATGAGATTATGACCTGAGCTGAAAGCAGATGCTTAATTGCTGAGTCACCCAAGTGCCCCTATGATAGATATTTAAGACGAATTACCATCTTTTCATGAAGCTGACAGAAGAAAAACTGTTTCAGGGTTAATTCTGTAAGAAAATCTGCTAATAAGGAAAAATATGTGCATGACATTTAGGAAGGTATAATTTTCAGCATAGGCCAACTTTAAATAGAGTGGACAAAAAGATCAAAATTACTGTGAGAAAAACCTCTGTGGTTAACATAATTAAAAAAAATACTGGCAGCTGTATTAGCAGAACATTGGGCTTTGAGCTATATTTCTATGGTCTTGGAAAATTCTAGTTGAATAGAAACCCTTTGGACTTCATAGAAGCTTGGAACACTGAAATCAGTTTTCTTTGGGATTTTCTAAAATCTTGAGGGATGGCCTAAACCCAGAATAGACACCTACAGGGTGATGGTTTCCAAAGGCTCAGAAAACTAACTTTTCATTGGCACTAGAGTCCACACATGTAGACCAGGACCTACATGCTAACCTAAGCAGCGCAACTACATGATAAGATAGAAGATTTAAATAAAATTAAGAGTGTCTTAACATAATAATCAAAATGTACAGGATACAATAAAAAATTACCTAAGAATCACCTGTCATACCAAATCCAAGAAAATGAAAATCTGAGTGAAATAAAAATCACAATCAACTGAGACAATTCATATGTTGGAATTACCTGACAAGGACTTTAAAACAGATGCCATAAGGATGCTTTAACAATCTATGAAAATTCTCTTGAATTTACAAGAGAAACACATAAAACATTCTTATTATAAAGAGTCCCAAGAAGAGAAGATAGACAGGGACCGAAAAAACATTCAAAGTAGTAATAGATCAAAACTCCCCCATTTTGACAAAAGATTAACCTATGGATTCAAGAAGCCAAGGAAATTTCAGTTAGGATAAATCCACACACACCCCAATTCAAACCAGGACACAGCATCATGAAACTTCCAAAAAGTGAAGACAAAGGAAAAAGTCTTGAAAGCAGCCAAAGAGAACCACAAAATTGTAGATAATTCTATAGAGAACATCCCATTATAATGGGTTTCTCATAGGCCATCCTGGAGGCCAAAAGCAAGTGGCACAACAGTTTTGAGGTACTGAAAGAAAAGACCTGTGAAGCACAAATTGTGTATCCATTGAAACTGTCCTTCATGAATGGAGAGAAATCAAAACATTCTCTGATTATGGAGAACTAAGAGAATTTGTCACTAGCGAAACTTTCCTGACAGAATAGCTAAAGGAAGATCTCTAAAGAGGGAAAAAATGATAACAGAAGAAGGCTGCAACCTCCAGAAAGGGAAAAACAACGTGGAATGGGTAAACATAGAAGTAAACATTACAGACTAGCCTTTACCTCATGTTTCTTTAATAATATTTTATAGCTAAAGCAAATGATATAACATTAGCTGATACGGAGCTCAGGGCACATAGAGAAAATATTGAAGACAATTATATCTGAAAAGTAGGGAAGGTAAAGGGACCTAAATGGAATTCAGGTTTCCATACTTCACTCAAAGTAGTAAAATGTCAACATCAGTAATCTGTGATAATATACATATGTATGTGGTAATGCTCACAGCAGCTATCAAGAAAACTAGACAAAGCAAGTTGCTCAAAAGCATTGTAAATAAATAAAATGGAACCCTAAAAATGTTTTTTTTAAGATTTTTATTTACTTGAGAGAGAGAGCAAGCACGAGAGGGGGTGGTGGGGAGGGGCAGGGGCAGAGGGAGAAGCAGACTCCCTGCTGAGCAAGGAGCCCAATGCAGGACTCAATCCCAGGACCCTGGGATTATGACCTGAGCTAAAGGCAGATGCTTAACCCACTGAGCCACCCGGGTGTCCCAGAATACACATTGTTTTTCAAGCACTTTTGGGACAGTCATCAAGATAACTGTATCCCTGTTCATTGAAAAAAAACTTAACAAATTTAAAAGAATTGAGATACAGAGTATGCTCTTTGAACAAAATCAAACTAGAAAGCAGTAGCAGAAAGATAAAAGAGAAATCCTTGAACACTTGGAAACTAGGCAACATGCCTAATAATCCATGAGTCAAAGAGGCAGTCTCAAAAGAAACTTGAAAATACACAGAACTGAATAAAAATGAAAATATAACATATCAATATGTGTGAGATGCATCTGAAGCAGTACACAAAGGGAAATTTATAGCACTAAATGCTTATATTAGAAAAGGAAAAAACTCTCAAATCCATCATCTAACCTTCTTAAGAACCTGGAAAAGGAGAGCAAGATAAACACAAAGAAAGCAGAAAGAAGGAAAGAACAACAGAGATTACTGACATTGAAAACAAGGAACCAAGAGAGAAAATTAAAGAAACAAAGAGCTGGTTCTTTTAAAAAAAAAAAAAAAAGGAAAACAAAAAAAACACCTCAACAAAATTGATAAACCACTAGCCGTTTTGAAAAGGTAAAAAAAGAGAAGATACAAATCACGAACCTCAGGACTGAAACAAGGATATCACAGCAGACGCTGCAGCCATCAGAAAAATGAAGGAATGCTACAAACGTCATGGTTCTAAATTCTCGTGCAAGAACTTGTACACAAACGTTGATAGCATCTTGATTCGTAAGAGCCCAAACGGGAAAGTACCCAAATGTCCTACAAGGGGTGACTGGTTACACACACTGGGGATGGGTGAGGGGGTGGGGTGGGGAGGTCATCCCCGCTACGAGTACTGTGCGGCGATACAAAGGAATGCGGTCCTGAGAAATCCAACAACTTGAGTGAGTTTCAAGGGACTCATGCTTAAGGAGAAAAAACCAATCTCAAAAGAGTGCCTACTGAGGAAAGTCCATTTATATAACCTTCTCAGAATGGCAAAAATAGAATGATGACCAGCCTGGTGGTTTCCAGGGTTGAGGGGAGGGAATGGGCCTAGCTCTGGTGTAAAACAAGAGAGTTTGCAGATGGTATAGTCGAGTCTCTTGATTGTGGTGGTTTTACAAATCTTCACACGTGACTAAACGGCACAGAGACACACACACACAAACACACACGTGCGAGCACACACACACTTGAGTGCCTGGGTATGTGTATAACGGGTAGGATTTGAACAAGTTCTGTGGATTTTACTAATGTCAATTTCTTGACTTTGATATTGTACTGGGGTTGTATCAGATATCAACATTAGGGAAAGCTAGGGGAAGGCTGCTTCAGACTTCTCTGTGCATTTCTTTGCAACCTCCTGGGGATTTATTATTTCATCATAAAACGTTACCAAAAAACTTCTGGAGACCAAGTGAGAGACTCCATATATGAAGTCCTTCATCAACTGAGGTCTGTATATATGTTCTTTATTAGTGCTTATTGTTACTCACCTCCCTTCCTGATCCGAACCCGTGCCCATGTATAAGAGCTCCAAATAGTATGGCCACAGAGAGTGGCTTTGCCCAGTGTGGTCAATCCAAGGAAAACCAAGATTCTTTTTTCAACCTGGCTAAAGAATGGGGTCCTCTATGCCTTAGCCAGGTTAAAAGGTGGACAAAAACCTACATTTTTTTCAAGTTTTCAATGATTTTTATAAGTATAATTTGCTTATGTTCAAAATATGTTTCTGCTGGGAGTACATGATCATACAGTAAATATTTATACCATCATGAATAAGCAGTGTCTATGTGCCATTTGATAATAAAGCAATGGTACTGACAATGATATTCACTCAAGACCTGCCTTTTGATGCTTTTAAAAATTGCTATTGCATGTAGCCCAGGATGTTATATGTAAATAATGAATCTTGGAATACAACATTAAAAACTAATGATGTAATGTATAGTGACTGACATAACATAATAAAAAAAGAAAAAATTGCTAATTATAATATGGTCTTTAATGCTGGTTTTTTTTAAATTTATTTTCAGCTTAACAGTATTCATTGTTTTTGCATCACACCCAGTGCTCCATGCAATCCGTGCCCTCCATAATACCCACCACCTGGTTCCCCCAACCTCCCACCCCCCGCCCTTCAAAACCCTCAGATAGTTTTTCAGAGTCCATAGTCTCTCATGATTCACCTCCCCCTCCAATTTCCCCCAACTCCCTTCTCCTCTCTAACTCCCCATGTCCTACATTTTTTAAAGATTTTATCTGTTTATTTGTCAGAGAGAGAGCACAAGCAGGGAGAGCAGCAGATAGAGGGAGAAGCTGGCTTCCCCCCACCCCGAGCAGGGAGCTTGATGCAGGACAGGATCCCAGGACCCTGGGATCACGACCTGAGCCAAAGGCAGACACTTAACCAACTGATCCCCCCAGATATCCCAAAACACACTTTTATTAACCCAGTAAGAAGCACTTGCATAAAGGTGAACTTCATGTCTCATCAGAACAAGAATTAACAAGAGCACCAGTGTCCTAAACTTTAGAAAGCATATATGTATATATAATTGTATATATAAGAAGTGTGATATTTGTCATTATTTCTAGGAATCCAGACATAATGGCACTCTGCTCTTTTGCTTTGGAAATGAGCTTAGGATGAGTTCAACTATTTCCCACTCTACCTGACCTGGGTTAGAACACAGTCACTGTCAAGGTTAACGTGTCCAAATCCCATCTCTGACACCCACAGGCTATGAGAATGTGAGCCATTTGTGTTGAATTCTGTAAGCCCCATTTCCTCATCTATAAAGTGGGGCCACAATCATAACTACCCCAGATGGTTGCTTGCATGAGCCAACGAAAGTTAAAAAAAAAATGCTTAACATCACAGCTCCTGGCATCCTGTAAAAGCCCAACGCACAGTGGTGCTACTCGTAGTCGTCATTGTGATTGTTGTTAGTGGTATCATTATAATTATTTACCACCCTCCTCCAGTGGTAGCCAAGCCCGTAGAAGCCAGGGTTTGAGAATGCAGTCCTTATTGTAAATCTGAGTAAGGCTGGTCCTTTCTGTCTGCACCCCCCGAAAACTTTTGAGAAAATCTTCAGGTTTCAAGCAAACCTTTACTTCTTTGGCGTCAACACCATGGTTTTGACTGAGTTTCACTCTGATACTTGGGTTCAGCCAAAGGTAGAATTCAAAGTGAAATGTAAAGAGGAAAGGCTCTTTTATGCAAATGGAACTGAAAAAAAAATTCTGCAAAATGGAAAGTGCTGAGGTTTACACAAACCTTGGGTCAGTTGGCTTTCCTACGTTAGACAATTCTGTTGTCTACACCGCAAGAGCCGTATGGCTAAGAGAGAGAACTAGCTGGGGCAAGAGAAGAGGCCCCCTTCCCTACCCAGGAGTTGTCTTGGTGAGGGGGTGACAGACAGATGCTGGTGAGAACAGTGCAAATAGGATCCTGTCCGGTGACTCAGTGTTTGCTGATTGATGTATCCAGGCACTTATAGCTGCTTCTGTTCACCGCTCTCAGTCAGAGGCAACTTTGATGAGGCCATAGTGGGTGGGCGTCAGAGCAAATGCCTCCTCTCCCACTTCTCAGATGGGAAGTAACTATGGAAACACAGCAGTGCTCTCGAAAGCACATGACACCTGCTCTGTGAAGTATGAAACACAAATCAACAGTGTTATTAATTTCAGGAAAACAAATCACTCTTGCAATAGACTGAGTGTGTATCCCCCAAATTTATATGTTGAAACCTGCCCCCCAAAAGGTGATGGTATTACGAAAGGAAGCCTTTGAGAGATGATGAGGTCATGACGGGGAGTGTTCATGGATGGGGTCAGTTCCCTTCTGAAAGGGACCCTGGAGGGCTCCGTTGCCTCTCCCACCACGTGACGACCCAGCAATGCAACACCATCTATCAACCAGGAAAAGGGCTCTCACCAGACGCTGAATCTGCTGGAGCCTTGATTTTGGACTTGCCAGTCTCCAGAACCATGAGAAATACATTTCTGTGCTGCGGTGTAAGGTGTTCTGTTAATACAACTTGAATAAAATAAGTTAGTTTCTGGGGAAGCCAAAGAAGTACAATTTTAAAACCCAATAATGTCCCGTTTAAAGCATCTGCACTCCCAACAGCCTTTGGGTCCTGTCATTCCCATGGCTAAGGCCATCCCTTCACCAGTGAAAACTCCTTTCTGGGCTGCCGGCTGGGTATAGCGCTGTCGATGCACAGATCTGAAATGCCATATTGGACGGCATTCTGTCACGAATAGCCAAGAAATAATGTCCTGGGTGAAATGAAAGATCTGGGAGTGTAACCGAGCATTCTGATTGGAGGATCCTGCAAGAATAAAATAGATTTGGAGAAATAAAATCTTTTTTTTTTTTTAAGATTTTATTTATTGCGGCACCTGGGTGGCTCAGTTGTTAAGCATCTGTCTTCAGCTCAAGTCATGATCCCAGAGTCCTGGGATCGAGCCCTGCATCGGGCTCCCTGCTCAGTGGGAAGCCTGCTTCTCCCTCTCCCACTCCCCCTGCTTGTGTTCCCTCTCTTGCTGTCTCTCTCTCTTTCTCTCTGTCAAATAAATAAATAAAATCTTTTATTTATCTTTTTTAAAAAGATTTATTTATTTATTTATTTATTTATTTATCAGTGAGAGATAGTGACACAGAGAGAGAGAGAGCAAGCACACAAGCAAAGGGAGCAGCAGGCAGAGGGAGAAGCAGGCTCCCTGTTGTTAATCAAGGAACCAGATTCAGAACTCTATCCCAGGACCCCTGGGATCATGACCTGAGCTGAAGGCAGATGCTTAATGGACTGAGCCACCCAGGTGTCCCTAAATAAAATCTTTTAAAAGCTGGGGGTGGGGTACCTAGATGGCTCAGTTGGTTAAGCGTCTGCCTTCAGCTCAGGCCACGACGCCAAGGTCCTGGGCTAGAACCCCTTCTCCCTCTCCCTCTGCCCCTCCCCCCATTCGTGCGCTCTCTCTCTCTCTCTCTCTCTCTGTCAAATAAATAAATAAAATCTTAAAATAAATAAAATAGATCTGGAAGATTATATTTCTACATTGTTTCTGAGTTTTAATTTTCCAGTTTTCATGCTGATTTTGGACTAGATGTGCCACCTTTATCCCAGCTAAAAGCAAACTCCTCTCCTAAGTGTCTCCAAATATCACTTTTATTTTAAGTTGGAGTGCAGTCACCATGTAATATTATGTTGGTTTCAGGTGTTCACCATAATGCTGCAACATGTATATACATTATGAAGTGATAAATGTCACTTTTTAGGGAATCTTTCTCTCTTTTTTTAAAAAAAGGATTTTATTTGTGTATTTGACAGAGAAAGACACAGAAAGAGAGAGAACACAGGCAGGGGGAGTAGCAGAGGGAGAGGGAGAAGCAGGCTTCCAGCTCAGCAGGGAGCCCCATGAGGGGCTGATCCCAGGACCCTGGGACCATGACCTGAGCTGAAGGCAGATGCTTAACGACTGAGCCACCCAGGTGCCCCTAGGTGGCTTTTTTTGACCCTTCCTCCAGTAGCACTAGGTTGGGATCCTACAGGATCTCAATCTCTGGTTCCTTTCCCTCAGAGGGCACATCATGCTTGAGGTTCCACGGCAAAGTGTGCAATGGTGGGTCTGGTGTGTGTTTTTTTTTTTTCTTCTAGACAGTGCACTTTCTGAGGACAGGGGCTGTGTCCACCCCAGTCACTGCTTATCGGAGACTCCTGGCGCAGAACCCGGCACCCAGTGGGTTTCTTTCCAAGAGTGTAACACGGCAGGGCGAACATTTCACGTCCGGGTGCTTGGATAACTTGATCTGCCGCCTCTCCACAGGGACGCAAATGGTTACACCACTCTGCCTCGCCTCCATTCGAGTTTCATTTTTAGGTTGCTAATCTGACCTTTAGTTGTTGTTGTTTTTTTTTTAAGGCCCCAAATGCAAAGAGAGAGTAGGTATTTTCCCCAAATGTTATTACCAAAACGAGACAACATCATTTCTTAGATTCTCTGTAGGTAAGGACAAGCTCCCAGTTCAAAGGGCCTGATCTGCATGAGTATGCCAGAATGTTCCCGGAGCCAGTTCTTCTGGGATAAGTTAAGCCTTGGTGCTTATAAGAATGTATAGTATTGGGGGGGGTGGGAGGTTGGGGTACCAGGTGGTGGGTATTATAGAGGGCATGGATTGCATGGAGCACTGGGTGTGGTGAAAAAATAATGAATACTGTTTTTCTGAAAATAAGTAAATTGGAAAAAAAAAGAATGTATAGTATTGGGAAGACAATGGTGTGGTCTATGCATTGCCCATGATATGCAAACACCATACCTCTGAATATAGAATTTAGTAATTACTCCCCCAAACAAGGGATTTGGTCCCATTTAGGTCAGAATCGAACAAATGCGCCCACTTTCTCCACTGCCACCACCATCACCACGCCCATATTTAGGCAGAAGTCGGAAGCCCTTGGTCAGGACTGATTTAAAGCAAAGCCCCACATAGAGTGGGAGGATAATTATTACTCTTTTATGAAAAATATACTGGGTAACATATTTTAATATGTAAGAAGACATTACTTTTCTACCTCTGTTTCCAAGAGAAATGGCCTCTCCTAATTATCTTTTGATCTCAGCTTACGTTACCATATCCTGGAGGTAGCTGGCTGGGCTCAGTCATAAGAGCATATGCCTTTTTTTTTCCCAAAAATTTTATTTTTCAGTCATGTCCACACCCGATGTGGGCCTCAAACTTACAACTCCAAGAACAGGAGTTACATGTTCTGCAGCGGGAGCCAGCCGGGTGCCCCAGATATGTAATCCCCGCCCCAGGGTTGTGAGCTGGAGCCTGAACTTGGGTGTAGAGAGTCCATAAATAAATAAATACATACATACATAAACAAGCTCTACAAAATAGTTCAGCAAGAATTAAAGAAATCATTAAAAAATATATCATGTCACCTCCTCCAGGAAGCCTTCCTTTCCCCCACTAGGGGTGTCCTCCTCTGGCTTCCAGAGCATCCAGCCTCCCCCACCCACAGTCCCCAGCAGGGCACCTGACTCTGCATTTTCTTACACCTGTTTCTTCATCAGTCTCTCTCACTGCACAGAGATGCCCCAAGGGCAAGGAACACATCATTTCTGCCCAGTCTTGCTTCTGGGCCTTGGCTCCTAAGGATCCTTCAGGGGCTTGCTTAAGCACTGGTTTCTCTCTGGAGCCTTCGGGGACACTTCCTCACACTCCCCCGCAGCCTACACTGAAATCACATAGCTGTGGGGCCCGTCGGATTTACCGTAATCACCTATGTGCTAGTCTGTCTCTGGTGCGGCTCTGGTGAATGTTTAATAACTGGTTTTCTGGAAGAAAAAAAGATCCTACGTTCTAACGATGGCTGATTTCCACAATGTTAGTACTCCTGCCATGGCCCATCTTGGGCGACCAATGTGAGGTCCCTCAACACTGAGCTGGGAAGAAATGTCAGCCGCACAACATTATAGGAGATCATATTTTTATATTCTATACCATATACATATTATTATATTCTATACTGCACATATTATTTTCACTATGGAGATCCAAGAGCCATAGATTACCTCAAGAACAGAGAGAATAATAAAAGCAAGGGGGAAAAAAAGGTTACGAAGTGATAAGCCTTGAGCCCTTGTTACCTTTGTTTTAATTCTATTTTATTTAATCGTAAGTTTATATAATTCAATTTATGACACTGGTGTGTTTCACAGTTGGTCTGCAATATTCCCGAACACTTATTAACCCTCCTGAGCCAGTACGGGCTGGCGGCAGCTTGTCACTGTCTGTGTCCCCACCTAGACCGTGAATCTCAGGAGGTCTTCAGCTGTGACCCTCCACCCCTTGGCGCCGAGGACACACACCATTCACTGCAGCCAGCCGGCGAATCCATTTTGTCATCCCTCTGAAAAAGTTAAGAGAGAGCTCAGTGTGCTGCGGAACCACAAAGGCCACTTGGTAAAGGCTCTAGAGGAAGCGAACCTGACCTCAGCTAAGAACAAGGTCAAAGCTCTGTTATATATAGCACTTCAAGACCGACTTCCTGCACACAGCACTAATATGCCACTCCCTGTTGACAGACAGCACAAGGCTTAGGCTTTCCTTAAGGGGTGCCCCCCAGCTTGTTTCCTTAACATCCAGTTATTTCAAGACCCGTTACAGTTTGCTGAATTCCAGCCCACTAAGAGAACTGAGACATCTCCCTGAGGGTTCTTGTCATGGTTTTGACTAGGCCAGCACACCAGGCCGGCCACCAGCAGGATAGAACTTTGGGAACGGTCACCGTGTGTCTGAGGCCAAGTCAGCCATTAGTGGCACCCTATGGAAATAAACATCTATTAATCAGAGCAATAGCTGACGTGCCATGGGGGCTTCCTACCTTGGTGCCAAGCCCCATAAGAGGATATCCTCACAGACTCATTAATGAAGTGTCCCATGATGTCCTCCACCAGGCACATCCTCATGAAGACTGTCCCCCTCCTGGAGCTGTCACCCATCCAGTAAGATCGGAAGGCGGTTGGGACCAACAGGTTCTGCTCTGTTATCTCAATGACTCTTTTCTTTTTGGCCAAAGGTGCCATGGGGCTTCCTCAGTAAGTGCGTTTGAGTCACCTTGAAGCACTCCACTGAGAAGCATGACAGGAAGAGGTCCCACAGACTCACTTTTGCCCCTCGCTGACATCCGTTCAGAGTTGAAATCCGTTGGCTTTTCAGGGCACTGGATGACACTACCCACGGTCCCCTCCGGATCTCAATAGGTTGACATTTTACATCATTTGAATAAATCAAAGTGACAGGGGCGCACGAAGTCGCTGAGCTGGGGAGATGATCACAGAGAAGTGAAAAAGACATTTTCATGTTCTCGCTGATGAGCAAAATAAGTCAATTGTGAGAGGAGCCTTCTCGGGGACAGAGCAGGAATGCCACCTCTGTGTTGGCCGGTAATAAACAGGTGGGGAAACGCTTCAACTCCATCCATTGGGTTCCCCCCAAAAACCCACCATGTAGCATCCACACTCTCCCGGAAAAAAAGACAGCCCTGATTTGGTAAAGTCCTGCCCTTGGAACACAAACTCAGTGTCACGTGGAAAAAAGAATCTCATTTCCCTCAACTGAAGCTTCAACTTTGGACGCCATGGCTGTTGATCTCGGTCTTTTCCTCCAAAAGGAAAAAGCAGTTTTTCTACCTGTGGTGGGAAACGCGAACTTGAACTTGGGCGCTCTTCTGTATGTGTGCTGAAACGGGCTAACTGCTTTCAAGCTGCATTGTTCCGAATGTGCTTCAAGGATTTGGCAAGTGAAAAGAAAAAGCCAGCAAGCGAGCAAGCAAACAACAACCCTAAATTGTCTGGCAATTTGGGTCAGAAGTTGAAAAACCCAATTGTGAGGACTCATTCAGGAAGGAAGATCTTTTTTCATGCTAATCAACTACTAATTATAAAATAGGTGATAGCTGGCGAGTGAGGAACTACAAAGGAGGGGGTGCGGGCGGTGCGAGTTCATAATTTAGTCACCCTTGATTGGAAAGTGGGTGTTGTAAGATTTTTGGCACCAGACCCCAGCGAGTCACTCTGCAGTGTGGGTTTCTCTCACTTTGGGCTTTCAGTTTGGACACAGGAAAGAACCAGCCAAAAAGTAAAGCCAGAAGGGAGGATTTTAAGAGGCGAAGCTGCAAAGAAGAGTGGCTTTGGGGGGCTTTTTTGCACATCGAGGTGGACTAATGGGAATAAACTCTTATTAAAGGCCCAAGGGGAAGGAAACCCATGGAGGTGGCCCCCTACTGGGTCCAAATAATGCCCTTGGAGTAGCGATATATCCCGGGCTTAAGAGGAAGTCCTGGGCCAGGGGCCTAAAGCCATTCTAGGACCGAGTCAGAGTCACGACAGTGGCAAGGTCAGCTGGCTGGGGCTTTCTGTGTGAGGCCCGGAGGAGGGGTAAGAGATACAGATGAAGAGGGGGTCAGGAGTCAGGGGGTGAAGAATTTGGATGCTATCCTATGAGCAACAGGGAGCCACAAAAGCAACGTTTCTCTTATTTGGCTACATATTGGAATCACCCAGAGAGCTTGATGCCTGGATTCCCAACCCCCGAGATTACGATTTCATCAGCCTCGGGTGTAACTCGGGCGTCAGGATATTAGAAATCTGTCCAGGCGGGGCGCCTGGGTGGCTCAGTGGTTTAAGCATCTGCCTTCAGCTCAGGCTCCGGGGATCCACCCGAATCAGGCTCCCGGCTTCTCCCTCTCCCTCTGCCTTTCCCCCTCCTTATGCTTTCTCTCTCTCTCTGTGTCAAATAAATAAAATCTTAAAAAAAGAAATATGTCCAGGTGACTCTGATACAGCTAGGGTTAAGAGGCACTGTAGGGTTTCAAGCACTTACTGGGTTTCAAGCACAAGTAGGGCAAGGATGCAGTCAAGTGCCTGTCTTTTCCTCTGTTTTTTTTTTTTTTTTTAATTTTATTTTGTTTTATTTATTTATTTGACAGAGAGAGGGCGAGAGAGAAGTAGGCTCCCTGCTGAGCAGACAGCCTGATAGGGGACTCGATCCCAGGACTCTGGGATCATGACCTGAGTCGTTTAACCCACTGAGCTACCCAGGCACCCCAAAAGTGCCTGATTTAAAGAGCCCATTGTGACAGTGAGTGGAGGACAGAATTGCAATGGTCCAGATGAGAGATAATCTGGGAAGCAGTAGTAGCAAGACCGGAGCAGAAGGCACGGTTTGGAGACATGTTCGATTTGTTCAACTGGCAGGACTTGGGTGATTAATTAGCTGCATGTGAACTCAGGGAGAGGGAAGAATCAAGATTGACTTTCCAAGAAATCTGACCCTTATACAAGGCTGGTGGGCGTACCACAGTGCATTCATTTTGGAAAATGATTTAGCAGTTTCTCAAAAACCTAAACATAGATTACCGCATGATCCAGAAATTCCATTTCTAGGCATGCACCCAAGAGAACCGAAAATATTGTTTTTGCAAAAATTTGTAGATGGACGTTCACAGCGGCCAAAGTTTGGAAACAGTCCAAAGGGCCCTCAGCTGATGAATGGATAAATAAACTGTGGTATATCCATACAATGGAATTGTGTTCGTCCATAAACCAGAATGAAATTCTAATCCTTGCAAAAACATTACACTAAGTGAGAGAAGCCAGTCACAAAAGACCACACACTGTAGGATCCCATTTATATGAAAAACCCAGAATAGGCAAAATCCAAAGAGACAGAAAATAGTCTCATTGTTTTCAAGGGCAGGAGGAGCTGGAAATGGGTAAAGACTGCTAATGGGTAAGTGGGATCTTTTGGGGGGGTGTTGAAGAAATGTTCTAAAACTAGATTGTGGGGCCAGTTGCACAGCTGTGAATTTTCTAAAAAGTACTGAATTGAACCCTGTAAATGGGTGACTATGCAGATTACATCTCAGTTTTTTAAAGAGAATGACTTCCAAGTTCTTAACCTTGACTGGCTAGGTTAAGGATGGCTTCACTAAATGATGCAGAGAAAACAGGTGAGGGAACACATTTGGGAGGGGTTGGTATCTGTGGGACTTCTGGGTACCAGTGTCCAGAAGACAGGTGGGTGATGAGTCTGGAGCTCCCGGGAGAAGTCTTGGCAGGAGATAGGGATTCTGGAGCAATCTTCTCGGTCATCTATGGTCACTGATGTTATGGGAAACGATGCGCTTAGGAAGAGGGATTGTCATGGCTTCCAGAGCACTGAGATAGAAGATGCCATTTCAGTGCTACTGTAGAATTAAGTCCTTGCCCACATTTCCAGGACCAACCCCTACTGACCTTGTTTTGCAGATATGGTTAAGATGAATTTTGTCTGATGATAAATTCTCTGTAGTTTAAAAAATTCTCTTGAGAATTTTCTCAAATTTTTTAAAATTCTTTTGTCCCTTCCCTTTAGCTACAAAATGCATTTACCTCCAGCCAGATAAAATCCTCCAACTGCACATGTGTGGACGCATTATAAGGATCTTCTTTGACACATGGGCTGTTAGACAGAGCCAATTCTAATTATTAAAATGTATACCAGGCATTTTTGTCTCTTAAAATAGAATTGAAGCAGACTGCTAACATGTAAGCCCTAAGTCTGGTCATTGACATAAATGTCAGATGGTTCTTCACCAATGAGTCTGGAGCGACAGGTTTCCCCATCCTGGTTCAGATAGTTTCTAACAAGAATATTTTACAGCTAAGTCCTGATCCCTCTGGCAGTTTCCCCCTGCCCCGGGAGAGGCCGATGTCACCTCTCTAGGGCAGAGTTAGTTCCTCCAGCCTCTGTAGCTCTGTTCTTTCTGCAGGAACTCTTGGAAACAAGAAGAAAAGGTGTCATCCCCCAAAGACTGAAAACTGAGCTGTTTTTCTTCGCATTGAAAAGATGGCGGGAAAACGGCAAAGAGAAGTAGTTCACCAGGCTACACAGCTAGAGAGCGGTAGGACTCCAGAGCACTTGGCCTTCACTGTTACCCCTTGGGAGCTGTCACTAAGCAGCATAAAGCTGTGTGCTGCGGCGAAGGAGTGGGTTTGAAGTCACAGTCAAGGGCAAGCTCTGTAACCCGACAGCTGTCCGCGTTCCACCTGGCAACATGTGCCACCTGTCTGAGCCTCACTTGCCTAATCTATATAATGGGGCTACTCATATTTGCTCCGTAGCCCTCACTGCTTTGTCGTGATGCTCCAAGGAGATGTGTACTCAGAGGACGGCTACAACAATAAAACGCCGTGCACGGACTCTCACTCGGAGGCTGACACAGAGCAGGGGCTCAGTACCGCGGCTCGAAAGAGCGCAGAGATCCTGTTCCACACGAAACGCACTTGATTCTAATTCTCTGTTTGGGAAGCTGTCTTCCCCACGGGACTGAGTCTGCCAAGGACAAAGACCAGAACTTGCCATCTCTGCCTCCACGGCACCTCGCCCCGTACCTGGCATCGAGAGAGCACCTGCAAACCGGCAGAGCTGGAGGCAGTGGGAGTGCTCGCGGCCCAGCCGGGGCAGCCCCAGCGGGAGCACCGGGCCCGAGTGCCGACCGCGGCGCCGACAGCACCCGCCTGCGGCCAGCAGAGAGCAGCAGAGACCCCGAGTCCGGCCCCCTCCGCCCACAAGCCCCCGCACCCCCCACGCCGCGTGCATCCGGACCGGGCCTCCTTCCATCGCTAACCTTGCGCCGCACTTGGCCTCTCTCCAAAGGGGTGGAAATCGGGCCCGGTTTGACTAAAATGTTTCCCCGAACCTAAGCAGTTTGCAAATTTCGGCCTGAAACTAGGGCAACGGGAGCAGTTTTAGTCAGCAAGGCCATTCCCAGTGTGAACTTAGACGCGGCATCCTTGAGGTCTGAAACTGCGGGGCAGGACAGCTTCCCACTTCAATGCATTTGACAAAAGGTCTTGCAGAATCTGGAAAGAACTCCCGGCTTTAGAAGATTGGAAACTGGAAAGTTCTGCTTTTTTGTTGTTGTTAAATAGCGCTTTCAAAGGTCCCTTCGAGAGGGCTGCCTATCTACATATAATTTGATGTTCTACAGTGAAGTAGAGAGCCAGATGAAAGCCGCCCAGGCCCAGGTTGGGAGTCATTAAAGTGGCTGAATGAACGGTAATTATTTTAGCTGGCGGTGGGAAGAAGGGCCCAGCACACTGGTAAAGTGCATTGCCCGCTTCTGCTAACTGATGGGCCGACCTTATTATCTTTCTCGTTTGACACCGAAAGGCCGCTGGAACTAATGGCTTTTCAAGGGAAAGCAAAAGCTTTCTATTTATTTACTTTATTCTCTGGCTTTTACAGGGTTCCATTTTAATGCTCCTTAATTATGCTACAGCAGTTGAGTGTAGGGGTTAAGAGTATGGGCTTTGGAGTCAGACAAAACCGGGACCCCCATCCCACCTCCGCAGCTTCCCAGCTGCGTGGGCCGGGTCCCTCGCTTGAGCACTCCGAGTTTCATTTTCTTTTATCTGCAAAAGAGTGACTCTAATTCATGACTCGTAGGCTTATTGTGATGATTCAATGAGCTGATGCGTCTAAGGCACTTAGGCCGGAGCCCGTGCATGGTTAAGTACGCAGGAAATCGGAGCCCTTACTACTCAAATAGTTGAACAATTGTGCACACATGCACACTCCCACACACTTGACGCATTCACCTGGAGAGTGGGCTGTGGCAGCGGTGATAAGATGCGCTGACAAAGAAACAAGGCTCCGAAGAATGAAGTCAGTGGCCAAAGCTGGTCATAAGGCCCTGGAGACGGACCTCAACCCCTGTGTGTCTGAAGCCGATGGCTAGTACGAAATCTCCCCCATCAACTTTGTTCTAGAGGGTTAGAGTGATCTCTCAGAGCCCGGGTGTCAGGGAATGGCCTGTGTCCCCTCAGGGGGTCAGCTGCGGGTAGGGGCACAGGTGGGTGTCCAAAAAGGATCTGTAAAGTTCATTTGTTGTCCTCGTTGGCCAAGAGTAATAGCATTTTCATTCATTTACTTATTGGACAAAAATTTACTGAACGAAAAAAAAATTTACGGAACGAGGTCCCTATGGCAGGCACCGTGCTAGGCATGCTAAAACAGAAATGACTCAGACATGAGGACTGCCCTTCTGAAAGCTGGTTCTTTTCTTTAGGAAGTAGGAGCAGTGATGCTTTTCAGTTTATTCAGAATGATCAAATCGATCATTGTGGTAACATAACATAAGAACTAAGACGGAAGTTGCCATGGTTGGGTTTCTGCCTGGCTTTAACATCCATTGATTATTTGTTCTTTCTACATCACAAAACACATTGGTTTGCAAGTAGGAAAGTGTACCTGAATTTCCAGAACCTGCTGGCATGGTTGTACCTTATGGTATTAGCTAATGAAGTCTCGAAGACCGACCTTCAGCTTTTGAGGTCAAGCCATGTCAACACCGAGGTTTGTCTTTTTGTTTGTTTGTTTTCATTTTTCAATTCTAGACTTACGCCTTTTAGAACCTTGACATTTTACACCATAAGTTTGTTCTGCCTGGCTTTTTTTTAAAATATTTTATTTATTTATTTGACAGAGATCACAAGTAGGCAGAGAGGCAGGCAGAGGGAGAGGAGGAAGCAGGCTCCCTGCTGAGTAGAGAGCCCGATGCGGGGGCTCAATCCCAGAACCCTGAGATCATGACCTGAGCCGAAAGCAGAGGCTTAACCCACTGAGCCACCCAGGTGCCCCTGGCTTTTGTTTTTAAATTGTGTATAATTTCATAATTACAATAATTCTAGAAGCTCCTGGGGATAAGCCAGTCGAATGGACATCTCACCATTGCAATTAGGATTGGACACACAAAACCCCAGCCAAAGAGTTGGAAAATTTTGAAAATGGATCCCAACCACTTTCCCCCAAAGTGCTTTTTGTCATTAGCTAGAGGAAAGCAAGCTAACAGAGAACAGGTTTTGAGTGCCTCCAAGCACATACGCTGCTGTTTCCTTCACAACATGAGCAAATCATTACCAGAAATCTGGGTTTTTTGTACCATCTAGTGGTACGTCCCAATACAACGGATACGTAAATGCTTTTTTAAGTTCACGGTTCTTTAAGAGAGTCACTCTCTGAGGGCTCGGGTCAGGAGGCTGTTTCATATAGAGGTTGTTGGGGGCAAGCAGACGGTCAGCTTTCTCTCCCCGCTGTTCTGAGCTTTGTGGCTGGATTCCTCACCTGTCCTGAGCAGGAGAGCTTCAGGTGTACAATGTAACAGATCCTAGGTGTGCACTAACCGCAAGAGTAAGGACAAGGGGCACACTTAACGCAGTGAGAGCAAAGAACAAAACGCGTCCACCACCACCTTGCTCTTCTTCCCTGGACGTTGTGTAAGGGCTCCCACAACTAAGGGGCTTTTAAAACAATTTTTTAAAAAATGTAGCCCAAAGCATATAACATAAAATTGACTATCTTACCCATTTCTCAGTGCACAGTTCAGTAGTATCAGGTACATTCACCAGTGCGGTGCAACAGACCTCTAGAACTATTCATCTCGCAAAATGGAAACTCTTTCTGGGGAACCACAGCTCCCGATTTACCCCGCTCCACTAACCGAGTTTACCAATGGATCGCTTGCAGGCAGATACTCCTCTAAGGGCCGGTGTTTTTACCGTGCTTATTAAATTACAATACAGAAATATGTGAATAATGGATAACTGTCATGAAAAAACAGTCATTATCACAAAAACAAATGGCTCTCCGCCCCACCCCCCACCCAGGGGCCACTACCTCGGGAACAAAAGGATGATTTTGGCAGTCGTGGTGCCTTATCTTTTGTTAACCAAATTTCTGAGCTGAGTTCCTGTTTGCCAAGTGCCCTTGCTCCCGACGCCTAGGTGCTGGAGTTTGTAGATCTTTAGACGCAGGTATCTGTGAAAAGAAAAAGTTAAAATTATTATTTTTTAATTGCAGGATTATATCAAAGGAATTCCAGGCTCACCAGGGAAAAGGTGATCCTGGGGGCTAATGGAGGGCAAGTTTCCCTCTGGGTACCTGCTATAGGCTGCGGGTTTTGTCCACCTCTCCCCCTCCCCCACCCAGGCCCAGCCAACTTCTAGGTTTTAACCTACCTAATCCCTGAGTATTTCGTGATGGTATTTGGAGGTGGGACCTTTGGGAGGTGGTTAGGTCCTGAAGGTGGAGGCGTCACGAATGGGAGCTGTTCCCTTATGTAAGGGACCCAGAGCAACCTTGCCCCCCCCCCCCCCAGTGAGGACGCAGCGAAAAGGTGACCATCTATGAGAGAGGAAGCGGACTCTCACGAGCCTGTGCAGACTTGGACTTGCAGCCTCCAGAGAACTGTGAGAAATAAATTTCTGTGGTTCATAAACCACCCAGTCTGTGCTAATTCATTATGGCAACTCTAATGGAGAGAGACAGGGGCCTTGAGGGAAATTACTGAACCGCTGACAGCCTCAATTTCCTGATCTGTTGGATGGGAATAACAACACCTACCTGTCATAAAGATAAAATGAAGTAAATTATATACTGTATCCAGCACATTCCCTTCCCTCTCCCATTTATGGCAATATGTATACATACCTCCCAGAGCGTCAGTTTCCTTGTCTGTCAATTGCGTGGGTCACTGTGAGGTTCAAAATGCAGCAGTGCATGTGAAAGTTACTTCGTAAAAGACAATAGATTTTTTTTTAACAAATTCATTTTTATGGGGGCGCCTGGGTGGCTCAGTGGGTTAAAGTTTCTGCCTTCAGCTCAGGTCATGATCCCAGGGTCCTGGGATCTAGCCCCGCATTGAGCGCTCTGCTCAGCGGGGAGCCTGCTTCCTCCTCTCTCTCTGCCTGCCTCTCTGCCTACTTGTGATCTCTCTCTGTCAAATAAATAAATAAAATCTTTTTTTTTAAAAATTCATTTTTATGTCTATAGAGTTGTAACTTATCAAGAAAGAAAATAATCATTGAATACAGGTAATTAGTATTTCCCAAAGAAGGTTATTAATATTGTCCTGATAAGCAAAGATTTGTCTTGAATCACTTTGATAATGTATGCGTCTGAAGGCAGGGCCCTGGCCTGGCCTGGGTCATCTCTGGAGGCTGTATCTGACCCGGGGAGTGTATCACTCTCTTCCAGTCTCACAAAAAGAACAGGACTCAAAAAGAGAATGGCTCTGGGTTATCAGGGAAGCTTTGGAAGAACAGAACAGATTTTGCTGCTTCCCAATGATCACACCACTCAGGGAGAACCACTGTTGATTTTCTAAGAATTTTCTGCGTAAAACACGTATGAAAATTATTTTCTCATGAAAATAACACATGCTTGTAAAAAGTGCCAGCGGGGGCGCCTGGGTGGCTCAGTTGTTAAGCTTCTGCCTCCGGCTCGGGTCATGATCCCGGGGTCCTGGGATCGAGGCCCACTTGGGGCTCGGTGCTCGTAGGGGAGCCTGCTTCTCTCTCTCTCTCTGCCATTCCCTCCACATGTGCTACCTGGCTCTATCTCTCTGTCAAATAAATAAATAAAATCTTTAAAAAAAAATCTGAACTCTTAAAAAAAAAAAAAAGCCCCAACAGCACAAAAGGGTATAACGTGAAAAGTAAAATGTCCTTGACCAACACCACCACACACAAATACACACTACACACACTTCAGCTCCCCAAACCCACTCCACAAAGGAATTCACTGGTGACAGATTCTCTGAGATTCTCCCAGTAAATACCCACGCATGCTCTTCCCATGTACAAACACACATATACTGGCTACACATATACATACACACATACACATGCTTGCATATGTTTTTCAGAGTCTTAGTCATATAAAAGATCATGATAAGGGCACCTGGGTGGCTCAGTCGGTTAAGCGTCTGCCTTCCGACTTGGGTCATGATTCCAGAGTCCTGGGATGGAGCCCCACATGGGGCTCCTTGCTCAGGGGAAGCCTGCTTCTCTCTCTGAGGCCTGCAGGTCCCCCTGCTTGTATGCTCTCACTCTCCCTCAAATAAATAAAATCTTTTTTAAAAAAAAAAGATCATGATAAGGGGCATCTGGGCGGCTTGTCATTAAGCATCTGCCTTCGGCTCAGGTCAAGATCCCAGCGTCCTGGAATCAAACCCATCATCGTTATCCGGCTCCCTTGCTCAGTGGGAAGCCTGCTTCTCTCTCCCTCTGCTTGCATTCCTTCCCTCCTGCCTCTCTCACTGTGTCTCTGTCAAATAAATAAATAAAACCCTGTTTTAAAACAAAGAAGATCATGATAAGTGTGAATGATACCCATGAAATTGTGTTAACACTGTGCAAAGCAACAACTTCCGCCTGCCCTGCACACACACACTAACATCTCCTTTTCCAAAAACACGTAAAGGGATAACACCAAACTGCCGTTTTGTAGCTTGCGTTTCTCAATTAATGATAATTGCTTTCCATTTCGGCGTAAAGAAATCCACCTCTCTGTACCTACTCCCCTGTGTTTGACTGTATAGATGTATTATTTATTTAGCCGATTTGTTTTTGACAGAAACTGGGGCCACTTCCAGGTTTCTTGCTACTATTAATACTGTAATAAATAATTACACCACTTCGAATCATATGCATACATTTTACAATGAGCCTTAAGCCCCTGTGTGTGTGCAGTGCATGCATGGACAGTTTGTGTACTTAATAATATGCATTTTCATGACTAAAGATCTGCAGCATCATTTTTTAAAAAGATTTTATTTATTTATTTGACAGAGAGAGGGAGATCACAAGTAGGCAGAGAGGGGGAAGCAGGCTCCCCACTGAGCAGAGAGCCCGATGCGGGGCTCGATCCCAGGACTCTGAGATCATGAACAGAGCCAAAGGCAGAGGCGTAACCCACTGAGCCACCCAGGTGCCCCAGCAGCATCATTTTTTAAAGGTAAGCTGGTTGGGGTGCCTGGGGGCTCAGTGGGTTAAGCCTCTGCCTTTCACTCAGGTCATGATCTCAGGGTCCTGGGATGGAGCCCCGCATCGGGCTCTCAGGGAACCTGCTCCCCCTGCCCCGCCTGCCTCTCTGCCTACTTGTCATTTCTGTCTGTCAAATAAATAAATAAAATCTTAAAAAAAATAAAGGTAGGTTTGTTTATTTGTTTACTTATTTATGTCATCCCTTCACTCCATATGGGGCTCTAACTCACAACCCCGAGATTGGCATACTCCACTCACTGAGCCCGCCAGCCGTCCCTGTAGCATCATTTTTAAAGGCTGTACATTATATGTATTGGATGGATGAAAGATAATCTCTTTAGCAAATGCCCTGCAGTTGGGGGGTTATGCTGTGCCTGATTTTTCATGATCATGAACAATGCAGCGTTGAACACCTATATACTGCGATCTTGGTGCTTTCATCAAATTCTTTTCCTCGGATACATTCCTAGAGGTGAGGTTGTCAGGCCAAGGGGTATGCCTATGTGGAAGAGTGGTCACTTCATTTCAGGTGGTGGTCCCCAGGGCCTGGGATCGAGCCCCACTAGATTCAACTAGACTCGGGCTCCCTGCTCAGCGGGAAGTCTGCTTCTCTCCCACTCCCCCTGCTTGTGTTCCTGCTCTGCCTGTCTCTCCCTCTGTCAGATAAATAAATAAAATCCAAGAAAGAAAGAAAAGGGAGAAAAGAAAGAAAGGAAGAAAAGAGAAAGAAAGAAAAGGGAGAAAAGGAAGAAAAAGAAACAAAGAAAGAAAAACGTCCAATTCTGTCCTGAGGATGTGCTACACAGAGTCCTCTCATAGGACAGCCTGGGCAGGGGCTTGGGGTTCTTTATATCAGATAGGTAGGCAGTTTCCAGCTCTCCTGTGGCTGCGAAGGTTAATAGTCCCAGGGAGTTCCAAGTTCTAACCCCAGGACTCTGTGAGTACCTTCAGCAACACGGCCAAGGGGAACTAAGGGTGCAGATGGCATTAAGGTTGCCAATCAGGCTCACTTAAAACAGGGGGATTATCCTGATTATCCCAGTGCCCAAGGGAATCACAAGGATCCCTGACAGTGGAAGAGGAAGCAGGCACTAGAGTTAGGGGTGCGAGCTTCTGGGGGGCTTCAACCTGTGAAAGGCATAAGCAGGGAGGAAGCAGAGGGGAACAGAGACTGGGGGACCAGGCACTCAGCGAACTGCGCCTCCCGCACCAGCATGGCACATCTGCCCCCTCCCCCCACCCCCACTCCTGTTCTTCCTACTGCTCCTCCGTTGTTCCGACCCTGGCCTCTTCTTCGAGCCCGGGTATGGCAACTGTTGCTAAGCCTGGTTGTAAATACATTTGTTTCAAAACGTAGCCGTCAGCAACGGAAATGACTTTCGGGATCATCTCATTTTCCACATAGAAAAACAGAGACCTGGCAGGGTGGGGGCCTCAATCAAGAGGACAGCGAGCGAGCTGCAGAGTCCGAGCTGCAGAGTCCGGACCGGAACGCAGGGGTGGGGGTTGGGGGTTGGGGGTTGTGGGAGGGGGTGGGTCCTCGCTCGGGGTTTGCAGCAGCCTTAGGAGAAGGCTGCTCGGGGGTGCCTGAGTGGCTCAGAGCCTTACGGGTCTGACTCTTGGTTTCCACTAGGGTCAGGATCTCAGAATCTTCACGGAAACCCTTGTCCCCTTGTCGGGCTCCCTGCTCAGCGGGGAGTCTGCTTTCCCTCTCCTTCAGCCCCTCCCCTCCCCCCCCCCCGCGCGCGCGCGCGCGCGCGCACACACACACACACACACACACACACAAACACACACTCTCTCTCTCCCTAAAATAAATATATTTTTAAAAAGATTTTATTTATTTATTTGACAGAGAAAGACAGCGAAGAGAGGGAACACAAGCAGGGGGCCTGGGAGAGAGAAGAAGGCTTCCCCGAAGCTGAGCAGGGAGCCTTAAGTGGGGCTTGATCCCAGCACGCTGGGATCATGACCTGAGCAGAAGGCCGATGCTTAACGACGGAGACACCCAGGAGCCCCAAAATATTAAAAAAAAAAGAGGGGCCCCTGCGTGACTCAGTCGGTTTAAGTGTCTGACTTCAGCTCAGGTCATGATCTCAGGGTCCTGGAACTGGGCCCCAGGTCAGGCTCCCTGCTCAGCGGGGAGCCTGCTTCTCCCTCTCCCCCTGCGCCTCCCCCATGAGTGCTCGCCCTCCCTCCCTCTCTCTCTAATAAATAAAATCTTAGCCCCCCACCCCAAAAAGTCTGCTCATTTGGAACGATTAGTGGAGGGTCACCGTTTTCACCAAAAAAGTAACCATCACTGCTATAAATAGACTCGACTTGCGTCAAAGCCTAATCATTAAAAGGGGAAAAAAACCACAAAAAAACAAAAAACAAAACCAGACTGCTCTTTGAGGCTTAACTTAATCTTAATTAAATTTATTTAAAAATAACGATAAAACTGTAAGCCTTATAAAAACGCGAGAGCCCACTTCATTCCCACTAATGTGTAAAAATTCACAACGACATACAGTTTTAAAGTCTCACACAGTAAAGGCATTGAGATGGGCCATTGCATTATTAACTGCACATGTGGAAGATACAAATGGTTTACTAAATTGTTTTCAATTCATTATATCAAGCTAGGGAAACCATTATGGAAAGGGCAGAAATCGTGTTTGTGGGGAAGAGAGAATGATATTCTAGTTAGCATTTATTTGTGGAGATGACTTTATTTCCAGTACTACCCATGATGCTCATTTGTACAATGGAAGAGCGCTCCAGCATCACTCTCAACTGGATATGCAAACATTCTTACTTGGAACTCTTTTTTTTTTTTAAAAGACTTTATTATTTTTTTAAGTAATCTCTACACCCAACATGGGGCTCCAACTCACAACCTTGAGATGAAGAGTCACAGGCTTTCTGACCGAGCCAGCCACGTACCCTTCTTACTTGGAATCCTTAAGATGGTCTTTGCTACTAGAAAAAGGAAGTTGTCACCTTTTTCTTGTTTGTTTGTTTGGGGCAGCAGCTGAAGAGTCAGTCAACCATGTCACTTGCCCATTCCCCAAAATTGTAGAAAAAGAACCCATCTGCTAATTCTACACCCCTCACCCCCAAACTAGCATCTCACAAGATTATCAACGAGGAGTGTAGATGAACCCCCCAGACAACACACAGGGCCAGCCACCCCAACTTTGCATGCTAATTTTTAATTCCAAGAGTAAAATGCCAAAAGTGAGTCAAAGAAATGCTTTGCGAGTCAACTTTTTGGAAGTGAGGTGGGACTTAAGTCCAGGCTTAAGCAGGAGTTGATCTGGGTGGGGAGTGACTGTTGTATGCTGGCAGGGCAGGGGTCTCTCAGAGGCAGGAGACCTTGCTTCCCTCTTTATTACTGTGGGGAAATGAATTACAGCTTTCAGCTTCATCCAAGAGAGCTTCGGAATCTGCAAGGAAGTGTTATCAGATTTTACCAAGCTGCGGAAAATGCCAACCTTCTTGGAATCATTTCTTCTTTTTCCCCAAATAGCATATTAAGAGTTCAATCCTGATGGTACATATTATCTTTGAGCGCAGATGAATCTTTCCAGCGGCAGCCAAGAGAAGCGCACACTTGTATAATTACACATCACAAGCGCTAGGACCAGCCCCCACACTGAATTTCTCCAACCATCACCTAAAAAAGAACATGGCTTTTGAAGGTAAATAACTCTGAAAGAAACTGTATTAGCCAAGTATCTTTTCTCTCACTAAATCTAGGAAACATATGTACCATATCAGGAAAAAACGTAGTCTCGAGACAGTTACTGTATTACACTGCCAAGGTCACACATTCACTCATGCAAGATCTGTGGTCTTTATTTACACAGCAGATGGGAGGAAAAAGATCCAAGAGTCACATTGGCGTTAACCCTCAATAAGTAGTATGATAGGGAGACCTTGTCACTGACACTGAAAGAGCTAAGGGGAAGGTTTCATTGTTTGTGCAAGCCAGGTGGGCCCCTGGGGGTGGCTGGAAGGGGTCACCAGGGTCCAGCTTAACACCTGCGGTGGGGGGGGGGCAGGCGATACCAGAGTCCCCAGCCTCAAAGTGAGGGCAGAAAGAAACTCAGGGAACCGCAACTAAGAAATGCTCTTGGCACAGAACTTAGTCGAGGCCCAGTCTGGAACGGGGCAGTCTGCTAACTAATTTCCAATACGTTCATTCTCAGGTTTCTCAACAACTCCATTTGGAATTACTTTTTTTTTTAGAACGGAGGTATCAAAAATTCCAAGCAAAAGAACTTCATTCACCAGAGCCTTCCCAAACCTTCTCAGCTTCCTTCTAGACTCTGAGGATGCAGGCAATGCCCAGCCTCAACTTCCTCAATGGGTCTTGCCCACCCTGTTTTCATTCTGCCTTTGGCAGAGGCAGGAGTGCGGCTGGTCAGGGTCTGGATTAAGGCTAGAAAGCTGCCGGCCATTCCTGGTATCTCTGTTCACTGGGCAAATTGGGACCATACCCCGCAGGACACCCCAGCGTCAGTCTTGGTTTGAAAAACCCTGCTGGTAGAGGGTAAGGGGACTGATTTCTAAGTAGGAGGGTTAGTACAGGGAAGGTGGGAGAGGCAGGCAGGGGTCCGCTACGGTTCTCAACCCTGAACCGCTCTTTTCATGGTTCCCTGTGTTGGTGAGTCACTAACGTGTGAAAACTCCCACCACAGGACGTAGATGCCAAAGAAGAGAAGATCGTATTTTAAGGGGAACAGCAACGTTCTTGGCTCGATGCTCTTTAGTGATGGAAAGAAAAAAGGACGCTGCCATCTCTAGACTCTGGATTCACAGTAGAAAATCATGAGCAGGTTTGGGAATAGGAGTTCTCTTCTTCGGACTGAGGTTCAATAGAAGAACACATTTCTTCGCTCTGGCGACTGGCTTTCTGGAAAACAGGATAAGCACGATGAGGAAGAAGCCATCTGAATCCCGACCCCACTGCTGCCTCGTTGTGTGACCTTAGGCGAGTTCCCTAGTCTCTCTGAGCCCCACATTCTCACCTGTTAAACGAGGCCGCTAATACACCTCCCAAGATTCTGGGAAGGAGCAAGTGAATTAAACACACGGAAAGCCCTTCAAACAGGGCCTGGCACATATATGCTCAACCAATGTTAGCTACTATTTTATTAAAGAGGCAGGGTCTTCAGGGCACCTGGGTGGCTCAGTCGGTTAAGGCTCCAACACTTGGTTTCGGCTCAGGTCCTGATTTTGGGGTTGGGAGAGGAAGCCCAGTGCTCATAGGGAGTCTGCTTGAGATTCTCTCTCTCCCTCTCCTGCTGCCCCTTCCCCCAACATGTACACGGGCTATCTCTTTCTCTCTCTCAAATAAATAAAATCTTTATATAGACTTAAAAAAGAGGCACTGTCATTTTATGTAATAGAGTAGAATTGGCATCGTAGGGAAGACCAAGGACTTGGAGGTCAGAGAAAGTGGACTCTGGTACTCACTGACCTTGACGTTGGGCTAATTATTTAACGTCCCTAAACCTCAATTTTCCGGTCCTGTGAATCAGGATAAATATAGTACCTACCTCATAGGTAGCTACTGGTTCTTCTTTTGCTTCACGTCAGTGAATCTTACCGTTCTCATCTCGAATGACCTTTCACTTCCTTCTACCCCAGCCAGCCATTCCTACGGCAGGACGCTAGACTCTGTCATCGCCCAAACACGTGGCACCCTTGCCTTTTCAATTTCAAACATCTACTCTCCACCTCCCAGCTCCCATGTCATTGGCATATTTAGTCTTAGCGCTACCTGTTTCCATAACCTAATCCTCCAGTCCTACAACCTCCACTACCCCTTTGGCTCAGGTCACGATCCCAGGCTCCTGGGATCGAGCCCCACGTCAGGCTCCCTGCTTGGCGGGGAAGCGTGCTTCTCCCTTTCCTGTTTCCCTGCTTGTGTTCCGCGTCTCGCGGTCTCTGCCTCTCTGTCAAATAAATAAATAAATAAATAAATAAAATCTTTAATTTAAAAAAGGGGGCTCTGATATTTGCCTTCTATCTGTATGATAATGGGAATGATCAAACAAAGATGAAGAGATCAAATGATGCCTGGCGAGGATGAGGAGAGCCCCATGGGGAAGGTCACCGAGACCAGAGAAGGGCCACGTGGCAGCACGGACATTGTCTGGGAGGAGGGAACACGGTAACATTGAACGGGTCCAAAAGGAGAATGAGGACACAGGTGCACGTCGATTGGCAGGTATGTTTGTGGGGAGTCAGAAGAGTCCTAATCAGATGACCTCTGTTTTCTCCATCAACTCTGCGGCAAGAGCATCAGCTGAGGGTGCGAATCTGGGGTTGAAAAGTGGGCAAGTATGGCAGTCGTCAGTTTCCTGAGGGCCCAGCTGAAGTCTGAGGTCAGGAGTCGCAAGTACAAACAGCTGGGCGGGGTGATCTTCCCAAGGGCTGTTTGGTTGACGTGAGGCACAGAAGGGAGCCAGCGAGGTTCATGCGGGATGGAGGCTTTGGCAGGTGAAGGCAGTGGTTGCGGGGTGGGGTGGGGGGAGGTGTGGAGAAAAGTTGCTGAGGGAGGTTTAGGGAGGTTAAGTAACTTGCCTCGGCTAGCACGAGGGGACTGGGCCCATATCGGAGGGGGACGAGGAGACTCGACCTTCCTTCCTTTGACCAATCTCTCAGATGACCTCTGGTGCCTCACACAGGAGATCTTTCAGAACTACTGATTCCTACTGAAAGTCATCCAGTTCACTCTGGATCCAGTTCACTGGTTATCCAGTTCACTGATAAAGACTCATAAAAAATATACAAAGAATCAAACGTCTAGAGGCAATGGAGCTCTGTGCCAAATCTACCAGAAGTGAGAACACGGAATCTGTGCCTTTCCCAAGCTCTCCCGTGGTGCTCACCATCAGCCAAGATCTGGGAACTTGAAGAGTAGGGGCTTTGCTGGGGCACCCAGAAGTGGCCCCCTTCCCAGTCCCCGTGCCCTGCTGCCTCCCTCTGCCCAAGGCCACAGGGGCCGGACAGCTGACTTGGGACGGTTGGCATAACCAAGTACCCACTCCCCATCTCCCCTCAACTGCTCTCTGCTCCATAAGTCCATCCCCTTGACCTTCGCCCAAGGTACTGTTGTTCATGTGCCCGCTTTCCCAGCATTCCCTCCCCTTATTCTAGGACAGTGTCCCGGCCACAGACAGTCAGGGAACCCATAGGCAGTGAAACGATCTTACCAGTTGCCAACTCTCACTGCGGTACACTTGATTGAACTTGGAATTGTTTTTTAGGATTTATGTGTATTGTCATTTATGACTGAAGATGGCTTTAAGATGGAGAGCAAAGAAGCAGCCACCTGCTCCTGTGTGATCTTAGGGCAAGTCCTGTCACCTGTTTGAAACTCTGTCTTCTCATCTACAAAATGAGAATATTCATTCAATCCTTATTCCCCGAAGACCTGTTGTGTAAGACACCAAAGATAGGCACATACACAATTCACCAGGGTACTGTGGGCACGGAGCAGGACGGCGGGTGTGGGATCTGGCCCACAGGCCACACCCATACATGTTGTTGCTGCTATTTTTGGCCTAGGAACAATTTTAGGCATCAAGTTTTCAGTAATTCTAAGGCTTAACATTGAAAAACGTACAACCTATTCACAAGTACTTAGAGGAGACTTTATAATCCTGACTTTCATTAATTAATTAGTTAATTAATCTCAGGTAGAGATTGGTGTGAAGCGTGACTCAGTCACGCTAAAGCTCTTGAACCAGCCCTAAATCCAACTCTTCTCTTGGCCATGGCCAATTAATCACCGACGGTGACTTATGGCTTGTCCGTTGGTCTGTCTTACCCAAGGGCTTCAAACAAAATAATCTGTACCGTGTCAAAGATGTATTTTTACTATTTCCATCTTCAACGTTCTGTTGTTTCCAGCACTCTCTCAAATACGTATTCCCCTCTGTGCCGGGCTCTGTTGCAGATGCTGGGATGTGGGTACACACCTCTCAGTGCCCTGGCTCTTAAGAAGCTAACATTCTAGTGAGATCTACTACTATGGGCTCCTCACGCCCATAGCCCAGAGCAACCTGAGGCATACAAGATACCCTCCTCCCCAACATCACTTTTTTTTTTATTTGACAGACAGAGATCACAAGTAGGCAGAGAGGCAGGCAGAGAGAGAGGGAGGAAGCAGGATCCCTGCCGAGCAGAGAGCCCGATGTGGGGCTTGATCCCAGGACCCTGAGACCATGACCTGAGCCGAAGGCAGAGGTTTTAACCCACTGAGCCACCCAGGCGCCCCTCCAATGTCACTTTTTGATGGCTTACTGCATGCCAGTCTTACTCTGTGTTCTTGGTGGCTTACTTTTAATGGCATACTGTGGCTAATTAACACTGGAATATAGATCCTAAGCATTTACACGGGGGCACACTATCTTAATCCTCATTTTAAAAATAAGACAGCCGAGGAACGGAGAGGTTAAAGAAACGTGCCCAAGTTTCTGAGACTAGTACATCATGAACCCAGATTAGAACCACATTCCCATTTGGAATTTCCTACTAACACCACTTTCAAATTGAATGTGGAGCCCAGAGTCCTGGCTTTTAGCCTCAGATGGCATTTTCCTGGGCTGTGGAGTTCCGGGGTGGCCCTCTGTGCTGGGCTGAAAATTCAACATCTGGGGCAAGCAAACTAATCTGCATGAATTCGTTCATTTCGCTGAGTCATCTGGGTTAAATCCTGCCCAGGTAAAAACTCCATAGAGCTGCTCAGATTGCAAAATGAGAAAATGGTAAAGGAAAAAAAAAAAAAAAAAGTCAAGACATTTTGCAAGGCACCAAGTACATGGGCTCTTTGAGACTAAGATGAAACAAACTGCAACTATGAAAATACTAAGTAATAGAAATCGGGGTCATACCAGTTGAAGAGCCTGGTTTTCACACTATGAGCTTCTCCTCAAGTTGTGTTCCCAAGCTATAGGGACAAAGTATCAAAGGTAGAACCCCACACCCACTTGCACTTGCAAAGCTGGCATTGCTGGGTCCACCATCTGGGGGAAAATAGGTTTTCTTTTCTAGAAAGGAGGAACGCGATTAGAAATCTCCAGGAACTCCAAATGCCTGACCCTCAGTTTATTTCTAAAGATTATTTATTTCTTTATTTGAGAGAAAGAGAGAGCGGGAATGTGAGCAGGGGCAGGGGTAGAGAGGGAGAAGCAGACTCCCCGCTGAGCAAGGAGGCCGATGCGGGACTCGATCTCAGGACCCTGGATTGACTGAGCCACCACCCAGGTGCCCCCCACCCCTCAGCTGATAGACACGGGGCATATTTCCTCTCATCAGATGTTACGAAAACAGAGAAGTTTCTGTTTTTAACGTACCTTGGGGTCTCATTCCCATCTCGTTCCCAGGCAGCATTCCTGACTTCCCCAACAGATCCTAGACCATCCAGCCCACGAATACAACTAATGTCAGTGTTAGTAGGAGAGCGTGAAGTTCTCGGTAGTCAGACTTGGTGATAAACATTTCAGAATGTGTCTAGAAGTTTCAGAAAGAGGATCACGCCTGCTTCATAATTTTGCCATAATGTGCCTGGCGTATAGTAGATGTTCACTAAATATTTGCTGCATCGGGTTTGAACTGTATAGTCATTATGTTTGGGAGGTGAGGATTTGAGCCATCTGTGTTCTAACCAACTGTTGAAACAGGGCTCTGCTGTGTGTATGCACAGACATATATGGAAACACGGCTGGTCTAAGTTTTCCTCTGAATCCAGTAGGAACAGATTTTTGAGGAAGAGTACAGGGATGGGAATTGTCATGGGTTTCCCAAGCATGACATTTTTATGATTTACTCTTGAAGCCCATTCCGAATCAAACTCTGGAAATGACAAGAGTGGTATTTTAATGGGAAGTTTGTTTTTGACATTAGGCTGGAACACGGTGCCTGACTTCGGCAGGCTATGCTGAACAGGCCCTTTGTGTACTGTATATTTAGTTCCGCATAAAGGCAACTTCTAGCAATTTCTTTCAGGCATGGAACACTACAACTACAAACACGTGTGAAAATTCGTGCAGAGTTCGGAACGCCAGAGGATGCGGACTTGGCCCCGTGAAACCATCAAATATATATTATTACAAATATTTCATAGGAAAGGCAAATTTTGTAGATTGGGTTGTTCTGTTGGTGAAAGTGTACTTCAGGCCAGTTGTCCCCCAGCCTTTTACGAAGAAGGGAGTCTTGTTTTTTGGGTAGGCATTTGGCATCTAGTAAGCGATGATTAAACATTGGTTGGGTAAGTGAGTGAATGAAGAAGTGAATGAGCCTTAAGGGGGTGGGGGTTAGTTCAGCGGGAGGGGTGGTGCCAGGGCACAGGCGCCCGAGGGAGACCGAGCAGGAGGGGCCCAGGGCACAGGCATGAGCCACAGCCAGCCAGGCACGGTGGCGTCTCCAGGCACCCATGGGACCGCCTTTACGGTGGCTTTGAATTTTAATGCTTGGAGCAGATGGCTGTTATAGATTGCCCTTGTTTCTGCCCAGGAAATAGTCATCACGGCCAGTTGCCAACCTGTCTAGAGGATAGAGTTTGAGCCTGTAGGTATGTCAGAGAATTCTGTTTCCCAAGCAGATTATTTGGTGGCTGATGGCGACGTGGAGGCAGGATCCTAGGATTTTAGGCAACATCCTAAATCCTTTTTCTAGACTAAGTCCAAGTCCACAGACTGGGGTGACTATTCGGGGCCAAATAACCCTGAATCATTAGTCTACGGAACACTGCAGCAGAACATTCCATCCCTCTGAAGCCCCATGTCTGAAGAGGGAGCGATTAGCCTTGGCACCCCACCTCGTGGCCAACTCGCTTTTGACGACAGCCAATCGAAGGCGGTCCTCCGAGTATCTGGAGGCAATTTCCTTACCGTGGGCTGAGCTGGGAGGCAAGTCGCAGAGCGATCCGGGGCCTCCGGCTACCTGGGCAGAGCTGTAGTCCTCCCACACGGCAGATTCCTGAGGATGGGCGAGGTGTTGGTCTTGCTGGAGGAGACTTAGAAAGGGCTCATATTTCCCATCGGGCTGGGGTTCTAGAACCATGTGCTCACTGGAGTAGGCATGAGAGTAGCCAGGCTCTGAGCAGCTGGGGCTGCCCAGGAAGGGGTACTGCCACGGCTCGTCAGACGGATCAGAGGGGCTCCCCGCCAGGGGCACTGGGTACTGATCCGGCATCGGGACACTGGGCCCATTCAAGCTGCAGTTGGTGGCACCATAAGCAAAAGATGCTTCTGACTCTGGCTTTGTCCACTGGGAAGAGAAACGCCACTGATTTGGAGGCATGTCACTATCTGGGAAGGAAAGATTTATAAGACATGTTAGGGGCTTATTGTTTTCAAAATGGAAATAGCAGCATTTTTTCTGGTTACTACAGACTCTTTTTTAATGTGAAGAAAATGTAGAAAAAGTAAAAAAAAAAAAAAAAGAGAGAGAGAGAGAGAGAGAGAAAGACCCCCCCAAAACAAAAAAGAAAACAAGCCCCTCTCTTGACTGCAATACCCAGAGACCACCATTGTCTCCCTTTAGGCATACTTCTCTCTGGGATTTGCTTCTATTTAGGTCCACATGGTTTTTTTTTTTTTTTTTTAAAGATTTTATTTATTTATTTGACGGAGAGAGATCACAAGTAGGCAGAGAGGCAGGCAGAGAGAGAGAGAGGGAAGCAGGCTCCCCGCCAAGCAGAGAGCCCGATGTGGGACTCGATCCCAGGACCCTGAGATCATGACCTGAGCCGAAGGCAGCGGCTTAACCCACTGAGCCACCCAGGCGCCCTGGTCCACATGGTTTTCACATCACATAGGATTTTTAAGGCTGCTTTGTCGTCATTAAAATATCACAAACATCCGCCCACAGCAATGAGTAGAGCCCGCAGCAGCACAGTGTTTAGTTAAATTAACAACACTGTGATGAACATCTTTGCACCCATGTCCACCAAGCCCCTCAAGGAAACTTCTGTAAGTAAACTTGCTTGATTAAAAAGGTGATTTGGAAAGGAAGGAAGGAAGGAAGGGAGGGAAAGAAAAGGAAAGGTGTTTGTTTGGTTGGTGCTGGTTGGTTTGATTTTATAGCTCGTGGTTTAAATACACCAACTAGAACTTTATAAAGGGTTTAACGCTTGCCTGTGTATAACTCACTCATACAAGTCTAGGGGTCAAAACCCCATTTTCTAGAGGGACCAGGGGCACGGACCAAATTAGCAAAGCAGATTAGTCAGGGTAAGGAAGTGAGTGCTTTGACCTCTTCCAGCAAAAGCAAAATGCTCGAGGCCAAAGTGGTGACTCAGTTTCTTCTTGCAAGGTTCTTGCGCACTAGCAAGGGGGCATGGAATTCTCTTCTGGTCTCAGAGATACTATTCTCATTGTGCCTAGGGTAGCAGCTGAAACGGAGTTTTCAAAAAGTCTAGGGCAGCTCGTGACATGGATGGATGTTTTCCCCATTCGCAACACCCACTCAGGCAAGAAGGGAGGGGGGAGGGAGCGCTGGCAGATGGTGCTTAAAGCCTCGAGCCTCTCATCTATGGAAGATAATGAAGGGGGGCGTGGGCGTGGAGACAAAGGAAGACTGGAGGGCTGGAGAGACTGTCTGGTTCCCTTCCCCCCACCCTCCACCCCACGTGTGCCTCTCCCAGCTCCCCCGTTCCACTTCCCTTGATTTCGTACAAGATAAACGCATCTTGAGTGATCTGCAGTGACACTGAAGCACCCCCCCCCCCCACACCTGCCCTCCCATCATAGCTTGTCGTGTAATCCAGATGAGAGCAAAAGAAGTCCTAACCTACGTGACATGGACATTCTACCCAGCGTTTCACATCACTCGCAATGAGTAAGGAGCGATGGTTGGCCTCTCTTGATGAAACCAAGGGCAGAGAAACATCTTAAGATTTGTTCTTTGGTGATGAATGCTACTTTTGAAAATTGGTATCTGCAGAGCGGTAGCCATGCAGGCCACTGTGCAGCACAAAATGAGCGGTTAAGCTGACTTAGTATAATCACTAGGCATGCTTCACGTTGAGTGAGAGTACTCTGCATGTTCTGAGCACAAGTTAGAAACAATGTGTAGCCCCACAAGCGGGCAGTTGCCATCCAAACTGGCCTTACAGATCTCAGATATACGACCTAGAGGCCGAATGCTTGAAATGGACAAGGCAGGGTGCCAGTGGCTTTTGAATATTTAACTGCTTCCTTTCCAGAATTTTCTTTTTTCTTTTCTTTTTTTTAAGCCTTCCAGAATTTTCCGATCAAAACGTTCAGGGGAGTGGGTGGTGTGCCACTGTCCAAGGTTCCACTGGTCACTGCGTGCACCAGAGCACAGCTGGGATGGCGACATGAAGGAGGCAGCGTCTCACATCCCAAATTCACAGCAACCCCATGGTGGGCCTTGGATGACTTGAGGAAAGTCATTTTTCCAGAGGAGACTTGGATGTTGGTGCCTCATGGAGTGGAGGCACTGAATTTGGGGGGGGGCACTCTTCCCGGCAGCTGTGATCCCCTACCCTGTGAACCGTGAAAGCATTCTAAGCCACAGCCCTGACAGGCTCAAGGTGGCTGCAGCCGCTGCTAGAAGTGACCTTGGAGACACTTTCTTATCCAAGGTCCCCCCGCTCTTAGTTACCTCCAGAGAAAAGAGGGAGGGAGCCCCAGGGAAGACGGCTGCTTTATCAAACCCCAAACTACATGAATGAATGGAGACCAGTCCAGGAACATTTCAGTTCTGGGACACTCAGAGCAGCCTGGATTTTCCTTTCACGTGGAATAAAAAAGGCTTCCATCCCAAATGCTCCCAGCTCTGAGCATCTAGACCATGCCTCCCAGTCCCATCCTAGCCTCGAGAGAGGGTTGGGGAGGGGCGCCGGGGTAGCTCAGTGGGTTAAAGCCTCTGCTTTCCGCTCAGGTCACGATCTCAGGGTCTTGGGACAGGGAGCCTGCTTCCCCCTCTCTCTCTGCTGGCCTTGAAGGCTGATGTGGAGGGTTGATGGCATGGAAGAGAATTTTCAGAAGCCACTGCTCAGTGTGTGTCCATTTCCAGGAAATGATACACCAGAGGTGGGTAAGAGCGATTGCAAATCCACAAGAATTTTGTTTACTGAGCACTTATCTTGGGCAGGCGCTTGGCTCAGTGCTCTGCCCACCTGAGCTCACGTGATCCTCACAGCAACCCAGCTGACAAAATAAAGACTTGGAGTGGCTAAGGTGACTTGCCCAAGGCCACGCAACGCAGCCAGCAAACACTCTGCCTGCCTGATTCCAAAACTCATGCCCTTAGCAGCTCTGTCTCCCCAGTATTGCAAAGAAGGCAGTGCGCGCGCCGCGTGCTCTCATACACTCCTGCGTCTGGACTGTTTCTGGGGGCAACTGATATGCACCCTTTGATCCAATCATTTCCCTTACAACGATTTAGGGATGTAATCAAGGATGTGTGCAAAAATGTAGCTATGAGGATATTCAAAAGGATATTTGTAATATAGTGACAAATTGGTAATAATCTGATGTCCAAAAATTATAATAGATTTGGTACATCTATAAAAAGGATACCCTGGAGCCATTAAAATGATGTTGTAGGGGCGCCTGGGGGGACTCAGTCAGTTAAGCAGCTGCCTTCGGCTCAGATCATGATCTCTGTGTCCTGGGATATTTACATGTATATATACAAGTGTGTATATGTATATATATACACACACACATGACTTATGTACAAAATGATGTCATGGTATAAAACTTAGCATGTATGCATAAGCACCGGTGCTTCTGTCCTGAATGCTTGTCTTTGTTTTCTAATTTTCAAAAAAATAACAGTACTTTTGTGATTAAAACATTTTTTCAAATAAAAACTGAGGAAGCCCCTTGACTCATTAGATCAGAGTCACGGTTGTAAAAGACCAATCCGTAACGGCCAGCTTTCCTTCCACCCATCCTTCCTTCTCGTCCTCCTCCCCTTCCTTTTTCTCTGCCTTTAATACAAATCCTGCTTTATGATGAAGGGAAAACCTAGCACCCTGAGAACACTCCCTTCTTGCACCATGACAGTCCAACCTTCGGCTCGTCTGATCTGTACGCACTGACTCTCCCTTCTCTGCCTTCCTGAATAGTGGCACCGGCCTCTTAATCATTCACCCCAGAAACAAAGAGGATATTGTTTGTATTAGCTGAGGTTGAAACAACACCAGGGACAGGAGGACAGCTTACAGGACACGGTCCTGTGCCGGGGTGCTAGGGCACCCTGCTGGGTCCCACTCCCTCCTTTATATCACCTTCCCGGGGTACCCAGTCGTTTGCTGATTATCCAGAGCCTTTTCCTGGGTGGAAATGAAGACGAAACACAGAACATGGGCAGTTTTTGAGAGTGGCTGAGTGCTCAGGATCGGAGTCGAACTGGCTAGCCTCAGTTTTCTTCCCAAGATAATGGGCACAATGGAAGTTAAGCAATAGCTGGTGTGAGGATTCAATGAGCACATCCATGTGGGAGCCCCCAGCAAAGCGCCCCGCACACAAGACGTGCTCCATAATTGTTACCCTTGGCGAAAGTCCTTCTAGGTGCTTAGAAACACACTCACCCACCTTCTCACAGCAGCCCTTTCCTGAGGCCGGAAGACCCTGTCCTCCGCCTTCTGAAGCTTCTCTGGTTACCTACTCTGAAATCCTCCATGTCCTTTTCAAAGGCAGATAATTCAAAAATGCCTTCAGCCTGCGTTTTCCAAAGTCCAGCCAGTGTGAAATATACATAAGTAAATAAAAAAATAATTTGGATTTGGGGAAAACAGCCAGGAAATTCGATGGCATTTCCTAGCCACATGGGCCCCTGTATTTGGGCTCCACATATTTGGCTTGACAGAGCGCCCTTAGAAAGTGGCCGAGTCGTAACGGGAGCCTGTGAATGGGGGCCTGTTCTGTTGGGCACACGGTTCAGCCAGGGCTTGGCGGCCTGGGGCTGGCCTGCAGGGACTGAGAGGCTGCTAACGGTCAGTAATGAAAGGCCACTTCATGGATTTCCCACCATTTCCGAAGCTGTGGGGCTCTCACAGAACCCGTCTTGTGGGAACCGCTGGGGGACGGGCCTTCTTTCACGGGGCCTCCCGTGAGGCAACAGAACTTACGAGAGATTGACTCTTAACCGTGCTGAGAGGCCTCGAGGAAGACAGGCCTTCCTCTACCCAGTCAGCTGGACCAAACTTTGCCCCACCTGCCCCGCACTCCGTGAGCAAGACATCTTCACCGTCAAGGGAGCGGGAGATTTTCATAGGGTGAATGCAACCTGGAGAGTAAGTGGAGAAGATGGCTGCCTGTCTGTTCGGCCTGGGAAGGTTGGCTTGGGCAAGAAGCAGGGCGATGTCCAAGTTCCCTTCACGCACAGGAACATCACAGAAGAGAATGAAATCAGAAGGCATAGGAAACCATATGGCCGCCACATGGCAGAAGCCCCTAGAAAATGCGTTAGGTGTCCAAGAGGGGCCTGTTACTCTGCGATCTTAGTGCTTTGAATGCAGGCCCCCCTATCGCTCTAGCCACTCAAAAACACATCAAGATTTCCTACGACCACACAACCAGAACGAACACCTACATAGCATTATGTGCCAGTGGACATGCACGATCTCACGGACTCCTCCTATAGTTAAATAATACTCCACTATAGAGAGCAGGCAGTGGAGGTATGGACAGAGGAAGGGGTGTGCCCTGAGATCACGTCGTTAATAAATGGTGGAGCTGGTTCTAAAGCCACACGCCCCACTCTCCTCAGTGACTCCATCTACAGCAGACATCTGAATCACAATTTCATTCATTCAGACGATATTTACCACGCACCTTCCATGTGTCTTGGGAAGTAGCAATTAACGCAGAGGCCCTGCAGGTGATTCAGAGTTTAGACGATGGGAGGAGACAAGAAAGAAAACACATAAATGTATAATATACTAAAATAAAATAAAATAAAATAAAATAAAATAAAAATAGAGTAAGAAGACAGAGGGTGATGCGGGGAGGGTGTTTCTATTTTTTGAACAGATTGTGCAGAGAGGGCCTGGCTGGAGAGGTGACATTCCGATGGAGAGCTGAATGGAGAAAAGGGGAAAGTCATGCAGTTATCTGGGGAAAGAGCATTTCAGGGAAAGGGATGGGGAGCTCCAAAGATCCTGTGGCAGGACTGTACTTGGCATGTTCTACAAATAGTAGGAGACTAGATTGGATGAGATGAGGAGGGGGTGGCTGGATATGAAATCAGAATGAAAACAGGGCCCCATGCAAGACTTTGGATTTGATTCCGGGTGAGACAGGAAGCTACTGGAAGGTTTTGAACAGAAAAGATACAGGATGAGACTTTCCTTTTAGTGATACCATTCTGACTATCTTGAGAACAGACAGAAGGGGAGCAAAGATGCAAGCAAGGAGACCAGTCAGGAAGCTACTATAAAAATCCAGGAGTGAGGGCGTCTGGGTGGCTCAGAGAGTTAAAGCTGCTGCCTTCGGCTCAGGTCATGATCTCAGGGTCCTGGGATCGAGCCCCGAGTTGGGCCCTCTGCTCAGCAGGGAGGCTGCTTCCCCCTCTTTCTTCTGTCTGCCTCTTTGCCTACTTGTGATGTCTGTCAAATAAATAAATAAAATCTTAAAAAATATCCAGGGGTGAGATGGCAGCTTCCTGGACCAACATGATAGCAGCAGAGGGGGCAGGCATGGTCAGAGCATGGGTATATTTTGAAGGTAAAACTGACAGAATTTTTCAAAGGACTGAGCATGGTGTAGGGGACGAAGAGAGGAGTTAACCATGACTCCCAGTTAACCGGAAGGATGCAGCTGCCATGTATTGAGATGGGGAGACAGTGGACAGAACAGGTCAAGGAGCGTAAGAGCTCAATCTGAGCCTCGCTGTTGGTGATTCCTAGTAGACATGTGAAGGGATCAAATACGCAGCTGGATAGACAGGACTGAAATGCAGTCTGGGCTGAAGGTAATGCATTTGGAATGGATACAGATGGTACTTAAGACCAAGAGAGAGAAGAGATCCCTTAGGGAGTGAGTGTGGATAGAGAAATTGTCTGCAACCCGAACACTGGGGTCTCCAAATATTTAGAAGCCGAAGAGAAGAGGGCATCCAGTCAAGAAGACTGAAGAGTAGTAACCTGGAGGGAAGGAGGAAAACCAAGAGAATGTGATGTTACGAGATTCAAGTGAGGGAGGTATTTCTTTTTTTTTTTTCTTTTAAGATTTTATTTACTTATTTGAGAGACAAAGCAAGAGAGAGCATGAGAGAGTAGAAGGTCAGAGGGAGAAGCAGACTCCCTGCAGAGCTGGGAGCCCGATGCAGGACTCCATCCCAGGACTCTGGGATCATGACCCGAGCCGAAGGCAGCCACTTAACCCACTGAGCCATGCAGGTGCCCAAGGGAGGCATTTCTAAGAGGGAGGAGCCACTCACTGCAGCCAATGTTGCCGACGCATCAAAAAACAAGATGGAGACCGGGAAAGACCATTGATTTGGCAACTGGAGGTCACTGGCTAACCTCAATGAGAGTGGTTAAAGAGTCATAAGGACGAAAGCCTGAGTGGAGTGAGTTCCAAAGACGAAGAGAGGAAGAGGACAGAGTGCGCGTGGGTGCCATTTTTGAGTCTCACTACCAAATGGGGCAAGAGGCCAAGAGTTGGTTTTATTTCAGGCTGGGGTTTATCAGGCAAGCGGGACAGAGGACGTGAGGGACTATAGGTAGATGGCACTTACAAGGGAGCGATTATAATGAATCCAAGCCGGTGTGTTCAGAACTCAGTGAAAGCCACATAACCAAATTCCATGCCTGTGAAGAGCTTGGGATTCTGAATCTTCCAAGGAGCGGATTAGATCCTCCGAAACTCACTTATCCCATTTATCAGCTGTTACCACACGTTAATTCCCCCACATGACTCAGTCAGTCGTTGCTGCTCCTGCTCTGAAGTACTCACTACCCTCTTGGACATCACCCCCACCCTCCAGCCACCCCCATTGTGCCCATTGCAACTGCAAACTCTACATCATTTCCTTTAGTGGCCGCTGCTACCACGCCACCTTCCATGTGTTTGCTCAACTCACAAGAGTCTCAGAAAATCATGTCACCTAACGGGAAAAATAATTTCTAGGACACAAGTAAATTCTACAAAGGCGAATATATCGGATATACACACCAACTCCCCATTCAGGCCCAAAGAGTGAAGCTGGAGTGATGGCTCCTGAAAAGAGGTAAGATCATCCCCCACAGGCAGATGCCCCCCACTTGGCATCTTTGTATAAAGCGAACACCCATTTGGAGGCATGTACATACTCCGGTGGCAGCCGGGCATTCAACACGGGTGCTGGGCAACTACAACCGAGAGTTCTTGAAATCAACCAGAGCCCGGTCTATTGCACATTTCAAAATGGTGGACGGACTCCCATCCATCTCGCAGGGTGACTTCTCCATGAGGCACAGCAGGTTCAGTACCTAGGGCCCACGGATACTTTTAGGAGCCCATGAAATGTTCTAACATCTTTTAAAATTAGAAGAAAAATGAATATAACAAAACAATGAATACATAAAAAGAATCCAGCCTGAATTAAAGTTGTTTTTATACCACTGCAGTCACAATGTGTCTTTTTTCATAATTGTACTGAGGAAGAGGCCCAGCAGGGTCTAGGGTCTATGAAAGTCCTACTACAGCCCTGCCAGCTTAATTTTATAGTTTTCTGCAACCCTGGGTATTGTGATGAGCACTCCTGGACTCATCTTTCTTGAAATAATTGTTTGGAGATGGAAGAATGCTTATTTATTCATTTATTTTAGAGAGAGAAAGTGTGCACAAGTGGAGCAGGGCAGAGGGAGAGCGAGAGAGTCTTAAGCCAACTCCCCGCAGGGCACAGAGCCTGACTTGGGGCTCGTTCTCACGACCCCGAGATCATAATCTGAGCCAAAACGAGGAGTGGGACACTTAACCAACTGAACTACCTAGGTGCCCCGAGAATGCTTATTTTTTATTTTTAAATTACCAAACAGTGTGTGCAGTTGACGTCCTTATGCTATTAAGGGCGGGGAGAGAGGTGCTCCCCGAGACTCTTCATGGACCCCTCTGGAGCCCCGCCCTCGCTCACCAGGTCATCTGCTATTAGTTGAAGGGAGGCTGGGTGCACCTACAGGGGACATGTGGTAGCAATCATGTCCAGTTGTAGCATTCAGGCCAGTTGTAGCAATCATAATAATACATAACAAAGGCTGGGACACCTGGGTGGCTCAGTCAGTTAAGCATCTTCAACTCAGGTCATGATCCTGGGGTCCTGGGATCGAGCCTCCCATTGGGCTCGTGCAGGTGGGGAGCCTGCTTTGCCCCCTGCCTGCCGCTCCCCCTGCTCATGCTTGCATACTCTCTCTCTCAATCTCTGACAAATAAATACATAAATAAAGATCTTTTAAATAAATAAATAAATGATGAAGGCTGATAATAGCAAACAGTCACGGCTCTCTTATTATGTACTAAGCAGTGAACCCAGCATTGAACGCAATTAAGGAAATCATGAAACAGGTGACCTAGTTGGATTATGGTGTTGATTTTCACACTAAACCTCCAAGAAATGAGTGCAGTTTCTCACTCACAGTGTGACTTGCCTTCCCAAATACACACACGTCTCAGCGCATCAAAGGCAGGGGAGAATTGGTCTTTATGTGGTAGCCTTGACCGAGAATTCCAGCCTCCTCCCTCCCAACATGCTCACCATTCCTCAGCATCACGTCTGGGCTCTGGGTTGAGGGGCTCAAGCCCTCGGGGCTCCTGACATTGCGCAGAGCTCTGGAGAAGTGCTCATCCACTACACTGCCGATGTCCCCTTGGAAATAGGTGAAGAGGACACACCGGGGATTCCACTCTGTCTTTATAGGTCTCTGCAGCTGAATACCAGTCTTCTCCATCTCTTCCATGGTGAGCAACACAGGGAGGCGAGGGACAGCTGCGGATCAAACACAGAACGTCACTGGCACAATTTTTTTCCAAGGGGCTTGGCTGTGGTTGGGATGAGAGGCACTTTGGGGGCACTGCCGTGCCATGCGGCGCTGGCCTGGGGACCAGGTGTGGAGCCTTGTCTGACCCGCATTCCAGAACAGGACAGAGCTCTACAAAGCGCCGAAGGGACTCTCAAGAGCCACACGGGAGAATTACGTGGCCACTCAGGTAGAAGAACAGTGGGATGATTTAAAAAAAAAAAAAAAAAGGCCATTGACAAAAGAGCAACTTGCCTTTTGGGGAAATGCCTTCCTCCTCCAAAACCAAATGAGCCAAGATTGACCCAGAACTGCATGTAGATGCCCCTGGACAAAGGCCTGCAACCCACCACCCCCCGCGCCCACTCGCCCCCCACTCTGAGAACTTGACTAAGCAATCCAGTGGGTACTTCACTTTTCATAATAAACACTGCTCTCCATGCCATCCTGACCTTTTGCGGGCGAGAGAATAAAACCCATCAAATTCCCGCACTCATTTGTTGGCTAACCCCCTCCCACCACCCCGCCCCACACTAAAAACGGGCAATGGCCAACGGCACCAGTCCTCTGGCCTCCAGACAGATTCTGAACCAAATTCAGATCTCAAAGACATTCTCTGTGCTAACATATAGGGCGATATTGGTGAAAAGTTCCTGAACGATTGTCAGATCGCCAACCCCGCTGACTGCCACAGCCTCCGCATCTAGAACAGTGCCTGAGACAGAGTGGATGCACGACAGCTGTTTGCCCAGTTGCCTTAAACTTGGCTTCCAACACAGAACCCTAACGGCAGGCTCCTTTAGAGCAGAGTGGGCATTCAAGAGGAGCAGCCTGTCCAGAGGTTTCTTTACCTTTGGCCATCCAACCAGACTTGGCAGTGTGCTCTGGCTTAAGGCACCCTAATTCATTCTTGGGAATCTAATGCAACTGTTTAGAGGTTCATAGTCTCTGTTCCTCTCTAGGTCTTGAGGGTGGGGGGCATTTCTTATTCACTTCTCTACCCCTAGCACCTAGCATAAGTCCATCAGTAAACAACGGCTGAATGCCTGAGTTCCCTGTCATGCAGAGAAAGCACAATGCAAGGTTTTCCCCAGCTGTGTGATTCTGGGGGAAACACGTAGCCTCTCTGGGATTCAGATTCCTCTTGGGTAAAATTAGGAGGCTGGCGAAAGATGAATTCTGCAGCTCAGTCTTTCATGGTCCTGCTAGAAACGTCGGGAAGGAATCTGGCAGCGAGCAAAGGACCCTTCAGAAAAGGTCTCCTTTCAGACTCATTTTGGCCCCAGCCATAACTGGGTTCTGCTGCTGTCCAGAGAAGCTTCTGCTGAGCACATCACCCTGTTTCCCCCAGTTGACAGCCATGCTAAGCATAACCAGGCACTACCTGAAAAACAAATCCACTGTATCCTTATTCCAAAAAGCATGCAAACAACAACTCTGTTGGGCAGGTTCTTATCAAGTGAAACACATGCTTATTATACGGCCCAGAAATGCTGCTTTTAGGCATATACAACCAAGAGAAACAAAAACATATGTCTGCACAAAGCCTCATTACGCGTGGTTCACAGCAGCTATTTATAATAGCCAAAAAAGTGGAAGCAAGCCAAATGCCCATCATCTAGAAGATGAATACACTAGCTATGTCATTGTCATATAATAGACTGTCAGTCAGCAATAAAAAGGAACAAACTACCAATCTACACAACAGCAGGGAGAAATCACAAAGACATTATGTTGGATCGCGGGGTGGGGGAAGTCACACACAAAAGACCACATATTACAGGATTCCACTTACGTGGGACAGGCACAAATAACCTGTGGGGACAGAGATCAGAACAGTGGCTGGCTGTGAGGTGGAGATGGGGAAGGGGCGTGAGGAACTCCCCGCGGTGTTGGAAATGCCCTACACCTTGAGGAGGGTGAAGGTTATACATGAATGGACACTTCTGTCCAAACTCATCAAGTTGTACGCTCAAGATCTGTGCATTTCACAGAAGGTAAGTGATTCCCCGATGTGAAAAAAACAACATACACACATGCTATATATTCTGATTTTTGGAGCTGTAGAAATAAAAGCAAAGGTGTTATCCTTGAACACAGTCAAAAATCTGCATAACTACGTATACCCTACTGTTGACTGACAACATAAATAGTCATTTGATAGATATTTTGTCTGTCTATGTTTTATACATTGTATTCTTACAACAACGCAAGCTAGAGAAAAGAAACGCAAAGAAAATCCTAAGGTAGAAAACATGCATTTACAGCACGACAGTGTAAAAAAATTCACATAAGTGGACCCATGTAGTTCAAACGTCCGATCAACCGTACTTTATAATATCACTTATGAGCGGACTTTACTGTAGCACAGTCCTCCAACTTGCAAAAAGACTAGGACTAAATTATTCCAGCTTCTAAAAAGAAAGGGTAATTATGCGAGGTGATGGGGTGCTAATTATCACCATAATGGCAACCATGTTACAATATATAAATTTATCAAATTAGCATGTAACACCTTAAATTTACACAGTCGAATGTCAAATCTATTTCCCAAACATAGTCAAAACAGAAAAAAGAAAGTGGGAGTGTTACAAATTATAAAGTCATGATAAATGTTGGAGCCAGCCTTTCTCCTACGGCTATGGTTTATAAAATCCCGCCTCTGTGCCAGAAGCTCTATGCATATTTTTTCCAATCTTTACAACTGTCAACACAGATACTATTATCCCCATTTTAGAGAGGAGCAAATCGGGGACCAGAAAGTTAAATGAACTGCCCATGCCTCACAGCTAGGGCTCTCTGGCTTCGATGTCTCTCCCTTCCCTGCCATTGCTGTCTACCCGGTGGGATTCCAAGAAGCCCTCTATGACCTTCAGTGTCCCCATGTATCAAATGTGAAGGCTTGACTTCTGATCTCTAGGGAACCCTGAACCAGCCCATAAGCCAGCCATCAGGCTTGTGGTTGGTTTTCTTCAGGGAAAGCAGACAGAACACCCGTTCAGGCTTAGCACCTCTGTCAGACTCATGGTTTTACTCCTAGAGATGCCAGTGGCCAGTGCTCCAGGCTCAGGCTTGACATGGCTTGCAAATCTATCTTGGTGGAGTCTCCCTGAAGCTACAAGGAAAGCAGCCGGCTGGACCCTTGGGACATCAGGGCCATGGAGCATGCCCTAGCCTCCTTGGGTAAGGACAACAGAGACCAGGCCACTGGCCACAGCCAGGAAAGGTTAGAGGGGGTGAAAGTCAGAGGCAATGTCTTATTCCCATCCCCTTCAGGGATCAGACTTTAGGCAACCTGGATCCTGATTAGGGTACAAGTGCTACCTCTCCCCAAACACAAAGACACACCTCCCAAAGGAGAACCATGGCTTACTTCTCTGGATCTTGCTCACAAGCAATTCTCCAGGCTGCACTGAGACCTCAGCGGAGAGGATATGTCTCTCGGGGATCCTGAGATTCTGAGAACCGTTATTGGCTACAGCCTTTGCAGAACTGCGTCTCCCCGCAACTCTGCAGAAACGTGGACAGTTCCATCCCCAAGAGAGCCTTCTGCGAGGGGCCTCGCAATGCAGGTGTGAATTGGCTGGGGTCTGGCTTAGGAGAAGGGGTGCTGCAAAGCTGGAACCAGGGGGAGGGGGGAGATAGCCGTGAGGCAGAGCAGGGGTGGGAGGGAGACTTTCCGGGAGAAAGTGATCATGTCCCAGCCCCTGGCTGATAGGGAAAGCCTCTTGGCACACAAAACCCTCAGGTCAAGGTTTGCCAGTTGCCAGCTGTGCAGTTAGAATAGCACAATTCCACGAGTGCCCCGCAGCTTGCAACCTTTCCCCAACGCGCAAACATTAAGGACACCTAGCACTCCAATTCGACCTCAAAATGATGCCCCAACTTCTGCACAAATATTCTAACATGGAATCCGGTGTCAGCAGTCTGGCCTCAACTCTACCACAGTCTGCCTGCAAGGACACGGTGACCGCCTCGGGCGTGGGGTGGGGTGTGGGAGAGGTGGCCACAGCGATCACTTGGAACGAAAGCCCCAAGGGGACCAGATTGTATCTCGGTGAGCAAAGCATCCCCTTGCCCTGATTCCTGCCCAGCTGACTCCCAATCCCTCCCCGGCCCCCCAGAAATAGCCAGTTTCTCCTACCTTAATTCCCGACCATCGATGGAGACAGCAAGATGCGACAGCTGAGCAAAAGTGAGTAGTGGTAATCGGAGTTGCCTGGACCCCCTAGGAGCAGCTCAGTGCTTACGGAACTAGGGCTGGGGATTTTGGACCCTCCCCTCGCTACTTTCTACCCTTCCAGCCTGGGCTATAGGAGGCATTTCCTGCTGGCTATCTATTAAGAATGCAGAAAATGCGCTCCAACAAGCCATTCGGGTTGGGCACCTGGAGGAATGAGGAAAATAGGTAGCTCTTTTTGATTTCTTTCTTTTTGCATTAAAAAAAAAAGCACTTAGTGATATCGTCTCTTAAAGCAGGCAGTCAGTTGTTTGCCAGGAACCACACACAGAGTCAATAACGTCTGAAACATCGGTTATGGGACCAGCCTCAGATTGATGACACCTTTACTCTCTCGGGAACTGGGCCAGTCTGGCTAATCACAACTTTCTCCCTCTCTCCCCAGGGGAAGAGAAGGGGATCCCGGACTCCTACAATTCTGGACGTGTCGCGGGCTTCCGTGGGCACCAGAGGGAGAGTGTGCATCTCTGAATCTGGGACAGAACGAAGCAGTTCAGGGATCACAGCTGGGAGGCTTGGAGCAGGAGGTCCTGACGCTCACCTTGAAAAATCTTCCAGATGACCTCAGGCCGTCCGAGACCCTGGAGCCGTTCTTTGCTTCATTCGTCTCTCCGTTTCAACAACAGTTCCCGAACTTTTAGGAAACATCTACTGTGGGCCTGGCACTGTTCTGGGAGTTCTGTTCTATAGTGAGTGAAACAGACCAAGCCTCTGCCTTCGCGGAAGAAACGTGCACACCGCTTATATGCCTGGGCGGTCGGGGTATGTACAGGTCAGATGGTAGGTACAACAAAGAGAAATTGACCGGGAAAATGAGGCAGGGAAGGGGAACATACAGGACCCTCGAGAAAGGCCTTTCCGACAGCGTGACATTTGAGCAAACCTTGTTGATATCTGCTTTCCTGGTAGCCAAAGGAATACCAAAAGCAGGCGGGGGCGCGCGCTTGGTCTGTTCTCAGAAGGGCGAGGAGGCCAACACGGCCAAAGAGGAGGGACGGAGGGACAGGTCTCACGGGCCCTGCTGAGACTTTTTAATTTTAAGATTTTATTTATTTATTTGACAGAGATCACAAGTAGACAGAGAGGCAGGCAGAGATGGGGAAGCAGGCTCCCCGCTGAGCAGAGAGCCCGATGCGGGGCTCGATTTCAGGACCCTGGGATCATGACCTGAGCCGAAAGCAGAGGCTTTAACCCACTGAGCCACCCAGGCGCCCCTCTGCTGAGACTTCTGATTTTTGCTCGCGGTGAAAAGGAAACCCACCGGAGGGTCTGGAGAAACCCATCAACAAATCCCAGAAGGGCTACCTTCAAAATGCATTCCAGCCTGTGCTTTCTCGCCACCTCCCCCAGGCTCACCTGAGTCTGGGCGCCTAACAGGGCTCCCTGCTTCAGTCCATTCACCTCAAGACAGCGCCAGGGATCGTTTTAGAAGACGCAGAGAATCCAGTCATTCCCAACAACTTCTCTTCCCACGTCTGGGCTACAAGGCCCCAAGGGAATGACCTGGCCCCCACTCCATCCGGACTGCACCAGCCTCCCCTTCACTCCTCCACTCCAGCCCCACAGGGCTCCTGGCCGTTCCTCGAATAGGGTCAACAACCTCCTGTCTTCCCCCTCCCATTTCCTCTCCCTGGGATGCCCATCCCCCACACGCCCTCTCCTCGCATTTACATCTCCGCTGAGCCGGCTGGTCCCAGAGGCCTTCTCCAACTGTCCCACCCAAGTCAGCAGACTCCTGTAGTCCCCGCCCTATTACCCCACTTCCCGATTCTTCGCAGCACTTTTCACTGCTTGACGTCATCTTGTGTGTTTCTTTCTTTCCAGTGTGTCTCCCCTTCTAAAATAATGCCTGGTATACAGTAGAGGGCTCAGTAAACATTGTTGAATGAAAGAATGAATGAGTGGCTGGGGAGAGAAATTATTCAATGACACAATTAAACGTACACCGGCAAGGCTACTAAGTCCATGTCTGGTACTAGAAGAGACTCTGATAAGAAGCCCTGACTTCATCAGGGAAGACTGGCTTCCCTGTGGGAATAATGCTGGGCCTGAGGCCTGAGAGGCTGAGAAAGGGTTAACCACACAAAGAGGGGAAATAGCTAGTGCAAAGGCCCTGTGGTGGGAGGGGCCTGGCAAATAGAGTGCTGGGGGAAAGGAAGCGGTGCTGGCCTTGGAGACAGCAGAGGGAGCACTATGTGAGAAATGAGCTAGAAAGTGATCAGGGGCCAGAGCCAGCCAGGCTTTGCAGGCCATATCCAGGAATTTTGTCTTTCTCCTAAGAATAAAAAGAACCCACTAAAGAGCTTGCTGGAGGTCTGCATGGAGGGGGCGTGGGAAAGGGAAGGGGGAGGCAAGTGACCTAAGCAGATGTGTGCTGACGTCATCAGTCTGGTTGTGGTATACAGAAAGGATTGGGGGATCCAATCTCACCCTGGTCTAGGGGAGAGCTGAAGGGAGCAGCATTGGGCGTTGGGGAAGGAAGGGGGTGGGTATAGAGAGAAGTTTCGGTGCTGAATCCGATCTAGGGGATGAGGGGTACCAAGGTTAATGCTGGTTTGGGGGTTGCATAACTTGATCGATTAGTGCGTCTTTCACCGAGCTATGAAACATTGTGAGAGAGTTCCTTCTTCAGGAGAGAGTGTTGATTTCAAGGGATCCTTGAGCCATCTAAGAAGACATGACAGCAGTCAGTGAGTGGAGAGAGAGGTCTGAGTTGGAGATCTAAATTCGGGGGCTGACAGTATATAGATGGCTATCAAAGCCTTGGGCTCTAACTCACCCAGGGAGTACAGAGAGTGAGCCATAAAGAACTAAGCTACTTTTAAAAATGAAGATAAAGAGAAACAAGACCAAGCCTTGTGTGACCACCACATTGATTGGCCAGGTAGACGGGGCGAGCCAGCAAACACTACTGAGAAGGAATGGCCAAGGAGGTGGCATAAAAGAGGGGAGGGCGTTAGCGTCCCCAAACCCAAAGAACAGTTTGCACGAGGGCAGAGCTGGTCACCTGCGTCCTTTGCTGCTGAGAATTGGGAGAACCTGGTGCCTGAAAATGTTCTGTTGGACTGAGTGGCATGGGGATCACATGTGATCTTTTTTTTTTTTAAGATTTTATTTATTTATTTGACAGAGAGAGATCACAAGCAGGCAGAGAGGCAGGCAGCAAGAAAGGAGGAAGCAGGCTCCCTGCTGAGCAGAGAGTCCGAAGCGGGGCTCGATCCTAGGACCCTGAGATCATGACCTGAGCTGAAGGCAGCGGCTTAACCCACTGAGCCACCCAGGCGCCCCTCACACGTGATCTTAATGAGGGACGTGTGCTGGAGCGATGAGGCTAGAAGCAGATGCAAGTGCGGGGGAGAGGAAAGCACAATGGTTAGGGTACTTTGCAGGACTTTGGAGGCAAAAAGGAGTAGAAAGATGGAGCAGAGTCTGGGGGTAGAGGAAGGAGCCCAATAGGTTTGTTGCTCTTTTTCCTTTTCTTAAAACATGTTTTTGAAGTAATCTCTGCACCCCCTGTGGGGCTCGAACTTACAACCCCAAGATCAAGAGATGAAGAGTCGCATGCTCCGCCCACTGAGCCAGCCAGGCGCCTCTGTTGTTCCTTTTTCTTAAAGGGATAGATTCCGATATGTTTAAAGGAACTAGTTAAACGCAAGAGGTTGAATATGCTACAAATAAGGTGTTACTAATAACAGAAAACACCGAAGAAAGCAGGAGAGGTTGGGGGTGACAGTCCTGGGGAAAGGATTGGCTTTAGATAGAAGGAGGGACTGTTCTGTTGTAAGGGGAGGAAAGGGCACAAGATGGGCACGGACATACGGAGTTTATCACCTTGGCACTTCTGGTAGATACTTATTTACTTATTTTTAGTGGTAGGGACATTGGACTGGGAAGCAAGGATCTGTCCCTCGAAATAGATCTGCAACCTTGGGGAAGGTATTTCTCATTTCTTTGCTCCTTTAAAGAGAGAGTACTCTATTAGGTGGTCTCCAAGGTTTAAGTAAACCAAGAATGTGAAACTCAAAATGGTAGAAAATTCACCACCTGGAGTGCTTATTTTTGCAGTTTTCAAAGGCAAGTGCTCAGGTTCAGTTCAAGGTGATGGAGAGAGTTAATGGATTTCATCTCATCTTCCTTCCAAAATGCCACTAAAATGCCAGAAGAAGTATAAAAGGAACAAATTCAGAGCAGTGCCGGGACACCAGAAAAGGTGTCACTAGCAGACCAGAGAAATGTAACAGCTGATAGTTATTCAGTGTTTCCAATGGGCCCCCCACAGCACTCAGCAATTTACATGTATTAAGCCATTTAAATAAGTCTACAAAATAGATAGTATTATTATCCAAATTGAAAGATGAGTAAACAGAGGGGGTGGGCAAAAAGGGGAAGGGGATTAAAAGATACAAACTTCCAGTATAAAATAAGTAAGTCGCCCAGGCAATATAGTTAATAATATTGAAACGACACTCTGTGGTGACAGACCATAGCTAGATTTATCACAGTGATCACAGCATAAGGTATATAAATGTTGTGTCACTATGTCGTACACCTGAAACTAATATATTTTTATGTCAATTACACTTCGACCAAAAAAAAAAAAAAAAGAAAAGAAAGAAAAAAAATGTTTGCTGATGCCAGGGTTAGCCCAATGAGGCAATATCAACAAAATAAAATTTAACACCGTAAAAACAATTAGTAAACAGAGCCACGGAGAGGATGAGTGTTGTTGTCCAAACGCTGTTAATATGGCCTTTCGAAAACAATAAGAAATTTCTGGAAATCCTAATGCAGGACCCACACCCTGCTAGTGCAAGAATAAGAGAAGGATATGGAGGAAATGATTATGAATCTTCCAAATAGAGCCCCAGAAAAAAGCTCTGGTTAGTAGGGGCTAGAGTGAGTCATGGAGCAGAAAAGCAGAGACGTTAGTTAAAGGTCTGCCAAGGCAAATGGGCCTTTCTCCAACTCGGTGCACAGTGTCTTGCTGTAGTTTTCACCCCTGGCTACTGCCAGTGAGAACAGCTTTCTAAATAAAGCACTTCTTATGCCCAGAGAGGGGACCCAGCATGGACTCTGTCATTGGAAAGAGGAGGGAGTGCCCAGGTAACTGGGGGGCGGGCCGGAAGAATGTCAAGACAAAAGGCATCTTGGCGAACAGTGAAATCCCCTGAAGCTCTTATGCGTCTGGTAAGACCCTGCAACCTGTTCCCTACCCGTGCTTCATAAACGGGAAGCCTCGGGTGGGCACGACCCCAACCACTGTCCTGCGTAGTTCTGCCCCATTCCAGAAATAAAAACTGCCAGGTGAACAGTGACCTTCACAACTGCAGAGGACCCCGAACCAACCAACAGCGTGGCAGAGAAAAACTAAGACAAAGGAGCAAAACCATTGAATTTTCAGGGAAAAGTTAATGTGGAAAGCATTTTAAAAATTCAAATCAGTGTCTTCAGAGAGGTCCAAGAGAATATTGCATTCATAGAACAAAGTCAGTGGGCTATGAAAAAGAAGTAACCAAGGAGACGGAGTATTTAAAATTGGTAACATAATTGCTGAAATACGATTAGCAATGGACATAACCTACAGTCTGTTTTAGTAACTTGGAAGCCCAAGTCCTGGAGATCGGTGAAACAATCTGTAATAAAGTACACAAGGGTTGGGGAGTGGGGGTGATCCTGGGTGGCTCAGTGGGTTAAGCCTCTGCCTTTGGCTCAGGTCATGATCTCAGGGTCCTGGAATCAAGCCCCAAATCAGGCTCTCTGCTCAGCGGGGAGCCTGCTTCCCTTCCTCTCTCTCTGCCTGCCTCTTTGCCGACTTGTGATTGCTCTCTCTGTGTCAAATAAATAAATTTTTTTAAAAAAGTACACAGGGGAAAGGTTCTTTATTATTTATTTATTTATATTTCTCTTTTAGAGAGAGAGGGAGCAGGGTAGAAGGGGCAGAGGGAGAAGGAGAGAGAGAATCTCAACCAGGCTCCATGCCCAGCACGGACCCCAACTCCAGGCTTGATCTCACAACCCTGAGATCACGACCCGAGCCAAAACCAAAAGAGTCAGGTGCTTAACCAACCACCCAGGCACCCTGAAAAGTTCATATTTTTAAGATTTCAAATCAGTAGAGAACAGATTGATTCATCCATCGATGGCATTGAGACAATTGCCAATTCACTTGGAGATGAATCAAGTTAGAGGCTTATCCTAAACCTCCATTATCCCCTTTCTCTTCTGCTTCTACTTCTCCATCCCTACTCTTTCCATCATCCTTCAAATATGCCCACGTATCTCTGCATTCCTCTGTTCCCCTTCAGCAACACTTCCTGAACTTGTTGTCCATGGCCGGTCACTATCTCTGCTTCCCCCACTTTCCTTTCACTCCTAAAACCTCTTTTTAAGGGGCGCCTGGGTGGCTCAGTGGTTTGGGCTGCTGCCTTTGGCTCGGGTCATGATCTCAGGGTCCTGGGATCGAGCCCCGCATCGGGCTCCCTGCTCCACAGGAAGCCTGCTTCCCTCTCTCTCTCTCTCTCTCTCTCTGCCTGCCTCTCTGCCTACTTGTGATTTCTGTCTGTCAAATAAATAAATAAAATCTTTAAAAAAAAAACCCTCTTTTTAAGGGAGACTGAACGTATTTGCACACTCACTCTGAGTGGTGGTGTGAGTTCTATGCCTTCTGGAGGGCAATTTGGCAGTATCAGTCAAAATGTAAAATACACTAGATTTATGATGCAGGAGAGCTACTTTATGAAGCCTATTTTAAGGAAATACTATAAAAAGTGCAAAAATAAACTTGCATTTAACAAAGACATATTTTTGATTTTAATGTTTCATTTTTTTTAAACAAGGCTCCCTATCTAATATGAGGCTTGAACTCACGACTGTGAGGCGGAGTCGCGCGCTCTACTGACTGAGCCAGCCAGGCATCCCAAAGACAGATTTCAGATTTATAACAAGACAATCCCAAGGCAACTGCAAGGTTTCTCCGTGATGAACACTGTTCATCTGCACGAACCTCCAGAGAGACTGATAACACTGTTGGTTTTTTGCTTAATTTAAAAACACGACCAAAAAATACAAAAATAAAAACAAGACAAAAAAACCAAACCAAAACAAGACAAAATTAGAGGCGTCTGGGTGGTTCAGTGGGTTAAGCATCTCCCTTTTTGGCTCAGGTTGTGATCCCAGGGTCCTAGGATCCAGGGGGAGCCTGCTTCTCTCTCTCCCTGCCACTTCCCCTGCTTGTGCTCTCTCTCTTTGTGTCAAATAAATAAATAGAATCCTTAAAAAAACCACACACACAAGATAAAATTAAACCAAGCTAAAGAATGTCCATCGATAGGGAGGTACAGCAAAACTTTCTTCATCTGATGGGCAGGGCCTATGGCTATTAAGGAAAGTTTTTCTGGAGGAGGTGAAGTGGATATTTATCTAAAGTATTTATTAAAATTTTATGGTAAGAAATGAAACATGCTCATCATGTTCCTCTCCTTTTCCCCTTTTATAAAACGAGTTAGGGAGCACCTGGCTGGCTCAGTGGGAAAAGCATGAGGCTCTTGATTCCACGATCGTTAAGTTCAAGCCCCGTGTTGGGTGCAGAGATTACTTAAAAAAAATATTCTTTGGGGCTCCTGGGTGGCTCAGTCCATTAAGTGCTTGGCTTGGGTATGATCCCAGGGTCCTGGGATGGAGTCCAACATTGGGCTCGCTGTTCAGTGGGAAGTCTGCTTCTCCCTCTCCCTCGGTCCCCAAATCATGTTTGCTCTCTCTCAAATAAATAAATAAAATCTTTAAACATAAAGTAATAATAAAATAAAAATAATTTTAAAATAAAGCAAAAAAAAATACACTTAAAAAGAAGTGTTACAAATGAATTAGGATTCCCATAATCTAAATTCACAATTCAGAAATAACCAAATCTTCACTCACCATATTTACTTACTACAACTAACACATCCATTAAGATTGCAAAAAAAAAAAAAAAAAAAAAAGATTACATTACCTGAAATCAGTGTTTCCTTGGAATGGTGGCCAGCACCATGGATGCGTTCATTACATTTATGTTAATAGCCAGTGTCAGTTGCCACATGACAAACTTAGTTTTAGCTGCCAAGACCACGAAAGAAACGTCCTTCAACTGCTCCTGGGTTTGGCATGCCCCAAACTTATACATTGTTGCGGTTCACATACCTCTCCAGTGAAGCTTTTCCTGACCTCCTCCCCAGAGAAGGGATCTGCGCTTCTTTAGGTCGCACTGGTCTCAGCTCAGACTCCTAGCAAGACCAGCAGCAGGAGTTGCACCTGGGAGCTTGTCAGAAAAGCGGAATCTCAGACTCTGCCCCAGACCAACTGAATCACAGTCTCTGGGGAGCGAGTCCACTGTTCCCTAGTCCTTTGGGTTTTACATGCTAATGCTTAAGAAGCACCGACCTGAGAGCACTTCACCAGAGCCTCAACAGTCTCTGAGCACAAATGAGGTCATGTTGACATTAGTGCTCAAAGAATCTGAGCTCCCTCTATTTGCAGGACTCCCAGGTCCTTTCCGGGTCTGCTTCTTCCCCCACCCCCAGTGTCTCTGGGAGTCCCGAGGGTGTGCTCCTCCTTGCACTAGAAGCGATGGGAGGCTGCTTCTCGCCTCTGTAGGGCCAGATCTCCACGGCTATTCAGCGCACGACTTTTAAGCAGACAGTTCTGCACAATCCACTTAAAAGCTAGTTCGGTCCCCAACGTGAGCGAATGTACAAAATGTGTTTTGGCCTGGTAGGGTGAGATGAGAGAACTGCTGGACATGAGGCCGGGCTCTATGTGATGCTGGCCACCGGACAGCCCGCATCGATCCAGGGAAGTGGCCAGCCAAAGGCTGCTTGATTGCATCCCTCCCACTGAAATAGCCTACCCTAGGGCTTCAGCTCCGCGATTATTCTCTTCTCCCGCACCTTCCTTCCTCCCTTCTGCAGCATCCCAGCAGCATACAATGTGATTTAATATAACCCACTTAAAAAAAAAAAAAAATTTCCCGTGCTGGTCTGGCAAGTAAAAAGTTTGGAGCCACCACTCTGTCCTAACAGCAAGCAAAGAGCTGAACCAACTGAAAAATTAACAACTCTTCTTAGAGATTCACTAGAGAAGGGAGGTCACAGAGCACACTGCTGCTCTGAAAACTAGAGAGACGGGCAGACAAATACAGAGAGTCACAACTTACTGGAGCAGATAGCTCCAAGGGAAGCAGCGCTGGGCAGGAAACCCTGCCGTGTAATTGACACATGGCATAATTGACACATGACTGGAGGCTGGAGGTTTTGGAAACCAAAAACTCCAGGGGAACCCAGTCATCGGCGGAACCCCACAATTCTGTGAGGTGTAGCTCTTGGAGCTTGATCAGGTTCTCACACTGCCTATCCGAGAAAAATCCCACCTCCTGCCTCTGGCAGGGGGAGGGGGGGACTAACCACTTTGAACACATCAGAGCGTCCTGGGTTCTTTGTTTGCTTTCTGCTTTTTCTTAACAAGGTCTGCCCTCCAGAGAAGCAAGTTATTAGTGTTTTCATCGGAGCCTAACCGACCTGGGGGAAGGGAAAGTTGACTCTTGAACAACGTGGGTTGGAACCACACAGGTCCACTTACACATGGATTTTTTTTTTTTGTCACAAAATACTACATTACTGGAACTGTGTTTTCGCTTTCTTATGAATTTCTTTTTTTTTCTTATGATTTTCTTAGCAACATTTCCCCCTCTCTAGCTGTACTTTATTGAAAGAATACAGTTTATAATACACATTTTATAATTTTAATATTTTAACTTTTTTTTAAAGATTTTATTATTTATTTATTTGACAGAGAGAGATCACAAGTAGGCATAGAGGCAGGCAGAGAGAGTGAGAGGAGGAAGCAGGCTCCCTGCGGAGCAGAGAGCCTGATGCGGGACTCGATCCCAGGACCCTGAGATCATGACCTGAGCCGAAGGCAGCGGCCCAACCCACTGAGCCACCCAGGCGCCCCTATTTTAACATTTTATTTTTATTTTTATTTTTTTTAAAGATCCCATTTATTTATCAGAGGGGGGGAGGAGAGAGCGAGCACAGGCAGACAGAATGGCAGGCAGAGGCAGAGGGAGAAGCAGGCTCCCTGCTGAGCAAGGAGCCCGATGTGGGACTCGATCCCAGGACCCTGGGATCATGACCTGAGCCGAAGGCAGCTGTTTAACCAACTGAGCCACCCAGTTTATAATACACCATACAAAATGTGTGTTAATTGACTTCATTTTGTTGGTAAGGCTTTCAGTCAACAGGAGGCTACTAATAGTTAAGTTTTGGGAGAATGAGGGGTACATGGCCGGCTCAGTCAGTGGAACACATGACTCTTGATCTCGGGGCTGTGGGTTTGAGCCCCACGTTGGGTGTGGAGATGACTTAAAAGAATATGAAATCTTTTTAAAAAGAAAAGACAAGAAGAAATTACAAGACATATTAAAAGGCACAAGGCAGTTGGAAGAGACAGGACGAACAGACCCAGAGTCAGATGTGGAAGGAATGTTGCAAGGCTGAAGACTCCTTACCCAGGCGCCTGGCTTTAAATATCATCTCTATGCTGAAGTCACCAAATTGAAATCTCCAGCTCTGACTTCAACCCGGAGCTTTAAAGTCGTATCAGATTGCCTGTTTGGCATCTCCTACCGATGTCATATAGACATCTCACACCATGTGGCTGGGACGGAAGCCCTCGATCCTCCTCTCTGCGAACCCAGCCCTTTCCCAGTCTTCCCTCCTATAGCCAGGAGCACCAGCAGTCACTCACTTGGCCAGGACAAAATCCTAGAAAGTCATCTTGATTCTTCTCTTGCTCTCAATCCCCACACCCACTCCATCAGCGAGTGCAGTCACCTCTACCTCCAAACTATCTGCAGAATGAATGCAATAGCTTCTCGCCGTCTCTGCTGCTAGCTATCTCGTCTGAACCACCATCACTGGTCACCCGGACCCCTGTCCTCTCCTCCATTGTTCTCCCTCTTTCCATTCGCAGTGATTTTATTTTATTTTATTTTATTTATTTTTTTAAGTAATGTCTACACCCAATGTGGGGCTTGAACTCATGAACCCAAGATCCAGAGATGCACGCCCTACCAACTGAGCCGGCCAGGTGCTCTACAATGATCTTTCTGAAGTATAAACCAGATCACGTCGCTCATCTGCCTAAAAGCACAAAAGCCTTTCTCTTGTACAGTCTGTTTGCTATGGTGTGTGTTTCTTTGGTGGGAATTACGGAATAAGCAAATAAGCGATAGGGGACGGATGTTGTTGGAACACGGAAACTGTGCTGGTTCACATGCTGTTTTTCTAGCGTGGCAACATTCAAGGCAATCTGTGGCAAATTTCCTCACCATTTTTATTTATTTATTTATTTATTTGACAGGCAGAGAGGCAGGCAGAGAGAGAGGAGGAAGCAGGCTCCCTGGTAAGCAGAGAGTCCTATGCAGGGTTTGATCCCAGGACTCTGGGAGTTAAGCCTCTCCCTGGAAGGCAGAGGCTTAACCCACTGAGCCACCCAGGTGCCCCAAATTTCTTCACCATTAAAAAGAAGGCCTTAGCAATAGAGGAAGACCCCCAAGAAGAAAGCAGGAAATCTACAGAGACCTTCCTTTAGCACTAGTGTGGCTGTCTAACTTACTGGTTTCGATAATGGCTATGGTCCCTTCCATGGGAAGCTAGCTCTCGAAGCTGTAAGGGTATAAAGGTAGAGATGTAAAGGGTCTAAAGGTATATCTCTCATATTAAAGTGATGAAAAGTAACAAAGCCTATGTCCTGGGTTGTTTATTTAATTTCAGTGAAAATGGTCTCTATTCGGAGGGAAAGCCCTCCAGGATTCCACCGTGGAAGAGGAAGCTGACCCAAGGTTGAAGGCTGGCTGGGATCCAGGGCACAAGGACCATCAGAGGTAAAATACCTCTATCCGAGATATTATTATTACTGGAAGTGGCCTTGTTCTTCTTAATGCTTTGGTTACCCTGTTCTATGGGGTTTTTTTAAGGTTATATTTATTTGACAGAGATCACAAGTAGGCAGAGAGACAGGCAGAGAGATAGGAGGAAGCAGGTTCTCCGCTGTGCAGAGAGCCCGATGTGGGGCTCGATCCCAGGACCCTGGGATCATGACCTGAGTTGAAGGCAGTGGCTTAACCCACTGAACCACCCAGGCGCCCCCTGTTCTATAGGTTTTGAAGTGGTTTACCTTAATCTTATGTTTTCCCTAAACCCTATTATTTTTAGCAAACGCTTGAGCAGCATGCCAGCTTTTTCAGAATCATCATTATAAGGGAAACACCTGTACTTACAAAACCCAAGCTTCTTAACGTCCTCATTCTCCACACTGTCGCTACCTCCAGAATGTGTCCTGAACCCAGTAATTTCTCACCACTTCCGCAGCTATGACCCTAGTCCAAACCGCCATCTCCGCTTGCCTGGACTACCAAAACAGCCTCCTGTCTACTCTTTCTTCCAGTTCATTCTCTGCACAGCAGGTAAAAAGACCCCATTGAAACAGAAATCCACTCTGTTTACAAATCAGCTCCTGGGGCGCCTCGGTGGCTCAGTCGGTTAAACATCTGACTGTTGATTTCAGCTCAGGTCTTGTTCACAGCGTGGTGAGATGGAACCCAGCATCAGGCTCCATGCCCACCCAGAATGGAGCCTGATTAAGGTTCTCTCCCTTCTTCTCCCTCTGTCCCTTCCCCTTAAATGAATGAATGAATGAACGAATGAATGAATATATAAAAATTCACTCTGTAATGGCATCCCATGCCATTCCCAACAAACCCAGGCTCTTTCCACGGCTCTCAAGCCATGCCTCAGAGTCTTTTCGTTTGTTATTCTCTCTGTCCATAACCAACTTCCCCAGCTCTTCACCTGGCAGCTTGTTTTTCATCATTTAAGTGCATGTTTCTCATGCATTTAAATGTCATCACCTCAGCAATCATCCCTTCTTAGCACTCCGAGGAATGTTCTCTCTACCAAATCATCAGTAGCAAATCACCCTGATTTGATTTGTTTCCAGTATTATCTGAATATACCTTTTTTAAAAAAAGATTTTTTAACATATTTGAGAGAGAGAGAGCAGGAGCAGGGGGAGGGGCAGAGGGAGAGGGAGAAGCAGGCTCCCCACCGAGCAGGGAGCCGGATGCGGGGCTCCATCCCAGGACCCTGAGATCATGACCCGAGCCAAAGTCAGAGGCTTAACCAACCGAGGCACCCAGGTGCCCTCTGAATTTATTTTTAAAAAATACATGGGTAAGGGGCACCTGGGTGGCTCAGTGAGTTAAAGCCTCTGCCTTCAGCTCAGGTCATGATCCCACAGTCCTGGGATCGAGCCCCACATCGGGCTCTCTGCTCAGCCGTGAGCCTGCTTCCTCCTCTCTCTCTGCCTACTTGTGATCTGTCAAGTAAATAAATACAAATCTTTAAAAAAAAAAAATACATGGGTAGGGCGCCTGGGTGGCTCCATGGGTTAAAGTCTCTGCCTTTGGCTCAGGCCATGATCCCAGGGTCCTGGGATCGAGTCCCGCATCGGGCTCTCTGCTCAGCGGGGAGCCTGCTTCCCCTCCTCTCTTTCTCTCTGCCTCTCTGCCTACTTGTGATCTCTGTCAAATAAATAAATTTTTAAAAAATTTAAAAAATAATAAAAGTCACCTGTTCTTTAAAAAAAAATACATGAGTATTTTCTATTTCTCTCCCAATTCCCTCTTCTTAAACCCTGTATTCCCAGACCTAAAACAATGTCTGGCTTGTAGTTTGGATTCACTGCATGAATTAGCAGATGAACTAATACTTCAGAAAGTGTTTGTTATTTTTTTTTTAAGATTTTATTTATTTATTTGGCAGACAGATCTCAAGTAGACAGAGAGGCAGGCACAGGGAGAAGGGGAAGCAGGCTCCTTACTGAGCGGAGAGCCCGATGCGGGGCTCTATTCCAGGACCCTGAGATCATAACCTGAGCTGAAGGCAGAGGCTTAACCCACTGAGCCACCCAGGTGTCCCTGGCTTTTGTTTTTTTTTTCCTTTAAGATTTTTTTTCAAGTCATCTCTACATCCAGTGTGGAGCTGGAATTCAGTCCCATTATCTCTGTCATCATTCTGAGTGATTTCAACATCTAAGTGAAACTGGAGATGAAGTTCACTGCTTTGGTATTAAGACAGTGAATTTGTGGGGTGCCTGGGTGGCTCAGTGGGTTAAAGCCTCTGCCTTCGGCTCGGGTCATGATCCCAGGATCCTGGGATCGAGCCCCACATCGGGCTCTCTGCTCAGCAGGGAGCCTGCTTCCTCCTCTCTCTCTGCCTACCTCTCTGCCTACTTGTGATCTCCGTCTGTCAAATAAATAAATAAAATCTTTTAAAAAAATACAGTGAATTTGTAACAGAAATATCAGTAAATATATAAATGAAATACAGTCTTCTTGCCAACTGGTCCAAATCTCTACGGTAGCGTTGGCATCTGCATTTAAAACTCTGGCTCTCATTTCTTCATTGTCATCAAAGATGAAGATAGTTCCAGTGGCTAATGATAATGTGTCTTGTCAGACTGGATAGGACCCCAATGAGTCTGTAAAGTCATGGAATTTTGGTAAAATTTTCCTGTTTGCAGAGCAGGTAGAGGGAAAAAATGGCAGGGAAGAAGACCGTAGGGAAGGCAGAGAATCAAGTAATTTTATTTTATTTTTAAAGATTTTATTTATTTATTTGACAAACAGAGATCAAAAGCAGGCAGAGAGGCAGGCAGAGAACGAGGAGGAAGCAGGCTCCCTGCTGAGCAAACAGCCTGATGTGGGGCTTGAGCCCAGGACCCTGAGATCATGACTTGAGCCAAAAGCAGAGGGTTTAACCCACTGAGCCACCCAGGCGCCCAGTCATTTTATTTTTTCCTTAAAGATTCCATCTATTCATTTGAGAGAGAACACAAGCAGGGGAGACCGGAAGAGGGAGAAGCAGGTTCCCCACTAAGCAGGGAGCCCCACACAGGGCTCGATCCGAGGACCCTGGGATCATGACCTGTGCTGAAGGCAGTTGCTCAACTGACGGAGCCACCCAGGTGTCCCCGAATCAAGTCATTTTAGGAATCAAATCAAGGTATTTTCCAAAGTAAATTGTACCTAATTCATTTAAGAAAGACATTTTATACCCCGTAAGATTTCCAGAAATGTGGATTCCATAAGCTCCTCTCTGAGAGGTCCTAGTGATTGTTAGAAAGCTTCACATGTCTTACCAAGACCTTTTGCTATAATTCAAACCCAGTTTCCCATGAAGATAACTAAGAAGAATATAATAAAACTGTACTAATATAATCTTCATGTCCCCAGATAGTGATTAACTTTACCAGTGAGCCTTGTATGTTCCAAATCTTATCTCATTGGTGTAATATTATAGATAATTGTTATTACTCCCTTTGCCTTGCCCTACTTAAACTTCTGCACATTTCTCGAAAAATGCGGGGCTCCTCATGGAATACAACCTAGACAGGATGATTATTCCCAAATCTGGAAAGGTATTTGTTGTCTGTTACATGTCAGTCACTGCCGTAGGCACTGGAGAGACAGCAGAGGCCGGGAGAAAGCCTGGCTGTCATGGGGCTTGCATACTCCTAGGGCGAGGGATAAACATATAAGCCAGATAGTGTTAGAGTGTATAACTGCTCTGAAGAAGCTTCCACCGTGGATACATGGAGAGGGAGCTGGGTGGAGAAAAGGGGTGGGGTACCATAGATAGGATGGTCAGGATTTCTAAGTAGGTGAGACTTAAAGCGGTCTGAAGGATGACAAAGACGCAGCTTGGCTGGGGCAAAGGCATCCCAGGCTGAGGCACGTGCAAAGGTCCTGAGATTAGGATGAGAAACAGCTAATCATGCCACTGAAGGGTGGTGTGCTAGGGAGAGTCCCTCTGCAATGAGTCTGGAGGGGTAGGCCAGCAGGGGCTCTCTGAGCTGCATGGGCAGGCCACAGTAAGGAGTTTGGATTGTTTTCCAAGAGCTACTGGAACACAGGAATGGAATGCTATCGGGGCATTATAGGCAGTGACTGGAAATTAAGGAAATTCATCGAAGGGGACAAGAGTGCAAATGGGGAGCCCAGCTCAGAAGTTCTCTGATGGCTGATGGTGCTTCCTGCTACTGTGGTAGAAGCGGGACGTGGGGGGAAGTATTCAGAGTCTGGCTGTTTTTGGATTTAGAAGCCCCAGCAGGGCTTGGGTGTGGGGTATGAAGGAGACCAAGAAATCAAAGACGATTCCTAGATTTTTGGTTTGCACAGCTGGGCTCCTGAGGTGGGAAGACTGGGGAGAACAGGATTGTTTACTTCAACACTGAAACCACCAGGAATGGTAACAAGGTAGTGATGAAGCCAATGAACTTCTTCGCTGATGATGAGTGAGAGTATGCAAGTATGTCCATAGCATAAATGAATTCATTCAACAACTATTGAATGAACCTCTATTATGTGGCAGGCACTGTTCTAGGCTCTCGAAATGATATTGCTGGACAAATGCCACATTTCTGCGGGGTTGCGTTGTCCGTGCCCAATCCTGCCTTCATCCCTGCCGCCCTACCTCCTCTAGTATGTTAACAGGCATGCAGTAGCCTAATCTCTACTTGCTAATTGATTGAACCAAATTATATTAAACAGATGCTTACAGTAAGTGTAAATACACTGAACCAATAGTCGAACACTACTTGTATCTCTGTATGTGATATCAAGTACAGCAGAAAGGGAAGAGTGATATCAAAAGCATTGAAGTAATATATAAATTTTTTAAGATCCTAATCTATAATTTCTTAAGAATCCCCAATAAACCAAAGTTATGGGTGGTCTGGCTGGTTCAGCTGGTAGAGCATGCAGCTCTTGACCTTGGGGTCCTAAGTTAGAGCCCCATGTGTGTGTGGGGATGTAGATTAAAGAAAACAAAACAAAACAAACAAAAAACACCCCAAAGTTTACATTGCTTAAAAGCAGTATAATATACTTTGAGAGGGGCACCTGGGTGGCTCAGTGGGTTGAGCCTCTGCCTTCGGCTCAGGTCATGATCTCAGGGTCCTGGGATCGAGCCCCACATCAGGCTTTCTGCTCAGCAGGGAGCCTGCTTCCCCCCTCTCTCTCTGCCTGCCTCTCTGCCTACTTGTGACCTCTGTCTGTCAAATAAATAAAAAAATTAAAAAAAACATAAATAAAATACTTTGAGAAAATAAGAGGTCAAGCTGTCACATATTCAACTTTAGACTTATAGCTGAGTCTAGAAATTTGACATTGATGCCGCAGGTTTATCATCACGATTATTTAAATTTAATTTCTACGCAAAAGTTGGAAGTAGCAGATCAAAAAAATGCTTGTTTAATTTTAAGCAGATTAAAAAATATTTTTTAGTAACCTCTGTACTCAGTGTGGAGCTTGAAATTATGGCTTCCCAGATCAAGTCACAGGCCTCCCCCCTCAAGTGAGCCAGTCAGGCATCCCCAGGTTTTATTTTTTTCATTCCAGTATAGTTAACATACAGTGTAATATGAGTTTCAGGCGTACAATACAGGGATTCAACACTTCCATACATCACCCCATGCTCATCACAAGTGTGCTCCTTAATCCCCCTCCCCCTCCCTCTGGTAACCATCAGTTCTCTATGGTTAAGAGTCTGTTTCTTGCTTTGTCTCTCTCTCTCTCTTTTTTTTTTTTTTGCTCATTTTTGTTTCTTTTATTTTTAAGATTCTATTTATTTATTTGACAGAGATCACAAGTAGGCAGAGAGGCAGGCAGAGAAAGGGAAGCAGGCCCCCTGCTGAGCAGACAGCCCGAAGCGGGGCTCGATCCCAGGACCCTGAGATCATGACCTGAGCCGAAGGCAGAGGCTTAACTCACTGAGCCGCCCAGGCGCCCCTCATTTTTGTTTCTTAAACATCAGTGGAGTCATATGGTATTTGTCTTTCTCTAATTTTGATTATTCTCCAGCTCCATTCATGTCAGTGCAAATGGCAAAATTTCATTCTTTAAAAAAAAAAGAGAGAGATTTTATTTCTTTATTTCACACACAGAGAGAGAGAGACAGCCAGAGAGGGAACACAAGCAGGGAGAGTGGGAGAGGGAGAAGCAGGCTCCCCGCCGAGCAGGGAGCCCATGCGGGAGGGCCTCCATCCAGGACCCTGGGATCATGACCTGAGCCACCCAGGGGCCCCAGATTTTATTCTTTTTTTATGGCTGAAGAATATTCCATTGTATTTATATGTTACACACACACACACACACACACACACACACACACACACACCCGGCACTTCTCTATCCATTCCTCAGTCGATGGACACTTGGCCCGCTTCCATATCTTGGCTACTGTAGATAATGCTGCTGTAAGCATAGGGGTGCACGTATCCCTTTGAATTAGTGTTTTTGTATTCTTTGGGTAAATGCCCAGCAGTGCGATTGCTGGGTCATAGGGGAGCTCTATTTCCAACTTTTTGAGGACCCCCCTGTCCTGTTTTCCAGAGTGGCTGCACCAGCTTGCATTCCCACCAACAGTGGAGGAGGGGTCCCCTTTCTCTGCATCCTCGCCAACACCTGCTGTCTCCCGTGTTGTTTTTAGCCATTCTGACAGGTGTGAAGACATGCTTTCTGCTTAGAGCTTTACTCTTCTCATATCACCACTGCTATTTCAGCAGAAGCATGAAGAAGCGGTGGAAATGCTGGCAGTGGCCAAGCTCCCTCGGTGCGGCGGCCCCTCAAACTTTCCTTACCCAGCCCGGGACCAGCAGCACACCTTACTGTCATGGTCTGGAAGTTTCCTCAGAGAATGGGACTACGAACACGCGCTGCCCTGCTTTTGGTCTCTGTGTGCGTGTAATGCGTCAGACATCCCACGACAGCGGAATCCTCTTGGTTCTGAACGAAAAGACACATCCGTGGGACTCGGTTTCTAAGTTTACCTCAAAGTAAACTTCAAACCACGAAGTATTTTTCTCAAACAGCTGTTTCTCAAACAGCCGTGATAACTGGTGTCCAGTATTTCAGGCTGTCTGCAGTTCTGGACTTGTGATTTTTATGAAGGGCTAATTGTAATTTTGTTTTCGTACATCGGACTAGTATTTTACTTAGAGATCAACAAGGCGGTCATGTAAATGAGGTGTGGTTAAGAGGCAAAATCATCCGAGCGGTCTATATTAAATGAAGTCACTGTCTAAACAGCAACAAAACGGCACGCAGCTTGTGAGACTCCATTAAGGAAAAGCTAGTATCTAAGAATACTGGCTAATACTCACAAGGGGCACATTTAAAAGTCTCTTCCTACTCCCCAAGCCCCGGCTTTGCTCAAATGAATTAAGAGCACTTTTGGGCATTCCTTTGAAATGGTGGGTTTACTTAAAGATTCACATTATTTGAGAAAGGCATATTCAGAAAACCTGCTAACTCCTACCAGGTCTCCAAGCCTCAGAATACCCAAATTATTGATACCAGAAAAATAATTTCTCTTAAAAGGAAGAGGCAGTGGCTTCCAAATGGACCAGATTTGGCCCCCTGGGGCTTCAGAAAGAGCCCAGGGTTATTATCACGGAAGGAGAGAAACAGAGAACTTTGCAAGAAATTACTCCAAATTTGCCCTGTCAGGTTTCTTTTGTAGAAAGCAGGAATAACTTCAAATATCTTGTGAATATTGCAAGGCCGGTAAGATCTTGCTCTCCTAATGTGGAGTTTTCTGAGTTTACTCCTACGCAAGACACTCAAGACAGCAGGGCACTCGTGCCCTGTGAAGGCATCCGTCCCTCCTGGTTCATGCCTTCTGATGGGATACGTTATTGGATATTTACAGAAGCAACATAGTCTTAAGGAACATCAAGGGTAGACTGTCATGTAATTGTTGGGCTTTGCTGTGCTTAAAACCCACCCCTTGGATTGTTGTTCTTTTGCTACCAGGACATGTTGCCTCACAAAAACCTCCATCATCAGGACAAGTAAGACCCAGCTACTTAAGAAACGGGTGACTGTGTGTGTGTGGATGACGCTTAAGTCTGTCAATATCACCTCTGAGATCATTTACCGTTTGACAGCTATTTGTGATGTTTGCTTCCAGGGTGTTCATATAGAAAGAGCACGAGTATTTCCTATCCATCAAATTAATGAGGAGAGCAAATTTAGAAAGGAAACAGCTTCCTTCTAACGGTCTTGGGAGTTCACCTGTGTTGTAATGTGTTCCCACCATTGAGTATGGAAGGGAAGCTGCAGCCCACCCCTCAAGAAACCAATCCTCCAATAAAGGGAATGTGTAAATGCTTCTGGCTTATACCTTTAAAGGGAACAAGAGTTTGGTCTGCCACTTTTTTGTATTTACCTTTCTTTAGCTCTTATGGATTTGTCCTTGGTGAAAATGTCCAGATTTTTTTTTAAGATTTTATTTATTTGACAGAGAGAGAGAGAGAGAGAGAGAGTGAGAGAGAGCGCAAGTAGGCAGAGAGGCAGGCAGAGACACAGGGGGAAGCAGGCTTCCTGCTGAGCAGAGAGCCTGATGCGGGGCTCCATCCCAGGACCCTGAGACCATGACCTGAGCCGAAGGCAGAGGCTTAACCCACTGGGCCACCCAGGTGCCCTGAAAATCCCGAGATTTTGAGAAATCCCAGACATCAACCACTAAATTCTCAGCCTTGGCTTGAAATACAAGGACTCTTTTTTTTTTTTTGGTCTGAAAAGGACAATAATTACACTTACAGACGGTATAATGAAAAAGCACCAATGCAGTTTATTTTTATGCTTCTACTTCACGAGAGTCACTTCTTAATGCTACAGCAGAAGTCAATTCACCAATACTTAATTTGGAAAGCACAATCAAGAAAGACTCCAATTCTTATTGGGACTACACAACTCAGCACAGTACTAGGCACCATGTATCTAGAACAAAAAACTGAAGTATGCATGATACAAGTAGATCTTGAACTCCAGGGGACCCATGAACCTCTGAAAAGTGTATACAAAAAAAGCTGTGTAGTGTGTGCACACATTTTTCTGGGGAAAGGTCCCACGACTACACTCAGCTTCTCAAGGGGCCCCCACAGTACACTGGAGAATTCTAATCTCCTCCGTATTTCCAGTACCGGAAGCTGGGACCTCCGGGAGTCGACTTTCGCACATCGCAGAGTCCGTTTTTGCCGCAAGGGGGTGGGAAAGAAAACAAGTGAAAGTAGCTCACAAGGACTAGGCAGGGAACAACTCCAGAGTGTTATTTACCTTGTAAGTTTAGTAACATGTTCTGGGGTAGTGAGGAAAACGGGGATTAAGTGCTGACGGAAGCTGGAAGCAAGAAGACTCCTACGAGCTTTAGCTTGATCAAGTCCTCACAAACACTACACTTTAGTATGAAGAAAGCAACAGCAAGAATTTAAAATGCAACGTAACGCAAGTCCAGTTCTCCAGTTTCAGCATATTAACAACTTGTTTTTATTTTGGAATTATCACAAACTTCAATCAGAATACTTTAAAAAATATTATTCTGCATGCGTTTAACAAATCTGACAAAGGACGAGTACCCAGCTGACTTGCATTATACTAGGAAGTTTTACCTGAACGGCCAATTAACACAGATTTAAGATCACCAAGTACAGGTAACAGTGAAAACTTCAATGCGTTATTCTGCTGGTTTCCTACCACTAGGCACACGTTCATGTAGCACTACTAGCAATGACCCCGGAGCGCGGGCTGAACGCGGATGGAGGAAGCTCCCTACAAAGCAAGTTGAAGGGATTAAATGTCTTCGACGTCGTCGTCGCTGCTGAGGACGAAGCTGCTGCCCGTGGACAGGGGCCCTTCATCTTTCGCATTCCCCACGCCCCTCACTGTCCCTCTCTCGTCAGAGTCGTCGAACAGCTTCTCGCTGGAATCCTCGTCGTCAAACAGCTTCCCGTTGGAATCGTCTTCTTCGAACATCTTCTCGTCCACCTCTTCATCTTCCTTTACCTCGACTCCTTCCTCGTCTTCTTTGTCGTCTGAGTCTTCAAACATCTTCTCATCAGCTTCTTCGAGCCCCTTTTCATCTGCGTAGTCTTCGTCCTCTTTTTCGTCTGACTCGTCATCGAACACCTTTTCGTACGTGTCTTCCCCTTCTTCCTTGTCATCGGACTCTTCGTCAAACTCTCTCTCGGAGACGTCCTCCTCGAACACTCTTTCGGAGCTGCTATCTCCAAATTCTGACTTGTCAGAGTCATTGTCGTCGAACTCCCGATCAAGAAGGTTTTCGCCGAACTCCCTGTCGGAGCCCTCCTCCTCAAAATCCTTCTCCAGGCCGTTCTCTTCAAACTCTTTCTCGGAGCCCTCTTCGAACTGCTTTTCAGAGCAGTCATCTTCTTCGGATTCCCTTTCTGAGTCGTCTTCATCAGACTCCTTTTGGGGGCTCTCCTCCCCTTCGTACTCTTTGCTGGGGCCATCTTGGTCAGATTCCTTTTCAAGGCCATTCTCTTCATAATCACTTTTGAGCTTCTTCTTTTTGGATTCCTGTTCGGGGCCGTTCTCTTTAGCCTCCGTTTTAGGACTACCCTCTTCAAACTCTTTCGCAGGACTGCCTTCTCCAGGCTCTCTCTCAGGGTAGTCGTCTTCACGCTCTCTCTTGGGGCAGCCTTCCTCGGACTCTGTCTTGACGCCACCTTCTTCAGGTTCTTTCTGGGGGCAGCCTTCTTCAGCCTCTTTCTCGGGGCCACTTTCTTTGGCATCTTTCTCAGAAGCATCGCCTTCTAATTCTCCTCCATCTTCGGTTTTTTCAAACTTCTTTTCATCGATAGGTTCTTCGAATGCCATTTCATTGGCGGCTTCTTGTGCATTCATTTTCGATGTACTAGGGTGCTCTGAAAAATGCCTTACTCTAGAAGGCCCTGCCCTTTCCGAAGCACAAACCGAATTTGAACGCCGAAGGCCTCTGCTGGCCTCGGGAGCATTGAGGAAAGCCTCCCATCCTCTCAGCCTCTCCTCCCTTTCCCTTGTGGTCTCTTCCACCTGCGGAGAAACGGGAATTGCCATTAAGGTAAGTTCTGGGCACAAAGAAGTAATCTCTCTACATCCTTTTTTTTTTTTTTTTAAAGATTTTATTTATTTATTCGACAAAGAGAGATCACAAGTAGGCAGAGAGCCAGGCAGAGAGGGAAGCAGGCTCCCCACCAAGGAGAGAGCCCGATGTGGGGCTCGATCCCAGGACCCTAGGATCATGACCTGAGCCGAAGGCAGAGGCTTTAACCCTCTGAGCCACCCAGGCGCCCCTCTCTACATACTTCTGATACTGACACAAGTGTCCTGATTTCATAAGGCATCTCTTCTTAGGAAATCAGAGCATTTCCTTATCTTCAGTTTTCAAAACTTTACGTATCAGTCCACTAGAGCTGGTCTTAAGATCATTTAAAAAATGCCCGGGTGTCTGGGTGGCTCAAGTGGGTTAAACCCTCTGCCTTCAGGTCAGGTCATGATCTCAGGGTCCTGGGAGCGAGCCCCACATCAGGCCCCACATCGGGCTCTCTGCTCAGCGGGGAGCCTGCTTCCCTTCCTCTCTCTCTGCCTGCCTCTCTGCCTACTTGTGATCTCTGTCTGTCAAATAAATAAATTTTTTAAAAAATGCCCAATACTACAGTCCTGCAGAAATGTTTCACCAGTGAAAAAGTTAACACTGGAACTCTCTCCGTGCTTCACTTATAAGTTAAAAGACTGAAACATTTTTCTTTCTATGCTCTGAACACAAAGTATAATTCAGAAGTACTGTTACATTAAATAGATTGCACTGAACCCAAAATTTATTTTGAAGGACCATTAGATCAGTGTTTTTCAGTAATGATTCAATCTATGTGCCCTTGACAGTTTCAGAATTTACCTGGTAATCTGTAGTTCCATCCCACGCCTGGGCAGTGATTTGACGGCCCCCGAACCACCTTCCGTCAAGAGTCTGGATACAATAATCAGCTTCCTCTGGATCCCTGAAGGACACAGAGGCCACACCATCTGGGTGTCTCTAGAAAGGGAGGAAAAAGAAGGAATGAATGAGAAAATAAAACATACACATCTGACAAAACCGGTACGCAGGAGTGTTCTTTCTGATGATTTAAGCTTAAAGGTTTTATGTATGAAGCCATTCTTCCTTTGTACACCAGCCAGCGACTTGAAGCTAGCTGCTTCTTTTCTCTTCAAGATTTTATTTACTTATTTGAAAGAGAGAGAGAGAGGAAGAGCACATGAGCAGGGGGAGGGACTGAGGGAGAAGGAGACTCCCCGCTGAGTAGGGAGCCTGATGCAGAGCTTGATCCCAGGACCCGGCAACCATGACCCAAGCAGAAGGCAGTCACTTAACGGACTGAGCCACCCAGGCGCCCCAAAGCTAGCTGCTTCTTTAGCTTAATCTTGTTTAGCAAGAACCAAGCATGGCGACCTCGGAAATGCTTCTGCTGACAACACCGCCTAAAGAGAAGCAAGATGGTATAGTTGTTAATGAGTGTGAACTGTCCAGTCAAATAGCCCTGGGTTTAAATTCTGGCTCTGTGCCACTTAACAGCGGAATGACCTTGAGCAAGGAGCTCACTCAATCTCTAAAACCTCCAGCTTCCTGATCTGTAAAATGGGTATAATAGTATGCACCTACCTCAAACGATCGTGAGGATTAAAGGAGGTAACACACACAGTAGCTCATATGCAATCAATACATGGCGACTCTTTTCATTATTATGTGTTGATCTTGGAAGTACAAAGAGTAGGAACGGGAACAGACAAATATCTTGCTTGATTGTTGTTCTTCAAACATGGAGGAGGAGAATAATTCACAAAGGTGGGGAAAGGTGGGCCAACAGGGAACCACAAGGTCTCACACGTCTTTCTCGTACTTCCTTTCACCCGATCGTATACTCCAGAGTGATAGTAACGGGAAATCACCGAGGCATACCGAGTCTACCAAGGCCCTGCCTTCCGATCCACGTTCATCTAATTATTGCTAACAGAGGACTACCACAAGATAGCAGACCTACCATACAAAAACATGAATCCAAAGTCGGGGACATACTGCCACCTGGGAAGAACTTATCAATTGGAAAGAACAATAGCTTAGGGATCATTTGTCTAAGCCACAAACTTACATCAAAGAGAAGGAGCTTCCTAATTTGTCCAAACTTTGAACACTCTACTCGAAGGTCTTCTCTGATTTCATTCAGCACCAATGGATCATCCTGCAAACATACACACGATTAAAACAGATCTGCCCCCTTCTTTAAATATAAACCCTGAGAAATCAAATTTCTTGCTTTGACAAACCAGCGTACAGAAAAAGGTTTTACTTAAAAGTAGTTACTCTTATCTGCGGGCTCCAAAATTTTAAAAAGTCAAAACCAAATGACGTCAGATCACCAAGGCTGCAGCCGCTGCTACAGGGGTGGCCCTGCTTCCAGCTGGAGGGAACGGCTAAGCATGGCTAAGCATGGGGGGCAGCGGCGGGACCGTGCTGGAGCAGACGGGAGGGGAGCCGGAGGGAGGAGGGCTGGAAATCCCAAAGAACAGCAGCTGTAAGCGCGGGAAAAAGGTCCTCCGGCACATACAAAGTCAGACGCTGCCAATTCCTGTTCTGCACAGGCATCGTGACTGTACTGACCAGAGAGCTCTCCGCTTTGGGTTTTGCATGGATTCCTATTTACAGAAACGCTGTAATGGGGAGACATCTATCCCTTGCATTGACTAAGTGTTCTAAGATAGTTCTTTGTGCTTCCAAGATTCTATTTTAACTCACAGGGTAAACCTCCCTTTTAAGGATTCCTGTTCATCTCATCTCCTACCACACTGCAACAGAACCACACAAATAAAGAGCTGCTAATAAGCACACAATACATTCCTGGGGCGCCTGGGGGGCTCAGTCCATTAAGCGTCCCTTTGGCTCAGGCTGTGATCTCAGGGTCCTGGGGTCAAGCCCCATGTTGGGCTCCCTGCTCAGCAGGGAGTCTGCTTCTCCCTCTCCCTCGGCACCCGCCCCCTCCCCAACTCCTGCTTGTGTGCTCGCTCGCTCTCAAATGAATAAAATCTTTTAAAAAATACATTCTTGGGGCCCCTGGGTGGCTCAGCGGGTTAAGCCTCTGCCTTCGGCTCAGGTCATGATCCCAGGTCCCTGGGATCGAGCCCCGCATTGGGCTCTCTGCTCAGCAGGGAGCCTGCTTCCTCCTCTCTCTCTCTGCCTGCCTCTCTGCCTACTTGTGATCTCTGTCAAATAAAAAAAAAATCTTAAAAAAAACTTTAAAAAAAATTAAAAAATAAAAAAAATAAAAAATACATTCTTAAGCTGTTGATTTCTTGCAACTGTGAGTCTATTAGGAGCATTCAAATGCTGTTGCTTCTGGTGGTCCTGGGTTTGGGTGGACTCTCTGACCCACAACAAAAGGACTTCAGATCACCTGGAGGAATTAGCCTGTCTCTCTGCAAGTCCCAGTGCATGAAAAGGGCTCACAAAACGTTACATTAGCGACCTGAATTGCAACTACACACACATATAAACAAAACATCCTACATATGAACTTCTACTGGAGTAGACTTATGCTTTTTAGGAAACATTTAACTTCATCTTGCTCATAGGTTTTTATTTTCCTCACCAACTAAAGAAGAACTGCAAAGAACAACAAAAAAGTGCCTTTTCCCTCCTAAAGTTCTCTCAAAAAGCAAAAATAAAGAGCTGGCAGGCAGATACTGACATCAAATTTAAAATAAAAGAGAATCCTAGAAATCGGAGCCTTCTAAAAGTACAGCTGGGTTGCCCCCACTTATAAAATCTCATTTTGGAGAAGATGCTGTTGAGAGGAATGGGAACTGGAGCATAAAAGGCATGTGGTGGCCTTGAGGGGTGTGTGTGTGTGTGGGGGGGGGGGTCAGCTGCTATCAGACTGTGTGCTTTGCGAAGGCAGGAATTTGGTCTAAATGTTTCATCTGCCTCACAGAACCCAGCACAGGTGTTTCCACATGGTGAATAGTCAATAAAAAGCTTTTTTAGAGTTAGAAAAAACCACTCCAAATACCTTAACTTTATTCACCAAGGGAAATCAGTATTATAGTAAAAACATACAAAATACTATTTCAAAATATTTAACAAATTTAAGTGTGATTCCATTGTGTGTAGGGGGGGCGCACCACTCACTCTATTTCTGTAGCAAAGTCTCAGCACTTTTTCTACAAGGATATCAGATTTTAGCCAAAATCTTCCTACACTTCCGTTTTCATTTATACCAGCTTGAAAAGCTAATACAGCGTCACTGCTGTGTAGTAGCCTGAAGCTTAACGATAATAATCCCCTCCTCTAGGAAAACTCTTTAACATAGCTAATAATGGAAAATTTTTGAACATAACATTTGGCAAGCAACAGACTTGAGATGAAAATCAGAGAGATGCATCGAAACTTTCTTGCTCAACACTCCTAATTTTTTTGGCGGGGGGTGGTGGTGGTCTGTTTTCCCAGAAGAAATAAACCATATTTCTCATTCCTTTCCAATCTAAACTTACACTGGCCACGACGGTGGCCACGAACCACATGTGGCCACTGAGCACTTAAAATGTGGCTAGTTCCCATTCAGGTGTGTTCCAAGTGTGACACGAACACCAGATTTTGAAGATTTAGTACCAGAAGTTTAACAATGTAACTCGTTAGTATTTTTTATCACATGTTAAAATTAAAAATATTTTGGTTATATTGGGTTAAATAAAGTTCATTATTAAGAGTTATTTCCCCTATTTTGTGTTCTAGTTAAACTGCGGCTCCTGGAAAAATCTAAGCTACGCGTGTGGCTCACATTGGGTTTGTTGGCCAGTGCTGGTGTGGAGAATGAGAAACTCACACCTGCAACACACAGTTTTGGTTCATTCACTCCTAGTACTCAAACTGGCCAAGTATGCAGTTCTACTTACTTATTTTTTAAAGTTTATTGATTTTTTACAGTAATGTCTGTATCCCGCGTGGGGCTTGAACCCACAAACCCGAGATCAAGCATCATACACTCTACTGCCCAAGACAGCCAGGCACCCCCAGGCATTCCTTTTTAAATAAGGCTTTGAATTAAATATTGAAAACCCTCTGAAGTTACCTTAAAAATATTAGCCTTTGCATTGTTCACCCTGATAACCAAAGAGTATTTTTAGCTATTTTGCTTCTCACGCTGGTCAACTGTTTGTGGGGTGAAAATACATTGCACCTGCCCCCTAAAATCTAGTTTCTTTCTGACACCCCGGGAACCCGACAAGTCTGTTTCTGCTTTCACATGGAATCTTTAGTCCAGTCAAACACTCCCCTCAAAACGTCCAGTAGCACATTTTCTGGCCTCACACCCGTACAAGTCCTACAGCGTCTACACCAGCGGTGTCCAACAGAACTTACTGCGGTAACAAATACGGATCCGCATTATCGGATACAAAGGACTGGCAGGACTGAGGAATTCCATTCAAGCTTTCTTTCATTTCGGTTACATTTAAATAACCACATGCGGCCGGAGTCTACTCTACTGGACAGTCACTACGCTGGACAGATTTATACTGACGCACTTTGAAGTTCAGGTCCGCAGAGACCAGGAACAAAAACCAAGCACTTTCTCTTTCTCCCTCTGCCCTCCCCCGGGCTCACGAGCACGCTCGCTCTCTCTTCTAAAGCAAATAAATCAACCTTTAAAAAAAAAACAAACCCAAAACCACCCAACGCATGACAAATCCCTCTGTCTGCCAGGCTCTCATGGAGCTGGCAGACCGCACAAGGGCAGGCAGACAGGCGGACAGAGACAGCACCCGAAATGATGTCCTTCATTTGCAAAGATGCTCAAGAGACAACGTGTTATCCAAGGAGTGAGGCAAAGGACTCTGCCTCGTAACAGGGCTCTTGTGCAATCATTCTTTCACTTTTTCTTCATATAAATATTGAGGGTCTGTAAAATAAATACGTATTGAGGGTCTACTGTATACCAGGCAGAATTCTAACCGCTGCGAATCCAACAGCAAACGAGGGGACGGACCCCTGGCTCTCACGGAGCTCACATTCTAGCAGAGGAGAGCCGGTTATTTCGGGTAATGATAAACGTTATGAACAGGTTTTCAAACTGGTATAAATGAAAATAGAAGTGTAAGAGGACTTAGGCTCAACAGGTAATTTAAAGGCTCTGTAACTCCAAGGTGAAGTTTACACGAAAAACAGTTAAGAGCGTTTGAAAAAAGAACAAAGAGGTTACAAGCGTGAACCTTCTATCCTTAAAGCGATCCACTGCAGGAATTTGTTGGGGTCAAAATAAAGTGAAGGTGGCTTTCCGGAGGAAAGGATGTTCGTGAAGCTTGGGAAAACGAAGTCTGCACAATGTAATCGCCAGATTCAGGTTACGTGGTCAATGAGCAAGGCAGGGGGCAAAACACACATACCTAATTATGCAACAGACTTCTACTTACCGAGGCTCCAGATCATTCGCCTTAAGTTTGCATTAACATTCACATTCGAGCATTGCAAGTATGGAACGCATGCATCAAGGATGTTAAGTCATAGACGTTAATAGGTCATGTAATTTTGAAAAAGGCAGTTATTTACGTGGCAGATAAAATGAGATGAACTGTAAGAAATCCGGACCTGCAGCTAGCGGACCAGACACCCTGATCCAGTTACAAACTCCTCTCAAATCCCTGCCTAGCAGGGGGAATGTTTCAAAGACTGTTTCAAGAGTCTTCAGAATTCTGCCCAGGAGGGACATCCAATGTTACAAATTGACCACATATCTCTCTCCAGGGACCTCGAGATACGCAGACCCCATGGGTACACCGAGAACCCAGGGTACACCCTGAACCCTATCATATCACTACTGGCCCGGACAAGCTCTACAGACCACTCCGGGGTCCTCTCTGAAGGCGCTACAATGAAACTGGTGTTCTCACTGTTTCCATGCACAGAAGGACTAAGAGGGGGCTTCAGGTGCAACCAGATCATTTGTAAACCTGGAGTGGTACAGTACGAAATTGTTTTTTTCTCATGTGTTCTCTTTACGGTTACTTGTTGCCTTTCTCTATCTCGAGTGTAGCTGGTGATCGTTACTTTCAGATTCCAGGCAGAGAATAAAGCCTTGTTTTTCCACAAATGCAGCCATGGGTCTGTGGGAAACACCGACCAGAGTAAGAGGCAGGAGGCAGCGCAAGGCACCACGGCGGCGGTCTAGGCCTTGTATACCTCCCGCACCCCCGAGCACCTCGTTCTGCTGTCACTTTCACTTGCTGCTCTTAGTAAGAAGTTTACACGGACAGTAAGTATCATGAAGTCCTCCCGACAGCCACGAAAACACTATGTACAAGTCAGGTCTCGAAAAGCCACCATCACCATTTAAATATCGGGAGTCGCTATTTAAATGGTGAACCCGAGGGGTTTTTTTGTTGTTGTTGTTTGTTTTTTGTTTTAAGGATCAGATTTATAGTCCCAAAGTGAAGTTCCCATTTGCAAGTGGGAAATGACTCCCCACCGAAACCAGCCTGTCCTTGGGGAAATGCACTCAACATCCACAAGCAGTGCCCAGAAATCGTTCAGTGATCATGTTTTTATAATGATTTCCTCAAGTCGCTGCCACATGCAGCCAGAGTGTGGGCATTAAATGGTGTTCCCTGGGGAACTAGAAGGACACTCTGACGGACTCTTACTTCGCTCTATTTTCCTACCTTGCCAGCTATGTGGTTGTGTAGGATTGGGGCAGGAGCAACATGGGGGCGAGGCAAGCTTTGGGCTCCCTTGAAAGAAAGCACATCAACATTTCCATCAGCGGGAATATCACCTCCTACCTCAAAATCCATCGGATGGAACATATTTTTGATGATGACGACTCGCTCGTGGCGCATTCGGGATGGGCCAGCCCGTCTCTCAGGTCTCCAGTCCAACTGCCTGATGTGATAAAGCAGGAACAAGAAACTCAATTTTGTTTCATCTTGTGGGAGAGGAGAAAAGGAGCTGCTACAATCCTCCTTTATCGAGTACTTAATGATACTAATTATTTGATTCCAAAATACCCGTATGTAGGTTAGTCCCAGTTCCCACTGGGAGACTTTTTGAAGTAGTACAGTGATGGGCGGCTCAAAGACGGACCCAGGGTCTGAAATCCCCGGAGTGGATCTTTTCTCGGAACTGCAGTCTGGTTACAAACATTCTAATAAGACTCTTACAGCAAAGTGCCAATTATTTAGTATTTCTGTCTGTCTGGTATGCACGACTACACTTTGAGGGCAAAAAGTAAGTTCAAAATTGTATTGGTTTTTAGGCATTTTATGATCACACTGAAGTATGTAAAACTACCCTGTTACGCAATCTTAAATTTTACTGGACAGGTGTTTATATAAAATTGGTAGGGATCTAGTCTAACTATCCCTGTAAAAACTACAGGCAATCACAACTCAACTCTTGTGTGATTGCTGTATCTTTGGTTTGAGCAGTGTTAGAAATGTTCTCAGAACCCACTCTGATAAAAGAAAGGACTTAATGCTTTAGCTCCCAGGGGAGCAGCTGTCAATCCACATCAAAAACGAACGAAGGGCTCTGCTACACAAGCCTAAACTATTCTATTTAGTCTGATGTTCGACTTCTTCCAAAGAGATGGCTCTCTCATCTCACTGAAGCCTGTGCGGTATTAGGAGTAAATGCCCCAGAAAAGGGAAAAAAACTTGCCATTGCCAGATCATTCTACAGTACAGATAACTGAAGGTTTCTGATGATCTAATGAAATTCTTTGAAAATAATATATACATACATCTGATGGAAAAGAACTAGGTAGGGGGCTATACCAAAGACATACTCTAGGATATTTATATGAAATCTTTCAAAAAGGGAAAAACGACACAAACTTCTGTTGCAGAGACAGCTTTTTCTTGTAGTCTTTGCACTTCTTCTTCTTCTTTGAGGCATCGTATTCCCCCTTCAGCTGAAACTTGGCCACTTCAACATGTAATTTGTAGCCTCTAATTTCATCTTCATCCAAAAGTTTTAATGCGAGATCCACAGATTCCCTCTTTGTAAAGGTAAAATGAGAGAGTCAGGAATTTACATGCTGCAATGAAACTCTGGGAGGTTTTTTTGGACGAACGAGACTATACAGACAATAAAGATTTCATCATAACTACCTCCTTTGAGATAAAGAACTCTAGTTTGCCTTATCAGGAAACCTGCACTCTAGACACAGCTGTCCTCAACCAGCTTTGTGAACCTGGCAAGTTATTCAATTTCTTCGTAAAATGGGAAGAGAAATGCCTTCTTTGCAGGGTTCTTGACAAAATCAAATGGAAGAATGCACATAAAGGATAGGGACTGGCATACAGCAGGTGCTCAGTAAATTACATTATTACTGAATAGTTAGTACTGCCTCTTGGAGTCTCAATTTCTCAAGGAGGCAGATGGACTTGTGTGATTTCTAAGGTACATTCCAGTTTTAAAATTCTAAAGTATTCCTTCTTAAAAGACTAGATGACTCAAAGAACTGGGGATAGCACAGCCAGCCTTTCATTGCTTTGTTCACCTATTAAAATGTAGGTCTGTGACACAATGTGAAGATGATTATCTGACGACTTGTATATTAAATACATTTGTGGATTCTGTCAGCCCTATGCAGAGTCAAAGATCTGAGGACCTGAGGAAAACAAAAAATAACTGAACTTAACTGCACAATATGGATCTTAGAACAACTGTGTATCTTTAAGAGATTGTATTTAGAGAGAGACAGTGGATGCCCGTGAGCATGTGAGCGTGAGTGGGTGGGGGGGAGGAGAGGAGGAGGGGGGGGAGGGAAGGGGGGGAAGTGGGGGGAAGAGCAGAGGGGGAGAAAGAGGGAAGACTCCACACGGAGCACAGAGCCCAACGCGGGGCTCCATCTCACAACCCTGAAATCATGACCTGATCTGAAACCAAGGGTCAGATGTTTAATCGACTGAGCCACCCAGGTGTCCCTTAGTTCTATTTTTTGGGAACTTAATTCACTGGTTGGCCAATCTTGTACTTTTTATCAACTTACTCAAAACTCCATTTTTTCCTCTTTAAAAAAGTAGAAAATCCAATCAAACTGCCTAAGAATCTGTTCACAGATTTTTAATAACCCTTGAAGAACATGTAAAACTCTCAACTCTCCTTCGGCCATACTCATGGATGGGCCCATTCACATTCAAGAACCAGATTCAAAAGCTAACTTCCAAAGAGCTGTTGGCTTTACCCTACCCCTTTCTGATTTCACCGAAATGCTGTACCCTCAACAACACACCTGTGGCGTTGGTCCTGTTGTTTAGTAAGTTTGATTTTACTTTGTAATTATCTTCACCTTCCATGACATAGGTATACATCATCGTTGTGCACATTTCTCCTGCATTCTACGATAACGCATAAAACATACCCCTAAGGGGAGAAAGGTTCTGGAAACGGTGCCTATCTTTGACTGAGCTTTCCCCGTGCAATTAACGGATGGGGCCATGAACACCTCAAGTTCTGCAAATTTCTATTAATACCGATCTCTCTTCTCTCCCATTCCAAATACATTTCAAAGAGCAGGCACGGCTATCCTCTCCTTCACAGCTGAATTCAAGGCTCAGAAAACATTTTTGTAAAGGGCCAGTTAGTATTTTAGGCTTTGCGGGCCATGTGGTATGCGCTGAAACACAAAAGCAGCCCCCGACGAACAAGTCAAGGAACGAAGGAATGTTGCCGCGTTTGATAAAACCATATTTACAAAAATAAGCAGCAGGCTAGAGTTTGCCGAATCCCGGTCTCATTCATTCCAGTGGGTAAATGAAATGTTACCGGCTTTCTTTTCTTTGTGGATTTTTAAAATGTGTTCTGAGTCAATTATATACGACAGAGTCCTAAAGAGATCTCTGCGGTGAGAATTCTTTCAAGACAAAAGAAGCACTTCAGGCACATAACTTACATAATACCTTGGCCTGAGAACGTATTTTCTTACTACGAATAAATAACCTCACGAATGCGATACACACTGGCACAATCTGAAATTTTAGTTTTCTTCGCATCCCGTTCTGTGTAGTTCTTTCTTGGTTATCATTTATACGAAATTATAGCCCTGATTCCTGAGTTATAAATGGAAATACAAAAAACGTATCTGACCACATAACTGACCTTCAAATAACAGCAAAGACCATCTCCTTTAAGATTTCCTTGATTATCTTTGTACAGTTTGACCTTAAATTCTTCCGTTTGAGGATCTCTCATAATAATGCCAAACTTGGACATGAGCTGTATAAATTCATCCACTGTAATGTCTGGAGGCAAACCTGTAACATTAGGGAGAAAATCACAAAGGCATGTACAGTAACTGTGTAGGTTACTTAAGCATTTTACCAATTAGAAATCTACAATTTAGATGAGCTCAAATCTGATTTTCTAAATGCCTATAAAAAATCTCACACCTAGAGAACTGAAGAAATGTCATGTTTTAATGTGTTCAAGTATACACTAAAATCATGTTTTGCGGGCTGCCTGGGTGGCTCAGTCATTAAGCATCTGCCTTCGGCTCAGGTCACGATCCCGGGGTCCTGGGATAGAGTCCTGTGTCAGGTTCTCTGCTTAGCGGAAAGCTGGCTTCTCCCTCTCCCACTCCCCCTGCTTGTGATCCCTCTCTCGCTGTGTCTCTCTCTCTCAAATAAGTAAATGAAATCTTTAAAAAATATCGTGTTCTGCTTAAGCCTTCTACCACTATAGGGGCAGACTGCCCTAAGTTACCTACAGCAGACAGAAAGGATGGCATACAAAATTGTATGCTTGTCATGTTTCTTAGTTTTGTAATAAAAATGCAAATGTCAACTGCTGAATGAAAAAAAAAAAGGGCACAATGATAAAAAACAGATTTTAGAGAAGTTGAAAAGTATAAACCACTTCATGAAAAATCTCAAACCATCAAGTATTTTCTACTCTAAATCTGTTTAAAAGAGGTGGGAGGGGCGCCTGGCTGGCTCAGTTGGTAGAGCACAACTCTTGGTCTACGGGTGGTGAGTTCACACCCCATGGTGGGTGTGGAGCCTACTTAAAATAAACAAATAAAAACTTAAAAGTGCACATACCAGACACATATACATTTGTATTTCTGTCTTCTTCAACATGAAACCATCCTAAAAATCAAAATTAAAAAAGAAAACACATGCAAGAAAAGGTTAAGAGTCACATTATGAAATCTTGACAATGCAGCAGTTTCTTGAAACTTCCAGGACTTTTCTTACCCTTAGAACAAGAGAGACTAACTCAAATCACTGTCCAGCTTTCAAAGTATTTGGATCTTTGGACATTAGATTAGTTTCAAAGCCCTGTCTACAAAAGGATGGCTAGTTATCCTGGTTCTTTATGATTCTGGTACTACCTTAAAAAGAAAAAAAACCTCATCTTTGCACTGACTTTAGGCCCTGCATGTGTAAGTTGCTTCTGACTCCAATCTACTGTGTTAGACATGGCCAAGCTGAGGCAAAACTGCCTTGAGTTCAATTTAATTAAGCTTTAAAAATATAAGAAAATTATCTTACAAACAGAACTTTTGATAACAGCTCTATTTTGCAAAGGAAAAAACTGAGGCACAGAACTGAAACAGCCTACCCAATGCCCACAAGTTAGTGTGAGAGTCACTATATGAACCCAAATAATATTTAAAAACCCCTCATCTTATGGTTCCTCCAACCTACTATAATTTTCCAAACAGTAACCAAATATACACATACTAACATTTAAAATTTTCACATTCCTGTTTTTCAAGCTAAATCCACTTGCCTGATTCGGCCTTTCTCTTTTCTCCCCTCTTTTTGGGATCACTGGGTTCAGGGGTTTTTCTTTGTGGAGGCTCTTCTGCAGTCCTAGCACTGACTTCTTGTACATCTGCGGTAGAGCTAGATGCCCCATCGTTAGAAAAGCCATAATTGGCCTGATATGTAGCAATGAAATCCTCAGTGATCTAAACAAAAAATTCAATACACACACAGATAACAGAAATTCAAAAATGATTTCTTCCCATAAAAAGTTTACACAGTGTTAAATTTCAGCATATTTGTTTATACAACTGAACACAGAAGTGCTTCTGCAAATAACGGTTGTAGTAAATGGTGTAAATGCCAGAGTAGTCACCTTATGTGAAAAATGTGCATAAAATGATTAAAAAAAATAAGAAATGGGTATTTGGGTTATCAGCACAAAATTTTAAGATACTACTGGCATTTTAAGTGATGTTGGCACGTTTTCTTGTTGCTTCATTTATAAATCACTGCCTCTCTACAGTCTACCTGACTACCTGACTAAGGCTACAAGTACATACAATAAAGGAAATACCAGATAACAATAAAACAGAACAAAAACCAACAGTCAACTAATAATCTAATACCAGCACCAATTTTTCTTTTGCATAGAGATACACAAAAGTATACACACACTAAATATTTGATTATCTACAGGCAGACAGCTCGCAGAACTGATCTGGTAAAGAGACGGGGGCTAACAACTGTAAAACTAATGTTTATTTTAACTCCATCACTAATTAAAATCACACTATCATTTAGTGTCAGAAGAAACTAAGAACGAATTCAACTCAACATCTATATTCCTGGCTTTTAGGGGGAAAAAAAATAAAGCACAGTTGCACAATGAAAGAAATAGAGGAGTTCTTCCTTCATTCTGGTCAATGTTACGTGCACACACAGGAGTGGGGAAAATTTTAAACTCACAGTTCCAAGAGGTATGGGCTTCTATAATATAAAAAGATAACAGTCACAAATCAATCCATTATCAGACTACTGTTAAAGGTACTCAGAAACCAAATGTGCTCTGAAGCTGGCACGACCAGTACAAGCAAAATCATAAATTTAACAACGTGGAGGGAATGGAAAATAAAAATGGAAACACAATGGAAAATAAAAAACTTGAAATAAATAATTTTAAGGGTAGCCAACGAATTACACAATGGAGACACGGTTTATGTTACCAGCTTTCAAGTCCGTTAGTGTGCTCCTAGTACCTTTTTCCACCCACATGAGACTTTGATTAACAGGGTACTTTTACCCCAAAGTTTACAGAACCAAGTTAACACCAGTTACTTTACTTTGAAGCTGAAATAAAATACTTAACAATTTCCAAGCGCTCTAAACAAATATACATGGATCTTTTCCACCCCTATTCTGCGCCTGTGGTTACATGGTTAAAACACACATGCCTAGGGACAAAATTTGATAGGAAAGAGAGGTGCAAGACAAAGTTCAGTCCCTAAAGAGATATACACCGCTACTTTCTTTCAAACCGAGAAGCTGCCTTTTGCACAAGGTACGTAAGCTAAACAAATAGCAGAATTCCTAGGGTAAGTGAGGTTGGCTATCTGAGATTAACAGCTACTAAATTTGCTCCTGGTGTTTTTCCTCTTTGCAATAAAAAGCAGTCACCGGTGCAATAACCAACTGTGACCTTCACAGACAAAATTAACAAGGCATAGAAAAGACTTAAGAATTAAACCGCATTTAAGACATCTCTGTAAAGATTTACGTTTCTCTATACATCGGTTCTGCAACAGAAACAACAAAAAGAAACGTCACTATCCATGGGGCTCTAACTCAGGACCTCAGCAAAGAAAACGGAAAAGGGGCGCCTCGCGAGGCTGGCCAGGCGGGCCCGCGCTGCAGTGGCGCCCGTGCCCCTCTCCTACCTTGGGGAACCAAGCCTTCTTGTCCAGGTCCCACTCATAGGGGGTGTCAGCCGGCTGCTGCCCGAAAGAATCGGGTTCTCCAGTGGGATCCTTCTGGGTGTCGCCGTCCTTGGCGTCGCCGTACAATTCTTGCATTCGCAACTGCTCATCAAACTCGTCGTTCCCATCCAAGTTGTTGCCGCTCATGTTGCCGACTTAGGCAAGGGACAGGCTTTGCGCGAGCAAAGAGGAGCACTGAGGCCGAGATGCAGCCGGAGGCTAACAGAGAAAGGGAGGTTAGCCGCACTCGGCCCGCGTCCCGCCGCCCCCCGGCACGCCTCCCAGCGGCGCCCCAGCAGCCCCCGGGAGGTCGGGGCCGCCCGGCGCCCGCGCCGCCCCCCGCTCCGCCCGCCCTCCCACCGCGCGCGCGCGCGCGCCGCAGCTTGCAGCCCCACCGCGCCGCCGCCCACCTGGCTCGCTCCACCGGGCCTCGGCGCAGCGGCTCGACCCAAGGCGTGGCGGGAGCGCGCACGCGCGCCGCCGCCGCCGCCGACCGGGTTTGAGACGCCTTCAGCCCCCGCGGTTCCCGCGGTCCCCACGGCCTTCGCGCCAACGTCAGGAGATTGCTGGAAAACTGAGGCCCGCTCAGGCTGACGCAGTCGCCATTGTCGGCACGTCGCGACGTCGCGGGTCGCGCCGACACGCCTCCGGTGGCGTCAACAAGCGCCGACGCTGGCAGGCGGGCGGGCGGTGCTGGGTCCTATGGGCGGGGCGTCGGGGGGCGGCGCGCGGCGGTCGCGCGCCGGTGTCGCGCGCCCGTGTCACGCGCCGTAGCCCACCCGGACTCCGGGGCGGGGCGGGGCGGGGCGGGGGCGGCGCGGGGGCCGGCGGGGCCTGGGGACCTTGGGTTCCGCGGGGGCTGCGGCGGGTGGCAGCCGGGGGCGTGGGAATGATTCCACTCGGCGGGCGCCATCTTGGGGGAGTGGATGGGGCGGGCGGGATGGGTTTGTGTTCCTGAGAAAAAGCTGGGCCTCCTTTCCCCGTTCCGCATGGGAACCGCTTGTTCTTTATGATTTCCCTAGGATCGGCGCTGGCTCTTGGTCACGTTCTTGGCCTAAGCTCCTAGCACAGGGTGTGGTGTCTAGTGCGTATTGGGTGAGTGAGTGAGTGAGTGAGTGAATGAATGAATGAATGAACGAACGATGGGTGGGAACCAACCTTATTTTCCCAGCCTCAGGCCCCTCCTTTATCTCTCTGGTACCTTCTCAGGCTGGAGATCAACTCTGGAAAGACAGGGAATGGGGGGGGGGGGCAGCAGCTGCCTTCCTCTTGAACACCATGATTCAGAGGTGCTCAGGCTCCAAACCTGAAACGTAAAACCTCCAAGTATCTAAGCACCAGCTTTACTGGCCCAGTAACTTCGGGTTTTTTGTCTTTCTTTTAGAAAAGCCCAGAATATTTTTCCTCTATGCAGCTTTTTCCCAAATTACATATTTATCGTAGAAAATAAAGAGTTTTGTAATTTTTATTTTTTATCGGGCAGATAATTTATTGAGCAACCAAGTGCCAGGGTCTGTGCTAGGCTCTGGAGAGCCAGCCGTCAAGAAAACGGGCACCGCTTAAGGGAGACACACTTGTTTATGTACATGATTTTTTTTTAAAAGATTTTATTTATTTATTTATTTGTCAGGGAGAGAGGGAGAGAGAGCGAGTGAGCACAGGCAGACAGAGAGGCAGGCAGAGGCAGAGGGAGAAGCAGGCTCCCTGCCGAGCAAGGAGCCCGATGTGGGACTCGATCCCAGGATGCTGTGATCATGACCTGAGCCGAAGGCAGCCGCTTCACCACCTGAGCAACCCAGGCGGCCCTATGTACATGATTCTTCTCCATACTTGTTGCACAAAAAAAAAAAACGTTTTAAAGTTTTTGTTAATTCCTTTAAAATTAACGATAGTAAACCCATTATGTATAAAGGTAAAATTTTAAATTTAAACCAGATTTGAGGGTGGGGGAAACTTTACCAGAAGAAAGTTCTGCAATTCCAGTGACCTTTGCTTCTAAATATAGCAGTTGCATATGGGCTCTAGAAAATCTTAACTCCCCAAATACCAGCTGTGAGAATATGGTTTCAACCCTAACAGTGGTTTTTAGCTTGGGTTTGGGTTTCTTTTTTAAATTCCATTTCTTTTTCGTGAAGTTTTTGTTCTGTTGCAGGCTTTCAGAGAATTGAACTTGCATGCATTTTTATAATATAGATAACATGAGTTTTATTAGGCTCGCTTATTTAAGCATTGCTAAGTATTTCTTCCTGGGTCCCAAAATAGTGTACAGCTGTTTTCTGCAATGTGTTCCTGGGCTCCCATTTCATTCCTGGGTGAGTTCACAGCATAGGTGATAATATGCTACACAGCCCTACTACTGCACGTGACCCGTCGAGTGCCTGCTGTATCCACAGTCCCCTCTGAACACGTCACCAAAAAGGTTCCTTATGCCTGGGTCCCATGTGACCTAGCCACCGTGGCCCACAGGCTGCCCAGAGGCCCGTGAGGTGACCTGATAGGGTAGCTCTGCATTCTAGACCGAATTGGCCTATATGGGCCAATAAACCACCTTTCCCCAGGGACAGGAATGAGTATGGAGTGGGCGGGGACCTGGTCAGAGTGCCACAGAGGCAGGAAGGCCCACGTAGAGAAGGTAATAAGCAGAGCAGGTCCCTGCTTTGGGGAAGTTCCCCAGGGGTGAGAGGAGAAGCTGAGGCAGTGACAGGGGTCATTGAGTCATCATAATAGTGGAGCAGTAGAGTTGGGAGCTAAGCACACTTATACCTACAGTGGCACTCTGTTTGGCCATGAGACCTGACAGTTGTTTTATCAGTGCTATTGTCTCTGTGACGCCTGGTTCCTGTGTGTTCTGGTTCCTGTGTGTTCTTATTTCCCTAACATTTCTAACTCATAGAATGAACTCCCTGGTAACAGGTAATCTGCAAGCATCTCTGTCTTTGTCACCTGTCTTTTTCAAGAGTTTTTGCAAGTCACGGAAACACTCAAGGCAACAAGCAAAAAGTTATATATTTATTATTCTAATGGTCTCCCAGGATGGCGCCTGAAATGCCCGGATGGGAATGTACATGGGTCTCATGAGGCGCTGCGGGACCCAGGAAGCCCAACCAGTTCTCAGGACCTAGACAGCCAGCTTCTCTCTGAATATCTTCATCTTTCTCTCTTCAACCTCTGTTAAGGGCAATAAGTGCTATACTCCTGGCTAATAGGCCATGGCCTTCTTGGTGGATAAAAATACATCATCTTGTGGCGCCTGGGTGGTTCAGTCATTGGGTGTCTGTCTTTGGCTCAGGTCATGATCCCTGGGTCCTGGGATCGAGTCCTGCATCTGGCTCCCTGTTCAGCTGGAAGCCTGCTTCTCCCTCTCCCACTTCCCCTGCTTGTGTTCCCTTTCTCGCTGTGTCTGTCTCTGTCAAATAAATAAAATCTTTAAAAAAAATAAATATACATTAACTTGTAAAAGCAGAGACTCCTTGAGCAAAGAAGTCTCCTATCTGGCTTAGGAACTCTGGAAGATTACTGAACTATACCAAACTAGATTTTTTTGTCCCCTGTTCAGGAATTTTCCTGTGCCCAGTTCCTGTAATCTCAACACTTAGCGGAAACAAAAGAAACTACTTTTGACAAAAAGATTGATGGATCCCTGACCTAAAATGGTTGAAACCACAGAAATTCTTTGAACCTAAACTTGCTACTTTCAGTGGCTATGCTAGTGTTAAAATGTTTCCTGGCACTTTCAACTTCAATGACGGAGACTTACCCATTGCCCAGTTTGGCTATATCTAAATATGTGATTTTTGTTTTCCTGCTTTGTAGCATATTATTATGGTCCTTTATTCGAAGTCTGGGGTCAGGGCAGACCCTGAGCAAGATTAGGAAGTATACAGAATTTGTTTTTCAGGCACCTACCTTTTCTCCATTTAGGACACTCTCCAAAGAAATGCAGTCTTCCATAGTCACATTTCTGGAATAATAGTCACACCACAATAGGTAGTGTGAAAGAGATTGTGGATATTGGGGCCTAGTTATAAGGTTGGCTCCAATTAGGATCATCTGTTGAGAAAAAAAAAAAAAAGAGAGACCACCCCCCTCCAAAAAACAAAACAAAATGAAACCATGGATTTTAATCCCAAATTCCCCAACTCTAGGAGGGGGGCTGATGCCCTATAAAACCATTTAGGGGATTATTTTATGTCAGATCCCCTAAGTCAGAAATTACTAAGAGTGAGCAAAATGAAAGCTCTTTGAGTTCTAGTTTTATCAATTGCTAAACAGCTTTCTTGGCTTTTGTTATCTGCTACTTCTACAAGTTATTTCTAAAATGCTGTGCGTTAAGACGTAGTTTTTATTTGGAGTGAGGAAATAGTGAAATCTCTGGGAGATTCGTGACTTGAAAATAATTTAGGGGCATCTACGTTGGCTGGCCCTTGATTTGCGCTCAGGTCATGATCTCGGGGTCCTGGGATCGTGTTCTGAGTCAGGCTCCAAGCTCAGCAGGGAGTCTGCTTGAGATTCTCTCTCTCTCTTCTCTCTCTCTCTCTCTCTCTCTTCCCCCTCCCCTGCCTCGAGCCCTCCCCCTCCTCCTGCTAGCATGCACACACATGCTCTCTCTCTAAAATAATTTTTTTTAAAAGAAAAGACCTTAAATTTTATTATTAAATTGGGTTCTCATTTATATTCTGTCAGTACTATTGTTTTTAGAAGATAAAGTTACACAAACTCATTTTTAAAGATTTATTTAATATTTATTTGTTTCCCACCACTTATTACAATGTCCAGCCTAACGCTAATACAATATTGGCACCCCGACTTTTGGTAAAACAATTTTACAGAAATGTGAAGTTTAGTGTTAATACGTATTCCTTTTCTGGCCACATCATTAGCAAAAGTTCACAATGACACAAGCAAAACATATACTTTAATTTTCCCCGAGAAAACATTTTCTAAAACCACAAATCTAAATTTGACACATCTATTGACAACAGGTTGTTTGAAATCACAATTATTAAGCTCACAGCATTTAGCAAGTAGGAGTAGAGGATAGAAAATCAGAACCTTCCGTCTGATTTCCAAGGGCAGAGATTAATTAGGTCACACTCTTACAGGACTTAGGCACCCATCGGGTTTAAAGAAGCTAAGCAGAAAGATGATCTGGTACCAACTACACACCCAGATGTTCGGGATCTCATGTGGTATTTCTCCATTTTTTAGAAAGAGGGCACTGCTTACCAGAAAGAAATGGATTTCCTTAAAGGAAAAATTGCAGACACTGGCAGGTTCGCAGGTTTTTCAACAGGGGTCCTTCTCTGGGGCCTTCAAAATGACAATAAACGTGGCCGCTTCGTCTGCCTGTGGATAAGGCGAGTTCTTCACAATGTTTGTGAAAGATAGCTTTGCTCGATTATCAATGGTAGTCAAAAGTAGAATTACATTAAGTCACTAAGTGTTGACCCGGTAAGGCAAACACCCTGCCCCAGATTCTTACTCAGTACTTCATGCTCGCTGACTCCGAAACATTTTCATTGTAATCACAGAGCTTTGCCATGGAATAGAGATGAATGGGAAAGAGCAGTCCAAAACTCCGGCAAAGACTTATTTTTTTAGGACTTAGTTTTTTAAGAAAACTGCAGAAAGTTATGTTGTATCTCTTCTCGATCCCCTTTTCATATGCAAAGTATAATCTCTAGATTTACACCACATAATAAACACGAACACAGTTTTACGCAAATCACAGGAGTATAGGAGAAATTAGAAGCATAGATGTGATGGGAACAAATTCAATTTTACAGAGTCATCTTGTTTATTTCACCTTCTCTCCCATACAACCTCCTGTAGGACCCACTGACATATGGACTTGTCTTTCTACACCTAGTGGGGCTTCGTTTTATGTAGAAAGCCCGATAATGTTAACGTTTGTACGTTGACAAAAAATCACGGTCTGTCTTTTACTTTACAAGATCTCTCACTCAGATTTCAGCACAATTCACAGACAACAAAAATCCTGACACCATACACCTACACACAGCTCAGAGTCAGATACACATGCTGGGAGGAAAAATACCGTTTTTAATTGAAAAGCTAGACTCTGTCATCTTCCCTCTTTGCACTGCACCCAGTGAACAAGGTCACACTAATTTCAGACACCTGCGAGCTTCCAGCGCCTGGGACCCTTCCCATCACAGCCAGGTTGTTAAGGGGGGTATCCGCGGGAGGAGAGTCGGGCAGCTCTGCCTTGCAGCAGAGTAATTGAGCTTTAAAATGCTGCTGGAAGGTTTTGCTCAGCCAGTACAGAGCAAAGGGGTTTACGCAAGAATTGCTGAAAGCCAGAACCCGGGAGAAAATGGTGACAATAAAATGAATGGCGGAGGGGTCCACGTAGGTCTGATAGGTGAAGGAGTGGTAGAGATACAAGAGGTGATTCGGCAACCAGCAGAGAGCAAACAGAGCCACAAGCACCAAGACGGTTTTGGCAATTCTCTTCCGGGATTCGATCTGCAGGGGCGGGGGCGGAGATGAGAAAAATGACCACAAAAACAATCATTTAGCTGGCAGAGATTTTTTAAAAGCTGTTCTCTAGATTTACATAGAAATTTACTGCTAACAGGCTGGATGGAGTCCCTTTGAGCATGCGTCTGAAAGCACTGCTTGGGAGCTGTGGGAAGGCAGCCGGTTCCTATAGAATACAGCTAGTTAATTGGCATGGTAACCCTGGTCTCATTAGCTCTAATGCAGAGACTCCCAGCCGTGGTTTTGAGAGACTCTAGGATGCCTCCAATTAGCTCAAGGAGTGTTGTGGAATTCTTGAGATTTTAATTTAATTAGAAATAGAGATCTCTCTATGCGGTTAGAATATTCTTCCCGGGTTTATGGAAGTTGCCAAGTCGGGACCCCAAATGGTTTATAATCTGTAGGAATTCGGACCATACAGTCAGAGGAATGAAAACCAATGTGTCATCCTATCTACACCTGTGAAAACATTCCTGCCTGTATCCGTTCGCGCAAGAAACGAACGAGGCTAAGTGAAGACATTGCCTACGGTCACAGAGCAAAGAGAACTGTTCACACGGGCATGAAATAGGCCATGTTAGCCTCACAAGCAGCCCTGCTGAACTAACTAAAGGGACTGGTCAAGAGGTCAATGGGAGCCTCTCCCCCCTCCAACCCCCACCCGTGCAAGATAGAACTCCTGGTGGTTTGTTTTTTTTTTTTTTAAACGGAATGGAACAATGTTTTGGCAACATTCTTTTCTTCTGTTCATATTTATGCAAGGAGAGCACACCTGGCTCTTGCAATGGTGAGTCACCGTGTTCTCCGGCCACTGGCACTTACCTTATCCCTTGAGCCCTCCGTTTGCTCCTCTGTGTAAGTGGTTTGCTTTGAATAATGTGAGGGCTGCTCACCAGTTCTAGCATCCTGTGTCTATCATTCTGTTACACTTTCTAAAACAAAAGATGCTTGCCTTCATAGTCTCACCTTGAGTGCTGTTCCTCGCTGCTCCACGGGGTACCCAATTTTGGTTGCTCAAACCAGACTGTCACCCAGTCCCCAGCTGCATTATTACAGATAAGGCAATAGGCTCAGAGAGGTTAAGTAACTTGCCCGAGATTGCTCAGCTAGTATGTGGTAGAACCAGAGTGAAATCGTGGGTCTGACACACTCCCAAGCCTGTGACCCGAACCACAGTACTGTACTGCTATTCCTCACAGGGGCACAAGTAGGAATTTCATTTCTCAATTCATGCAAGAGTCCTGATTAATACATACCTGCTTGCGGGCATGGGTTTGTTCCTCAGTAGGGATATTCAAGGTGCTTTTGTAAAGAGTCCTAGCAATCAGAGAATAATAGACAGAGATAATCGAGAGTGGGATAATATAGAACACCAAGAAACACAGCAGAGAATGTATCTCTTGCATGAGCTTCTCAGAAACGGGATATGAGGTACACGCTTCAAGGGTCATATTTTTGTTGGGATCTTCAAGAGTATATACATTGGAAAATATAGCCTCGGGCAGAGCAATGATCATAGACACAATCCAGACGCAGCCAGCTTTAACACAGGTCTTCAGGATGGCATTGGAGGGCTGCCGCTCCAGTGGCTTCACAACTGCCTTGTACCTAGAAACATATAACCATAGGCAAAAGTCAAAATAAATATCAGAACTGTAGAATCTCAAGGTTAGAAGTGACCTTAGGGGTCCTCCAGTTCTGCCTCCGATCCACCGACTGGAATCAGTCATGGTTTCAAATACACAGTATGTCCCAATATTTGATATTTATACTAATCATCCTTTTCTCTGATTCACTGATAGGAAATAGCTCAGGGTTGCAGTTTTAGAATTTTATGTGTAGATCCTCTATTTAGAATGAATAAATTGTTTTCGGCATGATTTTTGTGTGTGGTTAGGGGGAATTCATTACCTGTGTATTACCTTACTTGTTCTAAAAAACTTCGTTTTGGTATAAGTGACTGATTTTAAACCCAATTCTCCTTCCTTTGCAAGTGAGCAGTCATCAGCCTTCCTAGAAAAGATTTCCCTGAGTTTGTGCAGTGAAGAGAAGAGGGTTAATTTCTTCCCTGTTCATAAGTGCTACTTTGTTACCCAAGCTGCTCTATAGGTAGATTTAGAGCAAGGCAGAGGTGAAACCGTACACCCTATGCCCATGCAAAGGTGCCTCCTTATTCCGACAAATTCACCTTTAAATCTATAGCCTTTAAGTAAATCTGCCCTCAAATAGAATATAAAACCAGCCAAAGCGAATATCCATAAAAGACCCCAGGGAAGATTTTCCTTTTCTCCGATTCCAGAATTTGAAGAAGCTATTGATTACTTACAGGCTTCTCATAGGCTTTTTAAAGCATCACTTTTAACATTTGGAGCCTCAAACTGCACCCCCCCACACTCGGCTTTCACAGTTATTCAACAATAGGAACACAGAAAAATATAGTACTTATAGACTGAAAATATCCTAACGGAGCCTGAATACAAGGACTGCCCGAGGTTCTCACACGCTCTATCAACAGAGCTCTAAAAGTCAACCGGATTAATTTATTTCTCCGAGTTCAAGACTGCCATTGAATGCCTATAGAGACAACAAATACAATTAAGTGATGACATTATACTGAGTTACCAGGCAGCCGAAAACCTCACCGTTTTTCTGCCATTGATTAATTTAATGAATTTCAAATAAATTAAATGCATGCATCTTTTTACCATTCTTCCGGTAGACAGTAATGTATATATGGTCAATTTCACACCTATGCTGATGTTCTAATGCTAACAGTATTGTACCACTAGGCTGCACTAATGTATAAAGCATGAATTGTTTTTCTTTTACACCTGGAACGATTTGCCTTACTTACTTAATAAATAAACGGGGAGGGGGAGAACATCGTTTAGAATTCTTTCAAGCAAACAATTACACTTCAAAGAGAATACATTATTCCTAAAGCATACAATTTCTGCCTTTCCTCCGATGCTAACACAGGAATCTTAACATTCTTACAACAACTTTTATTTTCAATTACCCCCCCTCCGATTTTCTAATATTACATCCAGCTTATAGACTGTAAGAAAGCAGAATAGTAGCTCGTGAATGCTAAGTAGAAGCTTTCCTTTCTTTTTTTCTTTTTTCTTTTCTTTTCTTTCTTCTTCTTTTTTTGCCTAATTTCACATCCTGGCAAATAAAACTGAGAAAAGAAACCCACCTGTCAGCGCTGAGAATTGTTAACGTGAACACTGATACACCAACAGAAGTGAGCCGGATAAAAGAAAGCACCTTACAGCCAATTCTCCCGAACAGCCATCCTTCTGCAAGGTAGTGGGTTGCATCCACAGGCACACAAGTTAGCAGAAGTAGCAGATCTCCGAAAGCCAGGCTGGTGATGAAAATATTTGGAACGGTTTGCATGGATTTGGTCTTGAAAAAGACTTTGATGAGAATAGCATTTCCAAGGATGCCCACTGAAATGATCACAGCATAAGTGATGTAGATGGCACACAAAGCTTCTATTCCTGGAGAGTTGTCTCCGGTCCGTCCTTTATTTGTGGTATCATTGGGAACGAGAGAGCTTGATGATTCTGTGTCATTTGTGATTGGAATTAAAGTCTCATTAGGTGACTGAGGCTGTCTTTGAGACATTTCTTCTGAAGACTCTGCCTTTAATATTTCTTCTGCTCAGTTTAAATGTAGTTGATTGTCACGTCTAATGCCTACGTCTAGTAACGAGATGGTAGAACAGAGCAGAATGGCAAGCAAATTCAAGACACCCGGATACGCCTTTCCTTCAGTTGTTCTGTGTCTCCCAGCATGCTTGGCTAAATGCTTGCCGATCTGGCATTGAAGGGTGGGAGGTGGAGGAGTTTTATTGGCGTTTCCGTGACAGAGGGAGGGGGGTTTGGGAAATGCTCTGCAGTTGCTTGTTCTTCCCTGTTGGGGAATCCTATGAGTAACTAGTCATCATCAAATACCCCCTATTGTTTATTAGAATCACCCTGTCTCCTTGTCTGCCCATGAAAATCTATACAGGTCTTGTCCGTTTTTTCCCCGAACTCATTCAAGTCTCTGCCATCAGAAGATGGTCTAATGCATTTTCCTTTACCTGGTGAATAAGTATGTGTGTCTCCTGAAGCGCAAACTTGAATCCACTCCTCTAGATTTAATATCAGAGAGGCGCTGAAGCAACAAATCATTCACACTTTGACAGGGCTGATGTCACTCCCGAGGAGGAATAATTCAGGTGACCCTAGGCTTATCACCTTGCTCTGACACGGTAATTCCCCACTCTGTGCCCGTTACCCAGGCCGCACTGCAGAATTAGCGAAGCAACCCTTAAGAGACAAAAAATCCAGGCAAACCACCAGTTGCTTTGCCTCTAAATGTCCCAGTCAAGCAGTTTTTACTGTTTGGTTGTCTGTCTGAACGCCATATACATTTTGAAATGCTGTTTCAGGGTTCTCTCCTCAGCAGTGGCTAAAATGAACCTGCTTTGTTCCAAAACAAAGTAAGACAGGACCCTGCCTGGAGGTCCCCACACAAAAGGGCTTCTAAGAATGAAAGTCATGCTTTTCAAATGAAGGAATGCTGTAGGTTACTCCAGAGGTGACGGTGAAGTAGATGATGTTTGCAGCAAGTGGAGGAAGGAGAAAAGTAAGGAAATCCCTTTAGCAGCGGCAAGAAAAGTCCCTTGTTGTAGAGAATGTAAGTATGTGATTTCTGTGCTTGTCTGGGGGGTGGGGGGGGGTCACCTGGGGGAGAGAGAAGCCAGCAGTCTGAAGGCATTTAATAATATAGCCTGCTTTGAGATAATCCCTGAAGTGATCAAATTTAAAGGATGATCTCCCAGCTAGGAGAAACTCTGTGTAGTGAGGTTTTTCATAAACACGTCCATATCAGAGTTAGTCTGGGAAGTGAAATGAAAAACAGCCAAGTATTTGGAGGAGCAAGGAAGGTTTACTCTTTCTACCTGACAGAGCACGTGCGGTCAATGCTACGGGAAAGGAAATGGGATGAAATGCATCAGTTATTTTGGTTCATTCGACCCCTCCCCCCAAAGCCACGCCCATCCCCCCCCCTTTGTGAACCGACACCCTCCTCCACCCCGCCTGAATTACTCCTCAGCCAAATAGCTGTTCTTGATGGAAATGGGGAGGGGAAGTGTTTGAATCAACCCAACTCCTTTAGCTTTTAAGTATCCACACAAATAATTCCATGCACTGGGCTGGCTCTTTAAAATCATCTCTCCAGAAAACGACTGTCTTATTCAGCTCCTATCCTGTTCTCGCAAGCCAATGATAAAATCTCTCTGGGATTCCTGTGTGTCATGTAGCAAAGAGCAAACAGTATCTTCCAATTCACACCTCGGCGGATGGCCACACAGCACTGTTTCGTAAGAAACAAACTCTTGCGCATGAGTTCCAAAATTATCTGAATTCCAGAGATCTCGGGCATGCTTTCATGAGGCTGCGGCCCCCCAGCGAGCCTTTCTTCCTCCGTTCCTCCTGGGCAGGGGACAGCAGGGGTGTGGGGCTGCTGCTGGAACATGGGTGTTCTTGGATCTCTGGAATTCCAAAATTCCAGAATATCAGAGATGGAAGTGAACTTTCTCAGGGGCAGAAATGAGGTTCTAGAGGGGCGGGGAAGAATTTCAGGCAAGGTCACATAAGTTACTCAGTAGCAGAGCTGAGATGAAACAGGTTCTCTTTGAATTCTGAGAGGTTAAAAATCAGCGACGAGAGCAGACAACACTCAGTTCCTGACAGTTACCCATATTTGCTCATTTGGCATCAGGGACTTGGGTTTTCTGCGTGTTCTGTTATCCAAGGGACAAGGGGTTTCCAGGCTAACAAGCAAATGATGATAGGTATAGATAATTTCAATGCATTTGCCTCTCTCTCTACTTATTTTACCTTATAACTCACCCATGAAACATAAAGTCTAGTTAATTGTTCCTAGTTAAAGTTGCAGGTCACTTAGTCTAGGCAGAAGGATGAAATCCTTTGTTGCTCATGTTTAACACAAGATTGGTCAGTATTATTATGCCAGTTTTTCAAAACCAACTGCTCCTTAGAGATTAAGCAATCGTAATATGATCTTAATGTAGCCTTTTAACTCCAAGTTAAGTGTTTGATATTGAGCAAATAAACTACCAGTTCTCTGAGGTTGGGTTTCCTGGTTGGGTCCCATTCAGTTAGTGTTGCTAAAATCTTTTTTTAAGAATTTAAAGAGCTGGGGCTCTAAGGGGGCTACAAAGCCCCTCTCTGCTTCTGAGTTGGGGGTGGTGGAGAGGGATTAGAAAGCAGTTGCTGGAGAGAAGCTGCAGATTTGGTGCCAACCTTCTCAGCCATCAGTGAAGCAGAGCAGTGGTTCCCAAAGTGGTTCCCAAAGTCGTTCACAAAGCCTTGTGCACGAATTACCAGGAAAGCTTATCAGAGCAGATCGCTGAATCTCACCTCCAGAGATTCTGACTTGGGTAGGTCTGCGATGGGGCCCCAACATTTGTATTGTGTTTTTTTTTTTTTTTCAGATTTTATTTTGATTTTTTAAAAGATTTTATTTTAAAGTCATCTCTATCTACACCCAGCATGGGGCTTGAACTCCTAACCCCATGATCGAGAGTCACACGCTCTACCACTGAGCCAGCCAGGTGCCCCCAAATCTTTGTTTTTTTTTTAAGTAAGCTCTACCCCCAATTAGGGGTTCGAACTCACAACCCCAAGATGAAGAGCTGCATGCCGGACTGACTGAGCCAGACAGGTGCCCCAAACATTCGCGTTTCTAGCAAGTTCCCAGGCAATACCGATGCTGTTGGTCAGGGACTACACTCTGAGAACCACTGATTCAGGATGAGAGTAATCCAGCTGTTGAAGAGAAGCATGGCTTTTCCTGATATTAAGATCAAAAATATATTTCTGTAGTTCTTCATTAGAGGCAAGGAAATTCTGTGAGGTGATGAATACTTCAAACATGGTGCGTATATCTCTCAGTCCCTGGTGAGCCTTATTTCCAAGTCACCCAAGGGGCTTGGGGTGATCTTTCCAACGGGAGAAAGATGAAGTGATTAAGCTTTTTGCCTGCAACTCAAAGACAGTTTGTATATTTGAGAACTGACGAATGAATAAAAGACCAGAACTCTCAAACTCTCAAGTCTCTAGTTACAGAGGTTCCTTTAAAAAAAAAAAAGGTCTTATGCCAGAAAACAGGATGAATTTCTTTGTTATTAACTAACTGGGCTAGATCAATTGTGAGACGACACAATTTAACTTGTGGGCGTATTTGGATCTATATAATAGTGATTCCTGTTGTCACTGTTCTCTGTTCTCCCTCATAATTTCTTGCTTCAAAACTTTATACCAGTAGAGTTTCACTATTTCCAGGGGAGACTGCTATTCAGAATGACCTCTGCAGAGACCAGGGAGAATAAAAAAACAACTATGCAAAGAGTAGAAATGCCAATCGACTCTTTTAAGTGGAATTTTTTGTTTAAAGCCAATTTTTGTTACGATTAAACTTAATAGCTCCCTAAAAGCGCGCGTCCCGGTCACCGTACTTGTCCACGCATGCGTGCCCGATAGTGTGTGCTATGGTCTGTGTGGAGTTCCACAATTACACGAGATCGAGGTGGTTTTGCATCAGATAAAATGTTTGGATTTCCTAAATATTGAGGTATCAATTATGAAGTAAACAACATTATCTCTTAGTGCATTTCTACGTCCCTTGTCAGTAATTCCCCTTTTCTGAAAATTCTCTTGCATCACCCTAACCATGTGTCCTGTCCCCACAGGGCTTAGTTTCAGCCTCCTACAGATTAATCCCTGCCACGATGCTTCAGATCAATGGAGACCATACATTTACCCTTTGGCCCCACAGTTCCATTCCTATGTGTCTACCCAAGATAAATTAATAGCTGTGTCCACCAAAAGACTTGTATGCAAATGCGCATGGAAGCATTGTTCAGAAAAATCAACCGGGAACAACCTAAACGTCCATCACTTAGCAATGAATAAACAAAATGGGGCTTCTCCCCACAGTGGAATACTACTCAGCAAAAAAAAAAAAAAAAAAAAAAAGAACAAACTATTTTTTTAATCCAGTTCATTGGTTATCAAGTTTATTTTTTTTCTGAGACATAAATATTAGCATTTTGTGTCTATTTAGTTAGCACTGGGAATCCCTTTCACGATCTGTAATTTGTAGTGGGAATTGTTCTAAAGAAGAATGATGACTTGCAAAATTAGAAATTGCAGATTACCAGAAACACAAAGGATTAAATGTTCCCCTCTCAACTTCACTGTACGATTGGAGTAGCTTGAGGAAGCTGGTTTTCCTGCATATTAACACTGAACTTTTCTGAGTTCAGACTGCTCACTAATCCCAAGTGAGAACAAGCTATCCATACAGGTCACAGCATGAATGAGCCTCCAATGTACAAAATGCAAGACACCACATCCTCCCTTTGATTCCTTCATACGAAATTTCTAGAAAAGGCCAAACACTAGTCATGGAAGGCGCGTCCGTGATTGCTGGGTTTGGAGGTCGGAGTAATGGCGACTGCTAAAGAGCACAAGGGAAAATTGGGGCGTAATGGAAGTGTTCTAAAATGACGTGGTGAGCATAGTCACATGGTTGTTTAAATCTAGTAAACTCCAACTGTACACTTAAAATGGATGGCGTTTACTCCAGTCGTACAGTGAAGCCGAGAGGGGAACAATGAAATGCATGTGGTGGCAAATGTTAATTAGGCTTTTTTTTTTTTTTTGCTTTTTTATTTTTATTTTTATGTTTTTAAGATTTTATTTATTTGGGGCACCTGGGTGGCTCAGTGAGTTAAAGCCTCTGCCTTCGACCCAGGTCATGAACGCAGGGTCCTGGGATCGAGCCCCACATCGGGCTCTCCGCCTGGCGGGGAGCCTGCTTCCTCCTCTCTCTCTGCCTGCCTCCCTGCCTACTTGTGATCTCTGTCAAATAAATAAGTAAAATCTTTTTTTTTAAGATTTTGTTTATTTATCTGACACCCAGAGAGAGAGAGAGAGAGAATGAGCATGAGTTGGGGGACAGAGGGAGAGAGAGAGAGGGACTCTTAAGCAGACTCCTCATTGAGCACAGAGCCAGACCCGGACCTCGTTCTCATGACCCTGAGATCATGACCTTAACTGAAATCAAGAATCAGACGCTTCACCGAAGACCGAGTCACCTAGGTGCGCCCCCACCCCCCCTCACCACGGTTCCCCCAAGTTACCAGGCTGCTGAGTATGTCTGAAACCCAGCAGGGGTCACAACTTTGGCTCAAACTAGAACCCACGTCACAGGTGAGGTAGAAAGTAAAGTCTATCACGGTTCAGAGGGGAGAGAGATCACATCCAGCTGGGGAGACTCTGAAGGATTTCAGCAGGTAGAGAGAGGGGACAGGAAAGAAGTCTTGCAGAAACACAAACAGCGAAGACACAGGGGTGGGAGGGTTCGGGGAATAAACAGTCCATTTTGGCAGAAGTGTGGTCGTGAATAGGGAAGCAAGGCGGAATAATCCTGGCAAGGCAGGTTGAGATTAACCTGCAGAAAACACCTGAAGGCACATGGCCCCTCTCCATGATCTCAGACCAGAAACCCCAGGACATTCTCATAGATTTCGGCTGGCACTGTGGGAGTACAGCATCCACATTATGCTTCTGGCTAGGCTGTGCAGTTGGGAAAATTCAAGTGTGTATCTGGATTATCTTGGCTTCTTTCAAAACATACAAGGTATACCTTGTGCCGCATGAGAAGCCCTGACCCGTGCCCACGGGGTAAACCCTGGCAGATGGCTTGTGTCCCTGGAATCATTTCTGAGCATCCCCTGCCTGTACCTCGTCTTATCTTTGACCACGCTGTCTCCTTACTTGGTCTTAAATTCGAGTCTTGTTTTGCTTTTCCAGTTGCCCGTTCTCTGGGTCCACTCAGGACCCACAGGGCTTGTGAGGGTAACAGTGAGGAGCTGGAAATGAAGAGGAGCTTCAAAGGGGGTTCCTAAGGCCACTCCCATTTATAAAAAGGCCTGTTTGCTGGAGCTGATGAAAGAACCTATATAATGGCGGTGAAAAGTGTTCTGGCTAAAATAAAAGTCATTCCTGCATTCAAATATATAGAGCAGTTGGGCATCTGGGTGGCTCAGTGGGTTAAACCTCTGCCTTCAGCTTGGGTCATGATCTCAGGGTCCTGGGACTGAGCCCCACATCAGACTCTCTGCTCAGCAGGGAGCCTGCTTCCCTCTTTCCCTGTGCCTGCCTCTCTGCCTGCTTGTGACCTGTCAAATAAATAAAATCTTTAAAAAAAAATGTACAGAGCAGAATATGCATTTCCTTTGCCTTCTTATTTGGTCACAACAAGCCTTATGTTAGGTGGCTTGATCTGAAGTGGAACCATAGCCACCATGTATTTGAGCACTGTGCCTACTGTATGCTGGGTGCTATAAAATATTCCTACTGTATACCTACAGCATACTGGGTACTATTGTATGCTATATGCCTTCTATATGCTGGGTGCTATAAAATATGACTACTGTATACCGAGTGCTTCTGTATGCTATATGTCTACTATATGCTGGGTGCTATAAAATATGTCTACTGTATACCTACTGTATACTGGGTGCTACTATATGGTATATGCCTACTGTATGCTGGGTGCTGCAAAATATGTTATCTAATTTAATCCAGAGCCAGCTTGGAGAGGTAGAGGATACGCTTTTGCATTTCATTGGTGAAGAAACTAAGGCTCATAAGGTCAAGAAATTTGCTTAAGGTCACACACAGTGGTAAGTGGAAGAGTCAGAATTCAAATCCAGAACCTGCTAGTATAAAGGTCTGTTTTCTTTTTAAAGATTTGTTTATTTATTTATTTGACAGACAAAGATCACAAGCAGGCAGAGAGGCAGGCAGAGAAAGAGGGGGAAGCAGGCTCCCCGCTGAGCAGAGAGCCAGATGTGGGGCTTGATCCCAGCACCCTGAGATCATGACCTGAGCCCAAGGCAGAGGCTTAACCCTCTGAGCCACCCAGGCACCCCTGTTTTCTTTTTATTCATCTACAAGGCCAGACAGAAAAGTAAGAAGCATAACTATCAGGTGGAAACAAGACAAAATCAGAAGCAAGAAGTGCAGGCTGGTCACAGCTGGGTCTGGGCTAGAGCTTCCCTTTTCTGGGCAGACACATGGTACACAGTACAGGGACAGGTGTGGCTGTTTAAAAGGCCTAGGATCCTACTTTTTGAGTAGTGACCTAAATGGTCTTCAACTGAGATTCCTTTGGCACCATCTTGGGACCCTGCCCTTCCCCCACCCCATCCCTTGTGAGCAGCTTTGACGAGTTGGATCTGGCCTGGTTTCTCTGATTTGGGCTCATATTTGGGGGAACAAGTGGATAATAAAAAAACAGCTAGAGCTTCTTAACTGATTCTAGGAGAAAGGAGAGTGTGCATGTCAGAGAATATGGAATACATAAAAGGGGGATGGTGATCCAGAGCTTGTTTAGGGAATCTTCCAGAATCTCACAGTAACATTTCGAACCTGTGAGTCATCCATCTCTACCTACCCTTTATTTGATAATTATCAAGAGAAAGATTTGGACAGGCTTACCTCAATAAGCAAGAAAAGTCTCAAAAACACAACCTAGTCTTACACTTAAAGCAGCTAGAAAAAAAAAAAACAGCAAATAAAGCCTAAAGCCAGCAGAAGAAGGAAATAATAAAGATTGGAGCTGAAGTAAGTGATATAGAAACAAACAAACAAACAAAAAACAGTAGAAGGGATTAATGAAACTAAGAATAGGTTCTTCAAAAGAATTTAACAAAATTGATAGACCTGTGGCTAGACTTATCAAAAAGAGAAGAGAAAAGACCCAAACAGATAAAATCACAAATGAAAGAGGAGCGATCACAACCAACCCCACAGAAATACAATTGTAAGAGAGTACTGTGAAAAATTATATGCCAACAAACTGAGCAACTTGGAAGAAATGGACAAATTCCTAGAAACCTACAAACTACCAATACTGAAACAGGAAGAAATAGAAAATTTGAATAGACCCATAACCAGCAAAGAAATTGAATCAGTAATCAAAAATCTCCCAAAAAACAAAAGTTCTGGGCCAGATGGATTCCCTGGGGAATTCTACCAGACATTTATTTTATTTATTTTTTTAAAGATTTATTTATTTATTTGACAGGCAGAGATCACAAGCAGGCAGAGAGGTAGAGGAGGAAGCAGGCTCCCCGCTGAGCAGAGAGACCGATGCGGGGCTTGATTCCAGGACCCTGAGATCTTGACCTGAGCCAAAGGCAGAGGCTTTAACCCACTGAGCCATCCAGGCGTCCCCTACCAGACATTTAAAGAAGAGTTAATACCTAGTACCTATTCTTCTCAAACTGTTTAAGAAATAGAAATGGAAGGAAAACTTCCAAACCCATTCTACCAAGCCAGCATTACCTTGATTTCAAAATTAGACAAAGACCCCACTAAAAAGGAGAATTATAGGCCAATATCCCTGATGAACATGGATTCTCAATAAAATACTAGCGAGGGCACCTGGGATGCTCAGTTGGTTAGACGACTGCCTTCGGCTCAGGTCATGATCCTGGAGTCCCGGGATCGAGTCCTGCATCGGGCTCCCAGCTCCCTGGGGAGCCTGCTACGCCCTCCAATCTTCTCCCCTCTCATGCTCTCTCTCACTCTCTCTCTCAAATGGATAAATAAAATCTTAAAAGATAAAAACAAAATAAAATACTAGCGAATCAATTTCAACAGTACATTAAAAGAATTATTCATCATGATCAAGTGGGATTTATTCCTGGGCTGCAGGGTGGCTCAATATTTGCAAACCGATCAACATGATACACCATATTAATAAAAGAAAGCATGAGAACCATATCATCATGTCAATAGATGCAGCAAAAGCATTTGCCAAAATACAGCATCCTTTCTTGACAAAAACCCTCAACATAGTAGGATAGATGGAACATACCTCAGCATCAAAAAGGCCATATATGAAAGACCCACAGCTAATACCATCCGCAATGGGGGAAAATCTGATAGCTTCTCCTCTGTGGTCAGGCACAAGACAGGAATGCCCACTCTCACCTTTACTACTTAACATAGTGCTGGAAGTCTTAGCCTCAGCAATCAGACAACAAAAAGAAAGAATGAAAGAGAGAGAGAGGAAGGAAGGAAGCAAGGAAAGAAGGAAGGAAGGAATAAAGACGGGCACATGGGTGGCTTAGTCACTAGGTGTCTGACTTCAGCTCAGGTGATGATCCCAGGGTCCTGGGATGGAGTCCCGAGTCAGGCTCCCTGCTGGGCAGGGAGAGTGCTTCTCCTTCTCCATCTGCTTGCTGCTCCCCCTGCTTGTGTTCTGTCCCTCTCTCTCTCAAATAAATAAAATCTAAAAAAGGAAAAGAAAAGAAAATTGCATGTTTTAGTTCCAAGGAAGGAAGAAAATGCACCCAAATTGGCAAGGAAGAATTCAAACTTTCACTATTTGCAGACAACATGACACTCTATGCAGAAAACCTGAAAGACTCCACCGAAAAATTGGTAGAACAGATACATGAGTTCAGCAAAGTTGCAGGATATAAAAGTCAATGTGCAGAAATCTGTTGCCTTTCTATATACCAATAATGAAGTGGCAGAAAAAGAAATCAAGGAATCAATCCTATTTGCTTTTTCAACCAGTAAGATACCTAGGAGTAAACCTAACTAAAGAGAAAGAAGATCTATTCTTTGAAAACTATAGGTTACTTATGAAAGAAATTGAAGAGAACGTAAAGAACTTGAAAAACATTCCGCGCCCTTGGACTAGAAAAACAAACATTGTTAAAATGTCTATACTACCCAAAGCAATCTACATATTTAATCCAATCCCTATCAAAATGCCCCAGCATTTTTCACAGAGCTAGAACAAACAATCCTAAAAATTTGTATGGAACTGCAAAAGACCCCAAAGAGCCAAAGCAATCCTGAAAAAAGGGAAGTAAAGCTGGAGGCATCAGGATTCCAGACTTCAAGCTACGTTATAAAGCTGTCATCATCAAGACAGTATGGTACCGGCACAAAACAGACACAGATCAATGGAACAGAATAGAAAACCCAGAAATGGACCCACAACTCTACGGTCATCTAATCTTTGACAAAGCAGGAAAGAATATTCAGTGGAAAAAAGATAGTCTCAACAAATGATGTTGGGAAGACAGGACAGCAACAGGCAAAAGAATGAACCTGGACTGCTTTCTAACACCATACACAAAAATAGATTCCAAATGGATGAAAGACCTAAATGTGAGACAGGAAAGCATAGAAAACCTAGACAACACAGGCAGAAGCCTCTTGGATCTTGGCCATAGCAACTTCTTTCTAGACAGGTTGCTGGAGGCAAGAGAAACAGAAGCAAAAATGAACTATTGAGACTTCGTCAAGAAAAAAACTTCTGCACAGGGAAGGAAACAATCAACAAAACTGAAAGGCAGCTTACAGAATGGGAGAAGCTATTTGCAAATGACATGTCTGATAAAGGGTTAGTATCCAGAATCTATGAAAACTTATCAACTCAGTGCCCCCCAAAAACAAATAACCCTGGCAAGAAATGGGCAGAAGACATGAACAGACATTTCTCCAAAGAAGACATACAGATGCCAACACACACATGAAAAGATGCTCCACATCACTCATCATCAGGGAAATGCAAATCAAAACCACAATGAGCTACCACTCATCTGTCACTCATCTGTCACCATTCTGACAACGGTCAGAATGGCTAAAATTAACAGCACAAGAAACAACAGGTGTTGGCGAGGATGCAGAGAAAGGGGAGCCCTCTCATACTGTCGTTGGGAATGCAAACCGGTGCAGCCACTCTGGAGAACAGGATGGAGGTTAAAAATGGAGCTCAGAAAGTTAAAAATGGAGCTATCCTATGATCCAGCCATTTCATCACTAGGGATTTACCTGAAGGAGACAAGCGTACTGATTTGAAGGGGTACGTGCACTCTGGTGTTTATAGCGGCATTATCAATAATAGCCGAACTATGGAGAGAGCCCTGATGTCCATCCACAGATGAATGGATAAAGAAGAGGTGGTCTGTATATACAATGGAATACTATGCAGCCATCAAAAGAAAGGAAATCTTGCCATTTGTAACAACGTGGCGGAACTAGAGGGTATTAAGCTGAGCAAAATAAGTCACTCGGAGAAAGACAAATACTGTATGATCTCACTCATATGTGGAATTTAAGAAAGAGAACAGAGGGACACATGGGAAGGGTGAAAGGAAAAAAAGACAGAGGGAAACAAATCATAAGAGATTCTTAACGATAGAGGACTAACTGAAGGTTGGCGGAGGGAGGCGGGTGGGGGATGGGCTAGATGGGGGATGGGGATCAAGGAGGGCACTTGTGATGAGCAAGGGGTCTTGTATGTAAGTGGTGAAACACTGAAGTCTACTCCAGAAACCAATATCGCACTCTGTGTTCACTAACTAAAATTTAAATTAAAAAAAAAAAAAAGAAGAAGAAGGAGAGAGAGGGAGAGAAGGATTCGGGCCCATGTTTAGACAAGGTAGGGCTGAGATCATCTAAATTAAAGGCAAAGGCAGAACCACAGCGGTAAGAAAAGAGGCTTGAAGCCAAGCCCAGAATGCTGACCGGGAGCTTCTTAAATATGTCTTGGCCTCAAAGGCAGTACTGCTCTTATGAGCTAGGGGTTGGGACTGAATGCACTGGTGGGGGTCCTACAGTCCCAGGAATACTTTAGGAAGGGGACACTCACTCTTACAGGCCATAAGAAGTGCTCAAGAGTCCGGTGCAAGAAATGGTCTTCCATGGTTGGGTCGCGCTTACCCCCAAAGCAGCCCTCTCTCAGAACAGGGACTCCCAGGCTCAAGGGACCATGACCTTGGCGCCTTTACTATGGAGTGTTATCTGTGGTTGGGGATGTAGAGCAGAAGTCCAGAGGAACTGAATAATAGAACATCACATACCATGAGAAAAAAAACGTCAATCCTAGGAAAACAAACATGTAGATGAGCAGAGCAGATAGTTGTGAGTGTTAAAGAGAGTTTGAAACTCTGGAGAAGCACATAAATAATAACAAGTGGACCATGGACTCCTGACAAGCAAAACAAATTGCTTGGCATTGTGCATTGGTAATTATGCTTCAATTCACATTTTCTTTCCTTTGTTAGTTATGAGATGTTATTCCCTCAGATTTCACATGATCTGCTTTCTTTCCTGAAAAATGCTGTGGTAAATGGCTCTCTGTACCACCTAGGGTATATAAAAGCAAGGGGTCCTGGTCCCTCTCCCTCCCCGGGGGAGAGCCCACGGCCCACCAGCAGCAGAGGCAGGAGGCAGTTAGGAAGGGCTGGACTTCGGCTGGCGGGGGGGTGTCACCTCTCAACTGGCGTCTCCTGAACCAAAGCCCACCTCATCCAGGAGATGGCTTCCCACCGCGCTTTGTTAGGCAAAGCCAAGTGTTCATTCTTCCTTCCTGGTTAACGGATTCAGGTTGGCCCTGCCTGCTTCTGGAAGAGTTCTGTGTTCTAGGCCACTAAGCAGGACGACTGTATGGACTTGGATGCCAGTCCGGGTCTCACCTTAGCCCACTCAGGGTCCATGGTGGACATGAGGTTGGGGAACAAACACAATCAGACAAACCTGAGATCTGTTAACAGAGGCAGGGTAGGAAAAAGGCTGCCCGAGCAAGCTTCCCCTGCACCTCCAAGATCCCTTGTCTTCCAGAATATGCGACAAGCCTGCCTTAGTCATGTCTGTACAGGGGTAACGGAATGAGCTGTTTTGTAGATCTCTCTCATACACAACACCTCTTGGAGCCCACATCAGTATGCAAAGTTACTTACATAATCTCGGAGATGATCTCTTAGAAGACTTTGAAAAGATTATATGATACCGACAATGCTGAGTATGGAAGGGGGAATACAAGGCGGTGAGCTCCTCGGAAACCAAAGCAGTTATGTTCGGGTCTTTACTGGGCTAGAGTAAAGGACTGAGGTTAACGTTTTACTCTTTCCGCTCAATCTACCTGAACAAGGGGACACCACCTCTCTTGGCTTCTAACATGAAGAAGCCGGGACTAATTTTTGAATCTTTGGCCATGACCCTCAGTGGAGTATAAAGACAGGGCGTCATGAGTTTGGGGAGGATAAGAACAGAAGCCAGAAAACAAGGATTCTGGCTTCTCCTAGCCAACAGATCTCTTTCCCCAAGGATCAATGCACTGTCTACACGATCTCCCCCATTCAGTCCAGACTTCGGGGTCCTCAGGCCCCTTCTCTCCGTGGGCTAGACTACAACTCCTTTCACAGGAGCTGGGGAGGCAGAGACACCAGCAGTTTTCTGTTTTCCTAGAGCCGGACCTCTTTTCCTTCCAAGGAGTCTATGAGGGAGAGAGCGGAAGACCCATGTCCCCTTGTCAAATGGCCCTGACAAGGAGATCTGGTATTAGTCCAGAAAAAATGGTGGAACGTCAGAGACAAATCTGCAGTCTTGTTCCACAGTAACAAGAGGGAGGTTCAGCGTGAAGCCCCACACAGGGAGCTCTGATATCGGCCCTCCAGAGTAGGGTAGACACGACAGAAAATGCATTTCGGCTTTGGACCAGAGGGTGTAGAGATCCCCTTTGTGGGACACAGCCGCTGTGTTCTTGTCTTTACAGATGCAGGTGCCTGGAATTACTCATAGCGCTTCTATCATCGTGAGCTTTAACTGTGTGGAAGGGATAAGTGTGGGTGGTGATTTGTGGTAGAAAAATTTGTATCGGTAGTGATCCGTGCCTTGTGTGGTGGGCAGGGAGAGAGCTCAGAGGCTGGTTTGCCAGAAGCTGGTCCTGTTTAGGGGCCTCTGGAAGTTTCTACCGTGCCAATAGACCCACTGGTTCTACACCGCCTATCCTTGCTCCTTTTACCAACACTTCTGGGTTTTTGCCTTATGGACCCAGGGGCCTGGAGCACCTTCCGCCCTTTCCATTTTCCTGCTTTAACATTTTTGGAGGGAACCTGTGTGTTGGTTCATCAGGGAAATGGATCAGTTTGCAGATGATTCCTTCTAGGGCTTTAAAAAGGACCCACCCAAGGGAGGATAGAGCCCAGGGACACTTGGGTATGTACCCCAGGACGGAATCAGCAGTGGTAGAACTGAAGTTCGACAGGTCACAGAAATGGGATTGATCTGTGGCTCATGGTCTTTGCAAAGCCCACCTCCGCTGAGCCAGCAGAGGCTACGACTCTTTCGGAGGCTAGCCACGGTTCGGGGTCGCTGTGCCGCCCCTCCCCTGCCTTGCTTCCCTCTAATTTCACCCCAGCCCATTTTGTCAGAGACTCTCTAAAACTAAAACCGGCCCAAAGTGAGAGATCCTGAGCTCAGAAGGAAGAGATTCTGTGGTTGCTGAGGAAAACCCAGACCAAGCCCCCCCACCCCACCCCTCTCCCCTACCACTCCCCAATGCCTCCCAACCCTTTCTGACTGGTGGCTCCCACTGAGGGGCTAGTCATACTCAGAAGGATGTGTGGCCTAGGGGCCAAGGGCAAGGAGTCCCTTCCCTAACCCCACCCCACACCCACTCCTCCCTTCCTCCATGCTAAGGCTTTGGGAGCAGGAAGGGGAGCACTCATGTGGGACACCGTGGGATCTGGCTCAGGCACTAGCCTCCGGGGACCCTCCTGCCTTCAGGTTTGCTGTGTGGCCCCCGTCTCTAAGAATCACCCCGCCTCTTCTTCTCAGGGCGCAGAGCCCCTCAGGCCCGCCCCATTGCTTGGCTGTGCAGCGGGTAGTCTGGGCACGTCACCCAGAGCAGGACCTCCTGAAGGTGGGTGCGGCCTTGGTGCTTTAAAGAGGACCTTCTCTGTCGGGCTTCTTCGGGAACATTCTCTATCCCAGAACTGCCCTGAGCTGGGAGGGTCTGAGGAGCGCCCTGAGCGAGCTAGAGTGGGAGCAGGTAGAGCCAGAGACCATCAGGAGAAGGGGGCAACATGTAATGCAAACATCTGTGTTTGCTTACCTCAGGCCTGAGTTTAAGATGGCTTTGAAATTTAAAAAATTTAAAATTTAAAACATTTTTAAAATAAAAAATTTTAAAAATTAAAAAAAAAAGAGAGAGAGAAAGAAAAAACAGTTGGGGGAGAGGGACCCTGTCCAGAATCCAGTAGTCCTGAAAGGGGGACCCTATCTATTGGTCTCTGACATGATAGCCCACCTCACCCCACCATGGCCGGACTTGGCATAAGGGCCCTTAGTCACTAGACCTCATGAGAACAAGGCAGGCAGCTGCTGAGTGGAACTGGCGTGCTCTGGTAGGTCTACCATCCTCGTGAGCACCTAGAAAGCAGAAATGCTCTCCCCAGCCTGGAAAGGGCCCCCTCAGGGGCAGACGCCTTACAGCTCTTTCTTGGGAATGTTCCCCTAAATTATAGGCCGTGCTTGCTGCCCCCAATTGGACAAGTAACAGGGACCCTTGAAGGATTAGAATTACAGGGGACCACGAGGCTGTCCCAATGCTTCAATCTACCCAATTCCAGTACAAAAGAAGCTCTTTAAGCAAAGGTACTGATAAGGGCTTCTAGGGCCCACATTGCAGGACCTCCAGCAGACTCACGGGTCCTGGAAACGTAGAAACGGAGGCTTTGGCATCTAGTAAATCTCAGTGAAAACCATCTCGGAAGGATAGGCTGTCTTAGAATTGGCCATACAAATAGCCTGAGGGGTGGACCGCCAACCCAAAATAGCTAACAAGATAACAAAATTTCACACGAGGTGCCCTGAACTCTCATGGACCTTTTCTCCTGGGTGACCCCCTCCTGGGTGGCCTTCTCCTACCCGCCACCTCCCCGCTCTGCCTAGAGATTCCTCTCACTTTTGCCTCCTGCTGGGTGAGAAGACCCACTGGTTAGAAGGCTCTGATGTTCAGGCAGAGGAAAAGAGAAAGTGCCTGGTCCCAGGGACACACACACACACACACACACACACACCCCACACCTGCACACACACACACACACACACACACACACCCCACACCTGCACACACACACACACACACACACCCCACCCCCCCACCCCCCCCACCTGCACACACACACACACACACACACACACACACACACACCCCACCCCCCCACCCGACCCCGCCCCCCCCAGACCTGCAGGATTTTTTCAATCATGTCGGGCACTCATTCTGATGTGGGGCAGGAACTGGGCGGGGTGGGGGTGGGCGGAGTCAAAAGAATCAGGGCGGTTTGTCTTACAAGGGGGACTGATTGGACATAGTGAGTACAGCTGGGGCTTCAGGCAGTTTCCGACATGACAGGTGTAAATGGTTTGGTCAAATGTCATTTTCTAGGGCTGCCTTATGGAGCTCAACTCTGTTTTCCCACAAGTCACCCCCAACATTTGGATCACCTTGCCAGGACCCTTGGAAGTAGCCTTGTGTATCCGTGGCGCTGGTTTTCCATGCCTGGCTAAGTATGTAAGTCCACCTGCCAGCGGGAGGGACCCTGGACTAAGAGACACAGCCCGTCAACCCAGGGCACAGGTATCAGCCTGCAGGAGAATTTATTTGGAGTTATTTTTGAGAATCTGATGGGAATGAGGGAGGAAGGTTAAAGCACCCTCAGTCCCTCGAGCTACTTCTTGACCCAAACACTTTGGGAGGATAAGACAAAACAACAGTGTGTGTAAAGTATCAACCCCAGTGCCTGGCAGGGGGCCAGTAGAAGCCTAACAAAATACCATTATACAATGTGGCCCACAGAGCCTGGACATACGCCCCCACGATCAGCACATTGGACTAGATTTACAGCGATTCTTAGTTTTCACTATGCCCCAGAGTCATCTGGGGAGCTTTTAACAGATACCTGTGCCTAGGCCCCAGTCCCAAAGGCTCTGAATCAGTTGGTCTGGTGTGGGTCCTTAGCATCTGTATTTTTTAAAAAATCTCACAGTGATTCCCGAAGAGCAGCGAGAGTCGTGACCAATGTTAGGGCTCGGAGATACAGCTAAGGCCCCAGCTAGGGTCAGATTATTCTAGCTGAAGAAGAAAGGAGTCCTGAAGGCCCTGGGGATGGGACAGAACCTTCAGAGGTAGGGGTGGGGGGATGGTAAGTGACCACACGGATCAAACACCGGGTGCTCCCTTTTCCTTGCTTTTGCTTCTGAGATACAGCATTGTGTCAGTAACATGATAACCACAGTGGTTTTTTTTTCCATGCTTTTCCCAGTGAAAATGCCATCTCATAAGATACTCTGGGAACACACTGGTTAAATGAATGAATAATTCAATCTTCAGGAAATTAGAAGCAGCACAAACAGCCTTTTTAAAAATTTCTTCTTTGAGCTCAAGATGTTGCTTGGCAAATGCATTTGAGAATATCTCTATCTTGTTTATTTCTGGGTCCATAGGATCTATTCTGGTGACTTATACAGAGTAGGTTCTCAGTAATTATTTAATTATTTGTTGAACGAATGAATGAATGAATGAATGAAATGAAATGAAATGAAATGAACGTAGCTCCCTCCCCACACTTATCAATGGACCTGAGCTTACTTGTTAAGACATATTCTAGTTTAGAAATGCATACATGCAAGGCCTGTCTCTTATCTTTCTATTAGAGAGTTAATGAGTTAATGTTACTTTAAAACAAGTTATTGTAGCAGAATTCTCATGTGTGCTGCCACTTGAATGAAGAGGAGGTAGAATTATGATTCTGAGCTTGTCTCTGGGTAGTTCTGATACTTCCTTCTTGAATATGTGCCACGAGATCTGTGCAAACTCGCATATTGATTATTGAAAAAATACTTGGGTCAGTGTGTACAAAATACTAAGGAATCAACGAAGAAAGCTTGTAAAATTATTGTGTTAGCTAAGGTTGTAGGATATGAGATCAACAGGCAAGATTCCATTGCTTCCTCACGTAGTAGGAGCACACATGTGGAATAGAATTTAAAAATATAATACCCATTTTTAATCACCCCAAAGAAAAGGTGATACTTTGGTAGAAATCTGACAAAATGTGCATAGGATCTCTATGCTAAAAATTATAAAATGCTGATATAAGACATCAAAGATTTAAATAAAGAGACATATCTTGTTCACAGATTGGAAGACTCAATATATTAAAAATGTAAATCCTCCCCCAGTTGGGCTATAGGCTTAATGTATTTCCTTCCTTTTAAGTAGGTAACACACCCAGCATGGAGCCCAATGTGGGACTTGAACTCATGACCCTGAGATCAAGATCTGAACTGAGATTAAGAGTCAGATGCTTAACTGAGCCACCCAGGTGCCCTACTTAATGCGTTTCTTATCAAAGTCCTAGCAAGATGTTTTGTAGATATAGACAAGATTATTTCAAAAATATAGATGGAAAGGCAAAGAAACTAGAATAGCTACATTAATTCTGAAAAAGACTAAAGTGTAAGGAATCATTCCACCTAATGTTAAGACTTACTATATCTCTACGTAACCAAGACTGCATGGTATTGGCAAAGAAATAGACACTTAGATTACCAGAACAAAATAAGGATCCTAGAGTATGAACTCCAATATGACCAATTGATTTTTTTCTTTTTTTACAAAGATGCAAAAGCAATCCAATGGGGAAAAGATAGCATTTTCAATAAACGGTGCTAGGATCATCGCAAGTCTGTCCACAAAACCAAAATGGACCTCAGTGTAAACCCCCAGATTAATTAAAAAATGGATAGTAGATTTAGATAAAAACATAAGATCCTTTAAATGTTTTTAGAAGAAGCCATAGGAGAAAAGTCTTTGGATTCTAGGGCTAATAGGCAAAGCATCCTTAGGCACAATGATAAAAGCATGATCCAGAAAAGGAAAAGCTTAAAAAGTTGGACTTCTTCACAATTAAATCTTTTCTCTGGAAAGATGTTGTCAAGAGGGTGAAAAGACCAGAAAAAGACTGGGAGAAAATATTTACAGACTGGATTCTTTTCCCAAGGTTGCCATAACAAATCACCACAACCTTGGTGGTTTAAGAGAGCAAAAATGCATTGTGTCACAGTTCTAGAGGCCAAAAGTCCAAGACAGAGGGGTCAGCAATTTTCTCTCAAGGCTGTGCATGAAGGATCCTTCCTCGCTTCTTCCTGGCTTCTGGTGTTTGCTGGCATGCCTTGGCACTCCTTGACTGTAAACATGGCACTCCAATCCCAGTTTTCTTTGTCCCATGGCTTTTCCCTTATGTATCTGAGCCCAAATTTGCCTCTATTATAAGGACACCAGTTACTGGATTACACCTATCCTAATCCAGGAGGAACTCATTTTAACTTGATTATGGCTGCAAAGACCCTATTTGCAAATAAGGTCACATTTATAGGTATCGGGGTTTGACTTGAACATATCTGTTTGGGGAATACAATTAAGTCCATGGCATAAACCATATATTCAACAAAATCCTTATGATAATGATATGTAAAGAACTTTCAAAACTCAACAGTAAAAATCCAATACATCGAGTTATAAAATGGGCAAAAGCCATCAACAGATATGTCACCAAAGAAGAGACATGTCTGGCAAATAAACACAGGAAAAAATATTGAACACTATCACCCACCTGGGAAATGCAGATTAAACCCAAAAGGTATGCTCACTACATACCTATTAGAATAGCTAAATAAATAATAGTCATAATACTAAATGCTGGTGAGGATGTGGAGAAATTGAACCATTCATGCACTACTGGTGGGATGGTAAAATGGTACAGACACTCTAGAGAACAGTTTGTTAGTTTCCTATAAATTTAAACATACCCTTAAACCATATGACCCAGCAATCACACTTCTGGGCATAAGTAAATGGAAACTTCTATCTACACCCCAAAAAAGTGTGCACTATTATTCATAGCAGCTTTATTTGTAATAGCCAAATATTGGAAATGTTCAAACGTTCTTCAGTGAGTGAGGGTTGCACAAATTCTAGTATATCCATATAGTGGAATATAGCAATGAAAAGAAATGACCTATTATTGATACACACAACTTGGATGGACCTCAGTGGTCTCACGTTTAGTGAAAAAAAAATCAGTTTCAAAAGGGTACATACTGATTCCATTTATTTAACATTTTGAAATGACAAAACTTCAGAGATGGAGAACAGGCTAGCGGTTGCCAAGGGACAGGGATGGGGGTAAGATGCAAATCCACAGAAGTTATTTTAAAGTAATGGAAAGAATTCTGCATCTTTGTAGGGGCAGTTGTAGGTCTCCATACTTGGGGTAAAATGCACCCATACGTGAATGAAAGTTTAAAAATTGTGAAAACTGAGGCTCCAGGATGGCTCAGTCTGTTAAGCTTCCGACTCTTGATTTCAGCTCAGGTCGTGATCTCCGGGATGTGAGATCAAGCCCCATGTCCAAATCCATGCTGGACATGGATCCTGCTTAAGATTATCTCTCTCCCTCCTCCCCTGCCCCTCCCCTGCCCCTGCTTGCATGCACGTGCTCTCTCTCTGTCTAAAAGAAAAAGAAAAAATGTGAAAATTGAATAAAATCTTTAATCTAGTTAACAGCATTATACCAATGTCAATTTTCTGATTTTGATATTATACTACAGCTAGAGAAGATGTCACTGTTGGGGGAAGCTGGGGGCATGGCAGGCAGATCTTTTTGCAACTTCCTATGAGTATATAATTATTTCAAAGTACAAGTTGTTCTTTTTTTTTTTTTTTGAGGTCTGCATGCTAGGTGTGTGGATTCTATTAAGGTATTGTAATCATCTTTAGCAGGATGATCAGAGGTATTATAAGATCTATGTAGTAATAATAAAGATTTACTGAGCACTTAGTATGGGAGAGCCACTGTGCTAAGCTTTTTATACTCACCCATTTGATCTATGCCAAAGCTGGGAGAAGTAGGTAGTGTTACGGCACCAGCCTTTTATAAATCAGGAAACTGGAAATCAGAGAAGTTTAGTAACTTGCCCCAAATCACAGAGCTATAAATGGCAGAAGTAAGTCTTGGATCTAGGGCTCTCCAACTCCAAAGCTAGTGATCAAAAACACAATGCCATCATGAGTCTTATACTTGGGTGGCTGGGAGGCCAAAACGAGGCCACATGTGTCCAGTGCCTGGCTCCGTGTCTGGAATATAGCCGACATCCCGGGACCAGCACGCTTTTCCTCTCCTCATCTCCATCACTATTATTTGCAGACTGTGGTCTTACCGTTAGCATTAAGGGGCGTCTCTCTGGTCCTTACACTCAGGACAGTATGAATCGTGCCAGAAGAAAACTCAGATCCTTCTTGGTAAAATAGTAACAACGCCCACCCACAAAGGGTTACTGTGCATTTTGGGTAGAATTAAAGGTGATAATATATGTGAAAAGTGCTCTGTAAACAGTGAAGCTCTCACTGCATGCTAGCTGCATTGCATTTTGTTCTATTACCTTACCTTGAGCTTGGCAGCTAAAAAGCTTTTTGCTCTCAGCCGTGCTGCAATTCACAAGCTCATCACCCTGCTCGCTCGCTGTGTGTTTCTATGGCATCAATCACCATAGTTTCTAGATTCTCTGACAGAAATATTAGGTGAAAGGCAGTTTAACAGAAGGAATTGGTGAATTTGATTCAAAGAACTCCATTCTCTCCACCTCGAAGCGGTGTTTAGCTGAGCCGCTGTGGGTCACATATTCATTCCTTCCCCATTCACTGCTTCTAGATTGCTTTTGCAAAACTTAAAAACAAAGTGATGAATTTAGAGTTATTTGTGAGGCTTTCCATAATTGCTAGGTTTCTCTCAAATCAACTTTTTCTCCCGGGATAGAATTTCACAGTGGTTCTCAGGGGCTGGCAAACTAGGACCCGTGGGTCAAACCTGGCCTGCCCTCTGTTTTTGTATGGTCCTCAAGCTGAGAACTTTAAAAAAAAAAAATATATATATATATATATTTTTAAAGATTTTATTTATTTACTTGAGAGAGAGACAGTGAGAGAGAGCATGAACGAGGAGAAGGTCAGAGGGAGAAGCAGACTCCCCATGGAGCTGGGAGCCCGATGCGGGACTCGATCCCGGGACTCCGGGATCATGACCTGAGCCGAAGGCAGTCGTCCAACCAACTGAGCCACCCAGGCGTCCCTAAATATTTTTTTAATGCTTGGAAAGAAAACACACAGAAGGACACTATTTCACCACCCATGAAAATTACATGAAATTCACACTTCCGTGTCCTTCCGTAAAGTTACATTGGAGCATAGACTCTCATTGTTCAGGCAGAATTGAGTAGTTGTAAAGCTGAAGATATTGACTATCTGATCCTTTACATCTAAAGCTTGCTGATTACTGCTCGACATAATGAGAACATCAGTGGCCTAACATGGAGGCCAAGAAAGACTAACTAGGTCTATACTTGACCTACGTTTATCCCCACCCCTTCCCCCTACACACCATTCTCCTCTCCCATATCTTGAAGCATACCCGTCCTCCACACTCCAACGCAAGCTCTTTGGATGGAAGGATGCATTTTGTCTTTCTCTCTTTTTTCTTTAAGATTTTATTTACTTATTTGTCAGACAGGGATCACAAGTAGGCAGAGAGGGAGGTGGGGGATGGGGGTGGGGAACCAGGCTCCCTGCTGAGCAGAGAGCCCATGCGGGGCTTGACCCCAGGACCCTGGGACCATGACCTGAGCGGAAGGCAGAGGCTTTAACCCACTGAGCCACCCAGGCGCCCTTTGTCTTTCATCTTTGTATCCACCGAGGTGCTTAACACAGTGTTTCACTCTTAAAGAAGACCTCTCTCGATACGCCAGAAAACCTGGAACCACAAAAGAAAAGATTGATGCATTTGACTACATGCTAATAAGGAATTTCTGCATGGCAAAACATCCTAAACAAAGCAAAAACACAAACAAACTGGGGGGTAAGTGGGTTAATATAGGATAAAGAACAGATTTCCCTTGAGGAATACCTTTTATGAGTAAATAGGAAGAAGACCAACAAGACTTATAGAAAAATAGGCGAAGGAGAATGAGCAGTTCACAGAAGAGCAAATACACATGACTATTGTCATACGAAAAAGTGTTTAGCTTTAGTAATAATAAGACAAATGCAAATTCAAAGTCCACCATGATGCCATTTTCACCTTCAACATTGACAAAGCTAAATGGCACATTTCATTCACCAAGTTCTGGGGAGACAAGCACTGACGTGCTTTGTTGATGGAAGTTTAAATTTTCTCTCTATTAAAATACCCATGCCTTTTGACTGATGTCCTCCATTTCTAGGAATTTATTCTATGGATATTCCCAGGTATGCATTAAATAATTTACATACGAGGCTAGTCACCACAGCACTTTTTATAACAACAAACTATTAGCCAGTAGTTAAATGAATGATGTTAAGTTCATACAACAGAATACTAGGCAGCCATTAAAAAGTGTAAGGCAGTGCTTTGAAGACCAGGGACAGGAAAAATCGTAGAATTCTCCGCATATAACCTTTTATAAATTTGGAATTTGTACCATCTGATGCCTTACTTATACAAAACTAAATTTAATTTTTTACAACTATGTGGCTATTTTCAGCATTGTTTTCTATCCCTTATGCCTATGCCATACATTTCTATCTATTCAGTAGTTAATAAAACCCATTAAAAATAAATGTCTGTTTTGAAGGGTAAGGATTTGCTAATTTAAGGAAGACTGTAGGATACTGGTAATAAATGTTACCTCATAAAAATTGAGTCTGAGGCTTTGTAATGAAAATCAAGGTTTGTGGAAATATAAACACATTTTCATTTAGTCATGGCACTGATGGTGATGAGTATAGGCAAAACCTCTCACTTATACTGAGTCATTAATTTTGACAATGGAAGTGTAAATAAGACCATAAATAGAATTTCCAATTATTCTCCAGTGCCAAATACAGCAGATAGGGCTTAATTATGACATATTTACAAAGAGTTTTATTTCTCCCTTATTTTCTGTGCCCTGCTCTGTGCAACCCAGTATTGATCATAGAAGCATGAAGGACTGACTCCCTGAGTGTTTGCTTTGTTATTTTTCCAGACAAATATCAGACAAATTGGGATCATTAATGGCTACTGCATAAGCTAATGACATGAGAAAAATTCTTTATTCTCTGAGTGTATTGTTTCTAGGGATGGAATTCGATTTAAAGCACATCTATACACATATTAAATTAACTGTTGGGGTGCCTGGGTGGCTCAGTTGGTCGAGCGACTAACTCATGATTTCGGCTCAGGTCATGATCTCAGGGTGGTGAGATCGAGCCCCACACTGTGCTCCCCGCTGGGCATGGTGCTTGCCTAAGATTCTCTCCCTTTGCCCCTCTCCCTACTCATGCTCTCTTGCTTTCTCAAATAAATAAATACACTAAATAAAATAAAGATGAACTGTCATAATACCAATTAATTTTATTTACACTAACTACTAGATCTGAACTTCCTCAAGGTCCAATGTAAGTCTCCAGTATCCAAATAATATACTATATGATTTTATTTTATTTTTTTACTTTTTAAAGAGATTTTATTTATTTATTTGACAGAGAGAGAGAGACAGTGAGAGTGAGAACACAAGCAGGGGCAGGTTTCCCTCTGAGCAGGGAGCCTGATGTGGGGCTCGATCCCAGGACCCTGGGATCATGACCTGAGCCAAAGGCAGACGCTTAACCAACTGAGCCACCAGGGCACCCCTACTATGTGATTTTAAAACTCTAGACCACTGTACTCTTGGCTCCCACACCGATTTATGTCTCGTTCATTTTGTATCGGCTTCTGAAGCTTGATTCATTTACCAGCATGGGTAAAATAGAGCCAAACAACATCCAACAGAAAAGCTCAGAATTCAGACCAAGTTGTTTGTGGAGTAAACTTGTGCTCATTAGTTTAGTGGAAATTAAATGCTTGCAATTCATTCGAGCACGCGTTCCTAGATAGACTTCCTGCTTTTATTCATTTTGATCTCTAAGGCTCTTGCCACACAATAAACCAGAAGCGGGCAAACTGTGACCCATGCATTTCACCTGGTTTTGTAAATAAAGCTTGATGGGAACAAAGACACATACATGAGTCGATGATTGTGGCTATTTTCACAGCAGGAGCTGAGCAGCTGTGACAGAGAGTGTTTGGCCCACAGGCCTCAGATACTTACTACTATTTGACGCTTTACAGAAAAACTTCACTGAGTCTTGCTATTTCTGCGTGATCATATAACAAAGGGTCCGAAGGAGGGTACATTCAGTCAACAAAGAACTAATATTTAACTGAACTCTACTATGTGCCAGACACTAGGAATTAAAAGAAGAGTAAGTTGAGTAATGTTTGTACAAGACATACTTTTGGCACCAAAGGAAGTACCCGTTTTCCTTCCCGGTGACAAGGGAAACAACACTGCATTTGAAATCTAAATGTTAACTATGAGTGAGGGGTTTTTTAAAATTGAAGTATGATTCAGAAACGATGTTAAATTAGTTTCAGGCATGCAATGTAGTGATTCAACAATTCTATATATTGCTTGGTGCTCCCCATAAAAACACAATCCCCACCTGTCACCAAACAATGTTATTACATTATTATAGACTATAATCCCTGTGCACCTGCACGTCACGCATAGGGAAACTGAGGTGCAGAGCAGCGAAATAACTCACTCAAATCACACAGCTAGTAAGTGGGAGGAAGGATTTGAACCCTCGTCATCTGGCTTTCTGGTCTGGGCTCTTCATCATCGATACCACTTTTTTTTTTTTTTAAAGATTTTATTTATTTACTTAACAGAGAGAGAGATCATAAGTAGGCAGAGAGGCAGGCAGAGAGAGAGGAAGGGAAGCAGGCTCCATGCTGAGCAGAGAGCCCGATGTGGGGCTTGATCCCAGGACCCTGAGATCATGACCTGAGCCGAAGGCAGAAGCTTTAACCCACTGAGCCACCCAGGCGCCCCATCACTGATACCACCTTTAACTGCTTCTCTGACTTTGGACAACGCACCTCCTCTCCCTGAGCCTCAGTTTCCTTCTCTGTAAAATGAAAATGTGGTCTCTATCTCTCAGGCATTTGTAGCTCTCATATTCCAGGATTCTTGGTTTTTTAAGAGACGCTTGCACGTACCTAACACTGTGGCAATTGCAAAAGACAACATAAGACACACATGATCTCTTCAACGAACAATTAATGAGTCTCTGCTATGTACCAAACTGTGTTTCAGTCACTGGGGATACAGGAAGGACCAAAACAGAAAACGCTGTTCCTGTGGTGCTCGCATTCTAGCGCAGGACAGTAATAATCCTGACAAATGCTTGAGGAGCACTGACATCGCGCTCTGTCATTTACATGGGTTTTCTCTTTTCATCTTTACGGCAGTCATGAGCCCTATTGTACAGACGACAAACCGACACTCGGAGAGGTTAGGTACTTAGCAGAGGTGGCAGCTGGTGAGTGGCAGAGCCCGGACCTGCCTTCTCGCTGAGTTCGTGTGCTAGCTCGTGTTATGCCATTTTCCTTGGAAGGATTTTATAACCAATTAACTGACAACATCCAGTTACAGTGACCTGGCTTAAAAAGAATTTCTTGGTATTTTGATCATTTTTCAAAAGCAAAGCAAGTAATCTGCAAAGTCACATCAGAAACTCAGAACTGACCAGCCAGAACACAAGGATTCCTATCTATGATGACCTCTGGCCTCTTGAGAGAAATCACAAAAGGGATGTGGAGATTGACAGTCTCCTGTATTAGGATTGAAAAACATTCTGCATTAAAGCAGGAAGGCAAACTGTGCCCTCATATACGGTGGAGTGGGGTCAGGCCCCAGGATGACAGGGATTGTATGCTGAGGGAAAAGAGAGAGCAAGCAAGCAAGCAAGAAAATATACTTGTGGTGATTTGGGTCTTGAGTTTGAAGTCATCAAAGAATGCATTGTGATCCCAAGGGGTCTCAGTCAAAGGCTCTCCAGCCGTGATCCTGGAGGAACTACAGAGCGTACCATAAAAGACTCAGTCCAATTTTGTGAATGTCCTCAAATTGGGTGGGACATTAGGGAACGGTGTTTGCAGAACCTGAATAAATTCGACCCTTAGTGGACTTTAGGAGATCTTTAAGTTTTTCATACTTGGGGGTCTATAGCTAAAGTAAAGCCAAATGCTATGAAAGTATCCAGTGAATTTAAAACATTACATTGTCTCAACCATTTTATGAATGTCTTAACAATCAATTATTGCACCAGGGATCCAATTAGCTGAGTAGATGCTAGGATTTGGCTCTGTCGGTGGGATGTGCATGTGTGTATCGGGGGGCATCATTCAGGTTTGAATCTAAGTGAGCACTCAGGCATGTTTACATTCTTTGGCCTCATGGAAACCTGTAATCCACTGTTCCATTGTTCTTCCTCTTGATTCTTAAGCTGCCTTGAAACCTCTCTTCATTGTTGTGCTCAGGTTCCACGAACCATTATTATAACCACTTCTTTGCAACTTTACAACACCATCTCTCTCCCTCTCTCTCTCGCTCTCTCTCTATGACCCCTCCACTGCACCGTAGCATTCATCTGGCAGATCTCCAACTCTGATTGAACTCAGCACCTGAGCCTCTAAATGTTTCTGGACATAATCCCAGAATTGGGATGCCTGCCTTTCCCTTTAAAGACGTGATCACGAGGATCCAATGTGAGTTAATACCAGCAGGCGATCCTGATACATTTCCTCCGAAAATTCACTTTCTCGCTCTCCTCCATCCTCCTACACTCCCCATTCTGAGCTGGCGACCTCACTTTATATGTCATAGAGATAACGGAAGCCATCCTGAAACATTCTACTCTCGTACTCTTTTAGGTCTTCGCTCCTTACAGAGGTCTTCTGTAGTTATCCTTGAAAAAAGAACCACTTCACTTCCCTGCACACACAACTAGCCACTAACAATTTATCCCATTTTATGGCTTTTCATAATGCTTCTGTGTCTGAACTTGTATTACATATTATGTGTTTTACATATTATGTGTCTTCTTCCTTCGAATGAAAACTCCATGCCATGAAAGTGGGAACGTTGTCTGTTTCAAAGTATCCTTAGATATAGCCCCAAAGAATGCCTGGTATGTGTTCATTGAATAAATGAGTCTTTTCATCACTGAATCCATGTTTCTAATCTGCAACTGTCCCTCTTTCCTCTTGATAGGATGAACGATATCTCCCTCTTCCAAACAAAGACCAAACTCACCCTTGTGATCTGTATCCCACTCTTCCTACCCACTCGAGGCTTTGCTTCCTTTAATTAGCTCCCTCTTTTCTACATCTTCAACCATTCCATCTCTAGTAGAACATTCCCATTCACCATTTGAACATACTCTATTATCTCCCTTCGTAGAAAGATCATATAACTCTACACCCCCTCCAAGATCTTCCCTGCTCCCCTTCGTGGCAAAAGTCCTTTAGAGAGTTGTCTTCCCATGATGGCCTGTCTCCACTTCCTGACCTCCCGTCCATCCCCTAGCAACCTCAGAATCCAGCTTCTTTTCCTATCAGTCCATTGACACAGCCCTGAATAATGTTATCAACAATCTTTGTGTTCCCAACTTCGATGGGCACTTTGGAGTCCTCGAATGACTTGACCAGCCAACGGCGTGTGAGACCGTCCTCTATTCACTCCTCGAAACTCTCTCCGTTCTTGACGTCTGTGAATGACATCATACTTTCTGCTTTTCCTCCTACCTTACTGGTCATTCTTTCTCGGTGTCCTTTGTAGGCTTCTTTTTGCCTACCTGACCTCTAAATGTCATGATTCCTTAGAGCCCTCTTTCTCTCTGACCAGGTGATATCGTCTGGTCCCATGGCTTTAAGGACCATCTTTGCGTCAATGAGAGCTCTTGGAAGCATTGGAGCTCAACATCTGTCTTTTAAGTTCCACTCCAATAAGGTGTAACAACAGAACCAAAAGAGAAGAGGGTCCTCTTTTACCACTGGGAAGCAAGGTAGTAGAGCTTTGGTATGCTAGCTGCGATGGAAAATACCCAGAACTACTAGCTATTTTCTATCTGTGCTTTTCAGGATATGGACATGAGCGAAGGAAGGGCAAAATCTGTGTCTGACTCTCTCTTGCTAAGGTGCTTCTCACTTCTTGCCCAGCAATACTGGTAAATAGAAGAGAAGGTCAGTCTCTTTGCAGTCATTATGTCCTTGAGGAAATTTTAAGGGACATCGTCAGCTGGAAAAAAAGAAAAAAGTTATGAGGCAGTAAGTACATTTAGTCCATTAGTTTGCAAAGCTTTCTAAACAACCTAGATACAATTATATAAGCGTTCTAAATAACTATGGCCCTCCACTTGGATTCACTAGCAGTGGCTTGTGATTTTTACAATGGATGTTTTCGAGTAAAGGTTTCTACAATTTTATCAAAGGACCAATTACCGGGGCCAAGCTGTTTCCTTAAGACAGAGGAACAGAATGCCTCAGTGGGCTCTGTGGGTTAAGCGTCCTACCCTTCACTTTGGCTTGAGATTCTCTCTTCCTCTGCCCCTCTGCCCCAGCTCTCTCTCTCTCTCTCTAAAAGAAAAAAAAAAAAAGACAGAGGAGCAATTGTGTCCAACACAAGTCATTGCCTGTGTTGTTAGATGCAAGTAGCAAACTTTTGTGCAGAAATCCAAGGGTATGTTGACAGCTCCCTTGAAACTACGGGACCTTAAGAGATTATTAAATTAACTCTGGCCAATGAAACGGGTATTTCCTATTTATGTCTATAGTATATTTTTCCTGAACTCATATTTATTTATTTATTTATTTATTTATAAAAGATTTATCCACTTACTCATTAGAGAGAGAGTGTGTGTACCAGCAGCAGGCAGAGGGAGAGGGAGAAGCAGGCTCTCCACTTAGCAGGGAACCCGATGTGGGGCTCCATCCCAGGACTCTGAGATTACGACCTGAGCTGAAGGCAGACATTTAACCCACTGGGCCACCCAGGGGCCCCTTATCTTTATTATTTTCTTGTTGTTGTTTAAATTTTAGTTAGGGAACATACAGTGCAATGTGGGTTTCTGGAGTAGAATTCAGTGGTTCATCAGTTATATACAACACCCAGCAATGAGATTTTAGGGATACAGGGGGCGGGGGAAATTTTGGGGACGCATCATTGGTATCTTTGTGTGTCCATCACTCATGGATCTTCTCTTGGAGATAATATCAGATAAACTCATCTTGGTCAATGGCTGTTCTCTAATCTCTCTAACTCAGTTACACAGTTTTTTTAAAAAATAGATTTATTTATTTGAGAGAGAACGAGTGCACAAGTGGGAGGGTATAGAGATAAAGAATCTCAAGCAGACTCCGCACTGAGGTCAGACCTTGACACGGGGCTCCTTCTCACGTCCCCGAGATCATGACCTGAGGCCAGAACCAAGAGTCTCCCACATACCCTACTGCTTCTCCCAGGTGCCCCTGCAGTACTGAACTTCTAAGTAGAGATGACCTTATGTTTCATTCAATTGGTGAGACCTCTGAGCCACTTTGTCCTCAGCCATCCTAATTGGTCCCCCTGGGGATAACTCTTTAAGAATAGAATTGAGAATGTAAATATTAAAAAAAGGGGCCTAATGAAACGATCGCAATGACGACAGCAATGACAAATACATTGTGTACCGGACACGTGCGGAGTGCTTCGTGTACCTTATTCTCTTTCCTCGCCACATCTCCTAAAAGGCAGGTGATCCTTATTGACTTCATATTACAGGAAGAGCCAGTAAATCTCCAAGATTAATTAAGTAATGACTCGAGATCATAGGACTAACACACGACAGAGCCTGAATCCAAATCCAGAACTGTCTCGTCTGAACCCACGCTGCGTGGTGTTTACTATGCTAACCTGGAAGAAAGGAAAAAGAACTGAAGGAGGGGGCGCCTGGGTGGCTCAGTTGGTTAGGCAGCTGCCTTCGGCTCAGGTCATGATCCTGGAGTCCCAGGATCAATTTCCACATCAGGCCCTCTGCTCATCAGGGAGCCGGCTTCTCCCTCTGCCCCTCGCCTCTTTCATGCTTTCTCTCTCTCTCAAATAAATAAAATCTTAAAATCCATACTGATATGCCTGACTCCCCCCGCCCACAACATAACTAAAAATCCCAAGGAAAAATAAATCTATTTCCAGTGAAAGTCAGGTCTTGGTGGAAATCAAGAGTCGGGCACCTAACTGACTGAGCCACTCAGGCACCCCAGACTCATTGGATTCTTCTTATTCTGTCTCTGGGGTGATCTTTGGTGCAAGAACTGTTAAGTCTCTAGCTAGGACAAGGTAGACTGCCAGGAGCGCTACACTAGTCCTGTAGCACCATGCCAACCAACAGAGTTCCTGTCTGAGCACATCGTCCCTCCTTGCCAGTGTAGGGAAGTTGGCGATGGAGGCAGAGAGTCAGGGAGGATGCAGACCCCAAGTGGTTGGACTTGGATCCCAAAGGTTGGAGGCTCTGACACGGCATATCCCAAGGCGGACAGGAGTGGAAAGAAGCAGGACCAGTGTACGTCTTCGCTGGTCACTGAGAACCAGACTGGGGAAGCAGGTGCAATCCCTGTAACACCCCAGCTGATGTGGGGAGGAATGTGGGGGCCAGAACAGAATGGGAAGAAGGCCGGGAGCCAACTGAGAAGGTCCCCGAGGCCGAGTAGTGCTTACAGACGCCTGGGCTCAGCATTTTCAGAAACCAACTCATCTTCCAAGGATCTGCTTAAAAGCCACCTCCTCTGTGAAGCCTACTTCAGCCTCCTTGACTGAGAATTAGTGACCACTGCACCCCGTCTGCCATCAGCAGCTTTAATCGATCTGGCACACAGTGAGGCTCTCGCTGAGTGTTTATCAAATGAATGAATGAATGGCTTTGAATGATGAGCTAAAGAAGGAATGATGGAGACAAATCATGGCATGTAAAATGTGAAAACAGCAGACCAACCCCCCTTCCGACAAAAACCTGTTTTATTTGCACACATCTTGTTTCTAAAAAGAATTTGATGTGGCCTAAAAGTCACATATATTCAGAGGAGGGCAAATATATAATTAGGACGTTGCTGAATAGGACAGCAAGGGAGTGATTTTGTTGTAACCACTAATCTTCTGGTTTAACAGTAAGAAATAAAAATCCATCTTCAAAATCCCATTTTCTGCTTTTTCACTCTCGGCAGAAGCACACTGGTCTCAGCTCAGATACACGGGATACGAAACACACATTGCCCTTTCCATTAAATTTTCGTTATTCCCTTTTCAGAGTTAACTGGCAGCGTACGTAGGTGAGAAAACAAACAGCAAGTAAAGATGAAGAAGAGAAGTGTCAAAAAGAAATGAAGACTCAAGGAAGAAGATGAAGTAACCTTTGCCCGCTGGGATATGGTGTGGGGTGAGTCACCCGGGTATAAACCTAACTTCCAACCCAACTTCACTTAAACCAACTTCTAAAGAGGATTTGGGGGGCGCCTGGATGGCTCAGTGGGTTAAGCCTCTGCCTTCAGCTCAGGTCATGATCTCAGGGTCCTGGGATCGAGCCCCACATTGGGGTCTCTTGCGGGGAGCCTGCTTGCCTCTCTCTGCCTGCCTCTGCCTACTTGTGATCTCTATCAAATAAATAAATAAAATCTTTAAAAAAAAATAAAGAGGATTCAGAGGGGCTTACTCTGTGTGTGTGTGTGTGTGTGAGAGAGAGAGAGAGAGAGACAGACAGACAGACAGACAGAGACAGACAGAGACAGACACACACATACAGAGAACATAAACCCAGATCAATGAGAGGAAAGACGAGAAGGAAAAATCAGCTACTCCCATTAGGAAAGGAGCAACAGGGCAGGGACTGAACATAGGGAAGTTACTGCCACCTGAAGCTGAAGACGCTCTGGTTTTTCGGGCCATCAAGACAGTGATTCATGGTGGGCTGAAAATCTCTCCCTGTCTTAAGAAAATGTGGCACTGAGAGCCATCAAGTTGGGTCTGTCTCTCCCAGGGAGGACAGCTCTGTTTGAAGTCCTCCCCTACCTTCGCCAGTGCCCTCTGTGAGCTCTGGCACACACTGGTGGGGTTGGCCGTGGCCGTGGCCTCGGAGTTGGGGGGGGGCACCGAGCATTGATAGCTCTGTGCATCCCACCCACTGAGTTGCACAGCCATGGACTTTGACAAGCACTAGATAAGAAACATCCCCCTGAAGAACCATATTTTTAAAACAAAGATTAATATTTAAAATACGTTTCGATTATTTACCTTGGCTTCCTTTTTTAAAGCAAACTCTTGAAAATTACAGAAATGATTTATTTTACTTCTCAGTTTAGAAAACCTTTGCAGAAAAGAGGGAAGTAATAACTGAAAATTTCTATTTCTTAATTAACTTTCCCCATTGCCAACAGCTTAAACCTAACCCCCTCCTCCCCAGAAAGACAAGTTACAGCTAATGCTTAAACACTCATCTCCCCCTCCTAATTGCTGTGTAGGAGTACTTCTGTGATTCTGGAAGGAAACTTCAGTGAATAAATGAACGACTCTCTCATTTGCTATTTGGAAGTTATAAAAATTACAAGACATCATTCCATTATATTCTCTCATTTCCTTGTCATTGGAAAAGGTTCCAACCTTTCATCATATTAAAAAGCAATTATCAAAATGTTTTATTCCATAATAAATTTGACTACTAGGAGAGAAAGTATTCCGAGATCAAAATAAGGGGGTTCTTTTTAGCATATAAACAGGTGAGTCAACCCTCTGAATTTGAAAAAAAAAAAAATCTTTCGGAACTTGGTGTCTTTTCCTTGGTGTTTCTCTACCGCCTGTTCCTGGTGAGGTCCTGTGCTTGTCTTCTTGCTGACTCTGTCAGCCGATGGAGTCGAGTGACAGTTCCTTCCCAAGTTGGCACAGTGCCGTTCACTGCCATACGCTGCACTTTGTTAGAAAGAGTGCGGAGAGGACCCGCTCCCGCAGCCGGTCAACGAGTCGTGGGCTCTGAAGCCACTGTGGGCCGGGCACTGTGCTTCTGAGCCAGGGAGAATTACAAAGGGATTTAAAGATATGCCACCTAACCCCTTTGTAATAATCCTTAACATTTGTACAGAACCTTACAATTTACAAAGGGCTTTCCCCTAGGTTATCACTTTTGATCCTCACAATAACCCAGAGAAAGCCAGTACAGCAGGTCTTGCCAGTCCTCATTTGATAAGTGAGGAACCAAGGCTCAGAGGGTTTATGCGCCCTGCCTGAAGTCATGAAGCGAGTAAAAAGGGAGCCCCCGTCCTGTGATGAAGAGTACTCCGCTGTTTCTTTCATATCCACAAATGCAGGGGCCGCATGATAGTGGCCAAGCAAAATCCAGCTGTACACAGAAGCATCAACCTGGGTGATCCTTCAGAAAGGAGCAAAGGATAAAGCGCGCAGTGGGCTGGGCTATCACCCCTCTGGCACTTTTGTATGAATCAGGGAAAAGGTGCCTGCTTCTGATGGGTATGGTCCCCGCGGGAGCTTCCTGAGCCTTTGTGGGTCACAGAAACAAAGGGAGGGAAGGTGTCCCTTCCTTCTAGCACATGTGGCCAGTACCATGGTGCAAGGGTTGGTGGACAGGGTTCAGATTTCAACCCTCGTCACCCTCCTGGGCAGGGCCCCTTGGTACTTGGCATCTCTACCCAACTGAACACGGGGGTCTTGACTCCAGTGACTAGAAGGCCTGAAGACAGATAGGGAAGGTGACCTGGAGTCATCACTACTCAAAGTGTGGTCCTTGGCTTGTTAGAGAGAGACTCTCAGTTACGCCTTCCAGAACTCTCCAGAACTTTCCAGACTGCCAGCCTGAGCTCCAATATGACCATGGCCCTCAGCTTGCAGCTCAGTTTAGCATTTATTTAGACTCTTCTGGGGGGCACTAAGCCCTATCTGTCCCACAGTCCCTGTTCTCAAGGAGGTCACTGTCACAAGATAAGAGAGAGCGTCCAATCTGATGCAAGGAGTACCCCCTATGAGGTGTACACAAAGCGTTGGGGGCGGGGCAGATGGGCAGCAGACACCCATGCCTGTGAAGAGCTGCTCACACATAGAAGGTGTCTGTCCATGCAGAGGTGACATTTGGGGACACCTGGTTCCAGGTGTCTCCCACTCCTTCCCCAATCTCCTTGGGGGTGGGGTGGTGTCAATCCAGAGCTGTTCCTCAGTTAGTTCTTGTTAACCTGTTACTCAATGAATCCTTGTTAAGGGACAGGCCCCTGCAGAAGCACGTGATCAGATGGGGGGAGGAGCCATGCAAATATGGGAGGTGGAGAGACCTTATAAATGCCCAGGAATGACGTTATTAAGATCAGTACTGGGATGATGGCTAGAGAACTGAGGGAAAGATCCAAGAAATACTGTACTCTGCTAGGATCTCTCTTGAAAGAAAAATGTAACAATGAGACAAAGACATTTTTTAAAATACACCTTTGTTAAATCTGAATGCTCCTTAATGATGAGCTGAGCGAATGGCAATCATATCTATTCTCTCCAAATGGGTTGAGTGGAGAGTGCTGGGAAAGGCTGCTGTCAGGAATTAGACCTGCTTTTTCTAGCTCGCTGTGGGGTTCCTTTTTTGCTTTAGGGGAGAGAATGGGCATTTTCTTTTTACATACCTCCACTGCACAGAAGAAGGCAGGAGTCCCTTGAATGAAATCTGGCCATTAGTCTTTCTTTTGTAATCTGCATAATACTTCTGGGAAGGGACAGAGGGAGACCTGTCCCAGACCAATGAGCCCGGGACCCCAAAGGAGCTCCTCTGGGCCCTCGGGCCCTGTTAGCTCAACAAAGCACATTGCATCCACCAGCCCATAGAACCTCCTTGCACTGAATATTCAGTTACGTAGCATAATTGGCTTAGAGCCTGCATATACTGTAGGTTAAACACAGATGGCGTTTTCTACAGTATAAGAAATACATTTCAGAAATGTAAGTAAGTTAGATTCGGCTTCTTAGTGTAAGAGATGATCGGACATTGGGGGAAGGCTGTGTAGTTCAGTGTGGTTGCAGTCAGCAGAGTTGGGGGTGGGGTGGAAGGGGCAGGAAGAACTTTGCTTAAAATATGTGGAGACCCTGAACCCAGCCCATGGCACCTGTGGAAGAAGATGGCAGTAGGCATTCCAGAGTCATTTCAGAACTGTGGAACATTTCAGATGTGGGTGGCCAGATGTTGGAGGGAAAGGAGACGTACTCCCAGCTTTCTGGTTTGGGCACTGGCACAGACTGGGGCAGGCGGGGATGAAGCTAATGAGTTTGGATGTGAACACGTGGTGTTTGAAGCGTCTATGAGTCATTTAGGGGCAGGTGTCCAATAAAAGTTGGAAATATGGGGCTCGAGTTCAGTGGAGAGCTTTGGGCTGCAGATATGGACATGAAAGTTACAAGCCTTTTCCTGATAAGGAAAGCCCTGGAAGTGAAGTCTCTCTCCCAGGGAAAATACACAAAGCAAGAGAACAAGACTAAAGAGAGGGCTCCCGAAAGAAGCCGAGATCCAGGACAGAATAGTTAGTTGTCAAGGAAGCTGAGGGAGGACCATGTGTCAGCACGGAGGAGTCGTCCCCAGTTTGGAATGCTACAAGAGATTGGAAAGGATAGAGGCTGGGGAGGGGGGTTGGGCAGTCATCAGATCGGCCAATCAGTGGGTCCTCGGTAATGATTGCCAGAGCAGTTTCGGTGGTGCAGGGGACCATGAAGCCAGGTTTCAGGGGAAGGAAGAGTGGTGGGGACTGTGACGGGTTGGGTGTTGGCAGAAAGAAGGGGGGAGGGTCGGCATGAGGAGGAGCAAGGCCCCGGGGGCCGGAAGCTCCATGTGCCAAAGATTTGGGCATTGTGAGTAGAGAGGGACGGGCTTTTGTCACCAGCCGATGGTAGGTTGCTCAGGGGGTGACGGGAGGGTGTGTGTTAGAAAGGAAGAACTACTTCTCTTTGAAACAGGAAGGAATTAATAAATAAACACACACAATAGAATGTGGTATGTTGGAACACATCCTCATCATCAATAGAAATATGAGTGCCTGGAAAATTAACAGAGGAAAGATGCAATCAGTCTTGGCTGTGCAAAAGAATAACTAATTCAAATCACTCATGCCAACTGCTCACCAGTTATGCCTAATTAACATACGACACCCTAACTGTTCTGTGTAACTGAGAAGTACCGGTCAAATTCACTTCTTTTCAAGTTGTGTTTCCTTTCACAACTAAACTCTCTTCCGGACTGTTCAGTCTTCATAATGCTTATGTAATATTGTTAATATTGTTTTTAATATCTTAAAAAAGGGGGAGGGGTTAGAGGGAGCATCGGCTTGGACAGGAAAAAAAAGTCTCAAATGTCAGTTTCCTTCTATGCCATTTAACGTGGCAATTAGGAGATGAGAGAGGGAAAAAATATTGTATGTACAGGAAAAAAGGAGGCAACTTTACAGCCTTGTGATACTCAAGAGACATGCTCACTAATGGAAATGCTTGTCCCATTTTGAGAGAAGACTGTGTTTTCGAAAGAAGCTTTTTTCTTAGGCCTCTGGTAGTTACATATCATTACTACATCCTAGGGAACACAAATGTGATGAAAACTGAGCAGATGTGTTCTTTGGAGGTCATCTTGTGAGAGGTGGTTTGACGTGTTCTACAGCAGAACATATTTCTGAGATGTGTGTTTGTTTGTTTCCTTCACACAGTGACTCACCTAAGACATCAGTCTAAGACATTAAAGTCTGGAGTAGGTAAAAAGGTGCCAGAACATGCTTCTGATGCCGGTGTAAACAGTGTAAAGATAATGGCTGCCGTTTATTGAGGACCTACTGGGTGACACGTTACTTGTACTGTCTCAGAACGCAAAATCATTTTGTTGAGTCTCGTCATTTTTTTCAATAACACTGAGAGATAGGCAAGATGATTCGTCCTTTTTGACAGGCGAGCAAGCTAGGGCTACCACCCATTTCTTTGTTCTCATTCACAGCACATTTCATGAAAGACTTGTCTCTATTCCCTGTCTCCAGTTTTTTTCTTAGAGCTACTGCGGTTAGGTTCTTGTCTCCATTACTCCATAAAACCCGCTCTAATTAAGTCACCGAGAGCCCTCCCATTCCCAGCCCAGGGGTCCGTTCTCAGTCCTTGTCTTTCTTGCTCCATCGGCAGCGTTGAAGATGGTGAATCGCTCCCTTCTCCTTGCCTCACTCCCTTCCCTTGGCTTTCAGGACCCCGTGCTGTCTTGGTTTTCCTCCAACTTCTCAGATACTCCTTAGTCTCCTTTGCCGGTTGGGCCCCTCCCTGACTTCTCCAGGCAGTGGGGCCTCAGGGCCCAGTCCTTGGGGCTCTTCTCTTGTTTCTACTCACTCGTCTGGTGGCCTCATCTAGTCTCAAACTCATCTCTACACCAATGACTCCCAAATGTATAGCTCTAGCCCAGACTTCCCCCTTGACTTTGTGTATCTAACTTCCTACTCAACATCAGCTTCACTCGGATTTCCAGTAGACGTCTCAATATGTCCAAAATACTGTTCCTGATCTTGTTCCATGATGAAAAAGTAAGACAAAAGAGAAACCTGCTCCAAACTGCACCCTTTTTGGGAAGTAGGCAGTATCTCCATTCTTCTCATCGTTTAGGTCAAAAAACTTGGGGGGGGTCATTCTTGATATATTTTTTTCTCAATCACCATACCCCAATCTGTCATGAAATTATGATGGATCTACTTGCAAAATAGATCCAGAATTCAACTATTTATCACTGTTACCCCCCGCTGCTACCTCCCCGTTCATTGATCTTGCCAAGAAAACTTCTGCCTACCATGGGTAGCCATGTGGCTAATTCCCTTTTCTCTTTGTTCAGAGGTCACCTTCTCAATAAAACCTACCCTGATCACCCCATTTAATACTGCCACCTGTGCCCTCTCCCCAGCAACCCAGTGTCCAAGTAATCTTCTCAACTTTTTCTTTAACCCATGACACCACCTCCTACCACGTCACTTAATTTACTTATTACGTTAATTGTTTGTTGTCTATTTCCCCCTATTAGAATGTCAGCTCCATGAGGGCAGGTGTTTTCATCTGTTTGGCTTCCTACCCTACCCCCAAGCACCTGGAACAGCACCTTGCATATGGCAGAACCATTTATGTCCATTGGTTTGAATTAAAAAGCTGAAGTATCTTGCCAAAGGTTGGTTGCCCGGTGATGGGTGTCGCATCTAAACTCTGGAGTCTCCAATACTAAAGCCCGTGCCCTTAAAGACTCCATTCCACTATACCGCATCACAGCCTGGAGCAGTGGTTCTCAGCAGGTGTGCCCCGAAACCCTTCCTGGGGGCCAAGAAAGCAGGGTAGTTTTGTGACAACCAAGCATACAACACGTTATGATGATGACTGTCCTAAAGAACATTGAGTTGAGCAGGTCATGCAATATAGAACCGACCAGAATTTAGTCTGTGTAAGGCGGGGAGGAGGCATACGGCAACATCAAATAAGAAGGAACAAATGTTGCACAAAAGTAGCACCAGGTCTCCAGAAAGCTTTCATGCTCACTTGTGTCCTGGGTACATAAGCGAGGGTGATCGGGGCAGGGAACTGATCTACTGAAACCATGACCCAAGGCTGACACGTGTTGAGAAGCACATAGATAAACATTCTGCCTCCTCGGGCCCCGTGAGGCATTGTTATTAATTCAGAAGGGACAGCATGCTTAGTACACTTTTGAAACCCCTGGAAGCCTGCTGCTGCAAATTCTAGCATTCAGTAGTATACAATAAACTAAAAAAAAAAAAAAAAGCAGTTGAGAACTCTTGCAGTCAGCTAAGTTTTACTGGCGTGGTGTAGGCAGGTCACGACGGTACACTCTTTTTCTGCTTTTAATTTTAAATTAAAAAAAAAATGAAGGAAGCAGAAACCCCAGGATGGAGTCGAATTCATTTCAGAAGCAAACAACAGCAGCAAAACATGGGAGAATTCTCCCGAGTGGGTATGTGTGGTCAGAAGAAGGGAGTCCTGGGCCCAGGAGGCCTGGGTTTGCAACTGAGGGCATGACTTTGACCATCAAACCCAGCCAGCGACACATTTCTCAGGGGGATCTGGTTTACTTTATTATTGCCTGTCATCCTCACACCCCATCGATGGTCTCCCCTCCCCCTCACTGGCAACCTTTCTCTTCTGTTTAACGATTCTTTTTTTTTTTTTTTTTTTTGGTATGGGTTCTTACAAAGTGTGTAGTCTCATTTTCAGTAAATGTCTTTTTAAATTTCTGTAAATGATATGGCTATCCATATTATTCTGTCTCTTGTTATTATTTTTTTTTTTTTACACCCAACACGATGCTTGAAAAGCCTCTGCATGTTGCTCGTGTACACTGAATCCTCTGGTTCTAATTGCTGAGAACAGCTCTGGAGCGTGCCTCCAACCACACTTCGCCTCTCCACTCTCTTGGTGATGAATATGTCAGATTGCTTCCAACTTCCCGTCACCATAAATAATGCTGCGGTAAGAAGCTTTCCAATTTAGAATAGAATTGTAAGTGCAGGCGTGAAGAGGAAAGGGGCCACTTCAGAGCTGTGACTAGAATGGCGAAGTGCTACTGGTAGGGTCGCCTTGGCTCTGACACTGGTGACAGAATGACATCCACATGCTTCAGCTAGGGCAGTAAACAGGATTGGGACTCTTGCGGTGCTGAGGAGCTGTGGGAGTAGGTTTTCTTCACTCAATCGACTTGGGGTTTGAATCCATCCACCCAGTCGGTCAGAGATTTCGCCGTTGTGTAGACCTGCTATCTCTTCCCTTCCTCCCGGGAGACGGGCTCCCATAATGCCCCCAAATGACACAGACCATGGTCCTTCACGGCAACTAGGGCTGTAAGGAGGCCTCCCAATTCTCGTTTCCCTCCTCAGCGCTTCCTTCTGTTCTCTATCTCGTCACTTCTCCCCACACTCTCAGCAGGTCCTGTCACCTCCTACTTCCTGGAGAAAATCGTTGCTCTCAGATGAGAGCGCCCTTGAAGTCCTTCTCTACTCTTCTACTAGCTACCGCCCATCACCGTGTCAAGGTGTTTAAATCTTTCTGGTTTTAAGACTACATTTTAAAAACCTCTCTCGGGGCACCTGGCTTCCAACGCTTGATCTCGGGGTTGTGAGTTCGAGCTCCATATTGAGTGTAGAGATTACTTAAAAATAAAATCTTTTAAAAAACGATGTAAAAAGAGATCTTTCTCAACCTCAGTCCCTTCTTGTGACCATCGTCTCCACCATCAACCCCTGCCACTTAGCAACTGCATTTAATAAAAGAGCTACATTGGCCCCCCAATGCACACAACCTCCTGGACCTCACCGAAGCTCTCTTGTCACTCACTCCAGGACACATGTTTCTCTCCTTAGTGCATGTCCATTCACACCAACATTTGTCACCACTGAGTACTTTGTCCATCATGAGCTTCTTTTTCCTTGGCTTGCATGACACCTCGTGCTCCTGATTTTCTGCCTACCTCTCTAGCCAGTCCTTCAAGGCATCCTTTGCAGGCTGATCCAATTCTGTCTGCTCCTTGTGTTCCTCATTTCTGAACCCCTTTGCTCCCCTTTGTAATCTCATCCAGTCCGACAGTGGCATGGATTGCCATTCATACCCTCGAATCTTGAGCTCCATCCCTAATTTCTCTCCTCTGCCCCAGACCTACACGGCACCTCCCTTCCAGATGTGTACATCTCAAAACCAGATGTCCAAGACTGAATGTATCATCTTTCTCAGCAACCCCCCTTCGATCACTTCCACTATTATGATCTTAGTGAGCAAAGAGCATCATCGGCCATTTGATTTCCCAAGTCAGGGAAACTCACAGCACTGTGTATATTCTAATCCTTATGAAAATTTTAAATTATAAAAGTCATAGAGGCTTGTTATAAACATGAAAACAATACTTAAGTATTTAAATTAAAAACTGAAAGCCCCCACCAATCATTCTTCCCAGAGGTAAGCCTCTATTGACCAGGAAGGTAGCGTTCACCACACAGTTTTATTTGTACACATACTTTATTACACTTTATGTACTGTTTGGCAATTTGTTTTTTAGAATAAAAATATATTGTGGATATCCTTACAGTTTTAATCATATTGATATAACCTATTCTTTTTATCAGCTGAATATCATCCCATATTACACACAGGCCATGTTTATTTACCTATTACAATATCACTGGACTTTAGTTTATCCCCTGTTTTCACTATTCCGGGGTTTCAGTAAATAACTTTTTGCCCACGGACAAAAACAGATAAAAGGGATTAAGAGGTACAAACTTCCAGCTGGAGAATAAATAAGTCACGGAGACGAAAAGTACAGCAGAGGGACTACAGTCAATAATATTGTACTATTATTATTATTATTATTTTTAAAAGATTTTATTTATTTATTTGACAGAGAGAGATCACAAGTAGCAGAGAGGCGGGCAGAGAGAAAGAGAGAGAGAAGCAAACTTCCCGCTGAGCGGAGAGCCCAATGCGGGGCTCGATGCCATGACACCAGGATCATGACCCGAGCCAAAGGCAGAGGCTCAACCCACTGAGCCACCCAGGTGCCCCATTATTATTATTGTTATTATTATTGTAATAACAATTTAACTCATATTAAAAACTTAAAAGGTGAACATATAGAAAAATAAATATAACTAAAAAAGAAAAAAAACATTGTCCATAAATCTTTGTATTCCTGAGCTGGATAGACTGTTGGAAATGGGATTTCTGGGGTGAGTGTAGGTACATACACATTTGGACAGGTCCTGCAAACGTGACTTCAAGAAAGTGTGTGGCTTTTTTCTTCTGCTTTTCAACTGAGACACAGCATACACACAGTAAATGTGTAAAGGGTACTATTTCAAGTATGCAACTGGATGAACTCTACAGGTGTATAGACCTGTGTACCCACCACGTGGATCAGGATCCACACCATTTCTAGCATCCCAGAAGTTCCCTCCAGCACCTTCCCAGCATGTCCTCCTCCCGCAGAGGCCGCCACTATAGTGATTTCTAGAATTGTCAGTTATTTTTCTCTTTATAAAACAATTGTGGGTGCCTGGGTGGCTCAGTGGGTTAAACCGCTGCCTCCGGCTCAGGTCACGATCCCAGGGTCCTGGGATCAAGCCCCGCATCGGGCTCTCTGTTCAGCAGGGAGCCTGCTTTCTCCTCTCTCTCTGCTGGCCTCTCTGCTTACTTACTGCTTACTGTTACATAGTAGTCCATTGTACAAGCAGCCTGCAGTTTGTCTGTCCGTTCACCTGTTGTGAGCGATTTCAGTTGTGTGCCCTTTCTTGGCTGTTACGAGAAGGTGGCTGTGAACCTCTGTGTGCAAGTCTTTTTGCGGATGTATGTTTGCATTTTTCTAGGAGTGGAAGGGTGGGATCACGGAGTATGTTTAACTTCTTGTTAGAAGCTACAAAACAGTTTTCCAGAGAGGCTCTACCTGTTTGACCTCTCACCAGCCGTGTAAATCGGAACCCCCAGTCGTAATGGATGAGAGTATCCCATACGGGATAGTGATTGCACATGTTCACTTTCCATCTCCCCAGATGATTGTAGGAACTGTGTCTGTCTTGGTCAGTTCCTCAGTCAGAGTGAAGGCTCAGTAAGTATTTGTGGGATTAGATTAGTAATTAAGGGGCTACTGTGTATTATGCCTAAAGGTCCCTATCACTCAATTAAAGTATGTTACCGTGGACAAATTGTCACAGGTGTCAATGTTTTATTACCCCAAGGATGGTCCCAGCTTGTTATGGGTAGAACTGTGACTTAATTCATTGCTCTATCTTCCATGGCATAGAGCTGGGCACAGAGGAATGGCCTATAATACCCAGCATGCTGTATTTGGTTAGATAATGGGTAGAAAGAACATCAGACCTTCCTCAAATCTTCACTTGCTCTCAGTTCTGGACTCAGGATAAAAGAAGGAAGAGAAGGAATCTTCTTCTACCACTCATTAGCTACATAGCTGCTGGCCCCAATGCTAGGAAATATTCCCCCAACCTCAGGTCCACAACCTGATTTCTGTTTTTCTCCCGCAGGTATAAGGCTATGTATTGCAGCATTTATTTGAAAGAACAGAAATTTGGAAACTATCATTAGGAAATCTGCTTCAAAAAATGGCTATCAGACACATGAAAAAATGTTCATCATCACTAGCCATCAGGGAGATTCAAATTAAAACCACATTGAGATATCACCTTACACCAGTTAGAATGGCCAAAATTAACAAGACAGGAAACAACATGTGTTGGAGGGGATGTGGAGAAAGGGGAACCCTCTTACACTGTTGGTGGGAATGCAGGTTGGTGCAGCCTCTTTGGAGAACAGTGTGGAGATTCCTCAAGAAATTAAAAATAGAACTTCCCTATGACCCTGCCATTGCACTACTGGGTATTTACCCCAAAGATACAGATGGAGTGAAAAGAAGGGCCCTCTGTACCCCAATGTTTATAGCAGCAATGGCCACGGTCACCAAACTGTGGAAAGAACAAAGATGCCCTTCAACGGACGAATGGATAAGGAAAATGTGGTCCATATACACTATGGAGTAGTATGCCTCCATCAGAAAGGACGAATACCCAACTTTTGTAGCAACATGGACCCGACTGGAAGAGATTATGCTGAGTGAAGTAAGTCAAGCAGAGAGAGTCAATTATCATATGGTTTCACTTATTTTAGAGCATAACAAATAGCATGGAGGACATGGGGAGTTAGAGAGGAGAAGGGAGTTGGGAGAAATTGGAAGGGGAGGTGAATCACGAGAGACTATGGACTCTGAAAAACAATCTGAGGGGTTTGAAGTGGTGGGGGGGGTGGGAGGTTGGGGTACCAGGTGGTGGGTAATATAGAGGGCACGGATTGCATGGAGCACTGGATGTGGTGAAAAAATAATGAATACTGTTATGCTGAAAATAAATAAATTTAATTAAAAAAAGAGTACAATGAAGCCTTTAGAAAAAAATGAAGCTCTTTCTGTCCTGATATATAACAAAATAAAAACAATAACAAAAAAGAAGAGTATGTCTATGACACTGCCATCTGTGGTCAGTACAGCATGGGGAGAGGACTTGGGAGAATTTTTCCTGGTTGGAAGACAGCTAGGGTCTGAGCCAGCCTGCTGTCAGTCTTCATAACCTCACTCCTTCGGCCTATGAAATGGACCCAGGTGATGCTGGCTGGGGGAGTCTGACCCACTACAAAGTATCCCCCTCTATCTCTACCCCTGAAAGGACCAGAGTCTGAAGATTGGATGGAGCCTGTTACACTAGGTCATCATTCTTCCCCTGTAGCTATCTCTAAAGATTTCCATTCCTCTGGGAATTTGTGGGCTGAGGATTTTTTTTTTCCAATCTTTATTGCATGAACTAGGCCTTCATCAAAATTCACTGCAATTCAGATTCATTTCTATTTCTTGTCCCATTGCTGCCCACAACCAAGCATGATGGATGAGGTGGCCAACATTTTGAAGGGAAAAACTATGATCAGTCTATCAATCAATCTATCTATCCATCCATCCATCCATCCACCCTTCCATCCATAATTCCATCCATCCATCCATCCATCCATCCATCTAACCATCTATCCAGCATGTCCTTCAACACTGTTGATGTAACATGTCATTCTATCTTGCCTCCCCCCGCACATCTAAGTGCTTTGGGATATAAGCAAAAATCCTCAACCTTGTTTCTATGACGAATACTAGGTTAACATAAAATCTTGGAAACCTGAGAATTTGCCAGTTCCAACTTTTTGTTTAATTTACATAATCATTTGCATAGGACTGCATATGTTAAAGGAACATCTGTAGTTTTCTTATATATTTAGATGAGATGAATTTTTTTCAATATTTGAAGTTACCACTTACTCATGTCTTCTGGTTCTTTCTTTCTTTCTTTCTTTCTTTCTTTCTTTTTTAAATATACTCACACCAGAGTCTTCCAATGCAGGACCCTGAGTGTCATATGTCTCCCCATTTCCTATGAACCTCACTTTATTACTATCCTGCAAATGGTATAGTCAGCTGGATAATGTAAGCAGCATTCCTTCTCATTGCTTTATCAAACAACTGAGCCCTCCCTAATCAGAGATGAAGGGTCCTAGAAGTCGAATATGTGGGGGAAATTTTAGAGAGCAGTACGGTGAAGCAGCTTCACATAAGAATGTAATGAGTTGTTTAAAAAAGTATTTATTTATTTGAGGTGGGCAGGGAGAGGGAGAGGAAGAAGCAGACTCCCTGCTGAGCAGAGAGCCCCATGCGGGTTCGATCCCAGGACCCGAGGATCATGACCAGAGCTGAAGGCAGACTCTTAACTAATGGAGCCACCCAGGCATCCTAAGAATGTAATGAGTTGTGAAGTTTTCTGGAGAGATTGTGCAACACCATAGACAATGAAGATTGTTTTCATATATCGATTTTCCTCACAGGTCAACCTGTATACCCAAGAACTCTTAAAATCACCATTTGTAACAGCACTCTTCTCCATCATTCTGGGATGCTTATTTTGAACTCCCCAGCTTTCCCAGCATGTCCTGATAAAGCCCAGCCTTTGAAAAACAAGTGAGGGGCACCTGGGTGGTTCAGTGGGTTGAAGCCTCTGCCTTTGGCTCAGGTCATGATCCCAGGGTCCTGGGATCGAGGCCCACATCGGGCTCTCTGCTTGGTGGGGAGCCTCCTTCCCCCTCTCTCTCTGCCTGCCTCTCTGCCTACTTGTGATCTCTGTCTGTCAAATAAATTAATAAAATCTTAAAAAAAAAACCAAAAAAACCCCAAGTGAATACACGAATGAGGTGTGGCGGGGGTGGGGCACTCCTTTTCCAAGCATGGTTGCACCCACATTGAAGAAGTATGTTCCTGAATGAGGCATTCATTCAACAAAAATACATTCAGTCCTATATTGTGTGTAGTGGGCAAATGTGGGATTTCCCCCCAACTACTTGTCCATTCTTAACAGCACCCTAATTTCTTTTAAACATTTTTTTAAGATTTTATTTATTTATTTGACAGAGAGAGATCACAAGTAAGCAGAGAGGCAGGCAGAGAGAGAGGAGGAAGCAGGCTCCCCACTGAGCAGAGAACCTGATGTGGGATTCGATCCCAGGAGCCTGAGATCATGACCTGAGCTGAAGGCAGAGGCTTTAACCCACTGAGCCACCCAGGCGCCCCCAGCACTCTAATTTCTTTTTGCAGAATGACTTCTCCCCCACTGTGGGTGTTCTTGGTGGGATGGTAAATCCACGCTCCTGTCCTACCACTATCAAAACCAGAAGGTTCCCTGAAGGTTTCTTCTGACATATCCCTCATCTGACTACTTAGTACAGCCCAGAATTCAAGCTCAGTTGATCACAGGCAGTCTGGTGAGACTCTGAATCTTAAGCTGGTAACATGAGGTAAAAGAAATTACTCTTTATTTTTCCCACAATTGATGCCCTTACAAGATGTGTCCTGGCTAGGAAGCTACCCCTATGGTTCCTGATCTGTAGAACTCTTTTTTTTAAGCCCCATTCTTTAAACTTCCCATAAAGTATTTGAGTTCCCCAAGTCCATTCCACCGGTTCCCTTTCCCTTGGGTAACCAGAAGTGACAATATTGTCAATTTAAAGACATGTTTCCCTCGCCAGCCACCAAAGAGCCTTGACTGAAACAGCGTGTCAGGCACTGACTGTAGAGCAACTGACAAGCTAGACAAGGATTCTGCTCCCATGAGGCTCATGTATGAGTGGGTAACATAGGTTTACTTAACATGAAGATAAGAATCCCTAGATAAGGAAGTCAGCCATTGTTTTCATTTATTCTGTATTGTAGACTGTTCATTCATCCATGCATATGATGAATAGGTACGGAGGGCCTACAAGGTGCCAGACATTATAAGAATGAATGTAATCCATCTCATTTATTTCGTCTAATCGACAGAAATATAACTAAGTCTTTTCTCCATTGCTCCAGACTCATCATGTCCCTTAAATAGCTGAGGGTCAGGACCAGAAGGACATGTTTTAACGATAGGCCTGAGCTGTCAAAAAGATGAGCCTTACCTCCTCTTACCCTTCCAGCCACCACCCTTCTTATGTTTCTGGGTTCAGGGGAGGGAGACCATTGCAGATGGTCACCGTCACCTTTGGGACTTCCGACAAAACAGGTAAAGATTCAGGTGCTCGGCAGGAGTGTCCTCAAACTTGGTCCAGATAAAGTGTAGTCCTGGTCAGTGTTTTCAAGCTTTCCCCCAGGGTGCCTCAGACACTACAGAGAATCAGAAGACAGAGCCCATGCCCTGAAGCTCCAAAGGGGCTTTGTAAATTTTCTGACCTGTACTTCATACACAACATTGGTCTGTGGTATTGAGAAATGAAATCCTGCTTTACCAAAGATGCCACCCTCCAAACCTAGAATACTCCACCTTCAGCTGGACTAAAAAGCACATCATTTACTGCCTGGGAAGCACTACTCCACCATATCCTCGCTGCTTTGATCGTTGACTATTCTAGTGTGAGTATCTGGTCTCCCCAAGTAAAGACGGTAAGTTGTTGGATGTAGTGACCTACAGATGTCAGATCTGAATCTTTCTCTCCGTGTCACCGCTCAACAAATACTTGGGGGTAGATTGTTGATTGAAAGCAGCACCAAGGTTCTAGAGCCTCTTTTCCATAATCATGTGGGCCTGCCTTCACACAAGTGTCAGCCATTTGGGGGGCTCAGGAAGAGAAAACCAAAGGGTGCCTGAAAGATGTTTAATCATTGTTTTCCCTATAATTTCATATTGTTTTCTCATTTGTGGAAAACCCATGTTTTACTAATTAGTAGGAGGAGTCATGACAGGAATCATAATATTTACTATAAAATATTTCTGTTCTTGACAGCATGTACATTCATCACTCCAGCAGAAGCAGAACAGGCATGGGCATTTTCACAGCCAAAATGATCCCCCAAGTCAAAGAATTTGCAGAATATATATATATATATATATATATTTGTTAATTATACACAAGCCCTGTTCCTAAATTTGTTTTTTGAATGAAGGTGACAATATTTTCAGTTCTAAGACATTTTCCAACATTCAAGACACAGTTTCTTCATTCTGTGGTAGTCCTCACACACACACACACACACACACACACACACACACACACACTCTCTCTCTCTCTCTCTCTCTCATGCACTCACCTTCCCCTACAACAAAAGTACACAAGCGGACCTATGGAGAACAATGGTTGCGGAATTACCTCAAGAGCAAAATTTCATAGGCAAGGGGACTGACCCTGAGGCAGGTATCCAGGGGCCTGAGGACCTTCCTACATTTTTTTATGTTGCCTCAGGTGGTAGAGGGGGCAAAAGGGAGTCTAGGAGCTTCATACCAGTGACTGGACTGGCACTACTGCTCTGGTCCATTTAGTGGTCAGCATTAACTCTTGTTTACAGGGTCTCCTGGGTGGCTCAGTCGGTTAAGCAGCTGCTTTCGGCTCAGGTCATGATCCCAGGGTCCTGGAATCGAGGCCCGCATCAGGTTCTCTGCTCAGCGGGGATCTTGCTTCCTCTTCTCTCTCTCTGCCTTCTCCCTGCCTACTTGTGATCTCTGTCTGTCAAATAAATAAATAAAATCTGTAAAAAAAAAAAAGAAAGAAAGAAAGAAAGAAAGCTTGAAAAAAAAAGACCCACAAAAAAACCCCTTGCTTACAGGATCCAATGTGGTAACTTTAATACCATCTGTGGGTCACGAGGGGTTGAGAGGTAAGAGGGTGTGAGTTATAAAGAGAAAAGGGTGAAGATGTACTGTGTTTCACTGTGCTTGAAAATATGTAGCCTTCATGTAAGTCTCACTTGAGCTCTATAACAAATGTACTATCACTCTTATTTCCCTGGGTTTCAACTCGAAGGAGTGACAAAGCTGGGATTTGAAGCTAGTTCTGCTGTCTCTACAGCCCACTATATCATACGTGTCCCCAAGGATGATGGGGGACTTGATTTAGGGTATTGAATCACAGGAGTTTATCTTTCTTTCTCATTGGAAAGGTCCGATCCCCCATTTATTGCCTGAAAAGAGCAATATGTTTTCTCAATACAATATTCAAACAATATCAAGAGGGTGAAAAGTCCTTCTCCCTTCTTTCCAGATACCCGGCTCCCCTTCCTGAAGGCAATCACTGAAACCCGTTGCTTGTGTGTCCTTCCAAAGTGTTCATCTCTTTATTCCTTGCTACCCTAGGCCATATGGGAGAAACCAGCCTGGCTGGGAAGACTTAGAAGCAATATCTGGGGGAGAATTAAGAAGGCCATGCATCCATCGCATTGAGCTTAGCCACAGAGCAACAAGAAGGCAGAAGGCATCATCAGCGCTCACTCTGTTGCCTCTGGGTGACTCTTTTTCACCTCTGTCCCGGCACTGTCCTGGTCACCCTGGCTTGTCCTTTCCTCCCAAAAGAGAACCACCAGCCTCAAACAGCTCCTGCTGCTACATTCCTCAGAAACCAGCTCTCTGTCCAGCCACACTAAGGACGATGATCTTCACAAAACGTGGTTACATGTCAACAAGGGGAGTCAATCAAAGAGTGACTTGAATAATGGGGATTTCAGATTTCATAGCAACAGGTATGACCTTGAGACTCTTCCTACTTCCCTGTGGGTGTCAAGCCAACTGAATATCCGAAAACTGGGACTGCCTGAAATTATTTCATTCCTAGTGAAGTTAAGGACTCTGATCTTAATTCTTTTCTTTCAGGATGGGACACTTAGCATTTTGAAACAAAATCTCCAGTGCTGTGGAAAGTGTCCCCCAATATCCCACGACTATAGGCTCAAATCTTACCTAGAAAAAGAAAGAAACAGCTATAACAATGAATAGGAGAATTATTCTGACTTTAATAGCCACGAAACGCTATTTTATTCTGCGCCTTCCAAAATAATACTTAGAATACAAAGTCGAAGCAGATGGTTTCACAAACTCAACATTTTCCCTAATCTGGGGCTAGGGGGAGGTGGGTATCTCTGTTGGGAATTATTCAAGAAATCTTTGTGAGTGGAATTCGTTTTGACTTCCACAGGTAATATTCTTCCCACATAATTAGGCACAACTTTACAACTCAAGGGAGAGAAACAGTAGGGATCTTCATCAAAGTCACCTGCGTTAAAGAAAAAAAGAACATTTTCAGTTGTTGCACTGGGGACTTCGCAGATAGTAGAAGTAACAGACATTTTTTTTTTTTAACCAAATGAAGGAGTGAATAGAGGAAAAGAAAGGAAGTAAAGGTTGTGGGGCTTTTCTTGGGTAGTTCATGTAGACCCAGGGTAAATTCGTTCATCTTGACAGCACTGTTTGGGCAATTACAGAAGGCACATCCTTACTCCGTGTTCATGGAAATGAAACTGCTGGCTCTGACCATCCGAGGGCCACATCCAGACTGCAGATTTGGAACCTGTGGCCAAGAGGCTAGACTACCTGTCTCACCAGCTGTGTCATGGTCACAACCCCAGGCCCTTGGCTCTCTGGATCTGTTACTTGATACAACAACACTAAAATGCTGGGCATGTTATTAAAAACAAACCTAAAATTCTACGTACAGGGGGCTACCATCCCCCCGAAGAAAGACATGTACATTTGAGCCATATATTTGCTAATGAAACAGTATCCCCCAGGGACAGCAAGAGAGCCAATGCCAATGAACTCTTTTGCAAAAATGGTATTTCCCTATCGGCCTCAACTATTATCTACTAAGCAGCTTCCACAACTTCTTCCCTCTATTATATGCTATGGCTCCCCAGTGCCTCCATATGAGCACCGGAATGTATCTGCAAGTTAGCTGGCCAGAGTAATGAACACTTGGGGGCATGGAAAGAGTCTTTCCATATGCACCAACTTTCCCATACAGAGAAGGAGACTGAGACTGTACACTAGACAATCAGCCTAAACTGGGAAACAATGTTGTCCCACACAGTCCAGAAGCTGGTAGGCACTTTGGAGATTATCTGTCCATCCTAGCCTCCTCACGTTGAAGGTAGAAAGAATGTAGCTCCCACTAAGGGAGAGATGTGCCCAAGGTTACAGAGTTAGTGACAGAGCTGGGAGTTGAACCAAAGCCTTCTGACTCCAAGTTTGGTGCCTTATTATTTTTTAAAGATTTTATTATTTATTATTTTTTTTTATTTTTGAAGTCATCTCTATACCCAATGTGGGGCTTGAACTCATGACCCCGCGATCAAGAGTTGCATGTTCTACCAACCGTGCCAGCCAGGTGACTCTTGGTGGCTTTATTTATTTATTTATTTACCCACCATGCTGATTTCAGATTGGCGGCAGACCTTGGAAATAGAACAGCTATGTGGAGCCAATATAATGAAAAATACAAGCGGCAGTTCCACCAGCACTGAGGTGTGAGAATGGCTACAGCCGGGCCACCAGAGGTGTTCTGTATGTGTGAACTGGAATCAACTTTGGTCCTTAAGTAAGCATCATTGTCCAGGGCAGTACACAAAACAGAGGCATCATAACATCAGCTTGAGTTCTAAAGTTCTTGTTCCCTTTGCCTTTCTCTTTACTTTGGGCTTTTAGACCAAACCTTTCCTGGGACACCTGGGTGGCTCAGTAGGTTAAGGGTCTGCTTTTGGCTCAGGTCATGATCCCAGGGTCCTGGGATTGAGCCCTGCATCAATGGGCAGTCTGCTTCTCCCTCTCTACTTGTGCTCTCTTATGAGCTCTATTTCATAAAAGATAGATATCTCTATCTCAAATAAATAAAATCTCTAAAAAAAGATCAATCCTTTCCTTACATTTTCCCTTCCAATAACCACCTCCACCTCAACAGCTGTCTCTGTACCTAGAAATTTCTCTTCCTATGGAAGAAGCTGAGCAACTAAGAATGTTGTGCTGCTCAGTAGGTGTTCTTGGTGGCGTGCGATGTGCCCCAGCCTGAGAGCCAGGCCACCTGAGTTCTGACCCCAGTTCTGCTGCTGATGGTGAGTAAGCATCTGTAAGACATTTTCCTTTCCCTGCTTAAGGTTCCTCATCTGGAAAATGACATCACTCTGGACATTGTCTAAGGTTCCTTCTGGCTTTCACAGTCTCTGACCATTGTTTTGAATCACACATGAATTTGTTTTGACTTCTAGTCTCTTCCCTCCCATTTCAGTGGAATAACCTACCAGGTTTGCATGTACCAAGTTCACTAGGTGCTTCTATACACACTTTCTCAGCCAGGAATGAGCCCAGGTATACACATGCACACGTGCTTTTAGTTTTGAGGAGGAACCAACTCCCAAGACCACATATGTCGCCTCACATTAATTTGATATTTTTGGAATGTAAGAGTAGACAGCATAGTTTTTCCCTCACCATTTGGGAAGCTGATTTCTGAAAGCATGCATTGCGCAGAGCCTAAAGATTTGAAGGTAGAACTTGTGGTAGTTGACTTGAAGGATGGTGTCAACAATTTGTCTTGGAAGGTTTTCTTCAGTCTCTCTTGTTTATACCCAACTCGTAGCCCGCACCTGCTGTCCCCATCTGAAATGACACCATAAAAGTTAAAACCAGAAAATACATCAAATTCAACAGTTAACATGGGCAAATTGCTTGATGTATGAATTGTACCTCAATCATCTTGTTAAAAATATGAAGCTCAATGCAGAGAGTATCTGTTCTAGGTACCTCAAGGGGTCCGCTTCTCTATGAAGTTGTGAGAAGGAAATTTGTATTGTAATGTGTGACACAGCCAGAGCTAATTCACTTACCAAGGATGCCTCCTTTCCTTAGAGTTTGGCACAGAGACCTGTGGGTTACTGACATGCCCAGGATAAAGGAGGGAGATCTCTGTGCCATTTATAAAATCTTCAAGTTCAAGCACTTGCCTTCCCTAAAACAGACTGAGCTTTGCATTGAGGCTGACAGAAGTTGTCTGAATTGAATGGAAGAGACTCTGATACACAGAAAATCAATTTGCCTGGACTGGAGATAATCTCAGAGACAACGTCAGAGTCCACCACGTCTCTCACTGCGTAGGACGGGCCACTGCTCCATTCAGCTAGGATTCTCCCTGCCTCTGCTGCCTCTATTTGTTCCCTCATCCACTCAACCCACTGTTGGCTACAGGCCAGAAAGCCCCTGTGACTCAGGACCTGAAACATAGTAGGGCACTCAATCAACATTCTTTTTAATTGAGTTGAGATTGAGGTGACAGTGACGACAAGCAATTCAAGAATCTGGGCCAAAAGAGAAGCTTCACTAAGTTAAAATATGGCCGAATCACATTCTTCACTTGACTTCATTCATCTCAACACAAAAGTACAAATCAAGTTCATGACATGCAAACAGCCTCCATGTTGCCAGTGCTCTATGAATTCAAGTCAGGAGTCAAGTTATTCAGATCAGTTGTGGGAAACCCGTGAAATTCAAAACCTTACCCAAAGTGGCATCTTACCCGAAGAATTATCCAGTCGTAACCACCCACAACAGAGGTGTATCTGCCACTGCTCCCGCACACTCTCCTTCAACAGGCAGTAAAACACGAAAATGAGGAATCCTATGTCAAAAGAAGAAGGTCAGTCTGTTTCAGCTTCTTTCACCAACAGTCACCAACACCCAGACCCAGATCTACTCTTATCACCATAAACAGTCCTCCTAAGGAACCCCAGAGCCATTATGGCTTTCTGAGCTCATCTTTCTAACTTCCCTGTCAAAGGCAGTGATGGTAAGAAGGTCTGTTTCAAGACTTCCTATCAACCACAGTGTTTCCCCCAGGGCTGCTGTCAATCATAGAGCTCGAGAGAGCAGCCCTGCAAAGGTAGTCAACCTCCAAAATAGTTCTTAATGATCCTTACATCCTGGCATTTGTATCTTTGTGTCATCTCTTTCCACAACATATCAATAGACTATGGCAGAAGTGATGCCATGTCACTTCCAAGAAAAGCTTATAAAAGACATTGTGGCTTCTATCTCTGATTACTCCCTCCAAAGGAACCTAAGTGTTGTAGTGTGAGGACATTCTGCAGCCCTGTGGAGAGACCCACATGGTGAGGAAGTGAGGCTTCCAGTCCCTAGTCATATGAGTGAGGCTTCCTAGAAGCAGATTTTCCAGAACCAGTCAAATTTCCACATGACTACAGCCTTGGCTGACAGCTTGACTGCAATTTCCTGAGTCCCCAAGCCACGGGCAGCTGGGTGACACAGTTGGTTAAGTGCTCAACTCTTGATCTCAGCTCAGGTCTTGATCTCAGAGTCATGAGATTAAGCTCTGCTGGAACCCACTTTAAAAAAAAAAAAGAGTCCCTGAGCCAGAACTACCCAGCTAAGCTGCTCCTAAATTCCCAACCCAGTAACCAGGTATGGTAATATGTGCTGTTGCTTTAGGCTGCTAAACTTTAGGAGTAATTTGTTACATGGCAATAGATAACTAATACACACACTCTTTGGCACAGTTACACCACGTAGAAGCCATAAATTTGGTGTCCTCATTTTCCACTGCCAGCCCTGATTTTGTCCTGAAATTGGGATTGAGAGGGGTTGAAGGCATCCATCAGCAGCCCTGGCCATTTCTCATCCCCTCTCTCTAAAATATCGCCTTGGGAGAAAAAAAGTAGGACTTGAGATTTTCCTGATGATAAATGCTCTGAAGGGCAAATTGGATCTCCTATAGTCTGGGTGTGGAATTGGCAGAAATATCTCCCATTAACAAAGCCTTTCCAGGTGCCTCAAACTGAAACTCATCTTTCCCACCTCTGAGGTCCCATAGCATTGTTTCTTCTATGAGTTGCTATATGTGGCCACAGTCTCCCTGTATTGCCCATCTCCTCACCCAGCTGTAAAGACTTTTCATCCTTGTATTACTTCTCTCTTTGCCTCCAGTACTATGTGGCAGCTCAACAGATGTTTGTTGACTTGAACTCCAAGGCACTTGAGACAGAAACTCTCAGTTTCTGCAGCCTTCGTATTATGTTCTCAGGCCTCACAATCTTTCTTCTGACCCAAGTGCAGTTTGCAACCCTTTGTTCTCTATATAAGGTTCATCTTGCCTCCTCACTGGTCAGTTGTGCTGAAGTAACTGATTAGTAATGGGTTGGAGTGGTCCTAACTCATTGCAAGTTGAGCATGAGTCAATAGTAAATGTCTCCAAAGCTCACTTCAGCTAGGGCATCAGTGGAAGTCAAGAATGTTGGTTGAGGCAGGTAAGAATATTCCGCCATCCTGACCCAGCTTGGCCCTTTCTCCCTACCAGTACAATATTCAGGTTGGGAGACTTCATTTTGAAATGATGACGACAAATCAAAGTATTCAAGAATAGAGAAGACTTGGAGTGGGAACACGGGGTGGGGAGAGATGGTAGCTATAGCTACAGATGTAGAAGGGCTGGTATGAAGAAGACAAACTAGGTAATCGAAGCTAGTGTTTACTAAGTAATGATTACGTCATAGGCATTGTGCTGCTAGTGTCATTTTTCTAGTTGAGAGATCTCAGAGTTCTGGAAATCTAGTAAATCTGACTGACTCACAAGGCTAATATTGAAATGGCAGCCTCAAGACCAAACGCAGGAAGTCTGGTTGCAGAGCCCAAGGTCTTAACCACTGCACTGCACATTCTACCCTCAGAAAAGGGGGACCTGGATAAGATGCAGAGCAGATTGGAAGCTACAGCGGTAATCATACTACAATATATCAGTGTATCAAATCAACATGTTGTACCCCTTAAATTTACACGATGTTAAATGTCAAATATATTTCCATTAGACAAAGAGAGAAACTGAATGCTCTGCTTTACAGAACAGTGAGCTCTCCGTATCTGGAAAGTTCCAGGTAGAGGCACGTGACTTTCTGTCACTCCAGGGGAAGTTGGATTGGGAGGAACTGAGCCCCAGCCCTGAGACTCTCTGATTCCAGGTGGGAGGTAACAGTCTGGAGGCTAAATGGGATGACATGTCTCACTTACTCCCCTGAGGGCTTTATCTCTGTGTAACCGAGTCGAGCAGCGCTCACTCCTTCCGAGCAGCAGCCACCTGGAAGGGGGTGCAGCAACCTGGTGAGAGCAAACCCCAGTCTCGGAGCATGTAAAACTCCTCCAGCTTCAGCAGGAACAAGGGGCAACAGAGACCACAAGCACGTATTACCATGCTGATTTCCTGCATGGAGTTTAGTTTGTTCTCAGACTTAAAGGTTATTATATGAATTCCAATGAGCTGCCTCCCAGCTCTCCCTCTCTGCCTGTCAGCCTTCCCTTTTCCTTCCAATAACAGATTGATCTGCTTACTCACTAGCACACAGGCGTGAGGGAAGATATCAGGTTTTTGTCACCTGCATTTTTATTTGTGCAACCCTTCTTCAGAAATGGCTCACTGTGCACATTTTTCACACCTGACCACAGGGCAACCCCCTTCAGCCAGAACTGCAAACTTGCCACCTGTCGTTTAAATGGCTCATTCGTTCACTTGTTCCGTTGCAGTCTTGCTCGGAGGGCGCATGCGTGTGCGTGCGTGCGTGTGTGCGTGTATGTGTGTGCGTGTGTGTGTGTGTGCGTGTGGTAACTTGAGTTTGAAACTCAGGACGCTGCAAACCCGCCCTCTGGAGGAGGGCACCTTCTATCTTGTAAGGCAGGACTAGGAGAACCAGAAACGCTTGGTGCTTGGTTGCCATAAAACGTATCTGACAGACAGACAACTGGGCTCTGTCCATGCGGGATCTGTGGGACTTTGGGTTTAGTCCTCAGGAGATCCCCCACTGGATTCTGCTTTGAAGCCACGGAGGCTTTCTGCTTAGAAACCACTTTCCCTTTCCACCTCAGGAATGGAGCCCTTGCTTTGTAGACATCCTCCTCCCTTTGTAAGCCTTAAACTGCTTTGCTCTCTTGTTCTTTCCAGCAGCTTCCCCGTTAGCCCCTCTTGGCATAGGGTGAGTGTGTTTCTCGTCAGAATTAGTGCGCAGACTTACTGCTGAGGAAGAAATCTGCCCCAGGGATGTGGTTCCTAATCCACTCCTGCATATGTTCTATACCTGGGCTTTCTGTGCCTTTTTACATTCCAATCGGAACATGCTTGGAAGAATCTGGTGGGACAGAAATTTCGGCTGATACACTTCATTGCTCTAAAATGAGATGGTTTCTTGAATCGAAAGACATGAGAGCAAATGTTGTGCCTTATTCTAGATTGCTGCTCCATCTCCCTGCAAATGCCTGCCATAGAGTAACTACACACCAAGTCATACTTCCCAAGGTTCTGCAAGGGTTAATAATGATACAACAAAGTGCTCTGAGGCTTTAAAAAAAAAAAGTTTGGTTAAAACAAATCTTTTTTTTTTTTTTTCGAGCAGAAGATCTCAGAACTTTCACCATGATAATATAGATGGTGCCATTTTAAGAATGGGGGAATATAGTTTGCTGCATTTCCTGAAATTCTTTGACCATGGAACGCTTCTATTGCTGGAACATCCTATGGACTACCAATGGCCTGGAGTCTGGTAAAGGGGTTCAGTGAGTGGATAAGTAGTTTGGAGCACTCAGGGAGACCCTCATTCAATGCACTGCCCAAGCTCCTCCCAGCTGCCCTAGTAGTTTAAATGAACTGGGCCAAATTTGAGGACAAGAAGAGCATGGAGCAGAGCCCAACACTCCCAGGAAATCATTCTGCATGCCTCTTCCCCTGAAGATTTGTAACAGGCAAAGTCAGGTTAAAATGAACATCAACAGTGAGTCAGAGGTGTATTAACCAGACCCCTCACTCTTACTGCTCGTGACGTCTTTGGCCTACCACGCAATCACCTACCACATTACTATCATTTCCTTCTTTCAGCAGAAAATGGGAATAAAATTAAAGAGCTATAGAGACATTAGCTTAAGATCATCTAATTCAACCAGCTGTGGCGACTTGTTCAAGGTCAGTTTGGAGCAAAACCCAAGACTAGAACCTTGGCCTCTTGCCTTGACCCACGGCTCTTTGCTCTTCATCTTCGTTCCTTTACAACTCTCTAATTTCCTAACCTGGCTCCTTCCCACCGTATTTGGATCTCTGATGTAGCCAGAGTCTAGGGGGTCAACAGTGTAATGTGTCTGCTGTCCAGTGATTATTGTGTTCGATGGGATCGTGTGCTTCAGAATATCAACACAAGTGTGGACCCGAACACTTACGAGAACCATGTGGTTTTGGTATTCTACAGTAGAAAATGGGAATAAAATTAAAGAATACCAAGTATTCTACAGTATTCAGGGAATACTGTAGAATACTGTAGAAAGTATCACCAGCCAGTGTTTGATATAAACATTGCCAACTAGCTGGAGTTGAGTTGGCTCTCTGGGCTCTTGTCTATATCCCCAAGTAAGAGTGAGCTCATTTCATGACGTCCGAACATCTGGGTAATGTTTCCAATGACTGTCTATCATTTGATCGATACCAGAAGCCTCTTGGAGTATCTTTTCCAAAGCAGCAAAGCTTTGGTGGGGAGCTCTGGCTAGCCACGGAAAGGACAAAGAAGAAGAAGTTACCTTGCAACGTGTTGAAAATGGCAAAAAGATACAAGAACAGAATCCTTACAGGTCCCCAGGCAAAAAAAGCAAACCCCCAGGTGAGGCCAAGTAAGAATGTCAGGCTCATTGTGCCTTTGAGGTCATGCAGGATCGTCTGCCGACGAGTCTTCCGGCTTTGGGAGTTCATGGAATTCAGCTGAACGAGGACAGTGCAGAACATGGAGAGATTCAGTAGAAATATGAGGCAAAAATAAGCCACAACTGAGGTGTAAAAGATAGAATCGTCTTTAATCCAACAACTGTAAGAGACAAGGAAGAGAAGGCCGTTGTGAGGCAGAGAAACACACGTGTACTTTTCAATGAGACTCTGAAGATCACCTTGTCAGCTTTAGTTCACCTGAGAGCATCTGCACTAGAGAGAGGGACTGCCTTGACAAGAGTACACGCACGCTCATTGGGGGCAGGTTGGGGCTCAAACCCCAATCTCCTGAGCCCCAGTCCAGGGTTCTTTCCAGTGCCAGAAATCCTAGAGGATATGCAGGCACTTCTCAGTCCAATTCCCTGGGAGGCTATTTTGTTCCTCAACAGCAGAAAAACAAGTGATGTATTTTCCTCCAAAATGGCTCTTCCCAGCTCCCCCCCATCCCACCCCACCACCTTACACCTGAGCTTTTGTTTGCAGGATGAATTCTGTTTTGCATGATAAATATCACAGTAAAAGGACACGAGCAATGACTGGCTTTCCTGAATGCTATGTCAAACAATGAAGAGATCATCAGTGTTAATGATGTATATTTTAAACCTCCCTCCACATCCTCGGGTTTGGACGACAAAAGGCAACCCTGGCCACTGGACTCTTAATGGCTCTACCATTTCTATTAAAGAAGAAATAAGTGATGATTCCTATGAATAAATATCTCATCTGATACATTTCCCATGACTAGAGGCATTACCTCTGAGTTTTGAACAGGGACAACCTTGCCAATTGAACTCTGTGTCAACTTAGCCGAGACCTTTTGTTTAGAACCAGGAAAATCCGTTGCCATCGTATTGTTCACGCTCGTGTGGATACGTTCATATGTGTGAGTTTGCGTGTGTTTGTGCACACGTTGGGAGGAAGTGAGGGAAAAAAAGCGTTGAATTTCCCTAATAAAGTCTAATATTTAGGGTTCCCTGAATATCATCTTCAGCCTTAAAGGAGGCTATAGAAAACATTTTAAAAAGGGACAGTGCTGGTGTATGTTTGGTTAGAGAATTATCCCTAAAAGATATTGTTAAGTACGGAACAGTGTATATCTACCATTTGGATAACAGAGTGTCCAAGAGAATATCTATACAGATCTGATTGTTGGTAATAATAGTTGCATCAAGGAAAAGAGACAGTGTGGCTGGGGGTTGGGAAAAGGGCTTACTTTTCATCCTCTACCCTTTTGTGTGTTTGAATTTTGTACCATGTGCATGTATTACTTCTTCAAAATATAATTACCAAAAAAAAAAAAAAGCTCTTAGAGCACTCTGCCTCTTACTAACCAATTCACATATGAAAGGGCTCTTTTCAGGAGGAGTGGAGTTGGTTTTGTTCTGGTTTTGTTTTTGCTTTTGATCTTTGAAGAAGAATCACCAATATGTAGGCACTGGGGGCCCTTTATGCCACGGAACAGCGAGGAGCAAGGCCAGAGGAGAAGGAAAGGAAGAGAAAAGAGAGAGAAAGGAAGGATAATAAGAAATCATATAATTAGAAAGCACCTGCTGGCAGGTGGAACTCAACACAAAAGATGGAGGCGTCTGGGGGGTGAGACCTCCCACATTTCATTGCAGTCCGATGAGAGAGGAAATCTGTAGTTAAAAAAACCAGCTTGAGAGGCAACAATAAAGAGAATGGGTCTGGGTAAGTAAAAAACAATCAGAAGCATGAAAGGAAAGCACGCTATCTAAAGGGCTACATAATAACTGGCTATGCACCTATAAAAGAAGGTTCTGGAAAGATAAAGAAGAAACAAAAGAAGAAAACAAAAGATGGCAAACACAGCATAATGTATAAACTTGTCCAAACACTAAGTTGTACACCAGAAGCTAATGTCACATTGTGTGTCAACTGTACTCAAATAAAAATAAAATAAAATATTTTTAAAAATTAAAAAAAGAGAGGAAAACAAGGCTGAGCCAATTTACAAAGGAAGGCAGTGGAGTCTTTCAGGGAGACTGTTGTTGATGGTGGAAAATGTCTTCCAACCGTCTCCCTATTCCTTACAGAGCTCACTACAACTCCTCCCGGGTTCTGTGAGCTTTCTAATCGTAATCACGGCCCGTTATGTAGGACATGTGAAACAGGCCATATGCTGAACATTTTATATATGTGATGTCATTTTAATTACACACTACATGGACAGCAAACATTATTGTCCCCCATTTTCCAGTGGAGGAAATGGAAGGAAGAGGTAAAGTAAGTTGCCCAAGGTCACACAGAGCCAGTCACCTAATCATTATATGAGTTTGACCGTGACTGTGTTTAAGCCAAAAAAGGCTGAGGCTGAGTGCCCCCCCCCCCCCCCCCCCCCCCCCCGAGCCAATGTCAAGACCAAGCCACAGGTCAGAAACACTCCCCGCCCCTGAAACCCTGATCACCACATCATCATCTGAGAAGCAGAGATGCTGGTACTTACAATGGAGTCGTTGAGCTCAGAGATCCATACAGATCTTTTTTCACACATAATGTTATCACCACCATGATCCCCGGGATTCCTAGAGGGGGAAGCAAGCCAAAGGCATCCCATTAGGAAGTGGGAGAAGTCCTGATCATTGACGGTGAGCCCTGATACACCAAGACACTGTTTAATTGAGCCACAGATGTGCGGGCATCAAAATACCATTGTTTGCAAAATGTTTGTGAATTTTCCCAAGTTAAACATTTCTAGGAGTGCTCCAATCTGCTAAACTAAACAGCATGCCAAAGGCTCCAATACAACGCCCACTGGTTATTAAAAATAGCTCAAGTGCCAAAAAATCAACTTGGCAATAGAAGTATCTAGTTCATCGTAAGAAAGGTTCGCATCAAGCATTTCTTCCCAGATGATGGGCTGCCAATTCTTTTCTCCTTTTCGATAAAGCCCCTTAGTTCCCAGGATCTTTTTGTCTAGGTCACCTTGGAGGAAGGGCAGAGACAATCAGCTGCAGCCTTCAGTGCTTTCTGACAGGGGGGCTGTTTCCACACTCGTTACTAGTTTGACATTTTGACTAGATCGACCAGTTAACGACCAGTCAGTTCAGCCAGACTATAATAAAGCAATCAGTTCCGTCAAAGTGGTCAAACGTGATGTGAGTGTAGACACGGGATTTAAAAATCCAATTGTGTGTACATTTGCAAAACTTACATGAATTCTTCATTTCTAACAATGTATTTGTCCTCAACTAAGAGCATTACACCTGCACATGGTTTAGGGATTTCGTAAGATGCTTTGCAAGGCTGTTCTGAATCCCAGAGTGCCAAGCATCTTGAAAAATCCTCCACTGTCCTGTTCTGTGAGAAACAGGACAGTCCCACCTGATCTGTATATCACACAGTTAGCACAGTGCCTGGCGTCATGTAGATATTTACAAAAGTGCCTGTTGAAAAACAAAACAAAACTGGGACAGACCCATAAATAGAAAGAACAAACGAAGGGTTGCCGGAGGAGAGAGGTTGGGCATGGGCAACACAGGTGAAGGGGGGCGGGAGGGCAGGCTTCCAGTCATGGAATGAGTAAGTCACAGGGATGGAAGGCGCAGCCTAGGGAATGTCTCGAATGGTATCTGGAATGGCGCTGTATGGGGACAGATTGCAGGGAGCATGGCAGAACGTGTAGACTTGTCCAGTCACGATGTCGCACACCTGAAACTCATGTAACACTGAGTGTTAAAAAAGGTTTTTTTAATCTGTTGGAAGCCAGAAAGGGGGGATGGAGGGAAGCCTCACATCTACAGTCCGAGTTGTGAGGTGGTCCCCAAGCTGTGTTTACCCTTTGGTAATTAACAGATCAATCCATAACTGGTTACTGCACAAAAAGATCCCCTACTGGTTATTAAAGAAAAAATGAGGACCGATCAACTGCCTTGGACAGGGATTTAAATACAGGAGTAAAAACTTTTCAACAGGTTGCTTTGGCATTAAGAAGACAGAACTTCAAACATAAGCAGATGTTAATGTTTGTTTTCCTCGCCATTGATTGCATTTGTTTAAGATTTAAATGCTCCGAAAGTCCCCTTAGCGGGACAGCTCTGCAGTGGCTCCCTGGTGACCTTACAGGTACCCAATGGGCAGAGCAGGCAAAGTCTGGACTAGCAGGGGAACTGAGCTTGGGCAGAAAGCCCGTGAGCCCGCACAAGTTGGAAGAGACTCCAGGTGTGTGAGGAGGTGCGGAGGCTGTCCCTACTCGCCTCTCCATCTCCTCCAGAGGCTGTCATGAGGCAGTTTCTTGTCCCTCCCAGGTTCGGGGAAGGTGTGGGGCTTTGCACCCCGCCCCCTCAGCACAGAGCTGCAGAATAGAAAAGTGCAGAGCTCCAGCTCATAACCGGCTCTTTGGCTACAGGGAATCCCTCAACTCATGTGGCAGCCATCTGCTCCCTTTTGTTTTGGTGTCACTCTTTTATAGTGTGGGGGACGAGGACCTGGGAGCTGGCGCCTTTAGCTACTCTTCCGTTAGCTGGATAAGAAAAGCCATCAGCTGAATCTGAAAGCAGCTTGTTACATCTGGACTGGTCCAGGCGGTCGGGCCTTGGCCTTGACTTTGGCTTGGGTGTGTCCTTGACACTCCCTAGGTTTACCCACCTCCAGGTTCCAAGTCTTCGGCTTCGCTACTGCTCCTTGCACCCCGGAAAGTGTGTGTGGAACGAGATCAAGAGAAAAAAGCGAGCCTTGGGGAACCCCGCCACCCGAGGAGCGAGTGAAGGAGGAGGGGACTGAGACGGAAACCAAAGATGAGAGATGACAAGGGGGAAGGAAAGCCAGGACCGAGTGTGATTTCCAGCCCCTTTACAGTGTGGATTATCTGCTTTGGGGATTATTCATGAAGCCTCTTCTGCAAGGTTTTTCAATATCCTGGTTGACTTGAGATGAGGGCTGCCAGGCACCGGAGTGTGCTGACTGCTTTGGGCTCCGTGTTTCTGATGGATTGCAAAGTGTGCTAAAACAACTTTAGATTATGCTCTGCTTAGTATTTGCCTGTCTCTGCTCCCCACATTAGCATGGATAATAGCACTGACTGTGTATCCCGTGAAAGCATGTGCTATGTTAATGAACTCATTAAAAGGATGAGGAGCTAATTGGGAAGCTATTGTCTTTACAAAGGCAGTGGAAGATAAAATCTATCCTCGCATGGATCCTGTGTCCCACTTCACATACGCCTCCTGTGTCTCCAACACATACTCTGAACTCAATATCTATTTTGAACAGGCAAAGGGGGGTCAGGAACTGAGCTGACCGTGTTAGAAATATAGGACAGCAAACCAATGAAGAAACATTTAAATTAGGGAATTGTCATGCTGGGTTCCCTTCCTGGCTTCTTCTATCGGGGAACAGCCACAATGACCACCATGGGGTGTAGTGGGAATCAGGGCGTATTTGACCCAGCACCCCTCCGCACATTCCAAGCCCTTTCCCTGTCCCTTCAACAATATGGCTGCATCATAGAGGTTATGTGTCCAAACTATGGAGCCAAATCTCTGGTTCAGATCCCAGTTCTGCCACATACCAGCTGTGTACACTGGCGAATTACCTAACCTCTCTGCACCTCAGTGTCCTCACCATGAGATGGGAATAATGATGAAATCCTTCTCTTGGCAGTATTGTGAATGCTGAATAAGGATGCAGCATCCTTACTGATGATAATAACAGAATTTGGTCCTGAATACTGTGTCTCAGGAAGCCGGAATTAGAAATAAACACAGGCCTAAAATAGAGACATCAGACAAGCAGATATCCTTACCCCAACCAACGAGACAAAATTTAAGGATATAATTGGGGACATATATGTTGAAGACTCTGACGAGAGACAAGTACATGTGGACCCCCTCTAGGCCCATCCAAGTCAAAGAGACGAGCAGGAAGTAATGGAGGGCCACCGCAGCTGTGACACAGAGTCCGGCTTTCTGAAATGATGAGGACCAGGAATTGACCAGAAACGTCAGGTTTAACATCAGTAGTGCCATGCACAGGTTGATCAGGATTTTGGAAGGATGATCTTTTCGGAGTTTGCTAAAAGAAAAGGCACAGTGTTTGGTTAGGGAGGGTCTCTGGTTTTAATGAAGCACTGCCACATCTTATCTGCCTGAGAAGTGAAAGAATAAAAGAAGTGCCTGGGGGCACCTGCATGCCTCAGTCAGTTCAAGTTAAGCAGCCAACTGTGGATTTCAGCTGAGCTGGTGATCTTGGGGTCATGAGATTGAGCCGTGCATCAGGCTCTGCACACAGGAGTCTGCTTGAGATTCTCTCTCCCTCTGCACCCCCCCTTTCTCTGTCTTTAAAATAAATAAATCTTTTTTTAAAAAATCAAAGAAAAGTAGTATCTATTAAAATTAACTTGCTCACAGACTCCTGGGTGGCTCAGTGTGTTAAGTGTCTGCCTTCGGCTGGGGTCATAATCCCAGGGTCCTGGAATCAAGTCCTGTATTGGGCTCCTTGCTGCACGGGGAGCCTGCTTCTCTTTCTGCCTCTGCCCCTGCTTGTGCTCTCTCTCGCTCTCTGTCTGACAAACAAATAAATAAAATCTTTAAAAAAACTAACTTACTCATTTTACCTTACATGTAATGGATTTTTCGAGCTCCCCACCCTTTTTCCAGGTAGAGTCAAAGTATCCTAAATACCGTGACCTTCACTAACAGTAATAATAGTAGCCTCTCTGAGCTAAGCAGCACCCTTTTTTCTTTTTCCTTTTCTTTTTGTCTTTTGGGGAGAAGGAAGGAAGGAGTTTCCTGGATACCACCATTGTGTTATTATGCCTTCAGCAGACTTGGGGCTGGATCCACTTGTTGTTTCTTCTGTTGTTGATTTTAGTCCTTCTGACAGGTGTGAGGTAATAATCTCACTGTAGTTTTGATTAGCAGTTCCCTGATGCTGAGGGATGTCGAGCATCTTTTCAGATGTCTGTTGGTTCCCTGGATGTCTTCTTCGGAGAAATGTCTGTTCATGTCTTCTGCCCATTTTTTTAAAAGATTTTATTTATTTATTTGACATAGAACGAGAGAGATCACAAGCAGGCAGAGAGGCAGGCAGAAGGAGAGGGGGAAGAAGACTCCCCGCTGAGCAGAGAGCCAAATGTGGGGATCGATCCCGGGACCCTGAGACCATGACCCAAGCCGAAGGCAGAGGCTTCAACCCACTGAGCCACCCAGGTGCCCCTCTTCTGCCCATTTTTAACTGGATTATTGTTTTTTGGGGGGTGTTGAGTTTTATCACTTTTTGTATATATTTTTAAACTGTTGAATTGTTTTAAAAGTTTATTTCTTTTTTTTAAATTAATCTCTATTCCCAACGTGGAGCTTAAACTCACAACCCTGAGATCAAGAGCTGCGTGCTCCACTGACTGAACCAGCCAGATGCCCCATTTTTTTTTAAGATTTCATTTATTTATTTAAAAGAAAGAGATCACAAGTAGACAAAGAGGCAGGCAGAGAGAGAGGGGGAAGCAAGTTGAGCAGAGCAGAGAGCCCGATGTGGGGCTCGATCCCAGGACCCTGAGATCATGACCTGAGCAGAAGGCAGAGACTTAACCCACTGAGCCACCCAGGCACCCCACCCCATTTTTTAAATATATATTTTGAATACCAACCTTTTATCAGATACGTCATTTGCAAATATCTTCTCTAGAGGGAATATTTTCAAATTTCAGAAGGCTCCTTTATTCTTTCTCCCATTCGATAACCTCCCCTCACCCCCCGCACTCAACACACATGGTAGAAGTAATCAATATTCTAACTTTTGTTAGACTTAGCTTGGCCTGTACTTAGAACTTCATATAAATGGAACCATGCAGTATGCTCTCGGCTTTTTCTGGCTTCTGCTTCCTTTTGTTCAACAATACACCTCAGAGTTTGGATATTACGTTCCGTGTTGTACAGAAGTCCATTCTTTTTTATTGCTGTGAAGTATTCCATTTTATGAGTATACCACAATTTATTCATCTAGTCAACTGCTAATGTGCATTGGGGTTGTTTTCAATTTGTAGCCACTACAAATGAAGCTAATGTGAATATTCTTTTTTTTTTAAGATTTTTACTTATTTAATTTGAAAGAGAGAGTAGAGTGAGAGCGAGAGAGAGAGCATGAGTAGGGGTGAGGGGCAGAGGGAGAGGGAGAAGCAGACTCTCTCCACTGAACAGGGAGTCTGACACGGGCCTGGATCCCAGGACCCTGGGATCATGATCTGAGCTGAAGGCAGATGTTTAACTGACTGAGCGACCCAGGTGCCCCTGCTGTGCATATTCTTGTATAGATCTTCCGGTGGATATATGCACTTATTTCTCTCTAATAGTGAAGTTTCTGGTCAACAGATAGATAGGTATTTATCTTCAGCAGGTACTGCCAAAGAACTTTTGGAAGTATCTGTGCCATTTTACACACCCTTGTTGGCACTTGCTCTTGTTAGTACTATTAATTTTAGCCATTCTGGTAGGTGTATAGAAGTATAACTGTGCTTTTCATGAACACTTCTCTGATGAGTAATGATGTTGAGAACGTTGTCGTATGGATATTAGCCATTTGGGTAAGGATTAAGGTTAAGCATGGATATCCTCTTTTGTGAGGTCTCTTTCAAATTCTTTGCCTACTTTTAATTGTATTGTCTATCTTTTTCATTTGTAAGAGTATATATATTATTATATAAAATTATTATAATTACTAATTTATTACATTTAGTATGTATTATATAACTATATAATTATTAATTACATAATTATATACAATATATAGTATATATATAATACAGATAGATAGATACGCTGCATAAAAGTCTTTTGTCAGATATCAGCATTGCAGTTATCTTCTCCCAGTTTATGGTTTGCCTTTTCACTACCTTGATTGTGTCTTTTGGTGAAAGAAGTTCATAAGTTCAATGAAGTCCAATTTATCAACTTTTCCTTTCATGGTTAACATTTTGTACCCCATTAGAGAAATCTTACCCTACCCCAAACCTCTTTCTTTTTAAAAATCCAATTGCAATCACTCTCTCGCTCTCTCCCTCTCTTTTTTTGAAAGAGCCTTGGTCATTCAAAAAAAAAAATCTGTCCACTTCATAATCTAATGGATTTGACCTCTTCCTATTGTGATGAGTAGGAACATTTTATGAAATTAACGTGGTTACAATGACAATAGCATCCATCAAACCAAATTAAACCTACTCGGAGCAAGACTGTATCAACTTACTGAAAAGCTATGTATGTCACTATTGCAACTCCCAGGAAAACGGAGGAGATTCCACATCCAATGTACGTTATCAGCACTAATATCCGTTCATTCACTGTATCCATTGCAGACCTGGATAAATCCTAGGAAATGCAATATGTTGTATTTTACACGTTTGCCAGAGCAAGTTTATGGTAAAACGTTTCCTGGGTTCACCAACAGGAGGTTCTCAGGATATACAGCCTCTCTGCTACAGCTCTTATAAAACCAGAATATGTGGATGAATATACAATAAGACTGTATACTGTTTGTTGGCTATGCCTGGTGCAACTTACTGTGTACAGGCAATGGAGAGTCATCACCAGCCCTGGAAGAACATTTAGTCTTGGCTTTATTGTCATTAACATGTTCCACACTTAAAATATAACCAAACTATCAGATGTGAATTTGGGATGCAAGGTGAATCATTATTTGAACTAAGCATCCCGAAACACTACACAGAATATTAAAAAAAAAGTTCCTTTCCCTTAGACCTTAAATAACTTTCATAAAATTAAGAGACAAAACGGATCTTAGAGATCACATAATCCCCAAATTTCCTAACCCGGGGATCATTAAAGACTTGAAATGGCAGGCAAAATCATTTGACCGTATGTGTGCATTGTCTGGGGAGAAGGTCCAGAGCTTTCCTCGGATAGTAATAGAGATTCACGAATCATAAAAGGCTAAGAAGCACTGGTCTACCCTGGTTGTTCTTTTTTTTTTTTTTTTAAAGATTTTATTTATTTATCGGGGGTGGGGGAGAGAGCGAGCACAGACAGACAGAATAAGAATGGCAGGCAGAGGCAGAGGGAGAAGCAGGCTCCCTGCTGAGCAAGGAGCCCGATGTGGGACTCGATCCCAGGACGCTGGGATCATGACCTGAGCCGAAGGCAGCTGCTTAACCAACTGAGCCACCCAGGCGTCCCTACCCTGGTTGTTCTTAACTGGAAGTGATATCGCCCCTCCCCTCCACCCTGGATATCGGCAATGTCTAGACATTTTTGGTTGTCTCGGCTGGGAAAGGGGCTATGGGCATCTAGTGGGTAGAGAGGCCAGAGATGTTGCTAAACATCTGACCATGCACAGAACAGTCCCCCACAAGGAAAAGTATTTGGCTCAGAATATCAACAGTGTGCACAAGAAACAACTCAAGCACAATGCATTCCGATGACAGTATACAGTATATATAATAAAGTAACTCAGGAGAGCTAAGAAAGTACTCAGAGAAGGGTAGAGAAGAAGGAACACATTTAAGAGTCATTTTCTTTCTTTTCTTTTATCAGTAAACTCTGCCCAACATGGGGCTCGAACTCCTGACCCCGAGATCAAGAGTCAGGCATTCTTCTGTCTGAGCCAGCCAGGCACTATTTTGAAGGAAAACTCAGCAAGTCCCCATGTTGGGGAGGGCCATGGGGAACTAAAGAGATGGAAGAGTTAATTAATGATGACTCTGAAGCTCTAAGCCTGAGTAAGAGAACTGATGAGATGAGTCTTGTTTGGTAAGTACTGCAGGAATTTAAAACAAATTATATCTTTCCTACACTGCAATCTGACAATTAAAAAATTTAATGACCATACCCTTTGACCCAGCATTTCTGCTTCCATCAATTTATCCCACAGAAGTAGTTACACCAAGGTTAGAAGAGAAATGAATAAAAATTTGTATTACAGCATTGTTCATAATGGAGAAAAACAGTAACAGCTAAAATGCCTACATGTAGGGGATTGGCTACATTCATCGTGTTAAATCCACAATATAGAGAATTCTATAAAGGGATTTTGAAAATTGAAGTAGATGGATAGATCTTTGCCAGAAAGATGCCCCACTGCATTGTTAATACAAAGAAAGTGGTAAACAGCGTGAATAATTTGATCCTGTTTCTATAAAACAAAAACATATACTAATATACACGTAGGGAAAGAATGTGAAAGAATTTACATAAAGGTGTTAAAGGCAGTGATTTCTTGGGAGGGGATTATAAGGACTTTTTCTGTAATGTTTGAATTTTGAAGAGCAGGCATTACTTTGATAAGGAGAGAAATATTTATTTCAATCTGCTCTACTTTGTGTGAAAAAAGAGGTGGCTTTTTTTCCAACTCATACACCCCTTTTCCATCACAGTTCACACATGTATTTCTGGTCTTCAATCTAATAAAAGTTGTCCAAACTCTATCAAGGAGTGATTAACAGACAACTCACCATTAAGACTCCAAAATGGGTGAGGTGGTCACACTGACAGATTGTGTGATTTACGTTCGTTTCTTTTACTTTACAGCCTGACGAATTCCATCCACCTTGCCCATCTGCAGGAGACAGAAGGGAATTTCAAAGCAATTTTGTTTTTCTCAGATATGTTTAACTTTTCATTATATGCACCTTCGGAGCGTGTGTTCTAATTAGTATTTTTTGTTAAGAGAGCAAGATAGAGGTATAGTTGAACATTGCAATCAAATAAATTCTAATAGGCAAAATAGACTTTGGGGGGACTTCATGCATGGCATTCCGTCTTGGGCTCTCACTTCCTGTCCCAAAACAAGAACTCCTACAGATTCCTTCTACAGATCAGGACAGACTTGAATCATGAACCACAGTCCTGCCACCATGCTGGAGTGACAGAGTTAGGACTGTTTTCTTAAGTAGCACAAATAGGGAACAGGTAGATCTAGAACTTTCTGAAGGACATGAGCTACAGAATCTAGGCTGACATCTGGGCCTGCTTGGTGGTGTTGGAAGAAACATCTGAAACCACCAGTTCCAGCCGGATCATGGGCTGTCTGTCACTCCTTAGGGTCAACTAAAGCCTCTGCTTTACTTGACACTTGCCTCGTTTCTCACTCCTGAGTTTATTCAGGGTTCTAAAACCAACCTCCACAATTCCATGTAACCTGTAGACCTCAGATACTAGACCAGATCTGGAGTAGAACCTCCAGGGTGGCACTAGACCAGAGAGGTTATTGTAAAGCAGGGAGCTAAATGTGATCAAAATTTGTCCATCCAAGATAACCCCATAGATTCCAGAGGTTCTGGATCCATGGACAGAGGGTGGGGACAAAGGGTGACCTGGGAGGAATCTGGCCACTGGCTCAATTTATTGAGGCTGTCAGTGACAAGGTTTACCATTTAAGAGGAATCTTATCCTGGGAGACTTGAAGAGGATCAGGAAAGGATGTGCCATCTCTGTTGTAGGGAAGGAATAGTAGTCCTACATCCTAGGGAGTCCAACAGGAGGAGAATTTCCTTTTTCTCCCAGAATTTCAAGGATACTGAAAAGGAAAAAGTTCCCAGGCTGAGGGGCACATAGCCCCTGGAATTCCAGGGAAAATGGGTTCTGGATGGGAGCACTTTGACATTTGACCATATCTCTGGAGATTCCAATGGAGCAGTCAGACTGAAGAGGAATGCATTCTATGATTCCCATTCCCAACCCCTTCTCTTATTGTCCCCAAAGATTCATACCTAGCCAAACAGGAAGGGCCCTTCAAGCCCACCCAGCAAGTCTTACCCCCTTGGTGAAAAGATAAAAAGATTGGGGCCCCTAGAGAGTAAATGGACTCCTCAAGGTCACACAGTCAGTCTAGAGGAGATGAGGGAAAAAGGGAAGAAGAGAGTAGATGTTGCAAATCTCCACAGGAAAACATAGATGGGGAGCCAGGTGTTTATTTCTCAACTTGCTTCAAACAGCTCAAGGCTACCCTGCACTGGGTCTTCCAAATTCCCTTATTCTCAAGTTGTATGACTTTTCTGATCCCCCAAATAAGTCTCTTATCAAAAAGAAAGGCTTTTTTTAACCCTCCATGCCCTAACTAGATATAAAACTCATATTCATATCTTGGTCAGTCAGAGTTCTCTGTAGGGTCTGGTAAGACAGTACGGCTTCCTGTCATCCAACTGCCAACTAGGAAAATGGTCAGGGGAAAAGTCTCATTGAGGGCTGAAGACAAAGCTTGCTCAGAAAAATACTTACTGTTACTCCCAAAGTCCCAAAAGGCACAGTGAACTCGATCATAATTCTAGAAAAAAGAAAAATCAGAGGTAAACAACTTTTCTTGTGATAGTTACCACACAATGATGTGTACACAGAAGCATTTTCTTCTCAATGTTTTTACAAACAGTAGACAGACAGACAGATACACACACACACACACACACACACACACACACACTCGGACCATTTGCAAGTTGGCGTTAAGACTAACCCCAAGTGACTTGGTGTTTATAAGTGAGAAAACAGCATGCTACTGCATGGTGGTCTAGTATGTGTCCTTTAAAATGTTTGGTACGGGCTTCTGGGTGGCTCCGTTGGTCAAGCATCTGATTCTTGGTTTCGGCAGAAGTCATGATCTCAGGGTATTGGGATCGAGCCCCACGTCAGGTTATGTGCTCAGCTGAGAGTCTACTTCTCTCCCTCTTCCTCTGCCCCTCCCCATGCTTATGTGTGCTCTCTCTCTCCCTCAAATAAATACATAAAATCTTTAAAATAAATTAATACATAAACAAACAAATAAGCAAATACAATATGTCATAATGTAAGAGTAATCAGAACATCTTCCAGATGTGCGTCTTGCTTTGTTCCATGGACCTTCCTCATAGCATGGCCCCGAAATGGCAGTCTTTGCTCCTGCCTCAGATGAAGAAAGAGAGTCCACCTCCTGCCCCTAGGCCAGAGGAGCTGTTGACCTCTGAGTACTTGCTAAAGGGAAAAAAAGAGCAGCAGGAAGCAACTGCACATACTGATGAAGTACAAAATGAAATAGACAGACTTATGAACAACCCAGCGTGGAGATCTTGAAACTAGAACAGAAATCAAACAAACTCCACCAACCACGTTTTTCAGAAAAGGTCAGAACCGATGGCCAAGAGTCAACCATCCACAGGTGCCTGCACTGCTCGGGGAGGGGGATGAAGAGATGCTGAGCCGAGGTGACAGAACTCGAAGATATGAAATCAGGTAGGTTTCAGAACAGATTTTTACTTTGATGAAATCTCCTCCCTCAAAAATAAAGTTCTCTCCCAAGAATTTCATCTGACCGAGAGTGGTGATTTCATCTTCCAAGTCCACTGAAATCAAATGGAAATCCAGAACGGATTTGATGAAACATACAGGTCCAAAACAGAATGGAGTCAGCAGGAAGAGATGGCATGACGAGCCCGAGAGCTTCTTCCCCTGGTTTCCTGATGACTCCGATGCCGTTGCAGATGAACCGGCAGAGGTCCCTGAAGATAATACTTGGCCAAATCCATGACCGCACTACTTTGTTCTCGATATGGATGATGGGGAAGGAGGATTGGAAGGTGTTGATGAAGGGGAGGATGTTGATGAAGGAGAAACTGAGTCATGGAACAGTCATGGATCCCAACCTTCTTTTGAAAAATTTCTCCAGTCCTTGGCAGCAAGTTGCAGCCCACATGCCCCCATCTTGTGCCCATTTGTCCTGTTTTTTCAAGTATCTCTTCTCTCCATCTATACCATGGTTCTCAACTTGTTTTGGGGGGGAAATGCCTCAAGAGGAATACAGTGGGGGAAAGAATCTCTACCCTTTCTGTTCCAAATTCATTTTTATCCCTTCCTGTCTCAACACAAACATTCTGGAATGAATACCACCATGTTCTGTGGGAAAAAAAGGAAACCTTTCAGCTCCCCTAGTTCTGCAGGAAACTGAAAGGTGTGGGACCCACGTGTGGGAGTGCCTCGAGTTCCAGGTTTCCTCCTTTCTCTGGATATTGGGCTCAGAGATTACAGCGTTTCTACTTGAGTATGGAGTATGGACAGTATTGAGCAACATGCATCTGTCTACTTTTTCTTGGTTAAAAAAAAAAGAAATAAAGAAAATTTAAAAATGAAGTACAAGGGCACCTGGGTAGCTCAGTTGGTTGAGCATCTGCCTTAGGCTCAGGTCTTGCTCCCAGGATCGTGGGATCGAGTTCCGCATCAAGCTCCCTGCTCAGCGGGGACTCTGCTTCTCCCTCTGCCCCTCCCTCTGCTATGCTCATACTCTCTCCCTCTGCAACACACTCTCTCTAAAATAATTAAAACCTTAAAAAAATAAAATGAAATTTTTAAATGGGGTTATAGAAAGTCACCAAAGGTTGGGTTTGAGATGTTTGGGTGAGTTAAGTGGGCATTCTGACCACATGGCTTTTCCTCCGATATCTTCGGTTGTGATGTTTAATGGACATCCTTGCAGTTTAAGATGGCAATTTTATTTTTTTAAAGATTTTGTTTATTTGACAGACAGAGATCACAAGTAGGCAGAGAGGTAGGCAGAGAGCTGGGGGGAAGCAGGCTCCCTGCTGCACAGAGAGCCCGATGCGGGGCTCGATCCCAGGACCCTGAGATCATGACCTGAGCTGAAGGCAGAGGCTTAACCCACTGAGCCACCCAGGCTCCCCAAGATGGCAAATTTTTTCTTTAAAGATTTTATTTATTTATTTGACAGACAGAGATCACAAGTAGGCAGAGAGGCAGGCAGAGAGAGAAGAGGAAACAGCCTCCCCGCTGAGCAGAGAGCCCGATGCGGGGCTCGATCCCACGACCCTGAGATCATGACCTGAGCCAAAGGCAGAGGCGTAGCACATTGAGCCACCCAGGTGCCCCCAAGATGGCAATTTTAAAATAAAATTCTCTCCTAATGGTGACTTGAGCCCTGCCACTGAATGGGAGAATTAGCAGTACCTGTAGGATATTACTTGGAATTGACATTCTCTATTATATCTTTGTTCCTGTTTATTCTTCCATCTGTTTGTTTGTTTCACTGCAAAGGAAAAATGATGCTCAGGGTTTGGGTTTTTTTTTTTTAAGATTTTATTTATTTATTTGAGAGAGAGCATGGACAGGGGGAGGGGCATAGGGAGAGGGCCGAGATGACTCCCTACTGAGCCCAACATGGGGCTCAGTCCCAGGATTCCAGGATCATGACCTGTGCTAAAGTCAGATGCTTAACAGACTGAGACACCCAGGGTCCCCAAGATGATGCTTGGTTTTAAATATTAAAAGTGTACAAGTTGCTTTGTTACAATAAAACCTCAGTGTGCACACACATACACACAAATATCTGGTAACAGAGGAATTTGCCGCACCCTCCTGGTGGAAGACCCAGGAGGAGTTCTATGAAAGGTCAGGGGAGGTCCAATGTGGGGTAGGTGTTCCTTGCAGAACTTTGGAATTTGGTTGCTGGAGGATGCTTGGAGAGCTGCGGCCTGTGTTGGAATTGAGAGATCTTATCCATCTAACATGTTTCTTTGGTATCTGGTGTTTCTTACATCCTTTCCCACCCTTCCTCCTTCCCTCCTAGAATTAAGACCTGTGAAAAATATGCTGTACCATATGGTCGTTTCGATTGGGAATGAAGGAAGCTATTAAGACTTCACACTGGACATACATTAACATCAAAGAATGGAATAGTAGTTCATTCTTATACTACAGCTAAATTTGATCATTTAGTAATATATTCCGTATGTTATGCCATATGACTACGGTTTTAATTCGTTGGTGATAATTAATACATATTTTAATGCTCTTAGTGGCAATTCAAAAGGATCAAAATGTTCAATTATTTTAAATTGTTTGCCTCACTCAAAAACAAATGGAATTCAATATAATTTAGTGTGATGGGACCACCAAAACATCCACCTGCCCTAGTCAGTCCTCTGCCGATCTGTCACTGTGCTAGAAGCCCACCACTACTTATCCCTTTAAGCCAGGGCATTATGTCTAGAAGGTCTCAACTACAACACACCTCTACTGCCTAAAATGGGATGATCTTCTTTAAGTCTTAGAACCACATCTGTTAAATAGTCCAGTTTTTAAAGATTTTATTTACTGGACACACACAGAGTGAGAGCACACACAAGCAAGGGGAGCAGCAGGCAGAGAAAGAGGGAGAAGCAGGCTCCCTGTTGAGCCAGGAGCCAGATGCGGGACTCGATCCCAGGACCCTGGGATCATGACCTGAGCTGAAGGCAAAGACTTAACCCACTGAGCCACCAAGTGCCCCACTACTCTATTATTTTTAACAGAAAGCCCAAGGAGGGTTTCAGAGTCCTTCCTATCCTGAGATGAAAAAGGGTACACTACCTGGTTTCCTTCAACATGCTGCAGAGTGATAACCACCGGCTCAGCCAAGTTTTCCAGGGATGTGTCTGAAATGCTGGCACTCACCACGAAGGTGCTTAGTGCTTTAGTGATGCTTCCAGTCTGTGGGTGAGACATAACGAAGAGTTCAGCTTATAAATCCCCAATTTCTGGCACGTCAACAATTAGTTCAGAGTTACTAATGCATGGCAGGAGGTACAGAAATACAGAAAATAAAATCACAAGCTGAAGAAAAATTTTTATTTGTATTTATTCATTTATTTTTTTTCAAAGTTAAATTTTTTTAAATTTATTTTTTATTTTCAGCATAACAGTATTCATTATTTTTGTACCACACCCAGTGCTCCATGCAATCCGTGCATTTACTTCTTTTTTAAGTAAAAACTCTACATCCCACTTGAAGCTCGAACTCACGACCCCAATATCAAGAATTGCATGCTTTACTGACAGAGCCGGCTAGGCGGCCTGTTAGAAAACGTTTTAAATATCATTTAGCTCATCTCCTGTCTTCGCATAAGGTCTCAAGTCAACCAAGCTGAAATCATTCACTAACCTGAGCCCTACATCCAAATATATACCCAGCAAGCATTGGCTTTGCTGCTACTTTGTTGATAGTTGCTACTCAGTACCTCACTAGCCGTGAGGTGAAACCATTCCCTACTTCCATAACTCCCAACACTGACATTTCACAGCATATCTTAGCTCTAACTCTTAACCACACGTACTTATTTTTAGAGGGGCCCCTCCCCCTAAGAAACACAAATTCGTCATGGGTTAGTTATAAGCCACCCTTTTGTTCCTCCCCCTTGAAGTTGGAAGCAGGAGGATAAATATCCAGGTTGAAATAAGTTTCTGAGGGCCATCATCTCCTCCCTAGGGGACTGTGAGATCTGACGTCAGAGCAGAGATGTCATGTCACCTCGTGTCCCCCCCATGGCCGGACATAGAGCAAGCATTTCAACTTGTGCCCAGAGCGAGCCGGTTACATTGTTAGGTGCTTTCCACATACACTCTCTTCCGTCCTCACTGAAACAATATACACGTTTTCTGGATAAACAGAAGGTTGGGGAGGCTCAAAGGCTTGGGAAAAGATCCCACAGCTAGGGCACGATGGCGCAAGGACGCTTCATAAATATTGGTTCAAAGGAGATCCCATAGAATGTAGCTAATTCAGGATGTGGCAACTTGCTAACTCTCAGGGCCAAAGGGCCACAGGCCAAGGCCCCAGGGGGCGAGGCAGCTGGGAGATTGCCTCTTCTGGGGCACAAGTGAAGAGACAAGAGGTAAGGCAGGCACAGGACAGGAGGGCTGGGGAGAAAGTCCTCTGAGGACTTGCCAAGAAAGCCTAGATGAGGTGAGCCCAGACGATGTTCCTTGCAGAGCCTGCTGGGCCATTTTCAGAAGATGCCCGGCGCTCCTATTTCTGAGCCCTGAAGCCCCTGAGAACTGGGTAACTGTGAACACAGCCTGAGGTTCTGCTAGGAAGCTACTCCCTTCCCGTTCCTGACCAGCTCTGTTCCTCTAAAGCCAGCTGGGTGGTCCCATGCTCTTTTCCCAGAGAAAGTCCGGTGCGGTGGCCTGAGGCCAAGGTGGATCTACAGCACAATATGGTGCCCAGGGCCCTGGATGACCATCCAAAGACCAAGCACTAGCCCAAGCCCTCTTGTTCCTTAAAATCTCTTCCCCTCTGGTACACTGATAACAGGAAGAAAAGTGGACCAGTGGACATCAAACAATCTTCTCAACTTAGGAAGAGATACAGTTTCCTGCAGTGGAAATGCCAAAAGAGGGGAAACACACCACAACTCAGGACTTAATTAACCTGTCCTCTGGTTTTATTTCTCTTCCCTACAAAATGGCTGCCACACAAGAAAAGGTGCTACATCATTTCTCCCTCTTCCACACTTTGGCTCAAGGCTCAAGTTTTACCTGTTTCACTTCTGAACCTTTTAGAGAAGTTGTTCCCTCTACCGGAAGCCCTCCTCCACATTTCTCCCTGCCCCTTTTATCTCCTACCTTCTACTCAACCTTGGGTTCCAGCCCACACCATTCTAGGTTTTTCCTGATCTCCCCAATCTTTCCACTACGCTCCCAGAGCCCCTGTGCCATATTGTACTTGCCTAACATTTTGTCCTTCCAGAGACCCTCCTCTCGTGGTGGAGGAGGTATGTGTTTTCCAAGAGTAGTGTCTTCTCAACAATTTTTTTTCAGTATTTTGTTTTTACATCATCTCTACACCCAACGTGGGGCTGGAACTCACAACCCCAAGATCCAGGGTCGTCCACTCCACTGACGGAAACAGCCAGCCTCCCCTTATCAAGCATTAAAGTAAAATGTTACAGTGGCTGTTAAGATTTTGATAAAAAGATCGGAGGAAGCAACGTGAAAGCAGGGCTAACTTGGGACTTAGGGGAAAAGGTAGTTAAAGAGAGGCATCTCTTATAAGCACTCCCTCCCAAGTGATCAGTGGCATCAGACCCAGGCTCAAGGTCACCCCCTTCAAGATTAGAATCTGTCGGTATCTGTTCTCCCCCCTCACACCGAGTTCCAGGAGGACCCACACCATGTCTCTGTCACTCGCTGTTGTATCTCCAGCACCCAGCATGACACAAGACCCCTCGCAGGATCTCGATCACTGTTTGCTGGTTGAGTAATAACTGTGTGACCGACTGAATACCTTGTGTCACTTCTAGCAGATGCCTTCCCCTCTCTGAGTCTCAACATGGTCATCGGTAAAAAGAGACGGGCCACTAAGAGTTACAAGGGCCCTTCCGGTTCTGAATGTGACGGCAGGCTACTTCTAATCCATTATCTGGCACTATGACGTCCGTAGGCTAATTTTGTCAAAGATCTTTAATCCCCTTCCGTGGAAGATGTTAGTGAATAAAAATTACTTATTAGGTGTTAAATCTATGCAAAATAAGTTTATCTTCTCTTCTATGCGACAAGCACAACTCTCTCAAGGAGAGAAATTAAGACAAAAATAATGGTATATCAAATGAGGCAGAGAAATTTCAAGTTTACCAAAAGGATCAGAGTGCTATGAACCACATTCATCCTTTTTATTAAAGTTTTTGTTCGCTGTCTTGTCCGCAGTCTAACCAATTTTTTCCCAATTAAAAAAAAGGCTCAATAAATATGTATCTACTGAAAATTTGTTGGATACCTAGCCCTGTGCCAGGGCCATGAAAATAAAATATGTCTGACCTACGACATCTGCCAGTCTACTTAGGGAAACCAGACTAGAGACTAGGTGGATACAGAAGACAAGAAAGCAAGTGGTGGGTGTGGAGGAAAGCAGGGGCTCATGACTTTCTGGGTGGGATTTGAGCTGAACCCACAGGAATAAATAGAATATACATAGAAAGGGGAGCCACTAGAGAATTCCAGGAGAACAGGACATCCTACAGATATAACTGGAGACAATGTGTTATATTTGAGTTGGTATGTGGTATATTTAAATTGGCCTGGTACAATCTCCCTGCAATAACTCTCTGTATATCTGACCATTATGAATTCATTCCTTTGGATAGCCTCTCTAAAAAATGCAAATACACGTGGGTGTTAATGTATGGATCTCTTAAAAACTTGAACTTTGGAGTCAGACAGCCCGGATTTGATTACCAGTTAAGCCACTTCCTAGCTGTGTGGCCTTGAGCAAAATAACTTAGCCTCTTCGTCTAGGTCTGTTCAAGCTGTTAGAACAAAATATCAGATTGAGCGGCTTCTAAATAACAGAAACATCTTTGTCCCAGCTCTGGAAGTTGGAAGTCCAAGATCAGAGTGCCTACATGGTCAGGTTCTGGTGAAGGCTTGCTTTCCAGTTCAGAGAGGGCAGCTTCCTGCTCCATCCTCACATGGAGGAAGAGTCAAGCAAGCTCTCTGGGGCCTCTTGAATAAGGGGACTCACCCCATTATGATGGCTCCACCCTTATGAACTCATCCCCTCCCAAAGGCTCCATCTCCTAATACCATCATCTCGGGGGTTAGGATGTCAATGCATGAACTCTGGGGGGACACAAACATTCAGACCACAGCACTCTTTGAGTCAAGGTTCCTCATAAGTAAATGAGATAATAAAGTATGAACATTAACAATTAATAGTGATCATCAACCATTTCATGCTGTCTCTGGCTGCTGTCTTCCAAACAGCTACATGGGATAGAGTGGGCCGAATGAAGGAACCTTTTATTAGGCACAGCCCCCAAAGAGGCAAATAATAATAGTGACGCAAACAGTTACTTGTTGATAATGACAGGCTAGGCAATGTTCTAAGCACTTTCTGTGTATTAACTCTTAATCCTTAATAGCCCAGTGAGGCACTGTTATTATCCTATTCTACGCAAGGCCCATGGAGGTTGGGTAACCCACCTAAGGCCCCACAGCTAGACGATGGCACAGCCGGCTTTAAATTCAGCCGGTCCCAGATCCATGCCCATAACCACCACATCATACTCTCTCTTGGTTTTAAAAATGGGTAAGGACTGGAGCCCTCAGAGAAGGTTCTGTGAAAGTGGTGGGAAGGAGTGACACATGCTCTAGGGCAACTGTCCTACTGGCCACCGCTCAGCTTCAAATGAGTTGGCCCAAAACAAGGGGTGTGGAAGCTCAGAGGAACCAAGGAAGATTTGGGAAGAAAGCATGAACAAGTTGGAACAACACTCATCAGGAGGACTTGCTGTTCTTTTCTGGTTTTAAAACCATCCTGAGGTCTCTGTCTGGTCACCACAGGATCTGTAAGGTCCCTTGCACAGCCGAGAAGCTGTGAAATTTTAAAAAACTGGGAGCATCATTAAAGAAGTCATTGATTCATGTTGAGGGCCGGGGTTGTGCCAGGAGACTTGCAGAATAAATCAGAGAGCATATTCTAAAATAAACAGAACATCATGAAAATAGCAAGAGCTCATAATTACAATGAGTCACCATATGTCAGCTCATGACAGTTTCCAGAGGCAAGAACTTACCTTAAAGAGTGAAGTTTGGCCAAAAAAATTAAACAGGATGGTCTGTAAGTTGCTAACAGGAATTCTCTCCCTCAGTGATTTAGGCAAATATATGGAAGCCAAAATCCTTCCCAGAGGGACCTCACCCAGGTAAATCTGCCAAGACAAGGCGGAAAGTGGAAGCGGAAATCATCACCCATGAGCCCGAACCACCCCCTCCTCCCACTCCAACCCCAGCTCCAACCCCCAGAGCATCACGCTATAGGGCTGAAGGGTGGGAGCTAGTTGCACAAGCTATGCAACACCTTTTTTCTGAAAGATTTTATTTATTTTTTTGACAGAGAGGGAGACAGAGAGAGAGAGGGGACATGAACAGGGGAAGTGGGAGAGGGAGAAGCAGGCTCCCCGCTGAACAGGGGGCCCGATTCGGGGCTCCATCTCAGGACTCTGACATCATGACCTGAGCTGAAGGCAAACGCTTAACGACTGAGCCACCCAAGTACCCTGTATGCAACACATTTTATGTACACACACACACACACACACACACTCTCACACACACACAAACACACACACACACACACACCCATTTTTCTTCCCAAACTTATCTCTGGTCTACTTGCACCTGGGTATGTATAGAGGTAGAAAAGGGAATGACAAATCAGGGGATTTGCCCTAATTCTCAGAAATAAAAGCCAGTCTTTGAAAATAGACCCCCTTCACCCATACAGTTCTGAGAGGGAAAAAAATGAAACAAAAAACCGATACAATAGGCATTACTGATACATTAGGCATTGCCCCGTATTTTATTGGGCAATGCTTTTATTGAAAAGACAGGGAAGTAAAGCAGTAAGGCCTTAGGAATTCCGCTAGAGACTCGATAGTAGGAAAATTCACTGATTTGATCGGTAATAGTATTTTATAAGTATTAGAGCATTTTTGAGAGTGAAAGGGGGCTTTACCACTAAACTGGGGACCACAGTTGTAAACCTGGACTCTACCAGGCAAGACAGGGTATATGGGCACCTTGTGTTCACTCATGTATTAGCTCTGAATTGTATGTTGTATGATATCAGGAAATGGTGGCTCCGAGAGGTTAAGAGATTTGCCTAGGGTCACACAGCTGGGATATAGTTGAACAAAGACATGTGTAATTTGGACCTCCATTTCCCCCATTATCCGTGTGGTCTATCAAGAAACTATTACCTAGCCAGCTGTGGAAGTGGGGGAGATAAGAGTTTACAATGTTTTAAAAAATTTTTTGTGAACCCTAGAGCAATATGACTCTTCTGCCAGCACAAATAAACTCCACTAAGGCAATGAAGGACCATGGAGAGGTCCTGACTGTCTTTAAGATTTTAGTTATTTATCCAACAGAGAAAGACACAGTGCGAGAGGGAACTCAAGCAGGGGGAGTGGGAGAGGGAGAAGTAGGCTTCTGGCCGAGCAGGGAGCCTGATGCGGGCTCAATCCCAGGACCGTGGGATCATGACCTGAGACAAAGGCATACGCTTAACCCATTGAGCCCCCCAGGCAGCCCGGAGATGTTCTGATTTAGCTTCAATATGAAAGCAGTTTGGTACCAAGAATGTGATTGGGGATGGTTGACTTGCTTCTCCCCCAAAGTCTATAACAGAAAACCCCATATGTAACCAAAATACAATGGGAAGTCAACATCTGCCTCTGGCAAGACTAAGTAGCTCTGAATGGACTTGACCCTCCTGTGCGCGACAACAATACGAAATAACCACAACTCGAAAGCACTGGGAAATGAACAAAAGCAGGCTGATTCCGGACCAGAGCAGAGATTTGGAAAAAGGTAACATTACAAGGAGAGTTATCTATTTTTACAGCTTTTAACCTGATGGCAAGGTGAAACTAATGTTGTGAAGAACACTCAAAATTCTGATAGAAAACCTGCAGTCTTAGTGACACGAAGAACCATAAAACAAAGGTCAGGGTAAACACAACCTGTCACTGGAAACTCTGCAGGGTCAGGGGAGGAGCAGGGAATTATGGGAAAGAGAAAGCTAGACAGGAGGAGCCAAAACTCTTTTTTTTTTTTTTAAGATTTATTTGTTTAAGAGAGAGAGTTCCCAGGTACACCTAGCACAGTGTGAGGGGGCAGAGGGAGATGCAGACAAGCAGACCCGGCAGGGAGCCCATGCTGGGCTGGATCCCAGGACCCAGGTATCATGACGTGAGCTGAAGTTAGACACTTAACCTACTGAGCTACCCAGGCACCCCACCAGGAGGAGACATAATTATGAGTATAGTATCTGCCTGGCCTCCGAACCATTAATGTACAAGACAGACACAGACTCCAACTAAGGATAAAGAAACTTTACTGATTTAGGCTGCCATCCAAGAGATGGAATCTGCAGTTCAGTTCCAACAGAGTCATTTGCCTGGTATAACAAAAGGCAATAGTCTTCCAAAGAATATAGCGGAATCTGGAATTTCTGCAACATAACATTCACAATATCCAGGACATGATTCAAACTTACCCCCTGTGTGAAGGAAGAATGAATATGACTCATTTTGAAGTGAAAAGACAATCAGTGGAGATCAACCTGCAGATGACCACAATGTTGGAGTCAAGAAACAAGGATTTTTAAGCACCTGGTGTAATTATGCTCAGGTATTTAAAAGAAAATATGTTTGCAATTAAAACAAAAAGAAGAAATACCAGCAGAGAAGCAAGCAGAAAAAGGACAAAAATGGAAATTTTAGAACAAAAAATACAGTATCAAAAATGTTTAAATTGCTTTGGATGGGTCCAAGAGTAACATGAAGATAACAGATGTCAGTGAACTTGGAGAGAAATCAGTAGAAATTACAGTCTCAGAAAAATAAATAGTAAAGGGCACCTGGATGGCTCAATGGGTTAAAACCTCGGCCTTCAGCTCAGGTCATGATCTCAGGGTCCTGGGATCGAGCCCCGCATCGGGCTCTCTGCTCAGCAGGGAGCCTGCTTCCTCCTCCCTCTCTGTCTGCTTCTACTGTCTACTTGTGATCTCCGTCTGTCAAATAAATAAATAAAATCTTTAAAAAATTGTAAAACGATTAAAAACATGAACACAGCTCCAGGGACTTGTGGGGGCAACATCCCAAAATTTTACATACATGTAACTGGGGTCCCAAAAGGAGAGGAGAGAAAGAATGGTGAAGAAGCAATATTTAAAGAAATAAAGATGGAGGGGAGGGGCACCTGGGTGGCTCAGTGGGTTAAAGCCTCTGCCTTCGACTCGGGTCATGATCCCGGGGTCCTGGGATGGAGCCCCACATCGGGCTCTCTGCTCAGCGGGAGCCTGCTTCCCCCTCTCTCTCTGCCTGCCTCTCTGCCTACTTGTGATCTCTGTCAAATAAATAAATAAATAATCTTAAAAAAAAAAAAAGAAATAAAGATGGAAAATTCCCCAAATTTGATAAAAGACATCAATTTACAGGTTCAGAAATCTCAGCAAACCTCAAGCAGGATAAATGCAGAGAAAATACACCTACACACATAATGCTAAACTGCAAAGAAACAAAGAAAACACTGAGAACAATCAGAGAGGGGGCGCCTGGGTGGCTCAGTCATTTAAGCATTCAGCTCTTGATTTCAGCTCAGGTCATGATCTCAGAGTCGTGGGATCCAGCCCCATATCGCCTTGGCCTTCACACTCAGAGGGGAATCTGTATCTCCCTCCCCCTCTGCCCCTTCCCCTGCTTGTGTTCTTTAAAATAAACATAAATATTATAAAAAGGAGAATAAAGGCAAAATAAAGACATTCTCAGATAAATGAAAATTAAGAAAATTCATTACCATCAGACCTGTACTATGAGAAATTCTTAGTAAATTTCTTCAAGTTGAAGGGAAATATTACTAGATGGAACTCTTTTAGGGAAGAAGGAAGAATATTGAAAATTATAAGTATCTACATAAATATAGGAGACTATTTTTTCTTTCAATTTCACAAGACTCTTAAAACAATGATGATAACATTGTCTTGTGGGGGTTCTGATCTTAGATGTAATATATATGACAACTATAACATAAGATCCAGAGGGTGTAAATGGATGTGTATAGTCAAAGTTTGTGTGTTTTACATGAATTGGTACAATGTTGCCTTGAAGCAGACTACAAAAATAAAAGGATGCATATTATAATCTCTAGAGCAACCATCAAGAAAACAATGCAAATAGTGTAGCTAAGGAGTTAGTAAAAAATTGAAGTTCAATTGTAATAAATATTAAAATAAATGAAAACACATCAGGAAAAGAGGAACAAAAACCAGAAGGGACAGGTAGAAAATAAAACAGTACTCCTAAATCCAACCAGATCAAAAAAAAACATTAAATGTTAAAAGAATTATGCACTCTAATTCAAAGGCAGATATTTTCAGGATGGATAAAAAAGTGAAACACAAACTGTATGCTCTCTACAAGAAGTATACTTTAAATACAAAGAAATAGAAAGTAAGTGGGTGCAAAAAATATATATATACATATATATCAGATAAAATGGACTTCAAGACAAAGCATATTACCGAAAATAAAGAGAACTATTTCGTAATGATAAATAAGTTAGTATTAGAGTTATTATGAGGAAGACATAACAACATACATGTATAGACACCTTATAGCAGAGCCTCCAAATAAAGCAAAATTTGATACAGCTAAAGGGAGAAATAGACAATTTCACAATCAACGTCAGAGATTTTAACACCTCTCTAAACTAGGAAACAACTAAGAAAAAAAATCAGCGAAGACTTAGATGATCTGAGTAACATTATCGACCCCTTTGAGATCTAATCGATATTTGTAGGACAACATATCCAATAACGGTAGAATACCAAGTGTTTCAAGTGTATGAAACATCAAAATAGATCACACACTGGGTCATAAAACAGGTCTCAACAGATTTAAATGGATTGAAATTATTCTGAGTACATTCTGTGATCCATGTGAAATAAACAAGAAATCAACAACGATAAGTCTTGGATGTTCCTCAAATGTTTGAGACTGAAAGAACATAGTTCTGAATAATCCACAGAACAAAGAAGAAAGTAGGAAATATTCTGAACTGACTGCTCATGAAAATACAGCAGCATATCAGGGTGCTGGGTGGCTCAGTCCGTTGATGGACCAATTCTTGGTTTTGGCTTACGTCATGATCTTGGGTGGTGGGATCAAGCCTGAGCTGGGCTCCACTCAGAGCCTGCTTGAGGGATTCTCTCTGTCCCTCTCTCTCTGTCCCTCCCCTTGCTCATGTTCCCTCTCTCTTTCTGAAAGAAAGAAAGAAAGAAAGAAAGAAAGAAAGAAATGAAAAGAAAATACAATATCAGAATTTGCAGATCACAGCTGAAATTGCTTTGCAAGATATTTATAGCTTTTTATGATTATATTGGAAAAGAAGAAACATCTAAAATCAATGGCCTATGGATCCACCTTAAGAAACTCGATAAAGGGGGTGCCTGGGTGGCTCTGATGGTTGAGCGTCTGCCTTCATTCAGCTCAGGTCATAAACTGTGAGTCTTAGGATGGAGCCCCACATCAGGCTCCCTGCTCTGCAGGGAGTCTGCTTCTCCCTTTCCCTCTGCTACTCCCCCTGCTTGCACTCCCTCCCTCTCTATGTCAAATAAATAAACAAAATCTTAAGAAAAGAAAGTAGATAAGGAAGAGCAAAATAAACACAAAGTAAGTACACAGAGGGAAATAATAAAGCTAAAGCAGATGGTAACAAAATAGAAAACAAGTGATAAAGAACATTAAGGAAGTTGGTTCTTAAAAAGGATCCACAAAATTGAAAAATCTCTAGTTACACTGATTGAGAGGGAATGAAAAGAAGAAGTTAACATTATCAAGAATTTTGGACGCCTGGGTGGCTCAGACGGTTAAGTGTCAGCCTTTGGCTCAATTCATGATCCCAGGGTCCTGGGATTGAGTCCCGCATTGGCTTCCCTGCACAGCGGGGAGCCTGCTTCCCCCTCTGCCTGCCGCTCCCCCTGCTTGCATGCTCTCACTCTCTCTCTCTCTCTGACAAATAAATAAAATCTAAAAAAAAAAAATTATCGAGAATTAAAGAGAGATTGATAAATTAGTCAGCAGGACAAACCCTACCCAAGGCTTGTTTTCATATGCCTCAAGCTAAAAATAGCTTTAATATTTCTTTCTTTCTTTTTTTTTTTTTTTAAAGAATGTGACAGGGGCACCTGGGTGGCTCAGTGGGTTAAGCCTCTAGCTTCGGCTCAGGTCATGATCTCAGGGTCCCAGGATCGAGCCCAGCATCAAGCCCCGCATTGGACTCTCAGGGAGCCTGCTTCCCCCTACTCTCTGCCTGCCTCTCTGTCGACTTGTGATCTCTCCCTCTGTCAAATAAATAAATCTTTAAGAAAAATGAAGAATGTGACAATGGGGGACGCCTGGGTGGCTCAGTGGGTTAAAGCCTCTGCCTTCGGCTCAGGTCATGATCCCAGGGTCCTGGGATCAAGTCCTGCATCAGGCTCTCTGCTCAGCGGGGAGCCTGCTTCCTCCTCTCTCTCTGCCTGCCTCTCTGCCTACTTGTGATCTCCGTTTGTCAAGTAAATAAATAAAATCTTTAAAAAAAAAGAATGTGATGATGGAAGGAAGGAAAGGAGGGAGGAAGAGAGAAAGAGAAGAAGGAAGAAAAAGAGAAACAATAAAAATGTTCGTCAGACAAAAACTACCTGGGACTTATAAAGCCTGAAATATTTATTACCTTTTACAGAAAAAGTTTGCTGACCACCCCTACAAATCATACAGACATTAAGAAATCATTAGGAAATACTATGAACAGCTGTTGTCAACAAGCTTGATAAGTTAGATGAAATAAATTCTCAAAAAAATATAAATAATCAAAACAGACACAAGATGAATCAGAACATTGAATGACTCTTTATCCATTAAATTAATTGAGTTTGCTATCAAAATACTTTCCACAGAGAAATTCTAGACCCAGAGAGTTTCCTAGTGAAACCATCAAGCCTTTGATGAAGGAATAACACCAAAGTTACAGAAACTTTTTCCAAAAGTAAAACAGGGACCATTTCCCAACTCACTTTTATGAAGTTGGCATGACCCTAACCTAACGCCTGATTTAAAAAAAAAAATCAGAAAAAATTCTAGATCAACATCCTTCATGAGCATTACTGTAAAAATACTTGAAATACAAGCAAGTTGAAAATAGCAGTATATAAACGTGATAATACATCATTACCAGTAAGTTTTCTTCCAGAACTGCAAGATTGGTTTAACATCCTAAAATCAGTGTAATTCACTGGATTAGAAGGATAAAAGAGAGAAGCCCAACGATTGCTTCAAGAGATACAGGAAAAAAAAATTTTTTTCCCACAAAATTCAGCAACCAATCACACTAAAATCTCTCAGCAAACTAGAAAGAGAAGGTAGTATCCTCAATCAAATAAGGGGGATCTAAAAACAAAACAATTAAAAAACATGGCTAACATCACAGTAATTGTAAAATAGTGAATACTTTTTTCTGATATCAAGAACAAGACAAAGATGTCAATTTAACTACTTCAATTCAGCATTTTATTGGAGGCACTAATAGCAGAAATGAATAAAAATCAATAAGAAAGACATTAAACTGTCTCTATTGCCAGATGACATTACAACTGACGGGTGAGATTAGCGAATTCATAGGATTCAAAATTAGATGATGATACACAGATAGACAGACAGACATAGACATAGATCTAGACATAGACTATCAACTTAATTTTTTTATTTAACAAAAGACATGTGATACTGCTCCACTTAAAACTTTAAAACATGCTGATACTATTCTTTTAAAAAAATATTTATGTATTTATTTATCTGACAGAGAGAGGTCACGAGTAGGCAGAGAGGCAGGCGAGAGGAGGGGGAAGCAGGCTCCCTGTTGAGCAGAGAGCCCTTTGCAAGGCTCAAGCCCAGGACCCTGAGATCATGACCTGAGCTGAAGGCAGAGGCTTTAACCCACTGAGCCACCCAGGCGCCCCCATATTGATACTATTCTGCTTAAAACTACAAAACAAAGGGGCGTCTGCATGGCTCTGTCAGTTAAGGGTCCAACTCTTGATCTCAGCTGAGGTCTCGATCTCACCATGATGAATTCAAGCCTCACTTTGGGCTCCACACTGGGTGTAAATAAATAAATTTATTCCTAAATATTTTGTGTTTTCTGATGCTGTTGCAAATGGAATTTTTTTAATATAATTTTTTAATTATTTGCTGGAAGTATATAAAAATAAAGTTGATGGTCTAGGTCTCTATCATCTAGGAGTAAGTATGCTTGTGATGAGCAGAGGGTGATGTATGGAAGTGTTGAATCACTACATTGTACACCTGAAACTAATATAACACCGTATGTTAACTAACTGGAATGAAAATAAAAACTTCAAATAATAAATAAATAAATAAGATACAAAACATTGCTAAGGGACATTAAAATCAACCTGAGTATATGTTCCTGGATGAGAAGACTTAATAATACTGAGAAATCAGTTCTCCCAAAATTAATCAATCCCAATCACTCTCAACACACTTCTTTTTGTACAAATTGATAATGATGTTTGAAAATTCCTATGGACACGGGAAAGGTCTAGAATAACCAAAACTATCTTGAAAAAGAACAAAGTTGAAGGACTCCCACTACCTGACTTCAAGGCTGTAGGAATCAACTGGGGTGCCTGGGTGGCTCAGTTGGTTAAACGTCTGCCTTCAGCTCAGGTCATGATCCTAGGGTCCTGGGATCGAGCCCCACGTTGGGCTCTCTGCTCAGTGGGAAGCCTGCTTCCCCCTCTCCCACTCCCCCTGCTTGTGTTCCCTCTTTTGCTATGTCTCTCTCTGTCAAATAAATAAATAAAATATTTTTTAAAAATGAAAAGTAAAACTAATGTAGCATTGTGTGACAACTATACTTGTATTTAATTCATTTTTTTAAAGATTTCATTTATTATTTGTCAGAGAGCGAGACAGCACAAGCAGGGGGAGTGGCAAAGGGAGAGGGAGAAGCAGGCTCCCTGCTGAGTAAGGAGCCTGATGTGGGATGCAGTCCCAGGACCCTGAGATCATGACCTGAGCTGAAGGTAGACGCTTAACTGACTGAGCTACCCAGGGACCCTACACTTCAATTAAAAAAAAAATGAAAAATCACTCCATGATCCACTTTATAGAACAGCATGATAGGTTCTTACAAACTTAAACTTACATCTTATGAGCCAGCAATCCCTTTCCTGAGTATTCATTCATGATATATGAATACATATGTCTACACAGAGACTGTTACATCAATCTTCAGTATTTATCAATCATAATAGCCAAAAACTGGAAACAATCTGCTGTTCATGAACAGCAGACTAGATACACGATCTTTGGTATATCTGTACAATGGAATATTATTCAGCAATAAAAAAAGAATAAACTACAGAAACAGAAGAATGTACATATTTTACGATTCCACTTATATCAAGTTCTAGAACAGGCAAAACTCTGGTGGCAGGATACCAGAACAGTGATTGCTAGGGGAGGTGGTAGCTGTGGGGATTGACTAGGAAGGGGCAGGAGGGGGATTTTAGGGGTGACAGTAATATTCTGTATCTTGATAGGGGTTTTAGTTACACAGACATATGCAACTGTTGGAATTCAGAAAACAGATACTTATAATTTGTGCATTTCCCCATATGTAAATTTTATAATTTTTTTAAACTATAAATTTTTTTTTTAAATGGTACCCTTCCCAATTGTTTTCTGCAGGGGTTGATGGCCTGTGGCCTGCCAAAGGCTGAGGTATTGTGGTGTGATGGAAAGGGCCCAGACTTTAAAGCCAGACAGACATAACTTCGAATCCTGACTCTGCCATTAGGCTGTGTGTCCTAGAGCAAGTTACTTAACTACTCTGTTTCCTTATCCGCTCAGGTAGTAGTAGCTCAGTGTCCCGACATGTAATAAGCACTCTAGAATGGTAGCTAACAATGAAGTAACATGTGAGATGATTTCGGGCCATAGGGGCCAAAGATGGTGTTGCTGAACACCTCACGGACACCATTCTGACCAAGCTGTTAGGCTTCTGAAGTTTCTATATGAATCTTCTCTGGGATATTTGTATTTTCATAAGGTCCCCTAAAGACTAAAACCTTTAAAAAGTATCCCCTCTCTCTCCCAAGGAGTCAGTGAATGAAGACGTGTCTGATTGGTTCTTAGTTCCTGGAGGTAGACTTACCTCGGGGTCTGTGCCTTCTTCATAGGAGCGAATGGCAAATGCCATGCCTTCAAACATGTGGTCCACCCGCAGGATGGCCAATGCCAACCTGGCCACCGTCAGATTTGCTGTCCTCCCAGAAAACTCCATCTTGTGACCCACACGCTCGATTATCCTCAGAATTCTGCAAGGAACCGCAGGGAGAGAAGAGCATCCCTATCGCTGTAATAATATAAGACCCATACTCCTTGCGACATGTCCTCAATGTCAGACTTTTCCTTCCATTTTAATCACTGTCTTTATACTGTGGAAGGGACTATCAAATCAGAGCACTGGCTTTGGAGTCAGACAGGCTGCAGTTTAAAGCTTAGCTCCTCTAATTTCTAACTGTGTGGGCAAATACGGTAATGTGGTTGAGCTTCTGTTTACTTACCTGCAACCCAGAGGGAAGCCTAGCACTCCTCTCGCAAGTGGTTCTCGAGATTAAATGACATTGTTGTATGTAAAGCCAGATGCTGCATGGAGTCATAGGCCAAGAAATTTGGATCTATTCCATGTGTAACAGATAGCCACTGAGGGGTTTTAAAGCAAGAGAATGACATGAGCTGATGTTTGCGTGAAAAGATGTGGGAGGAGCCCAGTTAGGAGGTTACGGTAGAAGGTCAGTGGAGAGATAGGAGGCTGGGACATAGGCGACAGTGGGTTTGGGGATGGACGGAAGTAGATGGGTTTGAGGAGTATTTCAGGGATTAAAAACCGCATGTCCAGTGCCTCCTGCAAGACTTGGTTACTGACTGGCTGTGAAGTAGAGGGAGGTAGCTAGTATTATTCCCAAGCTTTTTGCTTCAGCAATGGGTGGGTGCATTTTATAGAACTTGGGGGAGCACCAGGGCTGGGAAAATAGAGTGGAGGTTCGGTTTGGGGCAACTATTTACTTGAAACTCTGCAACAATTCATTCGAATTTTGAATACGAATCTTGCAAAGCATCCCTCCGCAATGGGGACTTGTATGCGATGATCCCACTGCGTCATACTAATGCAGCTTTCCATGCATAGCTACCTGACCTTGACAATCTGGTGGCTGTAGGCAAAGGAATGAATAACAAATATTATAGATTTTACGAAATAACTTATTTTATCAAAACATTAGTACTTACTCGTTTCTCACTTCATGCAGATCAGATGCTGAATTGTTTTGTTTTTCCAAAACAGCATTGATTATTTGTAATATAATCTGGGTTAGATTCATACTTATCTCATCACATTGTGAAATATCAGATACTTTAGAAACAATAATCTTTGTTTCTTCTTCATCCAGAGGGGGTGATTCATTTATTAAATTTAAAACGTGCTCTGCGACATCATCTGCATTCTCTGGGGAAAGAAAATTGAAATAGAAAACCCACATTATTTCCTTTGGGACTATGCTGGTCTGCTTCCTTCCCTTTCAAAAGTAAAGGCAGTCGGGGTGCCTGGGTGGCTCAGTGGGTTAAGCCTCTGCCTTTGGCCCAGGTCATGATCCCAGGGTTCTAGGATCAAGCCCCGAACTGGGCTCTCTGCTCAGCAGGGAGCCTGCTTCCTCCTCTCTCTCTGCCTGCCTCTCTGCCTACTTGTGGTCTCTGTCTGTCAAATAAATAAATAAAATCTTAAAAAAAAAAAGTTAAGGCAGTCAAATGCAAATATCTACACAGGCGGCAAAATTTACAGTAAAAAAAAAAAATGCTGGACCTCAATTTCTACAATAGGCAGAGTCCCAGAAAATAGCACACAAGTCAAGTTTTTATTCATTAAATCCTTTTTAAAATACACCAGGGAAACCTTTTTGTCATTGAAGATTATCTTGCAATTAGATTCTAATTAAGTTAAGACTTTTGAGTATTGGATTGAGTTAAGTAGATCCCACCTGTACGAAAATATCTGCAAACACTCAGTCTGTGTTTTCCTAATCAAGGGTGGTAGTGATATTTTTCTGTCAAGAACCAGCAATCACAGAAAAAAAAAAAAGCAACTATGGACCATGTATAATAAGAAGCAATTTCATTTAGATTTTTTAAGAGAAGAGGAACAATAGATATTAACTCGCCCACTTTTTTCTTCACTTTTTATTATGGAAATTTTCAAACATGCACAAAAGTAGAAAGACTAGTATAATGAATCCCCATATACCTCATGAATCACCGAGCTTCAACAAGTGTCAATGAAGAGCTAATCTTATTTTACTGACACTCTCACCCACCTTCCTGCAACCCCAGACTATTTTATTTTATTTTAAAGATTTTATTTACTTATTTAACAGACAGAGATCACAAGTAGGCAGAGAGGCAGGCAGAGAGAGAGAGGAGGGAGTAGGCTCCCCATTGAGCGGAGAGCCCGAGGTGGGGCTTGATCCCAGGACCCTGGGATCATGACCTGAGCCAAAGGCAGACGCTTAACCCACTGAGCCACCCAGGCGCCCCACTCCAGATTATTTTAAAGCAAATCCCAGACATATCATTTCATCCATAAATACTTCAGTATGCATCTCTACAATGAAAGACCCCCGTTTGTCATCACCACAGTGCCAGTATTTGTTAAAACAAATCCAACACAAATTAGATTTTAGTTCGATATAACCCACAGAAAGCTAAGCTCCTTGGGGTGCCCTCCCAGCTTAAAGCCCTCATATTTAAGTCCAGTAACTAAAATATAATGGAAAATATCGAGAAATACAATCCGTTGAGGAAAAAGTCCAGAGAGAGAGATTATATTCATGACTTAACCTGGTTTACATGAGAAATAACCAAGTCTGTTTAGAAAAACAAAAGAAATTACCATAAACATCACCTGCCCCTCCAACCCCCCTCTCTTTCTCTCTCTCTCTCTGCAAACAATTCCCTGTCCTTGTCTATGTAAATTAAGCAATCTTAACTGAGATTCTCTCAATTTTCCCACCCCTTCAACTATTACTTCAATCTGCCCAACAATGGCCTAGGAACTGAGGTGGAAGAAAGGGGGAGGTTGAACAAGGTTGTAATTACTTCTAAATTAATATTTTGTCCTTGGTACATTTGTCTTCTGGTCAGTTAAAGAAACTGAGAGAACAATAAGACAGGGGACAGAAGAAAAATATAGAGCTCTCATTCACAAGTCTTTCTATTGCTTTATTAAATTTTCAGGCTTTGCTGTAAATGGGATAGCCAGAGCTGCTGACCTGGAGTCATTCTTTGGGCCTTGGTGGTGTGACTTTACTTCCTGCAGTCCCTGCTGTCACAGGAGGAAAGTAAACAACAGGTGAATGGGAGAATAACTATAATGTGGAAAGTAATTGTAGACTTTCCAGCTAGAGTTACACGGTTTTTAAGTCAAACTCAGGACAAACTACACTCATTGTGTAAAAATTCTAAGTTCTCGAGGAAAAGCAATAAAAGGAATACCCCCTTATTCGTTGTAAAATATATAAATCCCCTGTTGCTTGAAATAATCTGCCAATAATTGCAGCCATCAAGACAATAATCATATGTTTTTGACTGAGCAATTCCTATGGGTCAGTATGGGCATTGTCTACAGCTGCGTAACAAACCACCCTTAACGTAACGGCTTCGAACAAGAATTCATTATTATCCCTCATGGTTCTGTGTGTTGACCGGTTTTAGCTGAGCGGTTTTGATTATGGCCTCTCATGCAGTTGTGCTCAAATGGCAGCTGGAACTGGAGTCATCTGAAGACTAGACTGGTCTGGAAGTCCAAGGGCTCGCTCACATGGCTGGCAGTTTATACACAGGCAACAGTCAAGTTGGGGCTGCTGTCCTCTGGGGGTCAGTCATTTGAGGCTATTCCCAGCACATGGTCTCTCCCAGTAGTTTAGGCTCAGCGGTATGTTGGATCCAGCCTGGTGTCAACTTGTCAGAATGAACTGTTAAATTTTCGGGAATTTTGTGAGCTGGTTGTTAAACACAGCCATTATTGAAAATTAAATTATATCAACTCTTAATCAAATAAATCATATTAAAAACAATGGTGATACCCATGATACCCAAGACTGATCAATTCCTAATGATTTTGTTACATCTTAATAATGTATGCTTTGGTGATTATTTATAGCTATGGTATCTGTGTATCTCTTACCAACTCATGTCCATCTCTTAACAACACCAAGTTGTAGTTTGTATCCAGCCATCAGGGGAGAATTACACCAAGGAAACCAGCAAGTGTGACAAAATTACCTTTTTTTGGGGGGGGGCAGAGCTGGTAGTTTAAACATTTTCCAGGCTCCTTAGAGCATGCTGTCTGGGTTCCGAGAGGAAGAATCCCCACTGAGAGCATACAGAGAACAGAAGCAAAAATTTCCCGTCCTCTTAAAAGTTCGTCCCGTGATAGGCACAGAGTCACCGCTGCTGAATTCTACTGGGTTAAGTAGCGACAAGCCAGCCCTGATTCAACTTCTAATTGACAAGGAGGGAATAAATGGATGGTGGGCATTTTGGAGACAAGATACCACAAGGCATTTAGACATACATTCTCCAATTTCATTGTCGTGATAGCCCTGTGTGATGGGTACTGACATTATTCCATTTATACAGATTAAGGAATTGTGCCATAGAGGTTCTAACCCATATTTTAATCCAGGCCTGTTTGAGTCCAAAGTTAGTGTTCTTTAATATCACTTTCTACTACAGCATCTGTGCCTTTGTCCCTTTTCTCCACTGTTTTGGGGTTGGAACCTCTGTGCTTTACAGTCCTTCTCCCTGACATCCTGGAAATTACATTGCTTTCTCTCTACCATCCATGATCCTGCCCAGGCCATGGATGGACACACCCATGTGAAAAGTTCCAGTCAACTTCATTAGAGTGTGATGCATCTTCAGTGTTTTGGAGGTCACGAAGACGAGGCAAAGCAAAGAACCTACAGGCTTTTGAAATAAGGGTAATTTTTGAACCCTGCAATATTAAGGGGTTACATGAAATGAGCATTTAACTGGAGGAACTAAGTTTTTCTCCAACCAAGATATCTAATGCTCATCAGCAAGATTGAAGGCTAAAGAAAAATTGTCTCAATGTGAATGCATTTTCTTTCCCTTACACTGTGCTCATTTTTCATCAAGCTAACTTATAAGAAGCATTGCTCTGAAGCTAATAAATTTGATAATTTATTTTCAGTTATATCCATTACAGCCACTGTGCAGCTCTTCTCATCCTCCGTGGATTTTTTTTAAACAAAGTGATTTCTGACAGTTAATTTTCTAAAAATCCTAACTCAGTGCAATGCTTCTCTTGTTGTTAAGGTTGTTTAACTTTTTCTCCTATGGAGAAAATTCTATTATCGTGTCTAAGAAAAATGTGTCACTCAGAGGAGGGAGGTCAGCATGAAACACAGACCTCTGTAACTCGCTGTCCACTTGCTTCAAGCTACAACCCTCCCTAGTGTACTGACTTATGATTTTGGATCCAGAAACCATCAGACCTGTGCTTACTTTTCTAATTCTTCTAGATATTCCTTGGCAAGGATCTCAAATTTCCATCTTCTGCAAGGAAGACAAGTTTGAGGAGTTCACTGCCTCAAGGTAATTCCCTAGCTGTCCTGGAAGGCAATGGAATGCCTGCACCTCAGTTTTCAACTGGTCATCATGGTGTGGGGAGACGGGGGTGGGGCATTCACATGGTAGAGTTACACATGACAAGGTGTGTAAAAGCTGAGAGTTGATGAGGGAAACTTAGGCACACTTTCAAAACACGGTAAGTTAGGTAGGACTTTAAGAATAGACTGAAAGGAGGGGTTGGGGGAAAATTCACCAAGAGCAACCTGAATTACACTGGTCAAAGTTAGCAAAAACAACAATTCACAGTCCCTAGTGGTTGATGAGAGCTCTTCCAACCAATTGACAGGCAACTTAATCAACAAAATCTATGGAAACTTGGTCAATACAGTGGGAGGTCATGGCATTTGAGCTAGGGACTGGCCCCATCTCCCAGAGCTCTGCCTTGTGGAATAATTGCTCTACTGGGCTAGGTAGCTGAGTGGTAGTTACCATCTTCCCCAGTTCCCTGGGGTAGAAGAACTATTCTGAGTGGATTTGAGAGCCAGTGGACCTTGGAAGTTCCCATATTTCTGGCTCGGGTCTGTGGAAGGTCCCTCCCGGGCAGTGGTAGCTCCTGAGTGCCAGTGGTAAGTGCCCATTCCCCTCAAATTCACACACAGCCCCTGCTCCATAGGGAAGACTCTGGTGAAGCATCTTGTGAAGGACACATTCATCACTCTACCATCTCCCGAGCTCTTGCCCAATAGGACAGATATATTTTCATAGAAAAAAGTGAGGAAAAGCCTCAAAAACTGGCAATACTCTGTCCCAGTAAAGGGGATAGACTATAATGCGATCAGACTATGGAGCAATTTATATCACAAGGTTTTGTCAAGAACAACAGAGCCGTCAACTAGCAATTTGGAGGCTAACAGCTGGGTGTGATACCAAGACAGGCAAGCCATCCAGAAGCTCGGCAGGGAGATCAGAGAAAGAAACAGCGAGAACCTAGCTAGAACCACAGTCATCCTGATCGTCAGAGAGAATTAGTCCAATCCCAAGCCTGCATCTCCTAAGGAGAAGCATCAGAAGATCTACACTGCAGGGACAATAGACTTCATTGAACTAGTTTAACCAATGGTATCTTGGACAGAAATTTTTCTTGAAAAGGCAATTCCAAAATTCATTAGAAACACACACACACACACACACACACACACACACACACACACATAAACCAAATAGCCAAATCAATCTTGAGAAAGCAGAACAAAGAAATCACACTCCTTGATATCAAAATATAAAACAAAGCTACAGTAATCAAAACAGACCTATAAACCAATGGAACAGAATAGAGAGCCCAGAAACAAATCCATACATGCACCATCAACTGATCTTCAGTAAGAGCACAAAGAACACACAATGGGAAAAGCATAATCTCTTCCATAAATGGTGTTGCAAAAACTGAAAATTCAAATACCAAAGAATGAAATTGGCCCTCCTGTTACACCATACACAAAAATCAACTCAAAATTATTCTAGACTTATATGCAAGACCTGAAACTCAAGAACCCCTAGAAGAGACCATAATGGAAAATCTTCATGACCTTGATCCTGACAACAATTTCATGGATATGACACCAAAGGCACAGGCAACAGAAACAAGAATAAACAAGCGGGACTACATCAAATAAAAAGTGTCTCACAACAAGGGAAATAATCAATCAACAGACTGAAAGGTGAACTTACTAAAAAATATTTGCAAACCATATGTTTGATAAGGAGTTCATCTCCAAAATATACAAAGAATTTCTGTAACTCATGGGGCACCTGCTGGCTTAGTCAGTAGAGCATGGGTCATGAGTTCAAGCCCCACATTGGGCATGGAGCCTACTTGAAAATAAAAGGATAAACCTGGAGAGCATTATGCTAAGTGAAATAAGCGAGACACAGAAAAACAAATACTGCATGATCTCACTTACCTGGGGAATCTAACATAATCCAACTCACAAAAGCACAGAGTGGAATGGTACTTGCCAAGGGCCAGGGGTAGGGGAAATGGAGAGTTGCTAATCAACAGGGATAAAGTTTCAGTTAAGCAAGATGAATAAGTTCTGGTGGCCAGCCATACCACATTGTATTTTTTAAAAAAGATTTTTTAAATTTATTTATTTATTTGAGAGCGAGAGAGAGAGAGAGAGAGAGAGAGAGAGTGCACGAGAAGGGAGAGATCAGAAGGAGAAACAGACTCCCCCGCTGAGCAGGGAGCCGGATGCGGGACTCGATCCTAGGACTCCAGGATCATGACCTGAGCCAAAGGCAGATGCTTAACGAACTGAGCCATCCAGGCACCCCAACATTGTACTTTATTTATTTTTATTTTTTTTCAACATTGTACTTTAAAAATATGTCAAGAGGATGGGCCTCATGTTAAATGTTCTTACTACAACAAAATAAAATTAAAAGAAGAAAGAAAGTAGATTAGAGGTTTCCAGGGGCTGTGGGAGGGGTTAATGAGAGTGCCTGCTAATGTGTATGGGGCTTCTCTTTGGAGAGATCAAAATCAAAATGTTCTGGAACTAGTTGACAGTTGCGCAATCTAGTGAATACACTAAAAACCATGGAATTATACCCAGGAAGTGGGTAAAATGTTATGCTCTGTGAATATCTTCATAAGAAAATTTTTAAGCCACAATGAGATATCCATTTCTGCTCATCAAATCACCAAAGACCCAGAAGTCTGATAGCATGCTGCATTGATAAAAGTACTCCAAAAGAGGTGCTTTCCTACCTTCAAGTGGGAGTATGCACTGCTCCAAGCAAGCCTTGCAGAAAGCCTTTTGACACCATTAAAAGGACGACTGACCCAGCAATTCTACTTTTAGAAATTTATGCTTCAAGTATATCCTACTTATGCAAAATGACATATGTACAGTCTCCATTGCAGCAGTTTGGTAAAGATAAAATGTTATTAACAGCATAAATGCCCACCCACAGGAAGCAGGTTAAAGAAATAAATTGTGGCACATCCACGCAGTATAATATAATGTAGTGATAAAAAAACATGAGAAAGCTCTTCGTATACTAAACTGATCATTTCTGTAATATACTGACAGAAGAAAAAAGCAAGGTACAGAGTGGTATGGATAGCATACACTTTGTGTACTAGAAGGAAGAAAGAATATATGTGTATATGTATATGTATCTGTATGATATGTGTGTGTGTGTGTGTGTGTGTGTGTGTGTGTGTGAATTTCCTAATAAAGACATGAAATATCTCTGTGGATATTTATTGAATGGCTGGGGTCAGCAGTGGGAAGATGTTTCACTGTATTTCCTTTTTGGTTTTGCAATATTGAACTACATAAAGAATTACCTATTAAAACTGTTTTTTAAAAATATTTTATTTAGGGGTGCCTAGATGGCTCAGTGGGTTAAGCCTCTGCCTTCAGCTCAGGTCATGATCGCAGGGTCCTGTGATCGAGCCCCGCATCAGGCTCCCTGCTCAGCGGTGAGCCTTCTTCCCCCTCTCTCTCTCTGCCTGCCTCTCTGCCTACTTGTGATCTCTGTCAAATAAATAAATAAAATCTTTTAAAAATTTATTTATTTATTTGAGTGAGAGAGAGAGAGAGCAGGAAAGTGACAGAGGGAGAGGGAGGGAACCTCCAGCAGACTCTGAGCTGAGCACAGAGCCAGAAGCAGGGCTGGATCCCACAACTCTGAGATCATGACGTGAGCCGAAACCAAGAGTCAGACACTTAACTGACCGAGCCATGCAGGTGCCCCGAAATTGTTTTTTGTAAATATTTATTTATTTATTTATTATTTGAAATAGAGAGTGTATGTGGGAGTGAGCAGGGGAAGGGGCAGAGGGAGAGGCAGAGAGAGAGTCTTAAGCAGACTCCCCCATGAGCGCGGAGCTGAACTTGGGCTTGATCCCATGACTCTGAGATCATGACCTCAGCCAAAACCAAGAGTCAGACTTTTAACTGAGTCCTCCAGAGGTCCCCCTGTTAAAACTGTTTTAAGATGAAAAATAGTGGGGCACCTGGGTGGTGGCTCCGTTGTTAAGCATCTGCCTTCAGCTCAGGTCATGACCACAAGGTCCTGGGATCACGTTCTGGGTTGGGATCCCTGCTCAATGGGGAGCCTGCTTCTCCGTCTTCCTCTGCCCCTCAACCTGCTCATTCTCTCTCTTTAGAATAAATAAATAAAATCTTTTTTAAAAATTATAAAATAAAAGCACTAGAAAGCAAAAAACACTGACGGTCCCACCTTAGCATGCCCCACTCCCACCTCCACCAACATTAACTTCCTAGTTCCTGAAATTGGATCGTTGTAAGGTAAGATTTTCCTACATGAGTCTTGCCTGTACCCTTTCATCTCAGGTCAAGCAGACCAACTAAGCAAGGTTCCATTATGTCATTAATGTGTACAGAACAGTCTTACTTACCATCACTGATAGTAATGTTAGCAAGATCCACAATCTTATCAGGGAGTCCTTGAAGCAGTTTGCATTGTTTCAACTTTGGCTTTTCCCACTGAGATTTGCCAGTATGGATACTGATTGAGCTGAAAAAGAAAGGAGGGAGGGAAGGACAAAAAGCTTTCTCATTGGAAGACGAGGCCAGAAAAGTCTTAGAGCAAACAAAGGAACACAATGTAGCCGGGGCATGCCTCCCTCTACCCACTCCCAGCCTCTGGGCTCAGATAGCAAAGGTGGGAGCCCCGTGGAAGAACACTTTGCACTTGGGGAACAAGGCAATGGGGAACAATGCAGGAGGTGTAAAAAGGCAAGAGAGTATGAGATGAAGTATGGCAATGTTCTCAAGGAGGACATGTTGGCCCTTGGCCATGGCTGCTTACCCTCACTTTCCCTTTGTATCCCCATTTTAAGAGGAAATTCCTGATAGAATTTGGTCCCTAGCTCCGCATATCATTTCCTGAAGGCAGTGAGCATAGCATCCTCTGTAGCTCATCGGCCTCCAACATCTACCCTCCCCTATGCCTCATCCAACTCAGTCGAGTGCATTTCATGATGAGCGAGCACATTTACTGAGCACCCCGGACGTACCAGGACGACTGACACGAGATGCAGACAAATAGGGCGGGGTCCGGGAGAAAGGCCCCTCCCACCCCGAAACAGAGCAGATAACACAGGTGGAGAGCGAGACACAGGGAGGTACCCACTGGGGTCCACAAGAGCAAAAGGCCGTTTTTGGCTGGCATGCTTGGTAAACAGAACGCCTGTGGGCCTTGAGCTCCGCATTTAAGGGTTTGAACTTCATACTTGAGGCAATGTGGAACCAGAGTGGGGGAAGGGAAGGAGACTGCTCTAAGAGCAGATGAGGGATGATAGCAAGGATCTGCACCAGGGTCATGCGGTAGGGATGGAAAGGTAAGGTTACATTCGAGCTCTGACTGTGATCACAAAACCAGCATGATTTGCTGACTGATTAGATGTATGAAGAGAGTAGGACCCAGTCCAAGATATTGCCTTCCAGCAGAGAGCTTTTAAGCCTCTGTCAAAACCTGCTGCCCTTCTGGTCTGCCTACTTAAGGTAATGGCATAAACCATTAACAGCAGAGAGTCAGAGAAGAGGGACTGATGATTTAAAGAAGGAAAATGATAAGGCAACAATAGAAGGGTGATTTAGTAAATTATTATGGCCCATCAACGAGGTAGCTTCTGAGGCAATTTTTCGAAATGGTCATTAAGAAGAAGAACATAAAACATGGAAAAATGTTTGATCAACTATTGAGTGAAAAGGTAAATCACATTATTGAGATGAGGACAGTGATTACCGCTACATAAAACTACATAAAACTTAAAGGCACACAGGAAACAGGGAGATGAAAAAAATACGCCAACCTAAAACCAGCGGTGGGGAGGGATTGTATTTTTCTCTTTTGTCTCCTTGAACATCTTTTCAGAATGCTCTCATGTTAACTGTGCATGCTGAAGTAGGTCCAAAGGGCGAGAGAAGGGCAGGGTAGTGGGGTAATAACAACTTGGCCAATACGTACCAGATTCTAGTAGCGCTGCCATGCCTGTTTTTTATGCATCTAATTTGGGCTGTCTCAGTAGGGTTGGTTAAGAGCCACTTATAGGTCCCTTTGTATTTAGAGACTGTTTCCTGGGCTTCGCACCTTCCTGGCTCTATGGAGAAAATATATGCATAAGGCACTTAAAAGAGTCATGAGCATATCCATTATGACCCATCATTATTTCCCGACATGTAAACACTAGCCAATAAAAGAGGAAACTTTTTCTACCAGGCCATTTAAATCAGGTTTCACTGAAAGTACATGAAATACTGTCTTTTTTTTTTTTTTTTTGTAAGCCTCCTGGGAAAAACTCACACTTAGTCCGTTTCATTAAAACCACAAGCTGACAGGACTGTTTTTTTGGTCTCAGTTTTTAAAAATGTTACATCTGCCTTGATAAAAGGTCAAGCCACACACACAAAAGTTTAGATGTCCTCACCTGCCAGCTGCCCTCCTTCTGAGACTCCCCCATGGTCAATGACAGGAAACCAAAGGCTGACTTCTCCTTCTGGATGGTTCCTCCCTTCCTAATGGACTCTGGGGTGGATTTGGTTTTAGTAAACTCAAAGCATCTGCCATCGTCAGTATTAGACACAGGAGCTCTGCTCTGTTGGTGGTGCCAAGGGCAGGGTTTTATTGCCAAGTGTGGTCACATTAATGGAGAAGTGACCTGGGCTAAGTGTGTGTGATAAGTCCCCAGGTTCTACTGACCACCCACTGGGTCCGTGACCCTGGTTCCGGAAATCTTTCCTTCAAGTGTTGATACAGTGGCCGGGAGGAGTGGAGAGCCAGGAGAATCCCAGCTTCCTCTGAAGGCAGCCATCAGTGCCATTTGCACGGAGGGCTCTCCCTGTGGCTTCTATACTTCTCTGCCTCCCATCTCACTGTTGCTAGCAATCACAGCCTGCCCTCTGCTACCTGATCACTTTGTTGCCAAGGACCGTGTGTTCTAATTGCCTCTGCATGTCATCTGGCTTAGCCCATTGTTTTTACCGTAGTCCACTGGCAGCCACGGCAAGGGGATGGAGTAATCCAATAGCCTTTCTCTTTACCATTAAAGGAAAGAGATGCCCGTTAGAAAAATTCTGGACTGTACCCAGATCATTTTCTCAGTTGACTGGCCTGGCTGTGTCAATCCATAAATCAGTAAGCCTCTATTGGGCAATTATTGTATGGAATGAGGAACTCCCCAGGCCTCTGGGTATTTATGCAAGAGGGACAGTCCCCCCACTCCGCTGATGTCCTGGCCACTGCTGATACCCAGAGCAGACCGATGGTCTCCAGGAACCCCTCTGTGTTTTTCATAAGCTCTAACAGGTGGAAAGGGCAAGTGAGCACTGAGGATGTGGAAAGGAACATGAAGACACCTCCTCTCCCTCCAGATCTCAGGATGTCTTACTGCGCATGCGTTATGAGCTCTCTAAAAAGGGGAGTGAATGGGGCGCCTGGGTGGCTCAGTCGTTAAGCCTCTGCCTTCGGCTCAGGTCAGGATCTGGGATCGAGCCAGGATCCTGGGATCGAGCTCCGTATTAGGCTCCATGCTCAGCGGGAAGACTGCTATTCCCTCTCCCTCTCCCCGCTGCTTGTGTTCCCTCTCTCGCTGTGTCTCTCTCTGTCAAATACATAAATAAAATCTTTAAAAATAAATAAATACAAAGGGGGACTGAATGTGTATGGAATACCCCTGCCCCCAATTACCTAGTTTTTTCACCGCAACGTGTTCAGATTTTACTAATAACGTCAGTTGACCCTTGGTGAAGTTTCCATGGGTGAGGTTGCCGTGTATTTTACTTTTGATTCTGTTAATCAGTTCGGAGGCTGCTAACGAAGAGCTGGCCTTCAGGATGGTCTGACAAAGATAGCTAAAAAGCAGAGCAAAAAAGAACGATGTTGCATTTATGTCAACAAAGTGCAACCTGCACACGGTGTTGAAATTCCATACACGTGATTTAACTGGGAGTCTATCAATATCAAACATTTTACATCTATCAACAGGCAAATCTTAAGAAATGATGGAAGACAGCATATTGAAATCTGATAAATTTTCTCATACGCAGAACAAAAACTCATAACCCATTTTCTCTCTCTCTCTTTTTAAGATTTTACTTATTTATTGGACAGAGAGAGACACAGCAAGGGAAGGGACACAAGCAGAGGGGTGGGAGAAGGAGAAGCAGGCTTCCCGCCGAGCAGGAAGCCCGAGGCAGGACCCTGGGATCATGACCTGAGCCAAAGGCAGATACCCAACGACTAAGCCACGCAGGCGCCCCTCAAAACCCATTTTCAAAAGAACAGTCAGTAACAGCTGCATTATATTAAAATCAATGAAGGGTGCCTGGGTGGCTCAGTGGATTAAGTGGTTAAGCATCTGACTCTTGGTTTTGGCTCTGGTCATTGATTTTAGGGTCACAGGATTAATCCCTGAGTCTGTCCGCACTCAGTGAGGAGTCTGCTCAATCCCTCTGCCCCTCCCCCCTCAAATAAATAAATAAATAAATCTTTAAAAAAAAGAAATAAACAAAATAAAATAAAATAAAATAAAATGAACCAGCCATGTGTTCTCTAGGAGCTTGTACTAATTAATAGAGAAGATGGAGTACTCAGAATTTATTACTTTGGAGAAAACCTTTTATCCTTCTGGTCTCCAATTTATCCATCATTAGTGCAAGAAGGCAAATGGCACATGTTCAATTAGTCTCTAAAGATGTGTTCTGCAGAAGGCCTATTTCTATAATAGAATAATAATGGAGATAATGGTGGTGATAGTAGCTAACATTTGTAGCACTCTCGCTCCTTGTATTTTGACTAATTTTACCTTCACAACAGCCTCATAAGTAGAGCTATTACGGTCCTCATTCCACATATGAGGGAGCTGAGACTTAGCCAAGGTCACAAATACCTAGTACATCCCTAGAATATTCTGTCCACTCAAATATACGTTCCAAAAGAATGGCTGTTCTTGACCTCAACGGCTGGAGCGATGTCCTCAGATGTCCCAGTCATCTCATTACAGAGCATCCTTAAGCTTAGGGGCACCTGGATGGTTGGTTGGTTCAGTTGGTTAAGCGGCTGACTGGCTCAGCTCACGATCCTGGGATCAAGCCCCAGGTCCCGCTCCCCGCTGAGTGGGAAGTCTGCTTTTGCCCACTCCCTCTGTCCCTCTTGCCCTGCTCATGTCCTCTTTCTCTCTCAAATAAACAAAATCTTAAAAAAAAAAAAGAGTCACAAGCTTACCTAGATTTTTTCTCCATTTCTATTTGCCAGTACGTCTTTTTGAAGCACGCATTTCCTAGGTTTCATACAGCTGTTGAAAGTTAGATGTGCCTGTGCTAACTCAAAATTTCTTTGTCCAACCCACGCCACTGATCCACAGTAAGCAGGGTCCCTGCTCACCCTGCCCTTCCGTGAGGTGCCCGTCTTTTCCCAGCTCTCATTTTGCCACTCTGAAAAGGACTCCTTTTTTTAAACTCTCCCTTTGCTGCAACAGACTCTCTGCTCTCAGCACTCTGAACTTGTCAGTGACCTCCCCGTGAGCCTCTCTGAATTGCATCAGGCAGGGCAGCAATAGCCAGTGTTCTGGAAGGAGCCGGACCACGCATCTGAACAGAACCAAGGTTTCTGCTTTCCATGTTGTTTTCCACTTCCTTGCTCAGTATTTCCAGTATTTTTTTGATGACAACAAACACTTTATTTTCCATCCCCAAATTATGGCCACTTTGGACCCCATTTTCTCTTCACTACAAAGAGGCAGAAGGCAGGCTGCTAGGCTACACCATGACCAACCGAAACAACTTATTTCATGAAGGCAAGAGCCCAATTACAGCATCTGTAAAATAACCACTGGGTACTTTGATTTCCTTCTGACAGCTCTGACCAACAGGCTGCAAATACAGAATTAAATGGAAAGAAAATCAGAACTAAATGTACTAGCTATGAATAAACTCAGCTCTTACCTGGATGGTACATGGGAAATTGTAGCCATTCCTTGCCCTTCTCTCTGTTCCAAAATAATGCAAAACAAAAGTACACCATCACTGAAATCTTGAAACAAACATCACATTTGAGTACAGGGTTTATTGTCAACAACGGCGATCATAATTATGCTTTACATTTACGTAACTCGTTTTTGTCATTTGCAAATCAGACTCAGAAAAGTCAAGCATCTAGTCCTTGCCTCACCCCTGTAGTGTAGGCAATGCGGGGATTATCACCCCATTTCCTAGATGGGGAAACTAAGTCTCAGAGAAGTTCAATCATCTGACCAGTATCACACAGCTGATGAGTCAGAACTGAAAGCAGTCTGAGCCTTCTGGATCTGTACCCTAACATGGTAATGACAAGGAAACATTATCGAGCTTTTACTTATTATTCCATTCCATCTTTCCAACAGCCCTATGAGGAATGGTAATATTGTCATCCCCATCCCCATTTCCTCAGATGAGGAAACTGAGGCACAGAGAGTTTAATTAGGTTGCCCAATGTCTCCCAGTCAGGAAGTGGAAGAACAGGGGTTCCAATGCAGGCAGCCTGATTCTGGGGACCTCATTGTCACCAAAAGGCTTTTGACACCTATTATTTGAGAGGAATTTTACTTAGGTCATGTAATCTATCATTTATTAAATTAAGAAATTCAGACTCAGAGGCGTCTGGGTGGCTCAGTGGATTAAAGCCTCTGCCTTCGACTCAGGTCATGATCCCAGAGTCCTGGGATCAAGCCCCACATCAGGCTCTCTGTTCAGCGGGGGGACTACTTCCCCACCTCTCTCTCCCTGTCTGCCTCTCTGCCTACTTGTGATCTCTGTCCGTCAAATAAATAAAGTCTTTAAAAAAAAAAAAAAGAAATTCAGACTCAACTCTTTCCAGAAAGCATTTTAAATCATGGTAGATAATTTGGAAGGCACTGTGGTCTTGATTGTACTTCGTAGAATCAAAATATTTCCCTCATATTTAAATACCTTACAAGGTCTGTGCTTGCTGATCCTTTCAGAGTCATGGTAAAGCTTGGAGGCACTGGAATAAGGACTGAGTATTGGGGCAAGGATGGTGGGAGATAGTTTGGTCACACCCTGATTTCAAATCTATAGAGATAAAGAGGGGATTGATTATATGAATGCCAGTCTTGCAAAAAATGTGTCATTCTTGAAGAACTGGGCTTCTTTCCAAGAAGTCTACAACCAAGACACTTCATTTGCCATTGACAATACCCAAGTCATTCCACTCTCCCATAGCCCACAAAATCTGCCTCCAAAAGTCCCCGCAGAGACCTCAGAAAAATCAGAGGATGGTTTTCCTACTGGCTTCTAGTGAAGATGCCAAAGAAGGTAATGTAAGTTGACCCTCGATGACCACAGTTGAGCTTGGCCTGGTGTCCACTTAGGTAGGAGCACTATTTTACTCACATCTACTCAGGTATTAGAAGAGTCACAAGTAGATTCATTCTGAAAAATTACTTACTACAGTTTGGTCCATGGTTATTTCTCCTTCAGAAGTGTCTCTGTACCAAAAGCATAAAAAATTTATATATATGAAATATGGTGCCCACTACAGTAGGACAAAATCTCAGAAGAAAGACAGCTGTGAGGCAGAACAGTGGAACTCCCCAGGTTGGATTTCAAATACTAGGGCTCTAAGGAGACACTTCAGAAGCCTGGTCATTATCTATGTATCTAAATAGTGGTAAGTCATCGAGTAACCCCGCTTCCAGGAATCTATCCCATAATAGTACAGCAAGAGTGCATACAAACATATGGACAAGGGTGGAAATAATGGAAAGGTCCATCACTAGGTAATTGGTAAATACACCATGGCACACCCATGCAAAAGAATTCTATGTGGTCATTAAAATGAATAAGCTAAATTTGTACGTATTGGCCTGAAAAGATATACATGGTGTATTTTCGAGGCATGAACCAGAGTTCTTTGAGAGGGTGGGGGAAAGCATGTATTTTCTTTGTCGTCTGCTCCTTGATACTGCTCAATGCTGGCCCTTGGCAATGTAATCACCGCTCCAACTTTGTGTCCTAGGTGACTCTTAGACTAGTCCGTGTTCCTCACTTTAAACATTTGCAAGTTCTCTTTGGAATTTCTAACTCTTGAAAGTGCATTATTGGAAAATAAAGGGTCTTCACCATTGTCCATCCCTCTCCTTACATACTTTTAAGGAAGGATTTTTCCCCCCCAAAATCACAGAATCATAGCATTTTAAAGCTAAGAGGAGCATTAAAGGTAATTGAATCCAATTCAACCATTTCACCAATTTATTTCCTTCTGTTTTGTTCTCCCATTGGCTTTACACCCTACAAGGATGATAGAATTTCTTCCTTATTCCAAAGAGAAGGTACACTCAGAAGGGAAGATGCAACTTAAAATGCAATCCCTAAATCTCAGACAGGAAAAAAAAAAAAAAAGAAATTCCCCCTGGATAGGAACATTCCCAGAATCCCTCAAACTGCCTTTGACCCACAATAAATGACACTCACATACCTGGTTTTGGTTTGAATAGCCAGATTAGCAAGAGCAAATTCACTGTCCTGAAATATAGAATTCAACTGTAAAAGATAAAACATATCAGGTTCAGTATTCTCACTCCTCTATCTTAATCCAGGAAATTTACCAGAAACAATGTCATCATTAAGCTGCATTTATAATTTGGGTTGGTTCAACATTTCCATCTGCTTCACTCAGTTTTTCTATTTGGGAGCTGAATTGTGTCCCCCCCACCCAAATTCGTATATTGAAGTCTGAACGCCCTAATGACTATATTGGGAAGTAGGGCCTTTAAAGGAGGAAATTGATGCTAAATATGGTCAAAAGGGTGGAACCCTAATTTGATAGGATTGGTGTTCCTGTAAGAAGAGAAGGAGACCCCAGATATCTCTTTCTTTCTCTGGTGTGTGTGTGTGTGTGTGTGTGCACTCGCACGCACGTGCGCGTGCTATGTGAGGACCCAGAGAGAAGTTGGTCCAACTGCAAGCCAAGGAGAGAGTCCTCAGGAGAAACCAATGCCTCTATCTTAGACTTCCAGCCTCTAAAACTGTAAGAAAAGAGATGTCTGTTGTTCATGTCCCCCAGTGCATCCTATTTTGTTATGGTGGACCTAGTGAACAAATACACCCCCCAACTTTCAAGTGCTTATAATCATGTCATATACACTTGCAAAGAAATGCTGATGGACCAAGAGAGGAAACAGACATGATCTTTTACTGTTGGTGGGATGCAAATTGGTATCATCTGTCTGGGAGGCCACTTAGCTCTAGTTATTAAAATGTGAAATGATCATGTCATTTGATCCAACAATTCCAGTTCTGGGAATTTATCTTCTAGAAGAACTCAAGTATCCCCAAAATTTATTGCAAGGGCATTAATGTCAGCATTGTTTCTAAATAGGGAAAAAAATAAAAGCAACCTAAATGTCCACCAATGGATGTCTGTATTTAAATATATATATATTACTTTATAACCATCTAGTGAAATCCTTGTTATCTTTAAAGTATATGAGGTAGATCGATTCTGTGGCAGGAATATGCTCAAAGATATATGGTTACGTGAGAAAAAGCAAGCTGCAGAACAGCACAATGGTATGAGTCCAGTTATTTTTGTCAAAGAACATACTTGCATCAGTGTTATCACAGGTAGAAAAAAATCTGAACAAATATACCTCAGACTGTTAAGAGGAGTCAATACAGGGAGAAGACATTTACTTTCTGAGTTTCAGATTTCAGAGTCTGAACTTTTTTACAGAGGGTATGTACAACTCCTATAATCAGAAAAATGTGAGGATCAAGAAAACATTTCTTGTGTAGGAGAGAAAACAGTTAAAATGCAAAAAATGAACATATGTAAATATAATAGCATAGACTGTGTTATCTCCGCTCTCCTACTTTTCTCCAAATAGGAAAAATTTGGCAAAGGCCCAGAATTTGTGTCAGTGGAGGGAAATGTACAGTTCTAAACAAATTAAAATAATAACATCCCATAAAAGCTTTCAGCATTGGCGCTATGAAAGAGAGACCACATACATCTTTACGGTGTTACTCACAGAGTGGATAAATTTGCAGGAAAAAAAATCAAAACCAATTATGTGTGAAATGTATTGTGGGTAGAAAAAAAGTAAAGCCTAGTTTTCATCTGCTCAGTCCCTGATATAGATATATTCACATATTTTATATGTACCATAAATATTTAAAAGATTATTTTACCCAATTTTCTGCAAATTCATTTACAACACTGATAATAGGGATCCTTGGCTCTTCATCAAACACAGAGAAGCTCATTTCAATATTGTAGAAGGAAACTGTAATTAAAAATGAGATAAATTTCATTCACTTAGTTCAAGAAATTTAACTTCCATAAATCTGGTGAAAATTGCTTGTCATTTTAAAGAGACTAACAATGAAATCTCATTCCTAAATTTTGCTTAATTTAACTCCATGGTCAAGAACCAGCACTTTGGGCTCCATATCCAAAAGCAAAACTGATGTACTATTACATTTTTGCTTTAATTATTTGGGCAGTTTCCTGACAGCTACACAGTTGACGGACGTTCTGCAAATCCCCCAAATCCTCAGTTTTCATTACCCAACACATTTCCTAGTCCATTTCGTGGTCAGGCTGAACATTATCTCACAAGATCATTTGCCCTGAGAAAATATTTATTTCTTCCTGTGACTTTCCTTCTGCTTCAGGTTTTTCTCTCTTTTCCTCCTTCTCTTGTCTGGTCCTGTCAGATTTCAATTTTGGAATGTTAGAAGTTGAAAGGACATCCAATATTGGAATGACATGGAAGCTAAACACTCCCCAGCCATGGATAAGCTTTCCAAGCCGGCTGGAGGTGGAGAATGTAGAAACTTGAGGCCTACGAGGCCTTCAAACAAACAGGCTAGAGTATCTCCTGGTGTTTGTTGGTGTGTAGTCATCATGTCAGACCTAAGGCCATGTAGTTCAATACTGGGAGAGACAGAAGCTCCTGATCCATGTTCACACTGGCAGAGACAGAGTATCGGGAACAAAATGGGTAAAAAGTGTGTTTAGAAATGTCACCATGAGGGAGCCTGCGTGGCTCAGTTGGTTAAGCGACTGCCTTCAGCTCTGGTCATGATTCCGCAGTCCCAGAATCAAGTCCCACAACCAGCTCCCTGCTCAGTGGGGAGTCTGCTTCTCCCTCTGACCCTCTCCCCTCTCATGCTCTCTCTCATTCTCTCTCTCAAATAAATAAATAAATAAAATCTTTAAAAAAAAAAAAGAGGGGCGCCTGGGTGGCTCAGTCAATAAGCGTCTGCCTTCGGCTCAGGTCATGATCCCAGGGTCCTGGGATTGAGCTCTGCATTGGGCTCTCTGCTTGGCAGGAAGCCGGCTTCTCCCTCTCCCACTCCCCCTGCTTGTGTTCCCTCTTTCACTGTGTCTCTGTCAAATGAATAATTAAATCTTTAAAGAAAAGAAAAGAAATGTCACCGTGAATGAAAAGATACATTTACATTATATTTCAATAAAGCAAAGCGAAGCAAGATGGCTAGAGAAGTCTGTGTTTGGACAGGGTATCCCCTGCACCCACTGTCTGAAGGAGAGAGGCAACGTCTATACCATTCCTTATCTTTTTCTGCCTTCAGAGAAATAGCTGCCTTAGAGAACACGTGACCCATTGTGCATGCGTTCTGCAGTCAAATGCTCTACCACTGAGCTATAACCCCATGTGCATGCGTTCTGTTAGCGATGCGGACTCCTATTGCAGAACATACCCATGGACTCAGTGGCAGTAAGGGAAGTCACTGTTTCCATAGGCAGAAAAGAAGATGTGGACTCCAGCTGGGCTGTCTCAGAAGAGGAAGAGAGTAGTGAAGACACAGACGCTGTGGAAGGATGCGTTACTCCAGTGGATGTGAGTGCAAATAAAGCTGTGGTAGCAGTAAGTGTAGTGGTAGTTATATTTGGAAGGGAGTCCAGCGTGGGCTTAGGAAGAACTAAAGAAGGGGACGCTGATGCAGCTGGGATTCTGCTCCAAGCAGACGTTCCTATGGGGCTAGGTGGAAACTCAGAACTGATAGATAGAGTGTGGTGTGAAGCAGGAGGCGACCTACTCATTCTGCTAAAGGGTAGAGGTTGAGACACGGTCCTGGAGTTGGCAGCCACAGAGGTTCTGGAAGATGCCTCAGGGGATTTGGAAATATATGCACCATCAGCTGTGATTTTTATAGATATGGGGAGAGAAACTGGGAAGCCAGTAGTGATACTGCTCACTGTACGTTCAAGAGTAGTTTGGGTGAGTGCAGTGCTTATGGCAGCAATAGGTAGTGTTGTAAAGTTAGTGAATGAGCGCGCTGGCATGGTGTCAGAAGTCAGAAAGGAGGACTTTGACACCTCTACTGGAGAAGAAGTTACAGTGTGAGGGGTACCAGATACAGTTGCCGGTAGAGAAGCCGGAGGGAGAACAGGTAAAATCCAAGCCAGTGTGGATGAACTAGCAGCCTCTGCAAGTACAGATCCTGAAGTGGCACCGGAAGGAGTCCATGCAAGTGTGCTCCCAGGAGTCATAGGTGTAGCTGTCTTCTCAAGTGTTTGCTTAATGTCAGCCAAAGTGATAGGAATAGATCTTGAAGATGTTGGTGATGAAGGGCTGTCAGACATCCCCGAGGTAGGAAGAATTCCTGACATGGAAATTGATGACTTTGCCGTAACATCTCCAGACACAGGACCAGTCTGAGTGGGTGTGGATGTTGACAAAGACCCAGGAACTAGGTATGGAGTCTCTGTTTCCACCTTACGGGGTGTAGATATATGAGTACTGGTGGAAATTGGAAATTGAGAACTTTTAGCTGTGGGTGTGTTCCAGGAAGTCATAAGCAGAGATTGGGTGTTACCAGATGTGATCCTTGTTCCCAGAACTGGAAATTCAACCATTTGGGTTGTAAGAGGGAAAAAAGTCTCTGAAGTAGAGAGCTTGGCTTTAGTACTACGAGGTGAAGAAAGAAATGATGTCAACGAAGGTGCCATTGTAATGGATGGAGTCCATGGAGGATGCGAAACAGGGGTATCCACAGATGTGGCTCCTTTTGTTAGTCCAGCTGCTGAAGCATTTTCTGACAAGGATGTCATCTTTTCTGTACTTGAAGAAAGGTAGGTGGTCGCTTTTACCCTTTCTGTGGGGCCAGAAGTGCTCTTAAGGCTCGTCAGAGATGGGGAAACCTGAATATTCAGTGAAGTATGGAGATTATCTGATGGAGTAGATGAAAGCACACTTTCAAGGGCAGCAGTTCTGGAATAAGTATCTGTGAGAGCAGTTACTGTACTACTGCCTCTGGGAGTAAAGGATCCATTCATAGTCCCAGATAATATGCCCAGAGCTGTGGTCTCATCTCTTTGTAATGACTGTTGAGTTGTTGATCGAAATGGTGAAAATGTGGTCGTTTGAATGGAAGAAATAGCTTCAGTGTTCCTAGAACCGAGCTCTACTCGTAGAGCAGTGGTGCCTATGGATGGAGTCGCTATCCCTGCCATAACAGTGGTTGGAATGGTTTTCACAGAGGGAAAATTTGACTGTGTCAGAGAGGAAAAGGATGTAGGTGTGATCCTGGAGGACACCTCTGTCATTCCTGAAGTAATGGAAGCAGAAGAAGATGGTGCGCTTTTTGAAGTAGGCCCAGGTGCAACATCCAATGTCAGTGTTAGGGTCGTCATAGTCCTAGGGGCAGTTGAGGACAATAATGAAGACAATGGTCCAACTCTTGTGGAAGTGTCAAAAGAAACAGCTGGAGGCAAGAAAGCAGAGCCATTAACTGACATTGAGGGCATCTCAGACATGGGCCCAGAAGTGGCTGAAGAGGAACTTTTCAAAGAATCTGGATGTGTTGTTTTAGAAGATTTCATTATTGGTATCGTGGGAGTGTCAGAAACTCTTTTGGAGCTGAAGGCAGCGATACTAACCGGCAGTGAGGACATCTGATAGATAGGAGTGAACGCCGCCACAGAGGTTTTCCCATGAAGTGTCGTAGGTGCATTTGGAGCAGACAGGGCTGTAGTGATCCCGTCAGTGGAGATGACTATAAAATCAGCACTAGATGGTCCAGTTGTGGAAAGAGACAGGAACTCAGGGGAGGTATGTGTGCTTTCAGAAATGGGAGAGGCAACTGAAGTCACCTTAGTTGGAGTCTTAGGGGAAAGCAAGTATGAAAGAGTTGTGTTGACATTTACAGGATTGGACATTCTAGTTGTCCTGGAAGTTACGGTGTCTACAAATGAAGTATCCTGGTGGTTTGAGAAAGGGTGAGTCACAGAGGTGGCACTCACTATCATTTTCTCAGTCCTGGGTGTATATACTGAAAGGGCACTGATGCCTTCTTTTTCAGGAGACAGAAATCTGGTAATTGTCAGAGATTGTGAAGGGAGGGCTGTTTTCCCAAGACTGGTAGACATTTCTGGAATGTGAGCATCTACTGTGTGACTTGAGATAGAGGTAGGTGTAGTCTGTATAGTCCCAGAAGTGGGAGAAGAAGCTGAAATCCTGTCAGGTGGAGTTGCAAGTGGAAGCTCTGAAGGTGAATGTGTTTGGTGACTGGAAATTGTTGGGCTCTCAGCAAATCCCGTATCTGTTGTTTTCAAGGATGAAGTACTCTGGGAGTCTGAAACAAAAGGATTCTGTGATGGGGACATTTCTGCCACCTTCATAGTTCTCGAGGTGTTTCCCAGGGGTGTGGTCATCTGCTCTTTGTCAGAAGATAAGGCAGAAACGTCAGTCACTAATAGGGTGGGGACCAGTGTGTTTCCAAGACCTGTTGAAGATTGAGAAATGGGACCATCTACTGTAAGCTTATTGGCAGAGGTGTGTGAAGATACGGTCTCATCAACAACAGAAGTTTCTGTGGAGCCAGGAGCCAAGCTAACAACAGCCCCACTGTTGCTGAAAGTGTATGGAAGGCTGAGATCATGGGTAGAGGTCTCCTTCCCCTGTGATATGGGGTGGGTTGCTACTGGTGTAAACATAGTTGAGGTCACATGGGTAGGGGACACAACAGGAATGTTGTCGGGGAGAGATTTAGAGCAGACAAGAGTGGGTGTAAATGGGGTTACTGTGTCAGCTGAGGTGAAGAGAAAGGTGGTCTCAGCCTTAGTTGCCACAGGAGTGGGATGTCTCCATGAGGGGACTGGAGTCTCTGTCAGAGAGGGAACTGTCATGGGTGTCATCCTGACAGAGAACACTGTGGCTTCTGAAGTGGTGGGAATTGACTGTCTGTGGGTAGGCACAGGATCGCTGGTTGTTGAAGCAGTCTGATCCAATGGTAACGCTGAGGTTGTGGTCACCGTAACTGATGGCACAGGGGCTGCTGAGGAACGGGTAGCAGTAGGCTGTGGAGGCAAGATGCCAGCAGACAAGGACATAGCTGTAGGGACAGTAGCAAAACTGGTTCCCGATATCCTTGTGGTAGAAGCGCCCAGGGGCTCAGGGAATGTCTGTGTGCTTCCGGAAATGGGAGATAGAGTTGGATTTCCCTCAGGTGGAGTTTCTGAAGTCCAACATGCTTTGTGGGTGTGGGCGGAATTAAAGATTTCTGTGGTTCCATCGTATGGGCTCTTATGTGTGATTTTCATCGATTTTGTGGAAAGCCAACTTCCTCTCACCTCAGTGGTTGCAGTTTTAGTATCCAATGGGGTGGTCAACTTTTCTACGTCAGGAAAAGGGGAAACAGTGACAGAAGCTGTTACCATTTGTGCAGATTCATCTGCTGCTTCCAGCCTTGTTGCAAATGGGGAAAGCTCAGTTGTCACTGCTATAGTTGATTTTCCCTCAAGATAACGGGAAGTTGTTTCTGTCCTTGTCGCAGGACCATTCCATCCTTGTATTGTTGCAGACTCTGGTACAAGAGTTGTCTCTCCAAATGCAACTGTGGCACTTGTCTCTGTTAGTGTGGTCTCAGAAGTGCTCTCCTCAGCAGAGACATTTGGTTCAGTGTTAGCAAGGGTAGATATTATATCTACTGGTGGAACAAATGTCTCCCTCGGTGTTGAAAGAGGCTTGCTTTCACCTGCTGTGGGCAGAGACGTAGTTTTTAGTCGTAAGGTGGTAAGTTTAAACTCGGGCAATTTGGTTATAGATGTCATTCCTGAAACTGTGGAAAAATTAACAAACCATGAAGTCATCAACGTGGGTAGAGCTGTAGTGTGTCTGTCTGTACTAGCACCAGCAGTAATACTAGCATCAGTGATTGTGGCAGCCTCGCTTTTTGAGGGGCCTTCTGGTGGGATAATAGCAGTACTAGTAGGGGATGAATGTCCTGCATTAGAATCGCTCCCGTAGAAGGCTGATGTCTGCAGGGTCTGGTCTGGCCTGGGAGTCCACATGGTTTCATTGGTAGAGAACAGATGGGCACCATCATGAGTTATCCATGTGGGACCAGACTCAGATGCCTTAAACGTGGAAGTTGACCTAGTGGAATTCAAAAGAAGCATGTTTCCGCCACCTGTGGGTGTGTTGTGGGTATATACTGGCCCAGGGGTTATGGGGGGAAGAAGAGTGTCAGCCACCACTGGTGCAAGTGTGACCCCAAGAGTCAAGGCTGTATGTGTAGTCTCAGTGTCAACTGGCTGTGCACTCTGAGCTCCGGCGAATGGGGAGGATGTCCTGAAAGAAAGGGCCATAGAAGAGGCCCTTTTTGGTATGGAGGTAGAGACTAGATCCTCCATTCTGGATGAAGAGACGTCCTGGAAATTTGTAGATGTCAATTCTGTTTCAGCCGTGAGCATAGGCATCACCTCAATAGGCCTAGTTGGGAGAATTTTTGATGCTGGAGATGCTATTTCCATGTCAGTTGTTGCCAACGTGGGTGCTGTCTGATTTCTAGGAAATACGGAATCTACTGGAGCAACCGTGGAGTTGAGCACAGACTCGGGTGGGAATGTCGATGCAGTCCCAATGTGAGTAGTTGTAGCTGAAGTCTCGTCCACCGAACACCAAGGTACTGTTACACCAGCTGTAGAGGCAAGAAGTTCCTGGCTAGCTGTGGAGATTGAAAGTACATCAATACCTGGGGATTCGTGTTTGGGCCAAGATATTGTAGATACGGGTTTTGATTCAGCAGAGGAGAATGAAGGTGGTGTCTTCATAATGGTTGACTGAGATCCAGTCACTGAAGTTTTGGATATAATTGAATTCTTGGTCAGTCCAGAAGTGTATAGAAAATTCGTAGCTGTAGTTGGATGGAAAGTCTCAGTAGCAATGGGTTCAGCCACTTTTGTTGTCCTTATGCTCTCTGAAGATGGAGACTTAGTTATTTTCATGGAATTGTTAGTAGTGCCTATGGAGGTGCTCTTGGTAGGCAGAGGGACAGCTGCTGAAGTAGACAAAATGTGCGCCTTGAATCTGGTTGTCTCAGCTATGGGTGTCTTTAAAAATTTTGGTACAGTCATTGTTTTCAGAGGTGGAGATGTTGTATTGGAATATGCTATGGTTGTATAATCAGTTGCAAACACAGGCATGCTTTTAAACGTCACTGTAGAAGAATATATTGTCTCTTGTGGTTTTAGTCCAGTAACTTGGGATGGAGTTGTCAAATCTATTTGTTGTGGAAGAGTTGTGCTCATTTCTTGAATTGTTATATTTTCAGAAACAACTGAAAATCAGAAAGCATGTGTTACTTTGGATTTGGCTTTAGAAATCAGAGACAATTCTGTTAGAGCTCTATAATTTTTTCTCATGTTTTTAAGAGGAGATAAGTATCAGATATAATCAAGCCACTTGATTACTTGGTTTTTCTTAAGATGATTTTCTACTTTCTAAAATCTCTATATGGTTCCCAAAATGCCTTCATTATGTAACAAGTAGAAGGACATCCATTTCGGGGTTGCCTGGGTGGCTCAGTTGGTTGTGTCCAACTCTTGATTTCAGCTCAGTTCATGATCTCATGGTCATGAGATCGAGCCCCACATTGGACTCAGTGCTATTCATAGAGCCTGCTTAAGATTCTCTCTCTCTCTCTCCTCTGCCCCTTCCCAACCCCGCTGGTATACTTGCTTCCTCTCTCTCTCTTTCTCAAAAAAAAAAAAAAAAAAGGATTTCATATACAGGATGGGTAGGAACAGAAAGACAGAGAAAGCTAGGAAACTTTTCATTCCCACCAACTCTGGGCCAGCACAACTCTCCATCACCTCCGTACCTGCATATGAGCAGTCAAGTACTGCTGGACATGGTCACACAAGGGGATGAACTAGTACTTCTATCAATTCATCATCACCAAACCCAAATAAGCCTTTCACACTGCTCAGTCTACTTTACTCTGGTCAATTTTGCTACTGTTCTGTGCAGTAACTATTTAAAACCTTCCTCACTGGGGTGCTTGGGTGGCTCAGTCGGTTAAGCATCTGCCTTTGGCTCAGGTCAAGATCCCAGGGTCTTGGGATCGAGTCCTGCATTGGGCTCTCTGCTCAGTGGAGAGCCTGCTTCTCCCTCTCCCGCTGCACCTTCCCCTGTTTGTGCTCTCTCTCTCTTTCATCAAATAAATAAATAAAATGTTAAAAAAATAAATACATAAAATAAAACCTTCCTCATTATCGAACTCTGCCCCCACATGTTTATTAAGTACCTGTGCCCCTTCCTTCATAGAAAAACGTAACTGATCAGAAACTCAGCACCACCTCACTTAGCCCTCATCAGAAGTTATCTCTCCTTTCCCTAAGGAGCATTTCCTTCCTGATTTAAAATATCTTCCAATCTCTTACAACATAAAAATAAAAGCCTCACATCTCTCTGCAGGTACTGCCCTATCTCCCTCCTCCCCATCACATCACTTTAAGAAAGGTTATCTATCCTGACTCTCTCCACCCTCCTCAGCCCCATTCTTTAGCCCACATTAGTCTGGGTTTTGTCTTCATTCCTCTGCACGGCACCCACTAAGGCCACCAATGGCCTCCCTGAGAACACATACTTCTCAAGTCTTCATCTTACTTGATCTCTCAACAGCTTCTGATAATGTTCACCATTCTGTCCTTCTTAAAATGCTCTTTTCATTGATTTCCATGACATGACATGCTCTTGCGCTTTCTCCTAACCCTCCAGGCACTCCTATTCTATGTCCTTTGCAGATCCATCCTATTTAATCCAGTCATTAAGTAATAGAGTTCTTCAAGCCTTGGTCCCAGCACCTCTTCTCTCCTTACCCTGTGGTTCCTCCATACACCTCCATATTCGAGTTTACACCTGTACACAAATGAAAGTCAAAGCTATATCTCTAGACCAGATCTCTATTCTGAACTCCACAACTGCTTACTTGACATCTCTTGGATATCTCATTAACCCCTCAAACTCTATCATATGCCTCAATTTGAACACATTGTCTTCTCTCCAAACTGGGTCCTCTCAGTACTCTCTCAGTGAATGGCATGATCATACATTCAATTATGCAAGCCAAAACCCTCTCCCTTGGTCTCCTTCCATTTCTCTCTCACCTGCCATAGCCAACCCATAATTTTGCTCTATGACTCTTATCTCCTAAATAGCTCTTGACTCTGTTTCTCTCCATCTTGATCACTTACCACCCTCACCAAACCACCATCAGTCTCTTCACCTAAACTCTGCAATAGCCTCCCAACTGAACCCTCTGCCTTTACTCTTGGCCCCCTGCAATCTGTTCCATAGTTCCATCAGGATGATCTTTTTGAAATACTAATTTGATCACTGCCTTTACTCTTGGCCCCCTCCAATCTGTTCCATAGTTCCATCAGGATGATCTTTTTGAAATACTAATTTGATCACGTCTCTCTCTCTCTCTCTCCCTCACACACACACACACACACACACAAACTTAGCTCCCTTTAGTGGCCTTCCATTACTCCTAGGATTAAAAAAAAAGTGTGTTTCTTAATAGAGCTTATAAAGCTATGCGCAGTTTGCTCCCTACCCAACCTGTCCAGCCTCACTCTGTGTGAGAAGCTTTCTCTCTTGTTTCTTGGACTCCATCCCACCAGTCTTATTTTAATCCTCCAATACTTGATGTTCTCTTTCCCACCACAGGGCCGCTACCTCCCTGTTACCTGTACTGGGAGTGTGCTTCCCATCTCTCTGGATCTGATTAACTTCTCATCCTTCAAAGTTCAGCTCATGCATTGCTTCCTCAAGGAGGCTGCTACCTTCCTTAGCTTCCATGACTAGGTCAAACCAATCTATTCTAGGCTGTTGGGACACCCCACACCTCTTCTTCAGAGTAGTTGTCACAGCTGCAGGCTTGTATCAGTGCGTGCTTATTCCCGGCTGTCCTCCTCACTACACCGCATGCGCAGGGCCTGGCACATGGGAGATGTCCCGCAAAATTTGCAGGCTGACAGAATAAGGGGATGACGAGGACTTGGAATGAAATAAGAGTAGTGTGGGGGATTCCTAAAGGAAGAAGCAACAGGTTATGGTAACAAAGAAGCTTACAAGATGAAGAAGACAAAGAAATCTCAGAGGACGCAAATTTTGCTTTTGGGCTACTTGGAGAAGGTTGATAATAGAAAATAGGGAAATTGGGAAGGTGGCCTCTTTCCGAAGAAAAATATGCACTTCTGACTTGAATAAGTGGAACTTAGGGTGATGGAACATCCAAGCGAAAATGGCACATAGTAAAATTCAAGACTGAGTCATAATTTTTCTCCAGTTCAGATCTCCCAGAATGAAATCATGCATATTTACCATTGGGAAATTAGCATTTTGAATTTATCCACCTGGGAAGCATATTACTTATGATGTAGAAATAATTATGGTGGTAGACAATCTACTAACTTGTTTCACTGTCTTGAGCATTCAAATTGCTTTTAATTTGCATAGATAGAAATTCTGAGATGTGTGTAGGATGTTCTTTAGGATTTTGTGGTCATTATGAAGTGGGATGAATGACACTCAGAAGCCTGCAACTGACTGTATAGACAGAGTTGACAAAAGTCACACACGTATAAAGTCACAACACACGCATGAAAAGGGAAAAGTCAGAGTTAGTAGAAGTACTCTCCCACTTAATTTTACAACATCATTTCAATGATCAGAGATCACATTCTGCTAGGCTTTACCAAGAAACTGCTATACTTCTGCAGCACAACATTTATGTCAAGACTTCTGCCTTCAAATGTGTCCATAACTAGAAGTAGAGGGAGAATAGTCAGGATTTTGGTTTCCATTTTTTTTTTTAAGATTTTATTTATTTATTTGACAGAGAACACAAGTAGGCAGAGAGGCAGGCAGAGAGAGAGGAGGAAGCAGGCTCCCTGCTGAGCAGAGAGCCCGATGCGGGACTCGATCCCAGGACCCTGAGATCATGACCTGAGCCGAAGGCAGCGGCTCAACCCACTGAGCCACCCAGGCGCCCTGGTTTCCATTTTTGCAGAAGGCTTTACCACAGCCAACTGGCTTTGCAAATTTTTTAAAGGGTCACTTATACCACACTTGAGGAGTGTGGCGTCCCAGCTCCTGAATCACTCTCCAAGAATACACTAATTCTCGCTCTTTTACAAGTGATTCATGATGGAGCTGCACTCACTTTTTAGGAAAACGATAAAATACCGAATACCACAGAAGTCCATCTTCTTTGATACAATATTCAAAGAACACTGTTCCAGGAGTCTTAATGGGTAATGAGAAACTCGGAACACAGAGGCTGGGAGTTAGGTATGGTATTTGTACCTAAAGATGGCTGAGCTATAGATATTAATTGTAAGTAATTGTAAATGCTTCCAGTAAGCATTTGAAAAAGACGCATAAGGGGCAACTGGGTGTCTCAGTGGATTAAAGCTGACCCGCTGCCTGCGGGTCAGGTCATGATCCCAGGGTCCTGGGATCGAGCCCCACATCGGGCTCTCTGCTCAGCAAGGTGCCTGCTTCCCTTCCTCTCTCTCTGCCTGCTTCTCTGTCTACTTGTGATCTCTATCTGTCAAATAAATAAATAAAATCTTAAAAAAAAAAGAAAGAAAGAAAAAGACGCATAAAACTTAGGAAAGGAGGGGGATGCCTGGCTGGCTCAGTCAGTGTAGCATGGGATTCCTCATTTCGGGGTTGTGAGTTTGAGCCCTACATTGGGTGTAGAGATTATTTTTAAAAAAATCTTAAGGGACCCCTGGGTGGCTCAGTTCATTAAGCATCCAACCCTTGGTTTTAGCTCAGGTCATGATCTCAGGGTCATGAGAGTCAGCCTCTCATCAGGTTCTGCACTCAGCAAGGAGTCTGCTTGAGATCCTCTCCTTCTCCCTCTCCCTCCCCTGGTCCCCTCCTCCCTCCTTCTCTCTCTCTCTCTCTCTCTCTCTCTCAAATAAATAAATAAACAAAATTTTTTAAAACATAAATTTTTTTTTAATTTATTTGACACAGAGAGAGAGAGAGATCACAAGTAGGTAGAGAGGCAGGCAGAAAGAGAGGCAGAAGCAGGCTCCCTGCAGGGGAGCCTCCCAGGACCCTGAGATCATGACCTGAGCCAAAGGCAGAGGCTTAACCCACTGAGCCATCCTGGTACCCCCCAAAATAAAATCTTAAAAAATACTTAGAAAAGAAAAAACAGATGAGTTGAACAAAAATTGCCAAGCAGGTAACAGTTTAAGTACCAGGTGTCCCTTAGAAAATAGTGCAATTTACATTGCCTCACTTGAACCCAAAGCCTGGATTTCTCTATTTCAACAGCCCTCCCATTGAATCTTTCAGGTGAGACGTTTTCTCCAGAAGGATTGGTGTACCAAATTTCTCCTCTAATGTCTTTTATTTTTATGATTTTGTTTACTTGACAGAGAGATAGAGAGCACAAGTAAGCAGAGCAGAAGGCAGAGGGAGAGGGAGAAGCAGACTCCCCACTGAGCAAGAAGCCGAATGCGGGGCTCGATCCCAGGACCCTGGAATCATGACCTGAGCTGAAGGCAGAGGCTTAACCAACTGAGCCACCCAGGCGCCCCTCCTCTAAAGTCTTTATTCACAAAGACTCCAGTCTTCCTTAATTAAAATCACAGAATCATAGAACTAACTCTTGGCAATTGTGTTCCATCCCTTCCTTTAGAGACTAGGCACAGAGAGGTACAGTGCTGACAGGATGAGATTTCCACAGATGAAACATGTAGAGAAGTAAGACATTGTGTGTCAGGGTTTTAATTTTCTAGCACCCATAAGGGCATGCCCTCAATTTATACAGAACCACCACAAACCTAGGAGAAAGAAGAGACTCTTCCTTAAAAAAAAAAAAAAAAGAAAAACTTAGATAATAAAAGCCAAGTTCTGCAAGTCCTGAACAGCTCAAGAATAAGCAATCACCCAAAACTACATGACATAAACCATAGAGAAGAGTATCACTGTGCTAAACTAAAATGTGAAGATTCCCTTGCAAGCCTGGGCATCGAAACCCAATGGGGATCCCAAATTACAGCCATGCCCTGAGACAACATCTGCCTTAAAGAGTCATCCATATCCCAAATAAAGTCAATCCAATCAAATGTCTGTACTTTTTAACCAAGACTTATAGGAATTAAAGATTCTTTCAAACCCCAAGTCTGGCAATTAATTACGATGGGTTAGGAAACACATTCAATTGATATGGAAAAAGCATTTGACAAAATCCGATGTACCTTCATGATAAAATCCCTTGGCAAGTTGGAAACAGAGGGTATTTATGTCAATTTGATAAAGAACATCACCGAGAGGGGCACCTGGGTGGCTTAGGGGGTTAAGCTGCTCAGCAGAGAGTCTGCTTCTCCCTCTCCCTCTGCCTCTCCCCCTCCCTGGGCTCTCTCTGTCGGTCTCTCTCTCTCTCTGTCAGATGAATAAGTAAAAAAAAAAAATCTTAAAAAAATAAAATGTACTTCTTTTAATGTGATATCTAATTAAAAATAATAGATGCCATTAAACATAAGCATTTAGTATTATATAAAGATTTTATTTATTTATTTATTTATTTATTTAAGAGAGAGCAAGAGCAGGAGAACACAAAGTAGAGGGAGAGGCAGAGGGATAAGGAGAAGCAGCCTCATGAACTGAGCCAAAGGCAGATGTTTAACTAATTGAACCACCCTGGTGCCCAACATTTACTATTATAAAATTCTTTATAAGTTTTGCTTAGATGAGGAGTGCCTGGGTGGCTCAGTGGGTTAAGCCTCTGCCTTTGGCTCAGGTCATGATCTCAGGGTCCTGGGATCGAGTCCTGCATTGGGCTCTCTGCTCAGCAGGGAGCCTGCATCCCCCCTCTCTCTCCCTGGCATTCTGCCTACTTGTGATCTCTCTCTCTCTGTCAAATAAATAAATAAAATCTTAAAAAAAAAAGAACATCACCAAGAAACCTCCATTTAACATCAACAGGGGCGGGGGGCGGGGCGGCGGTGGCTCCATCAACTAGGCTGATTCTTGATTTTGGCTCACATCACTATCTCAGGGTCGGGGGATTGAGCCCTACGTCAGGCTCTGAACTCAACGGGGAATCTGCTTGAGAGGTTCTCACTCCCTCTCCCTCTGCTCCTCCCCTCACTTGTGCACATGATCTCTCCCCCCTCTCTCTCTCAAATAAATAAATAAATAGTTCTTTTAATAAAACCCATAAAATCAACCATAATGGTGAAAGACTGAATGTCTTCCCTCTAAGACAGGAAGCAAAGCAAGAATGTCCACTCTAACCACTTTTAGTCAACATAGTACTGCAAGTCAGAGGCATTCCAGTAAGGAAAGAAAAAGAAATAAAAGACAGTGCAATGGCCCTGGGCTGGCTCAGTCAGTAGAGCATGCAACTCTCGATCTCAGGATTGTGAGTTTGAGTCCCATATTGAGGGCAGAGTTTATTTAATAAAAAATTAAAAAAAAATTTTAAGCATTGCAGATGACATGATTGTCCATGTAGAAAATCCCAAGTAATCTTAAAAAAAAATCTGAAACTTAGAAGTGAGTTCAGCGACTTTAGAGGGTACAAAATTAGCACTAAACAAAGTGTTCTTCGACTTGACACCAAAAGAAAAATTGATAAATTCAACTTCACCAAAACTAAAAGCTTTTGCTCAATGAAAGCCCATGTGAAAAGGCTTTTTAAGAGCAATCTGTAAACTAGGAGAAAATATTTGCAAAACATATATCCAACTAAGGACTAGAATATATAAAGACTTCTCAAGACTCAACAGTAAAACGAATGTAAATTTAAAAAACGTAGGTGGAGCACCTGGGTGGCTCAATAGGTTAAGCATCTGCCTTCGGCTCAGGTCCTGCTCCTCGGTCCTGGGATGGAGCCCCACAACAGGCTCCCTGCTCAGTGGGGAGTCTATTCCTCCCTCTTCCACTCCCCCTGCTTATGCTCTCTCTCTCTAATAAATAAATAAAATCTTTTTAAAAATGGGCAAAAGACACGAAGAGTTCACTGAAGAGGTTGTATAAATGGCAAATAATCATAGAAAAGGATGTCCAGTGTCATTAGGTACCAGGGAGATGCCAATGAAAACCATAATGAAACCGCACTACACACTTAACAGAATGGCTAAAACAAAAAGTAGTGGCAACACCAAATGCTGGCAAGGATGGGAAAAACTGGATCACTCATCCATTGCTGGTGAAAATATTAAGAAGGTACAGCCACTTTGGAAAACAGCCTGAAAATTTTGTGCAAAACTAAGTGGGTGCGGTGCCTGGGTGACTCAGTCGGTTAAGCGTCTGCCTTCTGCTCAGGTCACGGTCCCAGAGTCCAGGGATCAAGCCCCGAATTGAGCTCCCTGCTCAGCAGGGAGCCTGCTTCTCCCTCTCCAACTCCCCCTGCTTGTGTTCGCTCTCTCCGTGTGTCTCTGTGTCAAATAAATAAATAAAATCTTTAGAAATCTAAAACATAAAGTTTAAAAAAATAAAAATAAATGGGCAACTACCATACAGCTCAGCAATGGCACTCCTGGGCATTTATCCTGGAGAAATGAAAATTTGTGTTTACACAAAAACCTATACACAGAGACTCATAACAGGGTGTGGGTGTTTTTAGGGGGAGGGAGTGGCTACAGGCAAAAACTGGAATCAGTCCAAATGTCTTTCATCAGGTGAATGTTTAAACACACTGTGGTGCATCCATACCATGGAAGCTTGCTCCACAATGGAAAAGGAAAAACTATGGATACATATAAGCTGGGCAGATCTCAAGGGGGGAATGACGCTGAGTGAAAAAAGTTCAATGCCAAAAGGTTACCTACCATCTGATTTCATTTACTAACATTTTTGAAAATGACAGACTCCTACGAACGGCAGACAGATTAGTGGTTGTCAGGGGTTAGGGATGTGGAGAGCCGAGGGAGGTGGAGAGAAAGGACAGGAGGGAGGTTCATGGTGTGTTCATGAAGGGCAACGAGGGGGACCCTGAGATACTGAAAGTGTCCACTACCTTGACCATGTTGGTAGATGCACAAATCGACACAGGTGATAGAATTATATAGAACTCAATACACACACACACACACACACATACAAACACACACACACACACACACATACACACACACACACACACACGAGTCCAAGTAGAACTAGGGAAATCTGAATAAGATTAGTGAATTGTATCAACATCAATATTCTGGTCATTATACCAACAACTTTGTGAGATGTTAGTCTTGGGGGAAACTGCGCAAATTGTACAAGGGATCTCCAGCCACATATGAATCTACAATTCTCACAATTAAAAAAAGGCAAATGCAAAAACCCACGTCATGCACGTAGCTGAGTGATAACCGAATGTCCATCCCTACTGGAGGGACCACAGAAACCACGGAGTCAGGCCTCCATCTTTGAAGGGCTTGCAAACGTGTTCTGCCACATTCATTCTGTTCCCGTTTATGAACAAGTGATCATTTGCACAATTGATTTGCATGAGCTTTGCTATCTCTGTAGTTTAAAGTGGGGATAATCCATGCTAATTCACAGCGGCCTGTGGGCTTAATTGCCATTTGCTCCTTCACTCTAGACAAAATTGTATTATTGTAATCATTGGGAGCTGGAGAACAGAGGTATAGAGTCGCTGAATATTTATGAGGCATTTTGTTGCAGATGTACCTGCCAAGAGAATATTAACTAGAACATTTGCTAAGGTACCAAATTCTGCCTGTAATTTGGGTATATCACCTCATATTAAATCTTTGTGTTTTTCTAGCCTACATATTGCATCTGTTTTTTTTCTTTCAATCATGAGTGTGTTTATTAGATTTGTGGGATAATAGTGACCAGGAACCGCCACAGACAGATCTGCCTGTGGGGTAGAAAAAATATGAAATGAGTATCTTTAAGATAATGAAAAAAATATATATATATGTATATATATATATTTTTTCAAAATGGTGTCTGTATTCAGTTTCCAGGCAAGAACATGAAAAATGAATTCTGAGATAGGGCTAGAGCTTCCATCTCTGAATCTATAGGAGAATGTCACTCTGTGCATGGGAATACAAATAAGAAGGTTCGAGCAAACTACAAACAGCTCTTGCTTATCTTTTGTGATAAAAACAAGGATAGCACAGAGAATTGATACACAAGGGCCAAACCAAATTGCCTTTTAGCTAATAGAGCCCACGACCATGGAACCTTTCCTATCAGAGCTGACAATTGCTTACAGGGCTTCCTAGTGGGCCAAACAAAGGTCTTAGAAAGTGCATAAACTATATAATCAATTTCTGCATATTCGAAGAATGGTTAATTTATAAAGTGATTCAAAGCCACTGGAACACGAGATCAATTAATACCTCTTAGCAACTCAATACCTCCACAGATACAGGGACCCTGGGTTTTGATACAGTCCAGATTTCCCAGGGTGGACTCAGCTCATGTAATTTCATTCTTTCCAAAGGTGATTTCTCCAGTACGTATCTAGGAGTCATTTCATCTGCATATCTTTGGGAAGACTCTTCATCTTTTTACAACCTCAAGTCCGAACAAATCCTTCGTTGGGCCATGTGTCTGGGCTAACATGAAGCAATTATGCTAAACATACTTGGAGAGGAATTTGAGCTTGTGATCTGTCCCTAATGGTCACTTCAAGAATTTCCTGTCACCATCCATTCCTTTTCAAAATACGACAGACTTTTGTCACGGCTAAAACCTGGAAACAGCTTAAAAGTCCTTCAAAGGGAGCTCAATGAATAAATTATAGGAGATCCCTACTCTGTCGTACTAATTAGCATCCCCCCCCCAATAAGCAGGCAGCTCTATATTCTTTATTTTCTGATATGGGAGTACCTCCAAAATATATAACTAAATGGATAAAAGAAGATGAAGACTATGAGCATATAATGATGATCCTAACTTTGAAAAAGAAAAACAAAGACTATATTCACGTAAACCCAAGTTTTCAGTTGTTCCTGCAAAGATAAGTAAGAAATTGTTAAAAATCGTCACTTTTAGGGAGAGGACTTAGGGTAAGGGCAATATTGATGAGAAAGGAGGCTTTTACTTTTAATTTCTATCTTTGTGCATTGTTCAAATTTTTACCAGCCTATCTACTACTTTTACTTTAAAAATAAATCCATTTTAATGAATAGTTAAAGTAATAAACTAGTAAAAGTGGTGACAGTTTAAATTGTAAAACTTCTATCTTTTGCCTTGAAATTCTACTCTTACAAACGTGTCCTATGAAAAAGCAAACCCACATATACCAAGATGTATGTACAAGGATATTTGTCACAGCATTATTTAAAACTATTAAAAAAAAACCCTATAAAAAATCCTATTAAAAAAAAAAAACTTTAATGCCCGTCAGTGGTGAGTTAAAGAAATCAGAGCACATCTGTAAAATGGGTATATGCAGCACTAAACATGCATGAGGTTGATCTAAATGTACTGATGTGCCCATGATAATATTAAGTTATAAAATACATCGAGTGTAAAACATTCTGTACGTACGTACATATTATTTTGGTTTTTTTAAAATCTTGTATATTGGCTTATTTAAAAAAAAGATTTTATTTATTTATTTGACAGACAGAGATCACAAGTAGATAGAGAGGCAGGCAGAGAGAGAGAGGGGGAAGCAGGCTCCCTGCTGAGCAGAGAGCCCAATGTGGGGCTCTATCCCAGGACCCTGGGATCATGACCTGAGCTGAAGACAGAGGTTTTAACCCACTGAGCCACCCAGGTGCCCCTTATTTTGTTTTTTTTAGGATTATACACACAGGTGAACACTTGTTATAAAGCCATTTAAAAAAATCTAAAAGAACAGACACCTCTGTGGAGAGGTTTTACTTCATAGTTCATGCACTTTGTATTGTTTGAGTTTATAATAAACTCCATATAATTAATAACCATAATGTATTGCACTCATGATTGTTTTTTAAGATTTTGTTTTTGGGGGGTGCCTGGGTGGCTCAGTGGGTTAAGCCTCTGCCTTTGGCTCAGGTCATGATCTCAGGGTCCTGGGATCGAGCCCCGCTTCGGGCTATCTGCTCAGCAGGGAGCCTGCTTTCCCCCCTTTCTCTGCCTGTCTCTGCCTACGGGTGATCTCTCTCTCTCTCTCTCTCTCTCTCTGTGTGTGTGTCAAATAAATAAATAAAATATTTTAAAAAAGATTTTGTTTTTTGGGGGCACCCAGGTGGCTCAGTCTGACTTTGGCTCAGGTCATGATCTCAGGATCCTGGAATTGAGACCCTTCATTAAGATCCCCACACAGCATTGGGGGGGCATTGCTTGTCCTTCTCTTGTTCCCTCTGCCCCTTCCCCCACTCATGAGGGCACACTCTTTCTCTCTCTTTCAAACAAATAAATATTTTTTTAAAAAGATATTTTTCGGGGCGCCTGGGTGGCTCAGTGGGTTAAGTCTCTGCCTTCAGCTCAGGTCATGATCTCAGGGTCCTGGGATCGAGTCCCGCATCGGGCTCTCTGCTCAGCAGGGAGCCTGCTTCCCCTTCCCCCTCTGCCTGCCTCTCTGCCTACTTGTGATCTCTCTGTGTCAAATAAATAAATAAAATCTTTTAAAAAAAAAGATATTTTTCTTTTAAGTAGACTCCACGTCCAACGTGACGATTGAACTCATGACCCTGAGATCAAGAGTGACATGCCCCCTTGCCTGAGCTAGCCAGGCGTCCCTAAAGGTGTTGTTTTTAAGTCATCTCTACACCCAAAGTGTACACTGAACTTACAACCCTGAGTTCAAGAGTCCCATGCTCCACCAACTGAGCCAGCCAGGTTGCCCCCTGCATTTGTAATTTGTAAAAGTAAAGAAAAGATGCTTAAAAACACCTCCACAACTAAATCCCTAATGACTGGCAACTTTGCTGTTGTTATTATTTATTACTGTGTTGTTTAAATATTCCTGAGACATTGCCATCTCTTGTGAATACTTGTTTATTAAATCCAGGTAGGGTTCATGGTTTTCAGCAAATGTTCCCCAAAAGCCTTGTTCTCATGAATATATAAATATATACATATATAATTTATGGGTAAATAGATTTATTGAGATTTGTAACCTAGCAATGTGCTCATTAAAATTTATTCCTTAAAGGTCATAATCCTTCTGTAGATCATAAATAGCAATTTATTAGGCAAAAGCTGAGCTAGCCGTGTTGTAATCAGTCGTATTTATTCATGTAAGTGTCCCCTCTCCCCCAGATGTCACACGGCCAGGGCAGAGGTAGAAGAAATTCTTTGGTGTTACAGCTCCTTCAGTGGTGAGCAGGTAGAAGTGAAAAGAGCACAAGCTTTGCAACTGGATAACTTTTTGCTCAAACCCTGGCCCCACTGTTTATTTAATAGGTGACATTAAGCAGTTTTTTCTAACCTCTTTGAGCCTCTCTTTCCTCATCTATAAAATGCCTGGCACGTGGAAAGAACTTCATAAAAAGTAGCAATTACCGTGTTATTTTTGAATAGGAGGGAAACTATAGACTCTGTCCTCAGAAAGAGGAATCCATCTTGCCTTTTTAGTACACTTTCAAGCCTTCCAAGGGCTCTGCCCAACTATCGAGGCCATTCCGGACCTCAGGTTAGAAAGCCCTGGTCTAAGGTTTAGAAAGAACATCTAGGGGCGCCTGGGTGGCTCAGTGGATTAAGCCGCTGCCTTCGGCTCAGGTCATGATCTCAGGGTCCTGGGATCGAGGCCCACATCGGGCTCTCTGCTCAGCGAGGAGCCTGCTTCCCTCTCTCTCTCTGCCTGCCTCTCTGCCTACTTGTGATTTCTCTCTGTCAAATAAATAAATAAAATCTTTAAAAAAAAAAAAAAGAAAGAACATCTGAAGACACCTGAAAAGTAAAAATAATATTTTCTACTCCTTTTCCAGGTTGTCATTTTAGGGTGTGCTTTCTTTTCCTTTTTGTTGTGCTGGAGTATTGGTGTATTATGCCTACCGGAACCCAATCAGCCCAAGAGGCTAGGATGTTCATTAAAGAGGGTACAAAAGACCAAAGTAAATGAGGGCTGTCTTGCACTTTAACAACATCAGCTAGATTTTGTGATTTACTAGCAAAGTGGTAGGAAAGGCCATGGCAATTCACTGGCCAGATTAGGTTTTCAAAGACCACTGCTAAGCATAAGGATTTAATAGAGCCAGACTTCCGGTTCTTTAGATCAAAGATTAAGTAACTTTAAACTGCTCTGGGTGAGCTGTTCAGGCTTAACCTACTAGTCCCTAGCTCCATTTTGTAATCAGAGCTAGCTAACACTGCTCTCTTTTTTATTTTCAAGGCTTCAGAAAAGAGAAAAACCAAATGTCTCCAGGTAGTCACTCAAAGGAATAGCTTTCCTGTTTCTTTGCTTTAGTCTCATCTCAAAGAAACCCAGAAGCCCCCTGGAATGTGCCTCTGCCATTAATTCAAACTGCTGGTGGAAATAGATCCCCGAAGTCTGTGAGAACTTATTAGGCGTGGATCTGACCCGCATTCCCTCGACACCACCCTCAATCCCCAAGAATCATGAATAAAACCTGAGAATGAGTACACATTTCAGGAAATGAGGGGGAAAAAATCTCATCTTGATCCTGTTATCACAGACTTTACCCACGCTCAGGACCACTGCTGCCGAGGTTGGAAAAGTTTGGATTTGAGGGGAGAACAGGGTTGGACAGAGAAAACCAATCGTATATTCTCTCTTCGAAATTAGAAAGAAGGAGAAAAATATATGTGTCGCTCCAAGCAGCCTTTCCAAGAACGCCATCCCCAAAAGTTCCTAACATAATCATTGCTCATGAAAGAAAAATGAATTGGTTTATAAATCCCATTCCTTGCTAAAAGGAACCAGGACTCTTTGGTAAAAATGGTTGATTCTTGCTCTGAGCAGAGAAAGTACAAGATGAGCCTATAACATCTTGTGCTGAAAGTAAGGAAGTACTCAAAAAATGATGGGAACGTGTCAAAAGGACACAAGAACCAGATGGAAGGACTCCCACTGGCCCAAACTGGGCCAATTTGAACATCAAAATAAATGATGGCAACAGATTGTAACCCATTGAATAAGGTAAGAATCCATGAGTTCATGCTGGTACAGACACACAACAACTGAAGGAAGAAGAAAACTGTGGAAGAAGAAAACATTCTTCCTTGCAATAGAATACTACCTAATAAACGTTGAAAAATGACAGAGTTTTAAAAATCAATGTGTTGTGACTATTGTATAAGCCATTGAGGCAAGCATCTACAATAGATGTAAAACTACTAGGTGAAAGTTTGTTAACAGGGTCGCCTGGGTGGCTCAGTTGCTTGAGCATCTGCCTTTCATTCTGATCATGATCCCAGATTCCTGGGATCGAGTCCCTCACTGGGCTCCTTGTTCAGCCAGGAGCCTGCTTCTTCCTTTGCCTGCTGTTCCCCATGCTTGTGCTCGCTCTCTCTGACAAATAAATAAAACCTTTTAAAAAAAAAAGTTTGAGAAGGGGGCACCTGGGTGGCTCAGTGGGTTAAAGCCTCTGCTTTCGGCTCAGGTCATGATCCCAGGGTCCTGGGATCGAGCCGGGCATCGGGCTCTCTACTCTACAGGGAGCCTGCTTCCTCCTCTCTCTCTCTGCCTGCCTCTTTGCCTACTTGTGATCTCTTTCTCTGTCAAATAAATAAATAAAATCTTAAAAAAAAAAAAGAAATTATCAGTCCTTTAAAAAAAAAAGTTTGAGAAGAACAGGATCTTTACATAACCTCCAAATATCTCCCCCCAAATTGGGTTTTTTAAAAAAGATTTATTTATTTGAGGGGGGAGGAGGCAGAGGGAGAGAATCCTCAAGCAGACTCCCCACTGAGTACAGAGCCCAATCCCACGACCCATGAGCTCATGACCTGAGCGGAAACCAAGAGTCAGACCCTTAACTGACTGAGCCTCCCAGGGGCCCTTTCCCAGAAATTGGTTATTAATTTCAGAGGGAGAAATAGTAACAGTGGAGAAATCTAGAAAAAATAGCTATAAAAGAAATTAGTAGGATAATTTGAATATTAATGATGGATTAAATACTGATATTATATCAAGGTACAGCAGTAAGAGAATATCCTTATTCTAAGGAAATACGCACTGAGCTATTTAGGGGTAATGAGGCGCTATGCCCATAACTTATTCTTAAAGGATTAAGAAACTGTGTGTGTGTGTGTGTGTGTGTGTGTGTGTGTGTGTGTGTGTGTGTGTGTAGGGAGGAGGAAAGAGAGAGAGAGGAAGAATAATAAAATCCGGGGGAACAAAGTAACAATCGGTGAATCTGGGTAAAGAACTTGTATAAATTCCTTGTCCTGTTGTAATTTCCTGAAAGTTTTAAATGATATCAAAACAAAAGACAAAACACAAAGAGAAAGAAAATAGTTTTGCTCTACGTTAAAAAGCAGATGAAAAAACTGGCAACCTTGGGCCCCTCTGAGGAAGACAGAGCCTTGGCCCAGAGTGGATTATTTAGACTAGCGAACAGAAGATCAACCCTTGCCAAGGAGGGTAGTTCAGAAGTTACTCACAGCAGCGCAGTCTCGTGTCAACAGTTGTGTTGATCTCGTTGATGAGCCAAACATCTTCTTCCCAGCTAACAATGTTTCCACTCACGCACTTCAGAAACTCCTCATTCTCCAGGATGTGGTCCCAGAGCTGAAAGTAGTACAAGCTGCCAGTGAAGCCAGGCAGGGCCCTTCCTACCTGGCTGTTCCGGTTCGTAAGAAAATGTCCTAGAATCAGAGTCCCATTAGGTGTCAGGCTTTGTGGTTGATCCATCATTACCAGTATTCTTTCAGTATTCAGGAAGAGCTCTAATCTGCCCTTCACACCATCCCATACCAAGCATACCGTATGCCATTGAAAGGGAGTCAGGGAGTAACGGATATAAAAGGTCTTGCCCAAGTTGTATAGTATTAGCTGCTGATGGTCTCCTCCAAGTCCAAGGTCTATGGCTTCTCTGCCCAGGAAGGCATTATTAGCAATATAGGAGAAGGCCATCCAATCACTTAATTTGTCCTCCACGAACACCAGGTCAATGCATGCTGTGAGTCGACTGAGTTCAGGAACCGTGTTGGCCAGGCTCACATATGTGTCAGCTCTTCCATAAAAATCCAATCTTTTTCCTTTTAGGGAAAGTGCCTCTGCCCAAATTTGGGGAAGGGGAAAGAGAAAGCAAATGAAATTTTGATAACAAAAATTCAATTGTATCTTCTTTGGCCACATAGTCAATCCCAGATTACACAATGCTATTTATTATGAGTCAATAAAACTTTATTTTATTTTGCAAAAAAAAAAAAAAAAAACCCAACCCCAAGTAGTAGATACATAAAAATCATCTCTATTTGACACTGGCATGTGACAATTTCTGGCAGAAGAGTCTCTTCGTAATTATATTTTGCCTGGGCTAATATGAAAAGTCAGATTAGTGCTCCCAGAGCACACACCAGCTGGACAGTGTGGGGAGGCAGCTAGAAGTATTTAGCTAAGTTGGCAGAGAGGCGGCCAAGGAAAAGGCAGCTTGGATTTAAAAAATCTGCTGCACATAACCTTCACTCGTGTAATCAAAGGATAGCTCTTTCCATCTACCTAACTGCCTTATTATATTCATGGTGCAACAGCAATTTATTTCTCCAATGCCTTTTCCTGAGCCAAATTACCTGATTTATTTGGTCTCTGGAGACTGTTTCTCACTGAAGGCTCCGACAGAGGCGTGGAGGATGACCAGTTGGACAATACTGAAGCAGCAAGGCTTCTGTTTGTCCTCAGGAATGGGAGAAATGGCACTGCCCTGAGTGTACCCCGACTCCTTCCTTCTGTCTCCTCACCAAAAGGCCTGCATATCTTTAAGAGGTTCCTGGGTGGGGGGCGCCTGCGAGGCTCAATTGGATGAGTGTCGGACTCTTGATTTCGGCTCAGGTCAGGATCTCAGGGTCATGGGATTGAGCCCCACATCAGGCTCCCCACTCAGCAGGGAATCTGCTTGTTTCCCTCTCCCTTTGCCCCTCCCCCTACTATCTCTCTGTGTCTCTGAAATAAACAAATCTTTTTTTTAAAAGATTTTATTTATTTATTTGACATACAGAGATCATAAGTAGGCAGAGAGGCAGGCAGAGAGAGAGGGGCAAGCAGGCTCCTTGCTGAGCAGAGAGCCCAATGTGGGGCTTGATCCCAGGACCCTGGGATCATGACATGAGCCGAAGGCAGAGGCTTTAACCCACTGAGCCACCCAGGAACCCCTAAACAAATCTTTTTTTATAAAAGTTTTCAGGTGGCCATGGACCCAGTTACCACTGGCTCTGGAGTCAAAGAACCTGAGTTGGAATCTCAGGTCTGATGTTCATCTGCTGCATAACTTTGAGCAAGGACCTTAACCTCCTGATGCCTCAACCTTTGCTTCAGTAAAATGGGGATTCCAGGCCACAATATGTAACACAACTCAGGAAGCCACCATTTGCATCATAATCTATGCCAGATAATAGCCTTATCTACTGACCATACAAAACTGTTTGAAAACTAAGGGCTTTAAAGTCTAAAAAACAAAAAAACAAAAAAACAAAAAAACTTGTGAAATAAATAAATAAAAATCTTTAAAGTCTTAAAAAAAACTTGTGATCTCTCTCTCTCTCTATCAAATAAATAAATAAAAATCTTTAAAGTCTAAAAAAAAAAAAAAGAAAAGAAAATTAAGGGCAATGATGTCTGCAAAGCCCTCTCGAACATTCTTGAAGAACATGGCCGTCTGCCATCACCTGGGTCAGCTCGCCGTCCTGGAGTCCCAGGATCGAGCCCCACATTGGGCTCGCTGCTCTGCAGGGAGTCTGCTACCCTCCCCCTGCTCCTTACCCTGTTCATGCTCACTCTCTGTTGCTCTCCCTCGCTCTCAAATGAATAAATGAAGTCTTAAGAAAAAAAGAACATGCCCATCATTACAGACATTTGGTGGGCAATTTGGCAATATCTATAAAAATTTTAATTGAGTGTGCCCTTTGTTTCCTGGGAAGCTATTGGTGAATCATGATACTATCATCGTGACAAAGCTCGCACCCCAGGACCCGAGGCAAATAGCTGAGAACAGCCCAACATCCACGCAATTCCAGTGCCAGCACAGCCCAAGACAAACCGAAAAGGGCTTTATGGCAGAATGGAATTCCAACCTCTCTCTAAATTAGGGCTGTGACCTTGGGACCAGCACTATAAAACTGACAGCCAAAACAGCACACTAGAGGGGCTGACCAGAAGTGACCACTTTCCTGCTTCGGAGAGACGGCCCCAGGTGCGAGCTTCGAGATATTCTCTAGCTCTACACGATTGTCTCCCTCCATTCCTGCACTGAGTATCTTTCAAAGGCAAGCAAGGCCTTGCCTCCCCGAGCACAAATGCATGTGTGTGCGCTTGCACCCCGCTCCCTGTGCGGGAGCCCCTGCCATCCACCTGCCTGGGAGCTATTTCTGAACTGTCCATGGTGGGTGAGCAAACGTTTATTTCTGTCCCTGGCTTATGTGATTATATTATCTTACCATATTTCATGTGGCTAATAAATCAAAAGGTAACCCTACAAGGTGATAATCACTAAGAAACCCAATATCGATTATGGTTGGCCAACTGTATTTCTGCTCAGCCCTCCAATATGACGTCAAGCACAACGTTTAAGAACAGGTTTTGTGGTGAGTGTAAATCTCCAGGGCTTATTTGTCCCTTAAAAGAGAATGTACCACAATCCCCTATTGTCTATGGGGCTTCTCCTCTCTGTAATACACGAATACAAAGCCAGTTGCCATAGGACACAAGCAAGCAACTTACTGAATCAGAAATACAAAATGATGGCCTCTTCCTAGTTTTAAAACACAAGCTACAATGAGATACTATTTTTACTGCTTTGAAATGATAGCATTTTAGGCTGAGAATACCCAGCAATGATGAGCTTGTGAGGAAACAAGTAATTTTATTTATTTTTTTCATTTTTTTTTAACTTATAATGTATTATTTGGCCCAGGGGAACAGATCTGTGAACAGATCTGTGAATAGGCTTACACATTTCACAGCACTCACCACAGCACATACCCTCCCCAGTGTCCAAAACCCAGCCACCCTTTCCCTACCCCCCCCCACCCCCTAGCAGCCCTCAGTTTGTTTCATGAGATTAAGAATCTCTTAAGGTTGTCTTCTTCCTGATCCCATCTTCTTTCATTTTTTCCTTCCCTACCTCCCACAACACCCCCCACCTCTCAAATTCCTCAGATCAGAGAGATCATATGACAATTGTCTTTCTCTGATTGACTTCTTTCACTCAGCATAATACCCTCTAGTTCCATCCCCATTGTTGCAAATGACAAGATTTCATTTCTTTTGATGGCTGCATAGTATTCCATTGTGTGTGTGTGTGTGTGTACCACAGCTTCTTTATCCATTCATCTGTTGATGGACATTTAGGTTCTTTTTATAGTTTGGCTATTGTGGACATTGCTGCTATAAACATTCGGGTGCACGTGCCCCTTTGGATCACTACGTTTGTATCTTTAAGGTAAATACCCAGTAGTGTGAATGTTGGGTTGTAGGGTAGCTCTGTTTTCAACTTTTTGAGGAACTTCCATGCTGTTTTCCAGAGTGGCTACACTAGCTTACATTCCCACCAACAGTGTAGGAGGGTTCCCCTTCCTCTGCATCCTCGCCAGCATCTGTCGAAACAAGTCATTTTAATACACTGTTGGTGGGAGCACCAATTAATACAGTCCTTTTTTTAAAGGTTACTTATTTACTTTTTAGTAATCTCTACACCCCACTCAGGACTGGAACTTGCAACCCCGAGATCTAGAATCACATGCTCCACTGGCTGAGCCTGCCAGGGACCCCAGTAGTCTTTTTATCTGAAGGGCAATCTGTCAGTGTCTATGAACATTTTCATCGTGTATGGCTGTGTATATACTTTTGACCCAGCAATTCCATTTATATCCATTTATCCTAGACAAATATACGTGTATACAAAGATGCATGTACAAGGATATTTATTGCAGTATTGTTTGTATGGAGAAAAAGTAAGAAGACTTTTACGTCTATCCGTAAGTGACTAGCTAAAGCAATTGTTACCTCTATATAATGGAGAATTAAAACAAATCTGGTAGATCTATACAGTCATGGAGAGATTTCCAAGGCTTCGTACTCCATGAAATGTGGATTGCATAAGTGTAGATACAGTGTTATCCTACTTTTTAAAATAAGAGGAAAATGTGTGCATTAGCATAGCATAGAAAAAATCTGGAAGAACACACATCGAGCAGTTAAGAATGAGTATCTTTAGGGGTGCCTGCGTGGCTCAGTCAGTTAAGTGCCTGCCTTCGGCTCAGGTCATGATCCCAGGGTCGTGGGATCGAGTCTTACACTGGGCTCCTTGCCAAGCAAGGAGCCTGCTTCTCTCTCTGACTGCCATTCCCCCAACGTGTGCGCTCTATCTCCTTCTGTCTTTGACAAATTAATAAATAAAATCTTTTTTAAAAAGGAATGAATATCTTCAGATGTGAGATTTAGGGGGACTTATGCTTTCTATGCTATTTATTTCAGTAATTTTTGTACTTTTTATGCAATCATATGTCAAATTTAAAATCAGAAAAATAGGGGCGCTTGAGTGGCTCAGTGGGTTGAGCCTCTGCCTTCAGCTCAGGTCATGATCCCAGGGTCCTGGGATCGAGCCCTGAGTTGGGCTCTCTGCTCGGCAGGGAGCTTGCTTCCTCCTCTCTCTGCCTGCCTCTCTGCCTACTTGTGATCTCTCTCTCTCTCTCTGTGTCAAAGAAATAAATAAAATCTTTAAAAAACTAAAATCAGAAAAATAAAGATGGATGGACAGATGGATGGATGGACAGAACCACTTGGGGCCATACTTGAGATTCTGTGGGCAGAGCTAAGTCCTACTTAGATATCAGCAGAGGCATAGTGTAGTGGAATCCAAAAACGCACCTTTGAGTCCCAGTTTTGTCCCTTACTAGCTGCATCAACGTGGACAATTAATGCACGAGAAAGCTTTGAGGACAGCGGCACATAGTGAGCGCTATGCGAGTGTGCACCAAACCCACGTCATTTCTCTGTGTCTCCTTCCTCCATGGTTAAGATAGGAATACTAATTAGTTTCCTGGCAGGGCCATCAAGAAGGATGATGCAGTAATGTAACTGCCATTTATGTTATGTATGTGAAATGTTTATCAGCTGTGAAGCCCCAGGTAAACATCAGCTGCTATGTTTGCCACTGTCATGATTAGAAGTCTCTTTTTTCTCCCATAACCTCTTTTGTACCCTTACACAGCCAAGCACATCTGCACGGAGTCCTGCTGCTGTAGCGGCCCCCCCACCCCACCCCCGACCTGGGCTCCCAGCAAGGGCTCAGAGGAGGCCAGGTTGCAACGAGGTGGGGGCAAAGGCTTTGCCCTTCTGTTTGGCCAGGCAAGCAGCTTTCTCTGCTGGGCCTCTCCAGGGCCTGCTTCAAAGGCCACTTGTGTCTTTGCATATGATTTAACTATCCATTGCAGATGTCTACTTGGACACTGCCATCTGTTTCCTGGCAATTTTCAAGTCCAAATTGCATGATTGCTCCCCTGAAGCGTGTTCTCTCTTCATTTGGCTCCTCTGTGTCTCCTTGCCTCTATCCTGTTTCCTTTTATTTTAAATTACATTTATTGTTGTCCGTGCTTTCAAAAAAAGGTGTTTTGCCGATTATAAAAGTGATACTGTACATGCTTTCTTAAAAGAAAACATGGCAAGCATTAGAAAAGTAAAAAGATGAGAACAAAGTCAGCTGGAGTCCCACCACCCAGAGACAACATTTTGGTAAATTTCCTTTGGCGTTTCTTTTCTTCCGGGTACAGGTTTTGTTTGTTTCTACGTGGCCAAGATCACATTGCATGGAAAGTTTGGTACCCTGCTTTTCTCACTTAACAAGGTGACAGAAATGTTTTTCCATGTTTGGAAAACCTTATCACAAGCCTCTACAAATGGCTATGTTACAGCCCTTGGAGTCCCAGGCACCATTTTATTTGTACTGTTTCACATAATACAAAATTCGCCATTTTACTCATTTTAAGGTGTGCAACTCATTGGCATTTAGAACATTCATGGTGGTATCTGACCATCATATGATCTAGTTCCAGAACATTTTCATTATCCCAAAAGGAAACCCCAGATCCATTAAGCAGTCATGGCCCTTTCCCCCTCCCTCCCACTGGCAACCACTAATCTACTTTTCTGTCTGTATGGATTTGACTATCTTAGACATTTCATATAAATGGAAACATACAAGTGACTTTTTGTTTCTAGTTTCTTTCACTTCGCATAATGTTTCCAAATTCATCCATGTTTTAGCATGCATCAGTAGATCGTTATTTTTTTAAGACCTTCTTTTTAAGCCATCTCTCTACCCAACATGGGGCTCAAACCCACAACCCTGAAATCCAGTCGCACGCTCTACCCATTGAATCAGGCAGACATCCCAGTACATCATTTTTAATGGCTGAATGATATTCCATTGTATGTATATGCTACATTTTATTTACTGATTAATCTATTAATGGACACATTAATGGTTTTTCCCCACCTTTTAGTTATTATGAACAGTGTTGTTGTGGACATTCATGATATTTGTTCAATTTGAACATGCATTCATTTCTTTGGGCTATATATCTAGGATGGGTCATTTAGTAATTTTATGTTTAACTTTTATGCATAACAGACACTGTTTTCCACAGCAGCCATTCAACATTCTCACCACCAGTTTATAAGGGTTCTAATTTCTCTACCTCTTCACCAGCACTTGTTGTTTTCCATTTTTTTAAATTAGTATTATAACCATTGCAGAGGGTGCAGAGTGGTATCTCATCATGGTTTTGATTTGCATTTCCCTAATGACTAATGACATTGAGCATCTTTTCATGTGCTTGTTGACTATCTGCATATCTTCTTTGGAGAAATGTCTATTCAAATCCTTTACCCATTTTTAAATTGGGCTGTTCCTGTTTTTGTTGTTGAGTTGTAAGCACTCTTTATATATTCTAGATACTAGAACCTTATGAGATATGTAACCTGAAGATACTTTCTCCCCTTCTCTAGGCTGTCTCTTCACTGTCTTGATGGTGTCCTGTGATACACACGTCTTTAATCTTGATGAAATCCAATGATCTGTTTTTTTTCTTTTGCTGCTCATTCTTTTGGTGTCAGTTCTAAGACTCCTTTGCCAAATCCAAGGTCATCCAAGCCCAAAGGTCATCCAAGGCCAAATCCGAGCCCATGTCTGTGCTTTCTTCTAATTTCTATAGTGGTAGTTCTTACATTTAGGAATTTCATCCATTTTGAGTTAATTTTTGTACATGGTGCGAAGACAAGAGTCCAACTTCATTCTTTTTATGTGTTTATGTGTATACAGATGTATACATGTGTACATGGATATGTATTTACACATCCAGCTGGGCCAGCACCATTTGTTGAAAAGATTATTTTTCCCCATTGAATGTTCTTGGCACCCTTATGGAAAATTAATTGACCATATGTATATGCATGGTTTTCTTCCTGGACTCTCAATTCTGTTCCATTAATCTGTATCTGTCCCTATGCCAATAACACAGTTTTGATTACCATAGCTTTGCAGTTAGCATTGAAATCTAGATGTATGGTTTCTCCAACTTTGTTCTTTTTCAAAATAGTTTTGGCTATTCAGGGTCCCTTGCAATTCCATATGAATTGCACTATCAGCTTTTACATATCTGTTAAAAAAAAAAAAGCCAGGGGCACCTGGGTGGCTCAGTGGGTTAAGCCTCTGCCTTTGGCTCAGGTCATGATCTCAGGGTCCTGGGATGGAGCCCAGCATCAGGATCTCTGCTCAGCAGGGAGCCTGCTTCCCCCCCGCCTCTCTGCCTACTTGTGATCTCTGTCTGTCAAACAAATAAATAAAATCTTTAAAGAAAAAAAAGACATTGGATTTTGATATGGCTTGCATTGAATCTCTTTGGGGGAATATTGACATATTAATATTATATCTTGTTATCTTTTATTAACTCCGTGAACATGGGATCTTTTCCATTTACTTAGGTCTTTTTTACTTTCTTTCAGCAATGTTTGTAATTTGAGTGTAGAAGTCTTTCAACTACTTGGTTAAATTTATTCCTAGGTATTTTACTCTTTTAGATGCTATTGTAAATAAAATTGTTTTCTTAAACTTTATTTCAGATTGTTCATTGCCAGCACATAGAAATACCACTGATTTTTTTGTGTTGATCTTATATCTTGCAGCTTTGCTGAATGTGTTTATTAACTTAAATATATTTTTTGTGGATTCTTTAGGATGTTCTATTTGTAAAATCATATCATCTACAAATAGACATAGTATTATTTTTTTCTTTCCCGTTTGGATGACTTTTATATCTATTTCGTGCCCAAATGCTCTGGCTAGATCTTCCAGTGTAATGTTGAATACAAGTGGGGAACCTGGACAATCTGATCTCGTGTCTGATCATAGGGGAAAGCTTTCAGTTTTTCACCATGAAGTATAATGGTTACTGTGGGTTTTTCACAGATGATCTTTTTAAAAGATTTTTTATTTATTTATTTGACAGACAGATCACAAGTAGACAGAGAGGCAAGCAGAGACAGAGAGAGGGGAAAGCAGGCTCCCCGCTGAGCAGAGAGCCAGATGCAGGGCTCGATCTCAGGACCCTGAGATCACGACCTGAGCTGAAGGCAGAGGCTTTAACCCACTGAGCCACCCAGGCGCCCCATCGATGCTCTTATTACATTACATTTTTATCATGAAAGGGTGTTGGGTTTTGTCATACTGTTTTCCTGTATCAGTTAAAATGATCATATGTTTACCCCCCCTTAAGTCTGCAAATGTGATTTAGTACATTAATTGATCTATTTGTACATGTTGAACCACCTTTGCATTCATTTGTCAGATAAATTCCACTTGGTCAGGTTATATAATCCTCTAAATATATTGCTGGATTCAGTCTGCTATACTTTGTTAAGAATTTTTTTAAAGATTTTATTTTTATTTTATTTGAGAGAGAGAGAGAGAACGAGAGAGAGAGCATGAGCCAGGGGAGGTGGGGAAGAGGCAGAGGGAGAAACAGACTCCCTGTGGAGCAGGGAACCAGATGCAGGGCTTGATCCCAGGACCTTGGGATCATGACCAGAGCAGAAAGCAGACAATTAATTGACTGAGCCACCCAGGCATCCCTGTTAAGAATTTTTGCATCTATGGGTGCCTAGGTGGCTCAGTGGTTAAGTGTCTGCCTTCGGTTCAGGTCATGATCCTGGAGTCCTGGTATGGAGCCCTGCATCAGGCTCCCTGCACAGTGGGGAGACTGCTTCTCCTTCTCCTGCTCCCCCCTGCTTGTGCTCTCTCTCTAATAAATAAAATCTTTTTTTTAAAAAAAGAATTTTTGCATCTAACTGGGTGTGATATGCAACAGATGAATTACCTCTGAAACTAATAATGTACTCTATGTTGGCTAATTGAATTTAAATTTTAAAAAATATTTAAAAAAATTTGCACCTAGGGGAACCTGACTGGCTTAATCAGCAACTCTAAATGTCAGGTTTGTGAGCTTAAGCCTCACATTGAGCATATAGTTTACTTTTTTAAAAAAGGGATGGGGGAGGTACACCTGACTGGCTCAATCTGTGGAGCACGTGACTCTAGATCTCAGGGTTCTGGGTTCAAGTCCCACGTTGAACGTAGAGATTATGTAAAATTTTTTTTAAAATCCTTTTTAAAACAGAATTTTGCATCTATATTCATAAGGGATCTTGGTCTGCAGATTTCTTTTCTTGTGATGGCTGTGTCTGCCAGCTACTGCTTTTTAACTCTCTAGCAGAATGATATAGCAAAACATTGTGCTCCAGGCCTATCTCTGGCAGAGCCTGGGGAAAAGAAAATAAAACTCTTGCCACAATTGTTACTCAATATGTAATTTTATTTTGCCTTTTGTGAGGTTCCCAAGCTGCTTTGCCTGGTGATGCGGTGTTTACACAATTTTTAAGCAGACCTGAATTCGTGAAGCATTAAACAGTGTTTTTTCCCAGAATACTTCAACTTTCATGTTCTCTGATTCTTCACAGTGGGGTCCTAACCTGAGTCTTGGCCCCCTAGTGTTAGTTTCCAGTGCCCAGCAAAACGATTGGCACATAGTGGGTCCTTTATAGCTATTTTCTGAATAAATGGTTTGCCCTGCTTTTAGGGCACTGAGTTGGACTCTAGGACGGTTCCTCGTGCAAAGGTATCAGGGAAGTGGGTGAAGCATTTGGCGTAGAATGAGAAGTTCTGGACTGCAACCTGAACTTGCGCCTTGCCCAAGAACTTTCCAGAAAATTTCTGGGGAAAGTTTCCTCTTCCTATCAGACCCCGAAAGTAATAAATACAGTCATTTTAAAAGTCAGTGAGTAAAAGGTTTAGAACCTCAAGAGAGAGGCAATCCAAGGGATTCTTTTTTTTAAACCAGGAAAGTCCCTGAATTTTCTGAAGACAGCACTGAATAATAATCTTCAGATATATTCTGTATTTGCTTCTCCGTCCTCTCTTGTCCGAGTGTCTCCTCACGATGTTAAAGTATTTCAGAGGGTAGGGGACGGAGATGTTACAGTGCATTGCCCTGAACCATCTCAGGAGGAGTGGACAGACAAAGCTCATCGTGGTCAGATACTGGAGGCATGACCCAGTCACAGTTTCTCCCCCGTGAGGTGACCTGCTTTCCTCTGTTTTACTCAGAGAGTCTGACTGAGCAGTGATGCATGCATTGTTTAGGTGCTATAACGAAGTACCATAGGCCGGTGGGGTTAAACCACAGCCATTTGTTGTCCCACAGTTCTGGAGCCTACAAACTGAAGTCAAAGTCTTGGCAGGGTCTTTTCCTTCTAAGAGTTCTGGAGGGAAGATGTGTTCCACGCCTCTCTCCTAGTTTCTAGTTCACTAGCAATATTTGGTGTTCTGAGACCTACTGTTGTATCTCCCCAGTCTCTGCCTGTATCTCCGCCTGGCCCTCTCCCGGTACGTGTGTCTATGTCCACATTTTCCCCCTTTATAAGGACACCAGTCATGTCCGATTAGGGGCCGTCATATTCCAGTATGACCTTGTCTTTGCTTGACTAATTACAGTTGTAATGACCCTACTTCCAACTGTGATTACCTTCTGAGGTGCTGAGGGAAAGGACTTCAACATGTGAATTTGGGGGGACGCAATTCAAATCATCTTACTGAATAAGGCTCAAGGCCTGACTAATCACCTGGAGATACTTCCTTTCAGAAGAGGGAGATAAGAAAGAGCAAATTTTAGAGAAAGGACTCACCAGAGGCATTGGCTGCATGGATACTGTCAAGAATCTGCCCACTCTGGGGATGGGGATTCTGCCAAGGGTACACCAAGCCTACCTCAACTGGGAAATGTCACTAGTCACTCATAAAATGGGAGTGGGCAGGGGCACCTGGGATATCTCAGTTGGTTAAGTATCTGACTCTGGATTTCAGCTCAGGTCATGATCTCAGGGTCCTGGGTTCAAGCCCTGTGTTGGGCTCCCTGCTGAGTGGAGAATCTGCTTCTCCCTCTGCCCCTCCCCCTGTTTGTGTTTGCTCGTGCTCTCTCTCTCTCTCTCTCTCTCTCAAATAATATCTTTTTAAAAAGTGAGGGGATAGTGGGCAGACGCTCATTTCCATAGTTTACAAAACCTGTACTTGCACAAGGAGTCTTTTGGCTCTTAGTATCACAAACCCTTTCAAATGAATGGTCAGGAGCTTTGAAAATTTTTGTAGACCTGGTCCCAGTCTAGCAGACCCATGGCTGTCTGAGTTGATATAAGGGGTAGATGCCTGATACTGGGCAGCTCCATTACCCACAACACCGTGGTCATCATGTGAACGGCCACAGAGAACTGGAGTTAGGCCTGCCGCCCACTGTCTATGCTTCCCACTGGTCTTGTGAGTAACCAGCTAATCTGGTAAACCAGATATGCCAACTATAAAAACATGCAACTTTGCGCCTCATTTCTTTTTTTTTTTAAGATTTTATTTATTTATTTATTTGACAGAGAGAGAGAGATCACAAAGAAGCAGAGAAGCAGGCGAAGCAAAGGGGAAAGGAAGCTCCCTGCCGAGCAGTCAGCCCGATATGGGGCTTGATCCTAGGACCCTGAGATCATGACCTGAGCCGAAGGCAGAGACTTAACCCACTGAGCCACGCAGGTGCCCCTTGAGCCTCATTTCTGTCACCAGTCACTAGTCACTGACTTATCCAACACATCCCCTCCACCGGGACCCAGGTTGCTGACCACATATGTGGCCTGCCAGGCGTTCTTCTCAGAATAAGAAGCAGAAAATTACCCCCACATAGGTAATGTGATTTTCCTTCAAATTTTGCACCCAAAGCCTATGTCTCACCTAACAAAATGGATGTCCTTACTCATAAAACCAGAAGCACCCTGGAAAATTCATTTACTCAACCATGATGGTCACTGAGCACCAACTATGTGTCAGTGCTAGAGGACAGTGATAGAGTGAACTCACGTTCACACCAGGTCCTTGGCCCTAGTCAGCTTAAATTCCAAAGAGAGGTAGTTGATAAACAAATATAAGAATTACAACTTGTGGGACACCTGGCTGGCTCAGTCGGTGGAGTATGAAACTATGGATCTCAGTGTTGTGAGTTCAGGCTCCATGTTGGGTGTAGAGATTATTTAAAAATAAAATCTTTTTTTTTTTAAAGGATTACCAACTGTGAAAAGCCCTCTGAAGGAAATTAATAGGCTGATGAGTTAGCTAATGGGAGGGACAGGGATGAGGTGATGGGAATACCTATAGTAGATACGATAGTTAAGGAAGACCTCCTTGAGGGAAAAGTCTTTTTTACTTATTTCTAGGAGACTAAAAACAACTAGGGTTACAAAGGTGTGGAATAAGATTCACCCAGACATGGGCAATAGCATATGTAAAGGCCTCGAAGTAGAGTTGTGCTTGGAATGTTCAAGGAATAGGAAGGCAGCCGGTGTGTCTGGAGTGGAGTGAGAGTGGAAGTATGGGAGGAAATGAGACCCAAGAAGCAGTGGGAGACCAGATCATGCCGTGCTTTTTAGGTCTTATGAAAGAGTTTGGATTGTGTTCTAATTGTCATGGAAACGTATTGGCAGGTTTTGAGTAGAAGGGTGACATGATCTAAGTTGACACAGGAAAGGATTGTTCTGGATGCCATGTTGAGAATGGGCTAGAGCAGAACAAGAGTGGAGGCAGGGAGACCAGTGAGGAGGCTGTTGCAGCTTCATTCCTTATCTCCTGATCCATTCTGCACCTGTTCAGCTCCTGACCTGGCCTTCATCCCTTCTTGCTGGCTCTGCTCTCAACCCTTAGACTTTATGACAGGGTTCATTTATTCTTCTTGACCCCGGGTATTCTTCCAAGAACATGGTTTTGCTCCACACTCTGGCTCCATCCAGTTAGAGCATCTGAGTCACCCTCTGCCTGGTCTAGTGTTGACCCTGGCCCTCTATCTCACAATCACCCTCGCAGTTGGGAAGCTGGTGACTTATCTGGAGACTGAAGGAGACTGAACCTTAGTGATGCCATTGTTTCAAGGACAGGATCTTCCCCGCACCACCCCCCACCCCACTCCCCAGGGAAGAAAATAATGAGTTTCTTACCAATTGAAGAACAATTAGAATTAATTCTTTGATAACCTAGAAAAGTCATTGTCTTGATTTATGGTTTTGAGACTTAGCCTGCAAAACCTTATGAATGTTTTAAAGTGATCTCTTCAGGGTTCAGATCTGCATATCTATCATAATTTCCATTGACCAATGATATTGCTCTCAAACTCATTCTAACTTTCCAGTACGACACACTCCCACTTTTTCTTTCATGACTATACTAAAGACTTCCAGATCGCCCTCTTCCTGGATCCCTCTATTTCATGCCCCATGAGCCCTCAAAAAACAAAACAAAACAAAAAAACAACCCGGGGCGCGCTTGGGTGGCTCAGTAGGTTAAAGCCTCTGCCTTCAGCTCAGGTCATGATCCCAGAGTCCTGGGATCGAGCCCCACATCGGGCTCTCTGCTCAGCAGGGAGCCTGCTTCCTCCTCCTCTCTCTCTCTCTCTCTCTCTCTCTCTGTCTGCCTCTCTGCCTAGTTGTGATTTCTATCTGTCAAATAAATAAATAAAATCTTTTAAAAAAATAATAACCCACTTAGAGTTTGTGTCTTATATACTACCACCGTACAGGTGTTCAAAGTTGTCCGATTTCAAATTGCATCGGTTTATTAAATAAAACAAATCTATTAAATCAGCAAATAAGTACTGAATGTCTAAACTGCATGTCAAGACCTGTGCTGGATGTTCTGGATAAAGAAATGGCAAAAATAGTTTCTTGCCTTTGAGGAAACAGACAGGGGAAAAGATAAATCAACATCTTAGCAGGTAGTCAAGGCCAGGTGACAGAGTTGCCACTGTGCCCCATAGGTCCCATTTCAAGCTTTATTATGAGAAACGTGGTTTCCCATCAGGCCCTGCACACAGCAAGAAGGCAGTCAGTGTTTGTTGTTGATGGTGATGATGATTTGGTATTTTTCCAGAAGATTAGCTCTCAATGTGAGGACTATTCAAATTAAACCACAGGTCTATTTCATCAGGAATTGTCACTCACTGACATGTATGACCTTTTAGCTAAAGACTGATGTGCTAAATGAACAATGTTATCAACTGAATTTACTTAATATGGACAAGATTGCAATTTTCCAAGGCAACCTTTTCCTTAAGTCTCTAAATTATGAGCTACTAAAGTTGAACTGTCTTAATCATCTAGTCACTGCAGAATAGACACAGAGACAGAATCTACCTCCATTCCTGTCACAGAGCCTAAGCAAGATCTGGGCCACTGCAAAACAGACGCCTGTTTGTCCCTGTGAATTAGTGACCAGCTTTTGGTATACTTTGGTTTCCCCATCTCTAGTCTATGCTTGTTGCCATATACAAATAAAGGACAGAAAGATGATCTCATAATAAAATAAAGTAAAACACAAGAAAAGAAAAGAATAGTGACCAAACAAAACAATTCAAAAAATTGTTGCACTTAAAATATATGTCTTAGGGGCACGTGGATGGCACGGTACGTTGAGCATCCGACTCTTGATTTGGCTCAGGTCATGATCTCAGGGTCATGGGATCCAGCCCTGCCACAGGCTCCCTGCTCAGAGCAGAGTCGGCTTGAGACTCTCCTTCTCCTTCTGCCCTCCCCTGACCCACACTCTCTCTCTCAAAATAAATAAATACATCTTTTAAAAATATAAGATATATATCTTTAAAAAAGAAAAATGGTGGGGCGCCTGGGTGGCTCAGTGGGTTAAGCCTCTGCCTTTGGCTCAGGTCATGATCCCAGGGTCCTGGGATCGAGCCCAGCATCGGGCTCTCTGCTCAGCAGGGAGCCTGCTTCTCCCTCTCTCTCTGCCTGCCTCTCTGCCTACTTGTGGTCTCTCGCACTGTCAAATAAATAAATAAAATCTTTTTAAAAAAATGGTATCATCATGCTCTAGGGAGCATTAATTTTTTTAAAGATTTGTTTGTTTATTTCAGAGAGAGAGAGGAGAGAGAGTGCGCGCGCACACACTTGCAAATGGGGGAGGGATAGAAGGAGAAGGAGAGGGACAAGCAGACTCCCTGCTGAGTGCAGAGCCTGACCTGGGGCTCTAGCTATTGACCCTGAGATCATGACCTGAGCTGAAATCAAGAGTCCAAAGCTTGGGACGCCTGAGTGGCTCAGTTGGTTAAGCATCTGCCTTCAGCTCTGGTCATGATCCCAGGGTCCTGGGGTGAGTCAGTCTCCTTGCTCAGCGAGCGGTCTGCTTGTCCCGCCCCCTCTGCCCCTCCCTGCCCTCGTGCTTGCACTCTCTCTCTCTCTAATAAATAAATAAAATCTGAAATAAATAAATAAAACATTTGTATGAGGAAAAACAGCCCACGAGAGAACTCAAAGCTTCTACTGGGTGTGCATTAGCTACCAAATGGCATTTCAGAGTTGCACTAAGAAATGTCAAGGACAGGGGTGCCTGGGTGGCCCGGGCTCTGGTCATGATCCCAGGGTCTTGGGATCGAGCTCCGCCTCGGGCTCTCTGCTCTGCAGGGAGCCTGCTTCTCCCTCTCTTTCTCTGCCTGCGTCTCTGCCTACTTGTGATCTCTCTCTGTCAAATAAATAAATAAAATCTTTAAGAAAAAAGAAAAAAAAGAAATGTCAAGGACAGGGGGTGCCTGGGTGGCTCAGTGGGTTAAAGCCTCTGCCTTCAGCTCTGGTCATGGCCCCCGGGTCCTGGGATCGAGCCCCGCATCGGGCTCTCTGTTCAGCAGAGATCCTGCTTCCCTCTCTCTCTGTCTGCCTCTCTGCCTACTTGTGATCTCTCTCTGTCAAATAAAGAAATAAAATATTAAAAAAAAAAGAAAAAGAAATGTCAAGGACAGGGACGCCTGGGAGGCTCAGTCTGTTAAGCATCTGCCTTCAGCTCAGGTTATGATTCCAGAGTCCTGGGATCAAGCCCCACATCGGATTCCCTGCTCAGCAGGGAGCCTGCTTCTCCCTCTCCCTCTGCCTACTGCTCCCCCTGCTTGTGCACGCTCTCTTTCTTGGTCTCTGACAAATAAATAAATAAAATCTTATAAAAAATGTCAGGGACAGAGACTGGCGGCTCATTCAGTAGAGCATGCAACTCTTGATCTCAGGGTTGTGAGTTCAAACCCCATGTTGGGTGTGGAGCCTACTTAATTAAAAAAAGAAAAGAAAAGAAAAAAAGAATGAAGGAAAGAAAGAAAGAGAGAGAGAGAAAGGAAGAAAAAAGAAAAAGAGAAAAAATAAAGGAAGGAAGGAAGAAAGAAAAAAGAAAGAAAGAAATGTCAAAAACAATAGTCCAAACTACTGTCCACTTGAGGCCAATTTTCGATCAGTCTTACACAATCCTGAGTGAATGGATTCATTTACTGAAGTTTCAACCTGTCCTACAGCCATATTGATCACAAGGAAGCCATTGAGAGGCAGCCCCAAAACTTCTCAAATGGTCTATTTCTGTAAGCTACTGTATATGAGACATTGAAAGAAATCATAAGAATCCATTTTCTTACCTGAGAGAAAGATAAAACTCAACATGAGGACCAATCCATAAAGCCTCCGACATGTGATATGTTCTTTCATTGTGTAAACCTGTGTTCAAAAAGTCAGAAATTCACCCGGCTGAGATTCAGAACAAACAATTTCTAGTACGTGAGCACACTTTTCCTCTCCCGACGCCAGGCTTTTCCTATCGATTAAAGCCATGTCCGCCAGCTGCAATATTGACGCTTGCCTGAGTTATGCAGCCTTGCTGAAACCTCACAGATTGATTTATGTGCCTATCCTTCCAACAAACTCCACTGAGGGCCTATATGTGCCAGACCTTGTGTCGCACACACACGCGCACGCGCACACATGCACTGACAGTACAGCGCTGGGAAGACAAGTTGGCTCAGACGGAAAGACAGACATCGAATGCATAATTACAAAATGAGATGCATTCCACCTTAATGCACACAACTTAACCCAACGACTTGCAAATTTAATGATCCTAAATATTTTGAAGGAAGCACCATGCAAGAAGGCTTTATTGGCAAAAGTAACTCATCAAATCATTTCTATTTTTAAAGCAGATCTGCTTAGAGAAACCTGATCATCTCCTTACATTTACGCAGATTTCTCCTTTAAAAAGTGTAATGAGGAGGGCACGTGGGTGGCTCAGTCAATGAAGTGTCTGCTTTTGGCTCAGGTCATGATCCCAGGGTCCTGGGATCAAGTTCCGCATTGGGCCCCCTGCTCAGCGAGGAGCCTGCTTCTCCCTCTCCCTCTGCTGCTCCTCCCTGCTCATGCACTCTCTCTCTCAAGTAAATGAGTAAAATATTTATAAATAAATAAATAGGGGGCCCTAGGTAGCTCAGTGTGTTAAGCCTCTGCCATTGACTCAGGTCATGATCTCAGAGTCCTGGGATTGAGCCCCGCATCGGGCTCTCTGTTCGGCAGGGAGCCTGCTTCCCCCGCCCCCCGCCTACCTCTCTGCCTACTTGTGATCTCTGTCTGTTAAATAAATAAATAAAATCTTAAAAAAAAATCCTATTACTTGCGATCCCTGTCAAATAAATGAATAAAATCTTTTTATTAGTTTTTAAAAATAAAAATAAATAAATAATCAGTGGCGTAACAGCATCTGCCTTTAGCTCATTATGATCCTAGAGTCCCAGGATTGAGCCCCGAGTCAGGCTTCCTGCTCAGTCTGCTTCTCCGTCTGCCCCTTACCCTGCTCGTACTCACTCTCTCTCAAATAAATAAATAAATAAATAAATAAAATCTTTAAAAATATATAAGCAAATAGATAAGCAAAGCAAAATAAAATAAAAAGTGTAATTAGGGGCTCCTGGGTGGCTCAGTCCGTTCAGCGTCCGACTCTTGGTCTCAGCTCAGGTCATGAACTCAGGGTCTTGAAATGGAGCTCCACATCTCAAGGGAGTCTGCTTGATATTCTTTCCCCCTCCCCCTCCTTCCACTCTAAAAATAGAAATTAGTCATTTTTTTTTAAAAAGTGTAATTAAAGCTGCTTATTTGGGAAATACACTGGAGATCCCCTTTTCTCCAGCCAAAACACCGTTAAAACTATGAATCTTACAGAACTATATTACAGAAGCTTGGCAGTAGGGCGCTGATGGGCCTTTTCTGATTTTAAATAAAATGCACTTCTGAATGATTTACTACTGATTTAAACATCTCTTTTCCTGTAGGATAATGCGACACATTGTATTTCTTACCACTTCTAAGTGGGATTTGGAGTGAATAGACCGGCTTTACATTTAAAGTAACAGAACCCAATTACAAAACCAAATGAATCTTGGGCTCGCTCTGAGCCCCAACCATTAATATAGTTCTTCATATTTACAAAGTGGTCTACTGCCATTCTCATTAGAATAATAACGGAATTTGTATGACTCGGATGCATTTCCCAAACTGCAAGCTTAGAAGTAGGGAATGTCTAAATCTTTTTATGACTTGTAAGATGAAATTCAGCTTAAATTTACAGTGCTGGAGGAGGACCGGACTGAGAATCCATAAGTAGCTGTGGGACTGTATTTCTGTTCCTTCGTTTCCCTGGGCCTCAGTTTCCTTATCTGTAAAAATGGAGATAATAATCTGCCTATTTCCCAGAGCTGCTGTGGAAGAGGATCAAATGAGGTGATATTTCAAAGGCAATTTTCAGAGTCTAAAGTGCTATAGAAATGGATATGATTGCTATCTATAAAATGGAATTTTCAGTGGCAAACAATCCAATTGATATCTTTCTGGCATTTCCTCTAAACTTTCATAACAATTGCAACGTATGTTTCAGAGACTTACCTGGCACCCAGTAAATAACTCACGGGACACGCTACAGAATACTATGCAGCCACTAAAAGGAATCGGGTAAGTCTTAAGTCCGTCAGGTATGAAAAGGTTGGGGGATGGGCACTGAGGACTTTCCTTTGTATAGCAGACAATTCTGTACTGCTTGGTCCTTGTAGGGTTATCATTTGTTACATACGTGATTTTTATAATTGAAGGAGACAGGAAGGGAGGGAGGGAGAGAGGAAGAAGACAAGACAGGATGGAAGAGTGCTGACACAACAGGCTTCCTCTATAGCTAATACCGTTCTGTATGGTTTGAGAATTTTATGCTAAACATGCATTACTTTCATATTTTTTTCCAAAATGGGAGAAAGAAAAGAAGGAGGAAAAAAGAGAAAGAGAGAGAAAGAAAGGGTAGAGAGTAAGGACCTTTGTTTTATACTTCATACAGTCATAGGTAATTGGGTTCTTCTGTGAGGAAAATGTGCTTCTTTCATCATTTAAAAAAAAAGGTAAAGGCAGGAAGAAAGGCGGGAGAGAAGGAAGGAAAGAGGGAGGAGAGCAGAAGGAAGGAAGCGTAGAAGGGAGGAAGAAAGACACTTACCTGAGAGCTGGATTCCTTTAACTGCCCACCGTGTGTCACTATGGAGTCCAGGAGAATTTACTCTACGAATGACCAGGTCTGGTCTCCAAATCCCTATGCTTGATGTGAAATGGGACAAGCAAGATGCAGGAAGCCTCCTCATCAGCTGGTCCTGCCTCGGCCACTGGCTTGTTGTTCTGTTTTGTTTTTTGGTTTTGGGGTTTTTTTTTTTTTTTCCTGGATCAACCCAGCCTCTCTGCTCTTAGCTTTATGGGGCTAATTGACCAGGGCAGATCCTCTTTCTGCCGCTGACAGTACGTCATGGGGCTGCTCTCCCGAGCATGAAATCAGCCTGAGCAAAGTTCTCAGGTTATTACATACCTACAATAACCCATTCATTTCAGGGTTCTTTCCTGGTGTTCACTAAGGATTATCTGCAGTTGCTAGTTGATTATCACTTTAATTAAATTGGATCTATTAAACCGGTACTTGCTCACTTATCCAAGGCTCATTTCACTTTATTGAGAAAATGGGGATCGGGGAGAGTGCTCAGAACTATGAGCAGAAATAGGGGGCCAAGGAAGTACCAGCACGTTCATGCCTCAGGCCTTCAGTGAGACGGAGGCAGCTTTTTACCCTCACTGCCAATCCATTCTTCAAGTTGCTTCAAAAGTAGATTTACAGAACTGGTTTTATGTCATTCTCAAGGTGGGGGAATACAGCTTTTGCCCCCAGACGTGTCCTTATAACCGTTTGGAATGATGGAAATATCGTCAAATCCCATCAAGCCTCCGGAGAGGATTCCCTCCAACCTCCCCGTTTCCAAGGTCAGGACCCAGAATTCAGAGGGTACCATGACTTGTTCAAGGTCACAGAGATTATGAGAGCAGGAGTTAGGACAGAGGGTCCTTGGTTCCCGGGCCAACGTGTTTTCCCCTCATCCACACCTTAAATGGGAAAATTCCGTCTAATGATGAACTGAGACAGCTTGTTATCTGTAGGCTAGTGGCTCTCCTGGGGGGGTAGGAGGGGCAAGGGGAGGAGGGGGCATATAAGAATCATCCATTACTCATCTCCAAGCCCAGAAACTGTGAGTGGTGTGGATGAGAGCCCAGGCTTTCCAGAAAGGTAGACTAGAGTTTGATTCTCAGTTGTGTGATGCGGAGCCCCCAGCGTCCTCATTTGTAAACTGTGGCTAATGGCATTCTCGTCATATCCCTGTGATAATTATAGGAGACAGTGGATGTCAAGGGCTGAGCTCAGGGTCTGACCCGGGGTACCTGGGCCACTCACCGCTGCTTTCTCTTCCCACTGTGTGCAAGGCTGAGCTTTTGTGGCCCACGACCCACGTGGTCCACACAGCGTATTGGGGGGGGCGTGGCCAAGGATCATCTTCCCATTTCCTTGGCATTGGCTTCTACTTCACACCAGGTCTGCTCACTGGTCTGCCTCCCCCACCCCCACGACACTATGAGCTCTGGAAGGACAGAACTCCATGTTGTTCAGTGGCACACACACTGCCTGGCACAGAGGGAGGGCTTGTTGGATATTTAATAAACAAATGAATACATGACTATGCCTTCCCCCCACCCACTAAAGTGTGCCCTTGCTAAGGACAGGGAAGCCATCTCTGTTCCCCTCAGGCCCAGCCCCAGGAGCTGGCACAGTGCCAGGCACATAGTAGATGCTTCATGCATGTTTGTTGAACTGGAAAAGAATTTCAAGGAGAAGAATATATTCATATGTACTTGGATATGTTAAGAAAATTCTGTGGGAGAAGACCCTGATGAGAAGAGCTGATTCTAGAAAAGGAGACTGAGAAGGGTTTGGATGGGAGCGAAACTTACTTTTCTCTGCGTATGTTTTTGTTCTGCTAGAAGTTTCATCATTTGCATCTGTTACTTTTTCCCCAAAAATCACTTTGTTTACTTTTTTTTAAAATATTTTATTTACTTATTTGACAGAGATAGAGATCACAAGTCAGCAGAGAGGCGGGCAGAGAGAGGGGGTGAGAAGCAGGTCCCCCGCTGAGCCGGGAGCCCAACGTGGGGCTCAATCCCAAGACCCTGAGATCATGACCTGAGCCGAAGGCAGAGGCTCAACCCATTGAGCCAGCCAGGTGCCCCACTATGTTTACTTTTTTTTTTTTTTAAAGATTTTATTTATTTATTTGACAGAGGGAGAGAGATCACAAGTAGGCAGAGAGGCAGGCAGAGAGAGAGGAGGAAGCAGGCTCCCTGCTGAGCAGAGAGCCCGATATGGGGCTCGATCCCAGGACACTGGGATCATGACCCGAGCTGATGGCAGAGGCTTAACCCACTGAGCCACCCAGGCGCCCCCACTACGTTTACTTTTATTTAAAAATCCAATATAGTGCGGGATGCCCGGCTGGCTCAGTCTGCGGAGCATGTGACTCTTGATCTCAGGGTCAAGCCGCACACTGGGAGTAGAGCCCACTAAAAAAAAAAAAAAAAAAAAAAAAAAAAAAAAAAAAAAATCCAGTGTGGCACAAATGAAACAACTGGTTGAAAAATGAAACATGCATAAAAATGAAGAGGCTGGAAGTCTTTGGTCAGGAAAAAAAAATGCCACCTGAGGAGGGAGGGCTTCAGTGGTTATCTTCCACTCTCTGGAAGGTTAGAAGGAGAAAGTTGACCATCTGTTCTCTGTATCTACAGAGTAATAGGAAATGGGCTGAAATTGTAGTGGGAGATAAGAGTTAAACATAAGTAAGTCATTACTGCTGATAGGAGTTGATAAACACCAGAAAAGGCTGTCACGGGATTTGATGAGCCATCCTGGAAACTCGAAGGTCTAGAGAGCTCATGTGGCTCTGCTGATTTGCTTGTCCTCCCACAGAGCGAGATGGCTGAGCTTAACTCAGACTCTGTCCCTGTTTCTGACGCTAGAAGAGACCTTTAATCTGGTGAAGGTCCGTGCTATTATCATTCCCTCTTCCCTTCCTGGTGTGACTATTACCAGGCCAACCGAGAGGCAGGTGATTTCCATCCAACATGGCCCCCAACCGCAAATTAGCCATTGAGTTTGGGTCTGAACCATAGAAATAAGGAAAGGATCCAATGCTGGAGGAAAAAATCATCAGTGTTGGGTACTTGCTAAGCGATTTTCAAGGGGAATTTTGATTAGGTCTGCCTGCTACCTTAAACACTCCCATCCAGCCGACTCCCTGCTGGTTGTCATTCCCATCGTAACTTCATAGATTGGCTACATAAGTGGGCGTCCTTTATCAACACATTTTTAGACATCACCTAAATGTGCATGCTTTTTTTAAAAAAGATTTCATTTATTTGACAGACAGAGATCACAAGTAGGCAGACAGAGAGGAAAGGAAGCAGCCTTCCCACCGAACAGAGAGCCCAATGCGGGGCTCAATCCCAGGACCATGGGATCATGACCTGAGCCAAAGGCAGAGGCTTTAACCCACTGAGCCACCCAGGTGCCCAATGTGCATGCTTTTAAACACAACATAGAAGGGACTGTACCACAAGAGAGGCAGCACAGCAGCGTAGTTAGTAAAAAAGACTCTGAAAGCAGACTGCTTGGGTTATTTCTTGTCTCAACACCTCAGCTTCTTCCTCTGCAAAATGGGGATGTTGATGATGATGATGACGGAGATGATGCTGATGCTGATGATGACGATCGTATCCACATCGAGTATTTTTTTTTAACGTATAAATGAGGTAATATATGTAATGCACTTAGAATACTGCATGGTTCATAGTAAATTTATTTTTCGACCTCACCAGCATTTAGTCAAGAACACTTGATGAGGGGCACCTGGGTGGCTCAGTGGGTTAAGCCTCTGCCTTCGGCTCAGGTCATGATCTCAGGGTCCTGGGATCGAGCCCTGCGTCGGGCTCTCTGCTCAGCAGGGAGCCTGCTTACCCCCTCTCTCTGCCTGCCTCTCTGCCTATGTGATCTCTGTCTGTCAAATAAATAAATAAAATCCTTTAAGAAAAAAAAAGAATACTTGATGAGTCTAAGATGCTGGCAATTTGGCAGTAAACAAAACAGATAACTCTCTCTCGTCAAAAAATTTATGTTCGGATGTTCTAGAAACAGAGCTGAGGTCAGTGTGCCAGGAGCAGAACAAGGTAAGGGGACCACAGTGAGAGGAGAGACATACTGGAGAGCCAAAGCACACACACAGGCTCTGGTGGGCCATTTTCAGAACTTTGACCTTATTCTGGAGAAACAGAGAGCCATCCTTGCAGAGTTTCGTTTGTTTGTTTGTTTGTTTGTTTTTTAACATGTGACTTCAAAAGGACATCAAATCTGAGGAAGAAAGTTGTAAGAAAATTGCAATTAAGGTTCCCAGGGTGGCTCAGTGGGTTAAAGCCTCTGCCTTCGGCTCAGGTCATGATCCCAAGGACCTGAGATCAGGCCCTGCATCTGGCTCTCCGCTCAACAGGGAGCCTGCTTCCTCCTTTCTCTCTGCCTGCCTCACTGCCTACTTGTGATCTTTATATATCAAACAAATAAATAAAATCTTTAAAACAAACAACAAAAAAAGAAATTTGACCTTCTCCCCTAACGTTTTGACAGTAAAAAAAGAGAACAGTTTGTTAAAGGAATGGAAGCCAACCATCAGCCTACTTGTGCTTTCTGTCTGTCACATAAATAAATTAAATCTTTTTTTAAAAATTGCAATTAGTTAACATTTTGACTTGCCGGATCATCTCTCTTTACTTTTTTTTTTTTTAAACACTTCAGCGGTGGCACATGGGATACATGATCTCGAGGTTGTGAGTTCGAGCCCCACATTGGGGGTGGAGAATACTTGAAAAGAAAGTTCCTCTTTAAAAAAAAATACTTAAGAGTAAATTGGAGCTCCGGTGCCCTTTTACCCCGAACACCTCAGCTGGCATTTTCCTAAGAACAGAAAGAGTTTCTTACATAGCCACTGTATAATTATCAAAATTGGGCAATTTACCTTGATGTAATTCCATCCCTTCTATGGTCCATGTTAACATTAAGCTACTGCCTCACTACGATCATCTATCGAAGCCTTACCCTCTGATCCAGGAGCAATCAAGGATGACCAGTTGTTTGTAGCTGTCATTATGTCTTAGTGCACTTTAATCTGGAAATATTCTTCAGACTTACCTTGACTTTCATGACATCAACATTTTTGAAGTGTACAGGACAGCCATTTTACAGAAAATCCCTCAGTTTGGGTTTGTCTAATCTTTCCTCCTAGTTCCGGTGATGTATTTCCGGCAGGAAGAACACAAAAGGGTTGTTGTGTCCTCAGGGCATCATGAAGACACAGGATATCACTCTGTCCCATGACTGAAGATGCAAAATTTGATCAGTTGGTTAAGGTGGACATTCACCAGATTCCTCCTGAAATCTGAGAAGTTTTAATTTTTCCACTTGTAATTCACAAGTGATCTACAGGAAATTACTTAGAGTCTGCTTAGATTTATTTACTTAAGAGTAAATACCCTGTTCCTCCCTGTCTTAGTCTTCTGGAGCTACTATAACAAAATACCAGAGACAGGGTAACTTATAAACAACACACGTTTATTTCTCACAGTTCTAAAGACTGGGAAGTGCAGGATCAAGACTCTGGCCAATTCAGCATCTGGTGACAGCCCACCTTGTGGCTCACAGATGGCCATTTCTTGCTGGGTCCACACATGGCAGAAGGAACGGGGAAGCTATTGGGGGGGGGTCTAATCCCATTCAAGAGAGCTTCATCCTAATGACCTCCCAAAGGCCTCCAAATACTGTCACAGTGGGGATTGGGATTTTGACATATAAACTTTGGTTCCTCTGAATTCTGTTAACAATAGTGGAATTAAAACTACAAAAAAAAAAAAAAAAAAAAGCATGGCATTGCAAAGAAAGCCCTTCCAGAGCCGGGTCCCAGTGGACTTCTTCCTCTTCCTCCCCTACTGCTCCATGTCCTCAAGTCCTATACTTAGCCTATAGTGAACCATTTAGAAATCCAAGGCATTGTGGGACGAGAGTTCCTCTCCTTTGGTGCCATCTTTCTGGACTTCTAGGAGAGATAAAAGTCACCTTTTCAGCTTCCTTTTGTCCTAATGTATCAAGGGTAATAATTGGCCCTGTTGATAAAAGTGAAGCCCCAATACCCGAGTGCTGGCATCCCTAAGGCTTTGCGATGGTAGGATTCCCAGGAGAGCAAAGGCCTGCTTAGACCACCCTGGGGATATGGGTAGACCCGAGCTCAAAGGAACCTGGAGCACAAGGAAGAAGGAGACAGTCTTAGTTAACCAGGAGACACAATTCAGTTGAGTTTTGAGGCTTCTATAAGGGCACACCTTATTCCTTAGTGACCTCCAGATCTTTTATAAATTTTTTGAATGTAACCTTTACACCCAGCATGGGGCTTGAACACACAACCCAGGGTCAGAAGCTGCATGCTCTACTGTGTCCTCCAGATCTTCTTTTTTCGTCTTTTTCTTCTTATCTGACAGTGAGCTGAGAACATCCAAGTCAGTCACACCCCTCACCTCAGCTGAAAAACTGTGTAAGATACTTTAAGTTCATCCTCCTGCAAAGGTCTATAGCTTCCTGGGGCGCCTGGGTGGCTCAGTGGGTTAAGCCTCTGCCTTTGGCTCAGGTCATGATCCCAGGGTCCTGGGATCGAGCCCCACATCAGGCTCTCTGCTCAGCAGGGAGCCTGCTTTCCCCTCTTCCTCTGCCTGCCTCTCTGCCTACTTGTTTGTTTTTTTTTTAAGATTTTATTTATTTATTTGACACAGAGAGAGAGATCACAAGTAGGCAGTGAGGCAGGCAGAGAGAGAGGAGGAGGCAGGCTCCCCGCTGAGCAGAGAACCTGATGCAGGACTCGATCCCAGCACCCTGAGATCATGACCTGAGCCTAAAGCAGAGGCTTTAACCTACTGAGCCACCCAGGCGCCCCCTCTCTGCCTATTTGTGATCTCTCTCTCTCTCTCTGTCAAATAAATAAAATCTTTTTTTAAAAGAAGGTCTATCACTTCCTGAAATATTTCTTTCAGGGTTTTTTTTTAAGATTTTATTTATCCATTGGACAGACAGTAGTAGTAGACACAAGTAGGCAGAGGCAGGCAGAGAGAGGGGAAGGGAAGCAGGCTCCCCGCTGAGCAGAGAGCCCGATGCGGGGCTCGATCCCAGGACCCTGGGATCATGACCTGAGCCGAAGCAGAGGCTTTAACCTACTGAGCTACCCAGGCGCCCCTTTCAGGGCTTTTGAAGATGAGTCTCATTAGCAGCTCTCAGGTCCCACCAAAGTTCTCTCGTGTTTAGCGCCCTCCTGTTGAAGGCCACTAGGAACACATCTGTATTTGAACAAGTTGCCTTCATTACTTGTTGCAACAAGAGAGAACACAAGCAGTGGACGAACTGTGAGGTATCTCAGCAAAAGAGAGTTAGGAAAGACTTCTGACAGGATTTGGGCTTTGGTTGGGGAATCTGCGGATGGTATAAGGAAGCAAGAGTTTGCTTTAGGTTAGCGGCCGGCCGAAAGCAGGGACAATTGCATGACTGGGCATCTCAGTAAGTCTGATCTACAGAGAGAACCCACTACCACAGGAATAAAGCTGTAGTTGTCCCCTCTGACCCACAGGGGATCCGTTCCAAGATCTCCAGTGGATGCCTGAAACCATGGACAGTATCGAACCCTACATAGACCATGTTTGTTCCTACACATATATGTATCTATGACAGTGTTTAATTTATATATTGGGCATGGGAAGAGATGAACAACAATAACTAATAATAAAATAGAACAATGATGACAATACACTGTAATAAAAGTTCTGTGAATGTAGTCTCTCTCTCTCTTTCTCTTAAAATATCTTATTGTCCTCTTTTTTGTGATGTCGTGAGATGTTTAAACACCTAGCAATGAGACGCAGTGAGATGAATGATGTAGGCATTGTCACGCAGCGTCAGGCTACTGGGGACCTTCTCATGATTCATCAGGAGCGTCATCTGCTTCTCGACTATGGTTGACCATGGGTAACAAACTGTGGAAAGCAGAACTGAGGACAAAGAGGGGTTCCTTTACCTTAATTTGTAGAGAGGCAGCAGTCACTCACAATAACCAGTAGAGGGAGATGTTTGGCACTTTGCGGGCTACAGGGTAATCTTGTTTTTGTCTCTACTTAAACAGAATTGTGAAACAGCCTTGTTTGATCTTACTCTATCGTGATCTTAGAGTAACCTTGGCTGACACCGGTTTTCTCTAAGATTGTTTGTGTCTAGCGGGAGAATAACGTGGTCTAGCGGTGAGTACCGAGCCAGCTTGTACCAACACTCAGGCCTCTCTGTGAGCATTAGACCACTGCCTGGATGACAGGGCTGCTTTTTTCTCTCTTGGCCAAGGACAGATGAAGTCCAGCTACAGGCCATTTCTCCATGACACCCAGATTTCCCTACTGCTGGTCAGGGTGGCAATCTAGAAAACGTAGTCTGTAGTCGGGCTGGGGTTAGTCTTTCCCTCCTGCTTGCTGTGGGAAGAACTGTTGCATTCTCTGAGATCAAAATGACTGCACAGGGGCGCCTGGATGGCTCAGTGGTTTAAAGCCTCTGCCTTCTGTTCAGGTCATGATCCCAGGGTTCTGGGATCGAGCCCCACATACGGTTCTCTGCTCAGTGGGGAGCCTGCTTCCTCCTCTCTCTCTCTGCCTGCCTCTCTGCCTGCTTGTGATCTCTGTCTGTCAAATAAATAATAAAACCTTTTTAAAAAATGACTACACAGTAATAACTCAGTGTCCTAAGACTGGGAGGTTTGCATCAGCCAATGTAACACAAGCAATTATCCAAAGCGAGTATCAGTAACAAGTCTTGAAGTTAGGGGCTTAGATTATGAAACCCAGCTAATGAAAACATGCCGCAGAATCCAATCAAGTCTGTGTTCGACTAGAAGGTGGCTTTTTTCTTTAGCTTAGTCACAAACTCTTTTGCCTGCCCTGTACTATTTACATAAACATAACAAGTGGTATTTGCTATAGTACAAACTCTCCCTTGGCTGGCTAAGAGGAAATCAGAGGCTAGGTGATCATTTGTGATAACACCAGCTAATTAATTTAGATGAGTCTGTTGGGCTTCCAAAGCAGAAGTGTGTCATTTATTATTTCTATCAGTGGCAGGGACAAGTTTGGGACCACTTATCTAGATCTACTTCCACCCCCTTACAGAATTGCAGCTCACGGTGTAGGCATGATTATAAGTTCTCTTGAATAACCTGTTTTTGCTTCATGTGGGAGGCTTCTGGGTGTCCTCCTCAAGGTGTAGGGCTGATATCCTCATAAAAGTGGTACTCTAGGAGCACAGATTATATTAGACTTGTAACAATTGGGGGCACCTGGGTGGCTCAGTCTGTTAAGCACCTGCCTTCAGCTCAGGTTGTGATCCCAGGGTCCAGGGATCAAACCCCATGTCAGGCTTCCTGCTCATCCAGGAGCCAGCTTCTCCCTCTCTCTCTGCGGCTCTCCCTGCTTGTGCTCCCTCTCTGTCAAACAAATAAGTAAAATGGTGTGTGTGTGCGTGTGTATAAATCTATATCTATATCTATATCTATATCTATATCTATATTTGTTACATTTATGTAAATAGTACATATTTACATAATATTTATGTAAATATTACATAAATATTTACATAAATGTAACAAATATAGATAGATAGATAGATAGATAGATAGATATAGATATAGATATATTCCAATGGGAGTAAGCCAATTTATGTCCCTGGAGATGGACAAATCCCTTTAGTGGAGTTAAACAGTTCTTCCAAAGTAAGTTGAAAAGATCAGACCATTGCAACGGGAAAATCCCCAATATCATTGCCTACTCCTGATTGACCAGGACTTGATAAGATCCTAAGGACTTCAGCAGAAGCATTTTGTTTATGTGAGGTCAAGGTCCAATTTTTAAAAGACCAAAGGTCAGAGTTAACACTGGGAAGGAAACAAGTACCAGAAGGGACCTGTCAAAGAGAGGCTTCCTCCAAGGTATTTAAAGGCATAGCTATTAAATTTTTGTCAGCAGTGATAGTCAAAGGGTAACAGATCCGCCGGTCCATGAAATTCAGGGCAGTGGGTACAGAAAAAAAACATGACGGAGTTTAAGTTTTTTCTTAAGAGGCAGAAGGAGACGTAAGGAAGCAAAATAATCAGATGGAGACCAGGGATGTCACATCTAGAGGGCATCAAAGTATAGTAATAAGCAAGGTTAGTAGGAGAATAAAAGAACAAAAAGAGTGTTGGAGAATCAGAAAATTAATCTTGTTCAGTTATCTTGGGCAGAAGCTGTCCGCCTCTCAAGTCAGCAGCTTCTGGAGATTCCCAAGAATCCGAAGATGAAGGTCTCTGGGCGGAACGGATGTCTGGTGATCAGGATGGAGCGACACACATCTTTTGAGTTGGAAACGGCAAACCCAAGGATCAATACCTTGAGTGTCTACTGCTATGACAGCTGTTAACAGGACCTGATAAGGTCTTTTCTGTGAAGGCTCAAGAGCAGTTTTTCTCCAGTCTTTTCCAGAAGACAAACTATCCAGCTGCCTAGGTAGATATTTGGAAATGTGGCTGGCACCTGTCGGTGATAAAGCTGGAAGTATGGTTTGAATGTCTCGCAAGAACTAATCATGTCTGCTTGTAATAGGGTAGAATCCAAGGCTAGGGAGGGGGTAAAATTCCCAAACACATAGGGCTTATTATGTCAATAGTCCTTATTAATTCATGAGATAACTTGTGGGTCCCAGAGGGTGCTGACCTTACAGATATTAAAGCTAATGGTAATACCTGAAGCCGTAGAAGTGTTAAGGTTTCTGAGAGCTTTGCTAGTTTTACTATTGGAGTTCCATTAATTCTATTTACTTTTTATAGGACTGTGGATGATAAGGACAGTGGAGTTTCTGGGTAAAAGGGAGACATTTACAGAGTTCCTTAATAACAGCTGGTGAGTAAGTTTCCCAGTCACCAGAGAGATAAGTTGGAATGCCCCAGATTGGGAAAAAATGAAATCAGCATTTTATTTTGTCGCATTTAGGGCCGGTTATGTATTGAATAGTGACCCCAAAATTCACAAGTTGAAGTCCTAACCCCCAGGACCTCAGAACGTGATCTTATTTGCAGATAGGGCCTTTGCAGAAATAATTAGCTAAGTTAAAATGAGGTCATCAGGGTGGGCCCTAATCCACTATGACCAGTGTCCTTACAAGAAGGAGAGACTTGGACACAGAAACAGGCACACAGAAAGGGAAATTGATGTGAAAAAAAACATCGGGAAAGGCAGCCAGCTACAAGTCAAGGAGGGAGGCCTGGAGCAGACCCTTCCCTCACAGCCTCAGGAGAAAGCAACCCAGGGTACCTGGCCAGCTCAGTCTGTGGAGCTGCAACTCTTAATCTCAAGGTTGTGAGTTCAAGCCCCATGTTGGGCAGAGAGCTAACTTCGCTCAGTCAACAGTGCAAGAAGAAAAACCAACCCTGCCTTCGTCTTGATTTCAGACTTCTTGCCTTCAGAACTGTGAGACAACCAATCTCTGTTATGTAAGCTACCCAATGTATGGTACCTTAGTACACAGCCCTAGGACACAAAAACAGGGCGGTACTCTCTCACAGGCAGAGCATTAACCCACCCTGAAAACAATGACCAGACATATTTATAGCCTACCAAGGAGACATTTGTATAAAGTCTATTCAGATGGGCGCCTGGGTGGCTCAGTGGGTTAAGCCTCTGCCTTTGGCTCAGGTCATGGTCTCAGGGTCCTGGGATTGGGTCCTGCATTGGGCTCTCTGCTCAGCGGGGAGCCTGCTTCCCCCTCTCCCTCTGCCTGCCTCTCTGTCTATTTGTGATCTCTGTCAAATACATTTTAAAAATCTTTTTTTTTAAAAAACCCTCTTTATAAAAAGAATAAATAAATGAAGTCTATTTGGAGGTGTTCAAAGGACCCTCCAGGCTTTGCTACCTGTCCATGACCCACTTTACTGTTTAGCCAGGACTAGCCTGTTAGCTGCTAGGGCATGTTTTGGAAACAATTTGACAATACCTCTAAAATTACCCCATGGATGGTAATGTAATATGGCCAATTTATCTCTGCCGTTGTGGATAATATCATGAAGAATTCTTGCTAAAATCCATTTGAAAGGCTACCAAGTAAGCACACTGACAAGTGCCAAATATTCTCTTTAAGCAATGAGGCTTCAAGTATTTCCCAGGTATCTTTTTTCCAAATTAAAGGCTTCTCTCCAGCAGTTAACAACAGTTAATGGCAATCTGTCTCTGACAGTTAACAACAATCTCAGAAGATCTATTAATTCCTTCAATGTCGTCTCCTTTCTGAGTGATTGCAGGAGCAATTATCTGGGCCAAAGCTGCTTGTCTAGCGTAGCGGTCAGCTAAGGTTTTCTTAGAAGACCCTGGGTCCTTGCACTTTGAACTGCGCTCCTCTTTTATTATAGTTCTTGACTTGGTCCATTTTTACAGGTGCTTCTGTCAAGGTCAGTAAACATCTTTGTTTCAAAGCATTTCAAAGTCAGATTAACCTAAAACCATATGCTATCAATATAAACCTTTGTCTCTTGGCATTTGGTCAATTTAGGAAAAGACCACCAATTTAGCTCTTAGGACTCATTTAATTTCTCTGATAAGTTTATATTTTAAGAGTAAATTGAAGTCTACAATAACACATCCTGTTTGTCAATTTCGGGTTTTTGCTTTTCATGTATGAACAATTAAACAAGCAAAGTTAAATTGGCATTACTCAAGGGAGTCTCTAGACGGTCTGTGCAGTGTATGGGTAGTTGCTTGTTATTTTTTTTTTTTAACAGAGACAAGCAGTTTCAGGGTTTCCTTTTTCAGGCAAAGGAAGGAGGTTGGGTTTATAGTGCTGTAGCAATGGACAGTGGTGTCCGAAGGAGACGGGAACACCCAATGGGAGGTAGGTAACAAGCTTAAAAGTAGTGAGCATTGTTTTAGAGAGAAAGAGAGAGAGTAAGCCTATGTAAGCAGGGGGGAGGGGCAGAGAAAGAGGGAGAGAGAATCTTTTTTTCTTTTAAGATTTTATTTATCTTATTTGACAGAGAGAGACCGTGAGAGAGGGAACACAAGCAGGAGGAGTGGGAGAGGGAGAAGCAGGCCTCCCGCTGAGCAGAGAGCTCCATGGGCCACTCGATCCCAGAACCCCAGGATCATGACCCAAGCCCGAATACAGATGCTTAACAACTGAGCCACCGAGGTGCCCAAGGTAGAGAATATCTTAAGCCAGTCCCATGCCCAGAGCCTGATGCAGGGCTTGATCTCAGACCATGATTGGAGCAGACATCAAGAGTCAGTCCCTTAACCGATTGAGCCACCCAGGCACCCACAAGTGACCACTGTTTTTTATTTAATACAAGAAGGGTATGTTTTTTAGCACAAAAGCATGAAGAGCCATTAGGTTTAATTAGAACTAACTTAACTGAAGTTTCATGTTTAGCTACTGCTAGTATAGCTCTGAAACTAGGGGTATGTGGCTTGGCTATGGGGTCTGATGAAAAACTGAAATAAGCAATAGGCCTCTGAAGAGTGTCATGGAGCTTGTCAGGCAGCAGCTCCAGTGCCAGTTCACACACTTTATGAACAGAAAAAGTGATGGGATTGTGAATCCAGAATTCTAAACAAGTTTGTGGGAACATTATTGTATCAGTCTTTGTGCTTATATGTAACTATGTTTCCTCTACCTTGAAAAGTATTCAGTCATTGAAATACATCCATCTACAAGTAGTCCTGGTCCACCTATGTCATAGTGCAGGCTAGGTCATAGTGGGATGATTAGCACACAATAGGGCAATCTGGGTGGGGCTAGGGTATAAATACTGGTGGACTCCCTGGGACAGCTCAGACACTGGAGAAGAGCCTTGATGAAGACGTCTGGAACCCACCTTCGTGGAGGCAAGGCTTGTATCCAGAGAACAAACAACATCCATCCAACTACCAGGTGAGTAGTCCCATCAGAAAATCAAGGTAATGGCAGAGGTGGAAGATAGGGAACAAATAGGGCTTAGAGGTGCAACTTGGAGGTGAAAGAGACTATTTTCTTTACTATTTCTTTATTCATTTATTCTATTTGTTCCACAATGAATTGGAGATAGTTTATTAGGACTCATTCAATATAGCGATTTTTTCCCCCAATATAGCCATCTAAACAAATTTTAGAGGGCCAAGGGATAAATGTACTAAGCTGGTAAACTAGTTAAAGATCCAGTACTAACACTGATGCTCTGTTCAAACACACAGCAAAGGGGAACATTTCAACCCGGAGCAAGAGGGCTCCGAAGAAGACGGTGAAGCTGGCGTTGGAAGGGTAAGTAGCACTCGAATGGGTGTAGATGAAGTAAAGTGAGCTCAGGCCCCGGGGGAGCCCTGATACCTATGTGCTCACAGCGGAGGTGGTGGGGAGAAGCCTTGGTGGGTGCGTGGAGGGGACCGAGCAAGCCACATGGGATCCTAAAAGCCTGCTAAAGAACAAGACTGGGCTCCTTTGTAAAGGCACAGCAGTTTCCAAAGGCGCCAAGGTATGAAAAACTGAGATACAGCATAGAAAATGTCGGACTCATAAGGTAAGCGACTTATCTCCATGTAACTGCACATAAATCCCTGGGTATGGGAACAGGCAGAGACAAGTATCTTCAACAAGGGTTACCTGGTTACTGTGATGTAAGAAGTCTATGACATCACACCATAGCAGCAGGGACAGGGTGGGGATACCAGGGTGGGAAATACTTCGGCGACCTCTTAATTGATAGTGACCCATTTATTTGCACTTTTGCCCCCAAGGGAAGCTGTTCAGAGAGGGAGATACATTTCCTGACATTACTATTCAGGTGTCAGCACAAGGTGTTCTCTTGAGTGGCTGAGGGACCCATGGGAGAAAGGAGCCATGATGCCTCCATCGTGAGGCATTGATGACCTAACAAACTAAGGACTCCCATTGGTGGAAGCTGGCCAATGGCAGCTTCCTACCTAATCACATACGCTGTATCAGCAACCAGTGGGCTTGATTGCCACTAAAGCACCCATATCATAGGGTAGGACTGTGAAGACGAATAAAGAGGGACCTAGAAGTTAGTGCTCCCCGCCCCACCTCACACACTGAATCTTGCTTGTTCTGGGGGAGGAAATACAGGGTAGCATTAATGAACCCTAACATCACTTTTAACACGTCAGCACCAGATTTTGTCACAATAGATGTAGGACTCCTGGAGGGCAGTGGGAGACGGAGGGGGAGGAGTCATGATGCCTCCATTGTGAGGCACTGATGGCCTGGCAAAAAAAGGTCACCCATTGGTGGAAGCTGGTCAATGGCTGCCCTTCTACTTAATCACACCCTCAGGATTAGCTGGCAATGTCCTTGACTCCCACCTCAGCACCAGTATCACAAGGTAAGACTGTTAAGAGGATGGACCTGGAAGGGGGTGTTCCTCTCCCACTACCTTTCCACCTCACACACTGAATCCTGCTCTAGGGGAAGGAATGGAGTGTAGCCTTAGTTATTCCGACGTCACGACTCACATTGGTGGGGGGGCAGTCATGATGCCTCCATTGTGAGGCCTTGATGACCCCTCACATTAAGGCCTCCCATTGGTGGAAGCTGGCCAATGGCTGCCCTTCTACTTAAGCACACCCTCAGGATCAGCAGACAATGTACTGTTACCACCCAAGCATTCCAAATCATAGGGTCAAGCCATTAAGAGGAATAGGGGTGGCCTTAGAAGGTGGAAGGCCCCCATGACAGCCATATGTGCCAGGTTTCATCCTAGGAAAAGGACTTGAGAGGATGGCAGAAATCGTCCCTTACGTCACTATTCACATGTCAATACAAGGTGCTGTCAATGATTGGCTAAAGCACCCACGGAGAGGCAGGTGATGCCTCTATTGTGAGGTGTTGCCACTCGCTCAAACCAAGGTCTCCCATTGGAGGAAGCTGGCCAATGGCTGCCCTTCTACTTAAGCACACCCTCAGGATCAGCTGACGATGTCCTTGACTCCCACCTCAGCTCCCATATCATACAGAAAGACTGTTAAGAGGCATAGGGATGGCCCTGGGAAGTAGTGTTCCTCTCCCACTACCTTTCCACCTCACACACTGAATCCTGCTCTAGGGGAAGGAATGGAGTGTAGCCTTAGTTATTCCGACATCACGACTCACATTGGTGGGGGGGCAGTCATGATGCCTCCATTGTGAGGCATTGATGACCCCTCACAGTAAGGCCTCCCGTTGGTGGAAGCTGGCCAATGGCTGCCCTTCTACTTAAGCACACCCTCAGGATCAGCAGACAATGTACTGTTACCACCCAAGCATTCCAAATCATAGGGTCAAGCCATTAAGAGGAATAGGGGTGGCCTTAGAAGGTGGAAGGTCCCCATGACAGCCATATGTGCCAGGTTTCATCCTAGGAAAAGGACTTGAGAGGATGGCAGAAATCGTCCCTTACGTCACTATTCACATGTCAATACAAGGTGCTGTCTGATTGGCTAAAGCATCCACGTAGAGGCAGGTGATGCCTCTATTGTGAGGTGTTGCCACTCGCTCAAACCAAGATCTCCCATTGGAGGAAGCTGGCCAATGGCTGCCCTTCTACTTAAGCACACCCTCAGGATCAGCTGACGATGTCCTTGACTCCCATCTCAGCTCCCATTTCATACAGAAAGACTGTTAAGAGGCATAGGGATGGCCCTGGAAAGTAGTGTTCCTCTCCCACTACCTTTCCACCTCACACACTGAATCCTGCTCTAGGGGAAGGAATGGAGAGTAGCTTTAGTTATTCCGACGTCACGACTCACATTGGTGGGGGGGCAGTCATGATGCCTCCATTGTGAGGCCTTGATGACCCCTCACAGTAAGGCCTCCCATTGGTGGAAGCTGGCCAATGGCTGCCCTTCTACTTAAGCACACCCTCAGGATCAGCAGACAATGTACTGTTACCACCCAAGCATTCCAAATCATAGGGTCAAGCCATTAAGAGGAATAGGGGTGGCCTTAGAAGGTGGAAGGCCCCCATGACAGCCATATGTGCCAGGTTTCATCCTAGGAAAAGGACTTGAGAGGATGGCAGAAATCGTCCCTTACGTCACTATTCACATATCAATACAAGGTGCTGTCAATGATTGGCTAAAGCACCCACGGAGAGGCAGGTGATGCCTCTATTGTGAGGTGTTGCCACTCGCTCAAACCAAGGTCTCCCATTGGAGGAAGCTGGCCAATGGCTGCCCTTCTACTTAAGCACACCCTCAGGATCAGCTGACGATGTCCTTGACTCCCACCTCAGCTCCCATATCATACAGAAAGACTGTTAAGAGGCATAGGGATGGCCCTGGAAAGTAGTGTTCCTCTCCCACTACCTTTCCACCTCACACACTGAATCCTGCTCTAGGGGAAGTAATGGAGTGTAGCCTTAGTTATTCCGACGTCACGACTCACATTGGTGGGGGGGCAGTCATGATGCCTCCATTGTGAGGCATTGATGACCCCTCACAGTAAGGCCTCCCGTTGGTGGAAGCTGGCCAATGGCTGCCCTTCTACTTAAGCACACCCTCAGGATCAGCAGACAATGTACTGTTACCACCCAAGCATTCCAAATCATAGGGTCAAGCCATTAAGAGGAATAGGGGTGGCCTTAGAAGGTGGAAGGTCCCCATGACAGCCATATGTGCCAGGTTTCATCCTAGGAAAAGGACTTGAGAGGATGGCAGAAATCGTCCCTTACGTCACTATTCACATGTCAATACAAGGTGCTGTCTGATTGGCTAAAGCATCCACGTAGAGGCAGGTGATGCCTCTATTGTGAGGTGTTGCCACTCGCTCAAACCAAGGTCTCCCATTGGTGGAAGCTGGCCAATGGCTGCCCTTCTACTTAAGCACACCCTCAGGATCAGCTGACGATGTCCTTGACTCCCATCTCAGCTCCCATTTCATACAGAAAGACTGTTAAGAGGCATAGGGATGGCCCTGGAAAGTAGTGTTCCTCTCCCACTACCTTTCCACCTCACACACTGAATCCTGCTCTAGGTGAAGGAATGGAGAGTAGCTTTAGTTATTCCGACGTCACGACTCACATTGGTGGGGGGGCAGTCATGATGCCTCCATTGTGAGGCCTTGATGACCCCTCACAGTAAGGCCTCCCATTGGTGGAAGCTGGCCAATGGCTGCCCTTCTACTTAAGCACACCCTCAGGATCAGCAGACAATGTACTGTTACCACCCAAGCATTCCAAATCATAGGGTCAAGCCATTAAGAGGAATAGGGGTGGCCTTAGAAGGTGGAAGGCCCCCATGACAGCCATATGTGCCAGGTTTCATCCTAGGAAAAGGACTTGAGAGGATGGCAGAAATCGTCCCTTACGTCACTATTCACATGTCAATACAAAGTGCTGTCAATGATTGGCTAAAGCACCCACGGAGAGGCAGGTGATGCCTCTATTGTGAGGTGTTGCCACTCGCTCAAACCAAGGTCTCCCATTGGTGGAAGCTGGCCAATGGCTGCCCTTCTACTTAAGCACACCCTCAGGATCAGCTGACGATGTCCTTGACTCCCACCTCAGCTCCCATATCATACAGAAAGACGGTTAAGAGGCATAGGGATGGCCCTGGAAAGTAGTGTTCCTCTCCCACTACCTTTCCACCTCACACACTGAATCCTGCTCTAGGGGAAGGAATGGAGAGTAGCTTTACTTATTCCGACGTCACGACTCACATTGGTGGGGGGGCAGTCATGATGCCTCCATTGTGAGGCATTGATGACCCCTCACAGTAAGGCCTCCCATTGGTGGAAGCTGGCCAATGGCTGCCCTTCTACTTAAGCACACCCTCAGGATCAGCAGACAATCTACTCAGTTACCACCCAAGCATTCCAAATCATAGGGTCAAGCCATTAAGAGGAATAGGGGTGGTCTTAGAAGGTGGTAGTCCCCCATGACAGCCATATGTGCCAGGTTTCATCCTAGGAAAAGGACTTGAGAGGATGGCAGAAATCGTCCCTTACGTCACTATTCACATGTCAATACAAGGTGCTGTCTGATTGGCTAAAGCACCCACGGAGAGGCAGGTGATGCCTCTATTGTGAGGTGTTGCCACTCGCTCAAACCAAGGTCTCCCATTGGAGGAAGCTGGCCAATGGCTGCCCTTCTACTTAAGCACACCCTCAGGATCAGCAGACAATGTACTGTTACCACCCAAGCATTCCAAATCATAGGGTCAAGCCATTAAGAGGAATAGGGGTGGACTTAGAAGGTGGTAGTCCCCCATGACAGCCATATGTGTCAGGTTTTATCCTAGGAAAAGGACTTGAGAGGATGGCAGATATCGTCCTTTACATCACTATTCACATGTCAATACAAGGTGCTGTCTGATTGGCTAAAACACCCACGGAGAGGCAGGTGATGCCTCTATTGTGAGGTGTTGCCACTCGCTCAAACCAAGGTCTCCCATTGGAGGAAGCTGGCCACTGGCTGCCCTTCTACTTAAGCACACCCTCAGGATCAGCTGACGATGTCCTTGACTCCCACCTCAGCTCCCATATCATACAGAAAGACGGTTAAGAGGCATAGGGATGGCCCTGGAAAGTAGTGTTCCTCTCCCACTACCTTTCCACCTCACACACTGAATCCTGCTCTAGGGGAAGGAATGGAGAGTAGCCTTAGTTATTCCGACGTCACGACTCACATTGGTGGGGGGCATCATGATGCCTCCATTGTGAGGCCTTGATGACCCCTCACAGTAAGGCCTCCCATTGGTGGAAGCTGGCCAATGGCTGCCCTTCTACTTAAGCACACCCTCAGGATCAGCTGACGATGTCCTTGACTCCCACCTCAGCTCCCATATCATACAGAAAGACTGTTAAGAGGCATAGGGATGGCCCTGGGAAGTAGTGTTCCTCTCCCACTACCTTTCCACCTCACACACTGAATCCTGCTCTAGGGGAAGGAATGGAGAGTAGCTTTAGTTATTTCGACGTCACGACTCACATTGGTGGGGGGGCAGTCATGATGCCTCCATTGTGAGGCATTGATTACCCCACACAGTAAGGCCTCCCATTGGTGGAAGCTGGCCAATGGCTGCCCTTCTACTTAAGCACACCCTCAGGATCAGCAGACAATGTACTGTTACCACCCAAGCATTCCAAATCATAGGGTCAAGCCATTAAGAGGAATAGGGGTGGACTTAGAAGGTGGTAGTCCCCCATGACAGCCATATGTGCCAGGTTTCATCCTAGGAAAAGGACTTGAGAGGATGGCAGAAATCGTCCCTTACGTCACTATTCACATGTCAATACAAGGTGCTGTCTGATTGGCTAAAGCACCCACGGAGAGGCAGGTGATGCCTCTATTGTGAGGTGTTGCCACTCGCTCAAACCAAGGTCTCCCATTGGAGGAAGCTGGCCAATGGCTGCCCTTCTACTTAAGCACACCCTCAGGATCAGCTGACGATGTCCTTGACTCCCATCTCAGCTCCCATATCATACAGAAAGACGGTTAAGAGGCATAGGGATGGCCCTGGAAAGTAGTGTTCCTCTCCCACTACCTTTCCACCTCACACACTGAATCCTGCTCTAGGGGAAGGAATGGAGAGTAGCCTTAGTTATTCCGACGTCACGACTCACATTGGTGGGGGGGCAGTCATGATGTCTCCATTGTGAGGCCTTGATGACCCCTCACAGTAAGGCCTCCCATTGGTGGAAGCTGGCCAATGGCTGCCCTTCTACTTAAGCACACCCTCAGGATCAGCAGACAATCTACTCAGTTACCACCCAAGCATTCCAAATCATAGGGTCAAGCCATTAAGAGGAATAGGGGTGGTCTTAGAAGGTGGTAGGCCCCCATGACAGCCATATGTGCCAGGTTTCATCCTAAGTAAAGGACTTGAGAGGATGGCAGAAATCGTCCCTTACGTCACTATTCACATGTCAATACAAGGTGCTGTCTGATTGGCTAAAGCACCCACGGAGAGGCAGGTGATGCCTCTATTGTGAGGTGTTGCCACTCGCTCAAACCAAGGTCTCCCATTGGTGGAAGCTGGCCAATGGCTACCCTTCTACTTAAGCACACCCTCGGGATCAGCTGACAATGTACTCAGTTACCACCCGAGCATTCTAAATCATAAGGTCAAGCCCCCTGACACATTCACTTTCAGTCACTAAACCTCATCTGAAGAGAAAGACCTGAGAAGGTAGAATTAGTCATCCCTGCTATCAGATAATACTCATATGTCAGCAACAAAGTATTCTCTTAGTGGCTGAGGGACCCATGGTTGGGAGAAGCCTCCATTGTGAGGTATTGTTGGTCCTACATAGTACGGCTTCCCATTGGTCGATGCTGCTCAGTGGCAGCTGCGTCCTGAATCAGACACCTGTATCAGCAGCCAATTAACTTGTTTATCATCCCAGCACCTCAAATCATAAGACCTGACCATTTAGACAAATGGGGGTGACCTTGGAAGGTAGTGCTCCCCTGCTCTGTGACACCTCCACCTCTGCACAGTAGGATCCATGCTGGGGAAGGAATTCAGAGGGTTACAGAAGTCACTCTGACATTACTATTCACATGTCTGACCAAGGTTCTTTCTGATTGGCTGAAGGGGGCAAAGAGCCATGACGCCTTATTGTGAGTTGTTGCTTGGCCTCTGAAGTCACGCATTCCCATTGGTGGAAGCTAGGCCAATAGCTACCCTCCTACAGCATAATGATCTCTCTGCCAACCACAGTGGGGGTTTGTGTTAGATCCAAAGGTGAAAAGGTCTCTCCCCCATTACCATTCTCCTGAGTATACAAAAAGCATAAGTGGGTTTTAATGAAGGGATTATTATGTCTTGAGACATTAAGTGATAAATGTCTCTAAGAGTTTGTGGAATAGGAAAGACAATATTACGCAAAATGGGAAAGTGATTTTTAAACCTTTTCTGTGTAATTATGTATAAATGTATATAATATATGATCTATATAATTTATATATTATATAAACATACAACGTAAAAACCTCGCCAGTCAGGAAAGGTATGGGACTTTTCCTGACCCCATTTGAATCTGTTGAAAGGGATTTTAATTTCCTTTTGGGATATATATATGAACTGGGTCGTCGTTGCTATGGAGATCTCAAAGCTCATCCTAACTTCTCCGTGGTTATGTCTGAAATTATGTCTTTGGGGAGATTCAAATTATGAGAATGAGGACTGTGGGTGTCTGCCTCTCAAGCTGCCACTTGTTCTCAGTTCCCCTCATCTACTAAACCAGAAAGACTCATAGATTCCTAATCTTAATAGATGATTACATTTCATAGTAGATCTTTTATCCTGTCAACCATCCTGAATAACACACCAAATTAATTTGGGGGCATAAATGGATGTGCTTTTTAGGAGAGTTTGGCTCTATTTTCAGCTGTGAATTATGCATTAGTAAGAATTATTTGGACAGCATTCATCATCATTTCCGAAGTTAATGAAATTCCATTACACTTCAGTACATTTTCATTTCACCCAGTGGTAAATTAATTCTCTCTCCCTCTTTCTGTCTCTGTCTCTTGCTCGTCTTTTGCATCATTTACAGTAGTTACGGAGTGGGAACATGGAGAGGTTGCCTAAGTAGAATAAGTTAAATAAGGGCCAGGAAAGACAGATGTTACTGATTCCCTCCATAATGATGATGTGCTCTATAACTCAATGCCAAGATGAGCAAGGCGGCTTGTTTTCACAGCTGTCACTGCTGTTCTAGTGCTCGAGGATTTGGGGCAGGGTCTGGGTTCAGGGACATAGCTAGGCTACAACTTAGACGTTTGACATACAGCTCATCTCCTTAACACACAGCTCCCACTTGTGAGCTGCCCACAGCAGTGCATGCCGCCCTGTCACATCACTGAACACATTGCTTGACCTGGGGGAGCTCTCTGGGCAAAAGGCAGGACCAAGAGTGTTGCCAGGTCCAGCTTTGCCCCAACAGAAGAGAAGCCCGGAGCTCTCCTAGGTGCTGGATATTTTCCTTTAATTGTTATTGGTCTCCTTCCTGGTCCCACCCCTCTTCCAGCCTAGTCAGGGGCTCAGGCCAGATCTTCCTCCCACAGGTCCCCTGCCCAGTGGCCAATAAGTCTATCTCTTCAGTTGGGCTCTCTAGCAACTGATCAAAGTGCACCCTGGAAGCTACTTTGACACCCCCCTCCCCACCTCCCAGTAGGCTTTGCATGTTTCTAGACTCTTTTTTTGGCTAATAGTGCAATGGTTAAAAGGGAGTTCTGGCTCTGAACTCAGACAGACCAGGGTTAGAGTGCCTTGGACTTCCGTGGGAACACTGCCAAGCTCTGTACCAACATGAGTCCTAGTTCCCACAGCACGAAATGGAGATATGAGCAAGATATGAGATAATGTATGGGAAAGTATAGAGCATGGGGCCTGGAACTTGGTAAATGGCAGTTATTATGATTATCCCTAGCTCATTCTAGTGATGCTCACTGACTGCTTTCTGATTTCCTGCACCTTTTCACTTCAGTTTGCGGTGGACCACAGCCTCCTGCCCATTCCCCATGAGGTTTCGAAGGGTAACAGGAGGCACTAACACGTGGCAGGTCCAGGCCTACTCATACTAACAACCCCCAGCTTCCCAGTGTAGGCTGGTCGAGGCCAGTCCAAGCCACCCTAAATGTACCATCTGCTTCCTCCCCCGTTTTGTAAATACACCCAGCCAGCTTTGTTTTACATTGGCTATTTGGAGGTTGGCATTTTGTCTACATAAGTGAGGGAAGGGTAGGGTTTCTCTCTTCTCTCTGTTCCATTCAACCCAGCATGGAGCCCCTTCAGGCACTGTGCTAGGCAGAGAAATATTTACTAAGTGCCTATAAGTGCTGGGAGAAGCTGGGAGTCAGAGCATTCTGGATAGAGAGGGATAATAGATAGGAAAGTCACCCGCAAGACGCTGCAGGACTTGGGGCAAAGAGGAAGGTCATTTCCAGAGTGCTTAGTGATTTAATTATACAAATAATAGGCGACATATTACCAACTTTCAGCCTTCAGACAGGTGTGTGCTTTATCTAAGAAAAAGAATGGAACCTTTGGGACACTTGGGTGGCTCAGTTGGTTAAGCATCTGCCTTTGGCTCAGGTTAGGATCCCAGGGTACGGCTCCCTCCTTGCTCAGCGGGGAGCCTGTTGTTCCCTCTGGCTGTGGCTCCCCCTGCTTGTGCTCCTTCTCTCTCTTTCCGACAAATGAATAAAATCTTTTTTAAAAATAATAAAAAAATTAAAAAGAAGGGACGCCTGGGTGGCTCAGTTGGTTGGACGACTGCCTTCGGCTCAGTCATGATCCCGGAGTCCCGGGATCGAGTCCCGCATCAGGCTCCCAGCTCCACGGGGAGTCTGCTTCTCCCTCTGACCTTCTCCTCGCTCATGCTCTCTCTCACTGTCTCTCTCTCAAATAAAAAAAAAAAAATTAAAAAGAAAAAAGAATGGAAACTTTGAATCCTTTGTAGAGGAAAAGAGCTCCAAATTCCTAAATATCAAAACCATACAAAAACAAGCCTGTCTCCATGGGTGAAAAAAATCCTCAATCAATCAATTCTGTCAGAACAATTAGAAATGATCACAGTCAGATGGATTGTTTTCTGGTCAATGGTATTTGGCCAAACCAACCAGAATGAAATCAAACAGCTGGCAATCCCATTGATTGTACCATCATAGGTCATTTTCTAGTCCAAAAAAAATGACCTCCACATGAGCAATTCAGGCATGTAACAACAACACAAACTGTCGCTTCTCTACAGTAGTTATCACTTTAGATAACTCTTCGGCTTGATTTAGTTGCCTCGTGCAAAACAATGTATATTTATTCAGATTATTTGGCGTTCTCTATTTCAATTAACTCCAGACAGGTCCCCTCCAAAGGTAAAAGGCAGAGAGTATAAGTGTATTTACCCACATTAACCAAATTGGCAGGTAGTCAGGCAAACAGAACCATGGCAACATCTGTCTAGAAAGCTGCCCAGAGCTCCCAAGCCAGGAGGGTGATTTGAATCCGGTGGAGATAAGAGCATAACCTTGACTGTAATTCATAGTTGTTAGGGAAATGGCAGAACTGGGGAGGCGCCTAATTCTTGCTGAAAGCAGAAGCCATTAATGTGGGGAAGTCATTAGCATTGATTGAGATAGGTACAGTAAATCCTGGGACCACGTGCAGCCCCCTTATGAGGAAATGGTTTCCAAGGGTCACCAATCCTAGGAAGCTCAGGTTGCTGTGACTCGTGTGGAACACAGTAAATCTGTACATGAACCTGACGGCTAAAAGGCTGCAGGAGGCATTCATTAGAGGGGAGCCCTGAACTGGACCGGGTGCCCAGAAGGAGAGTTCATCCACCTGATCACAAGGTCTCTCCCTCTGTCTTTCTCCCTTCGGCCTCCCGCCTCCCCCATTCCACAAACTTCTCCCTACTAATAGCAATCTACGGAAGTGATCAATTTCTTAAAATTAAAAGGAGACATATGTTCTTTCAGTGGTGGAAATTAGGTTTCCAGAGGGGCGCCTGGCTGGCTCAGTCAGTAGGGCATGCGACTCTTGATCTCGGGGTTGTGAATTCAAGCCCCAGCTTGGGCACAGATCTTATTGTAAATTTAAAAAAAAAAAAAAAAGGTTTTGGCGTGCCTGGGTGGCTCAGTGGGTTAAGCCTTTGCCTTTGTCTCAGTCATGATCTCAGGGTTCTGGGACAAAGTCCCACATCGGGCAGGGAGCCCGCTTCCCCCTCTATCCCTGCCTGCCTCTCTGCCTGCTTGTGATCTCTGTGTCAAATAAATAAATAAAATCTTAAAATTTTTTTTTTTTTTAAAAATAGGTTTCCAGGGGCACCTGGGTGGCTCTGTGGGTTGAGCCTCTGCCTTTGGCTCAGGTCATGATCTCAGGGTCATGGGATCGAGCCCCACATCGGGAATCTCTGCTCAGCGGGGAGCCTGCTACCTGCCACCCTCCTCTGCCTGCCTTTCTGCCTACTTGTGATCTCTCTCTCCCTGTCAAATAAATAAATAAAATCTTTTTTTTAAAAAAATAGGTTTCCAGGGACACCGAGCTGGCTCAGTCAGTGAGGCAGGCGAGTCTTGATCTTGGGGTTGTGGGTTCGAGCCTCTTGTTGGGTGTAGAGATTGCTTAAAAATAGAATCTTGAAAAAAATTAGGTTTCCAGAAGTAATTCTAATAGAAAGAACATCAAACTCCCCATCTTTGGAACAGGTTTCAGGCTGAGACCAGGAATTTAAGTGTCTCTCCAGAGTTCTTCATTTTGCTCTGAATGATTTAGTCACTACATAATACATAGCCACTAGTGTTTTTAGCTACGGCCCTGGTCAGGACCTGCTTATAACAATCCTTTATTTTAGCCGCCACCAAAGGTCCATTCTAGATAAGAGACCAAATTAGTACACATTTTCATCTTGCTCACCTTGAATATTTCTCCTCTCACCAGCAATATTCAAGAGATCCAAATACTCTGCATCTTTGTCAGCATGTTGATAGTATCAGTTTTGGTTTTGCTTTGTCTCTATTTTAACCAACTTGATCGGGTATGCAGTGGAATCTCACTGTGGCTTTAATTTGCATTTCCCTCATGACTAATGAGGTTGAGTATCTTTTCATATGCATGTTTGCTAGCATTATGCTTGGCACATAATAATTGCTTCCTGCCAAGATTTCAGGTGTTTTTTGTTTTTGTTTTTTTTACCCTCTTCTTTCCAAATGCATGATTTTACCAGAGGCCACCAAGAGACAAGATCTTCACCTCCCTGCTGGGGGGAGCGTTGGTTTAAGTAGCTGTCACGTGCTGTAGGAGGAAGGCAGGGGGGAGTTAGGGAGACAAAGGGGTGTCTTAGGGAACTTCTCACACACCACACTACGTAAGTTGAGCACAGACTTCTGGTAGTGAGAATTGTCCTAATTCTAAAAATGCTTTGTATGGTGACTAACATAATTTTAAAAATTATTTAAAACAATTAAAAAATAAAAACGCTTTTCAATACTAAAAATTCTTTTCAATTCTAACTTGTCTGGATTAAACATACAGACAACACACACGCACGCGCACGCACACGCACACAGCAGTTTTCTCTTTTTAATTGAACAGTTGTTTCCGTGAATTGTACCCTACAGGTAGACAGTTGGATTGGAAGCTGGCTATAACCAGCCACTGCAGAGTTGCCCATGCCGTGGCTGGCTGCATTATTACACTTACGATTCATATAAAATAGGATGAGAACATTCACTTATCTTTACAGCCCCCCCTTCACGCTCTGAAATCAAGTCTCTATAGTTCATTTCTTTTGCTGCTTAACAAGAAAAAAGCAACTTGATTCTTGAAGGCTGAAACCTGATTGCATTTTGACTCACTCAATATTAGCTAAAACATGTTAAAACTAGGCTAGACTAGGCGGGGGGTGGGATTTAATGAAATATGAGACAAGATCTCAACCCCAGGAGTGAAATTTGTGGTCCTATACCTTGGGTTTATTTCAGGAAACAGCTGAAAATTCCTTGTAGTCCAGACTTGGTGCATGGGGCCTAGACAAGAGCGAAAGGCAAGGCATCATAAAAAAAAAAAAAAAAAAAAAAAAGGCTTTTTCTTTTCTTTCTGAACACAAAGTTTCCTTTGGTCCCCGACTCACTTTTTAACAGCATTCTCAATTTGTGCTCAACTGTTTCCTGTTCACATTTTCCAAATGCCCTTGTTTATTATTCTCTGCCTTAAAAAAAGCTATAGAGAGACAGCATAAAATGTTATCTAAGCCTTAATATGTATTCGTAGCCCAAGGAACCAACAAAAGTCAAAAGTGTGGAGAGAGGAGGGGCGAGAGTAATATTACTATTGTTCAAATTACAGAGATGTAATTCCTCTATTACATATAGAGGAGTGATAGATAGATGTTCTTTTTTTTTTTTTTAAAGATTCTATCTATTTACTTGACAAAGATCACAAGTAGGCAGAGAGGCAGAGAAAGCGAGTGATAGAGAGAGAGAGGGAAGCAGGCTCACCGCCGAGCAGAGAGCCCGATGCGGTGCTCCATCCCAGGACCCTGAGATCATGACCCGAGCCGAAGGCAGAGGCCCACTGAGCCACCCAGGCGCCCCTAGATAGATGTTCTTGTTTAAGGAAGCTCTTCACCTAACTGATAAATTAATCGGAGGAGATCGGGATTATACCTGAAAACAAACACTGGAAGAAAGTCCATCCTTTTCAATGAATAATTCTGTGCCTATTACCAAAGAGAATTTTATGTGAGCGGAGGAAGGTTTGCCCCACTTAACTACGCAGTCAGTTCTTAATTATCCATGTTAAGAGAGAGAAGCAATTGCTCTGATAAGCTGAAACAACAGATAATCAAAAATTCTTCCCCTTAATTAATCACCTGTCCTCCTACAGTCTGTCTCCCCCTCCGCCTGAGCCCAGCAAACATTTGTTGTTAATTAGGGAAAATGTTTTCCCGAGCTAATCTCTCCCCCTACAGGCAACCAGCCTACCAAGCCTGTGGATCAGTTCCCCAAGGGGAGGCTGTTATCACCCGAGGCCAAGGTGGCAGGGAGGAGGTGGTACGGGGTAGTGATCACGGGCTGAGAACATCAGGGTGAGCTGAGGGACTCTGGGCACAGTGCTCTCTGAGCCTCAGCTTACTCAGTTGTAAAATGAGGATCATAATAATTATTACCTCATTGGGCTGTTGTCAGATGTAAATGGGAGACAGTGCAAAGCCCCTGACTCAATGGGTGCCCTTGGTGACGTCAGCCACTTTAGTCTGCTTATTAAAAAGATTGTTGATTGTGCCAAGAAGAGAGTAAGTGGATCCGCTCAACGAGGCGCCGGTGGTTTGGCTGCAAGTGATTCATTGGACTCGTACTAAATAAAAACTTTTGACTGCTTAAAATACATTCTATTGGCTGCCGGCTGGCCTGCAAGAACCATTGCTTCAGTTCTCACGTCTGAGAACGTTCTGGGAGTTCTCCCAGGGTGGGAAAGGTCTCTCCGGAAATTGAGATTCCCGGGCTGGGGGGCTCAGGGAGTCCCGGGGAGCACTTCCTTCCGCACTGAGCACCCTGTTGAGCTTAAAGCTCCGGTAAGGGAGGGCTCCTGGGGTGGGGGATTCCGGCCTGACCACCCCCACTTCCCCACCGGAACTACTCTGGCTTTGTTTAATATGTAAATATCATTGATTCCATCTCCATACCTTGCTGCGGGCCTGGGAGCTAGTCTCCTGGGAAGGTGATTTTGCAAATAATTTAATCTCGTCCCTTCCGGGTGGGTTTCAGACCACCTTTGGGAATTCTGGGACGGGTCTACAGTCACCGGTGCATACGTTAACTACCTGTGTGACCTCGGTCACTTGTCCTCTGGACTATGAAATGAGTTGCCCTGGAAATTCTCTGAGGGTGGTTCTTTCCTGCTCAGACCTAGAGTTTACAGGATTACAGGTGCTGGTGTAGGGAGGGGAGGTATGGGAAACAACACAATAACTCGCACATTTGAAAGAGGACAGAGATGGGTCACACGTACATTTAATAATACCGTCCAAAGAAGCTCTTCTCCTAACCTCATTTTATTTATTTGTTTTTAAAGCTAATCTTTTTTTAAGAGAGAGATAAAAGGAGCAGAGGGAGAGGGAGAGAGACTCTTAAACAGGCTCCACATCCAGCACGCAGCTGCGAGCAAGCCAGGCTGGATGGCAGGACCTCCAAAATCATGACCTGAGCCAAAATCAAGAGTCCGGGGCTTAACCAACTGAGCCACCCAGGCGCCCCTCTCCTAATCTCATTTTAGTTAAAGGTAGAGACTAGCTTGCAGAAACACCATAAGGTTTAGCATATCTGAAGTCCCACAAATTATTTGGTCAATGGAATGATTTTCTCCTAGTTTTTCCCTAGGCCACCCCAGGGACCAGAAAGACCAGACCTTGCAAGGAGGCTATGCTCCTTTTCCTCACTAGGTGGCAGCAACACTTAGCTTTGTCAAAGAGAAAAAGGGTCTATTGTCCCTGGTAGGATCTCTATCTCATGTTTGATTTTGGAGCATCGCCATACTGTCTGTTTCTATTTCTATTTTATTTTCCTGAACAACCAGTAATCGTAAATAATGATACAGGTTTCGTGGGGGGGGGGGTGTAGCCATAAAAGAACCAAAGCAAGAACTGAGTAGGACCCTTTAACTCGCAGATGATGAAACAGCTCTAGCCAAGGTCATAGGTGTAGGGTGAAGTGGCAAAGTAGGAACTAGAGCTCTGGTCTTTAACTCTGCATCCCAATATCTTCCACTTTCCTTCTTCGGGGAGGTAAATATTGCCCAAAGATTTCATTTAGCAACTGTGCGTGCTGAGGCAGATTAGTTCATCTCTCTGGGCCAGAGTTCCTCATCTGTAGTAAGGCCGTAATAATAATAATATCGACTTCCTAGGATTTTACAAGAATTAGAGACCAGGGACGCCTGCCTGGCTCAGTCAGTGAAGCATGCAACTCTCGATCTTGGGGTCATGAATGGAAGCCACACATTGGGGGTAGAGATGACTTCAGGAAATACAAGGAAAAAAAACAGAATTAGAGACCATGTGTGTAAGGGACAGAGAGGCATGTGACAGAGTCTGTATGTGTACATACGACGTACACATGCTTTTTTTTTTTTTTTTAACAAAAGCAGTAAAGCCATCTTCAGGAAATCAGGAATGGCAGAGGAATTCAAGGCTCCTTTCAAAGCTAACTTTTTTGCAATAATATAGCCTCTCGTCACTAGTGACACACAAACACAGTAAGCTGGTGGTATTTCTCTGGAGAGCAATCTGGTTTGAGAGCTCTTTCTGTGTCTCATTCCATTTTTGAGAACATATTCCGAGGAAACCACCCCAAAAGGGGTACAGGGGTGGGAGGGCGGTAAGCTATGTAAGATTGTTCCAAGTCCCACTATTTATAATGGTAACAAACGGAAAACTTCCCAACAGTCACTGATTTGGTATGGAGATGAACTGTGTGTCTAACTCCAGGTCTCTTCCTTAGGAAAACAAGTGAGAGACAGAGGTTCCTTCCATTACTACCCCCTAACCACATCATTCGCCCACTGCAGTAAGACCTGCGGTGGAGAGCCGGGCTTGCTCAGAAGATGAGTCTCTGAGTACCACATCCTGTCTAGTTCATTGAACTCAACTGGAAACATGCAAAAGGTCAAGAAAAAACCCCCCAATTCAGGTGAGTGCTGACTTCCTCTGCAGAGCCCCACGATTGGAGAACACTGCGTTTGCAGATCGCATAGGGTAACTCTAATCAGAGACCCATTTCACAGAAGTTGTTCTTAGGATAGAAACCACTAAGTCTCTCCAGAAAGTGTAGGGCTGGGTTAGGTGATGTGGCCTGGTAGAGTCCTATAGAGTCACCATAGCTAAATTAAATCCAAGTGATAATAATGGCTGACACTGATAAAATGCCTACCCATCTATACGATGTTTTGTCTACTCTTTACAAAGCACTTGGGGATTCTGGTCTCATTTAATCCTTGAAACAACACTGGAGTCAGCGTGGCAGGTAAGTCACCATGTCATAAATGAGAGCGTGAGAAGCAGGACAAGAGGAAGCACAAAGGCCTTGGAGTCAAACAGACCTGAATTCATGTCACAGCTCCGGTGGTTCCTAGCCGTGTGACTCTTTTTAAGCTCGTATTTCCTCATTCATAAAATAGGGATGATAATAGTGTTCACTCCAAGGATGGCTGTGAGGATTAAATGAGATGCCGCATGGAGGCAAAGGGCCTTGACACTCAAAAATGTAACTTATTGTTATTGAATCAGTGACAATTTGTAAGTGACAGAAGTCAGAACAGGCACCCCAAGCCCAGAGGGCTGAAAGTTTTGAATTCAAGCCCACAAATATATAGAGCCACAGTTAGATTTTCTTATTGAAATGGCAGGCTTTTCTTCAAAACCCAGATCGCTGCTTTGTTTGTGATGGAAATTCACAAGTGAATCTCTGGCATTCCTTTGATTTGGTGAAGCCCTTGGGATGTCACACTCCATGTGAGGCTTTTCTTAGATTTTAATACAGAAATTATTCATCCTGTTCTGTATTAGCACGTTTACTTTTGGTCTAAGACACTGAACAGGAGGAGGAAGTCAGAAAAAGGCCAGGAAAGCATGATCACTGCCAAGAGTACAGGGGTGGGGAGAGTTGGGGGGAGGAGGGGTTGCTGGGAAAGGAAGTTTCAGGCAAGAATCCCCAAGTTCCTTTTCTATGCCTAGACAGAACAGTTAAACCACTTTTTTTTTTTTTTTTTGCAATAATATAGCCTCTCGTCACTAGTGACACACAAACACAGTAAACTGGTGGTATTTCTCTGGAGAGCAATCTGGTTTGAGAGCTCTTTCTGTGTCTCATTCCATTTTTGAGAACATATTCCGAGGAAACCACCCCAAAAGGGGTACAGGGGTGGGAGGGCGGTAAGCTATGTAAGATTGTTCCAAGTCCCACTATTTATAATGGTAAAAAACGGAAAACAACCCAAATGTTCAATAATGGTAAAGTGTCTAAAAAAAAAGTAGTCTACCGACCAGATGGAACATTCTTCAGACATCAAAATGGTAAGTATGCGGGCTGTGTTAAGTGAAAAAAGATCACAATGTGGCATAGACACAAACATTACAACTATGTAAACCTAAAATATATGTGGATGTGAATATAAAGGAAGAAAAATGTGTAGTGGCTAGAATATGTTCATTCAGTTTTGTGTAGCTGCTATGAACACTGCTTTATATCCCGTTTAATCCTCGAGGCAACTAATCATTTTGTCAATTTCCACACACAAAAAGATAACAGAATTTTGAAAATGGGGCGTTAAAACATATGACTCTGCCATTTACTAGCCGGGTGACCTTGGACAAGTCTCCCTCTAAATTGTTTTCTTTGCAAAATAAAGAGGAAGCTGACTAAGGATTAAATCTCAAGCTCTTAAAATCCAGTGCCTTTGAGCTAGCAAATAAGTCATCATTTAAGTTTTTCTCTCTCTGGTGCTTCTGAGGAATCCCAGCTCAGAATGCTCACCTGAAAGTGTTCCTTAACTTGTTGTTTTGAAAAGTATGGCGCAAAATGCCACCGGAGAAAAATATAACTGACTTTCCTATTTTGAAACAATACACAATTCCAAATATCGTATTACTGTCATTCGTATTTCCATGACTTTTGTTGGAGACCAGACTGAAAGCGCTTCCTTTCTCCCACACCCAGAGAATTGGCAGAGGTTAGGGGAAGGGGAGTGGGAAATGTAGTCAGAATTTGGAACCATGCACAGACAGGGTAAGCAAAAAATGTCGAAATTTTGTGCTGATACCTCCTCAAGGCCGAAGGGAAATTTGAACCTGTTTTGGTTTCAGTTAGTATTAAAATAATCTTGCCCTGAAAGAGACACTGTGTGTCCCACAAGTGCAAGCTGTCCTTCTGGGATGGGGGGTGGTGGTGGTGGTGGTGGTGGTGGTGGTGGTGGTATTTTACTAGACCCTACCCCTTTCTAGAAAAGGCCTTCTCCTCCCCTTACAGCAGAGGAAAACAGAGAAGGAAGGTGGGTGAGGAACAGAGACATAAAGGGTAGTGACTCTTCTGGTTCATTATAAGATTTCAAGTGCGTGGATGATTCCTATGGTTGTTTCTCCCCAAACAAGCCTCTTTGTTAGATAGTTATACACAATTATTCTTTGTCTGAAAACCTGGCCACTGCTTGGCTCTGACTGCAAACCCCTTTTCCAGCATTTGGGCTCCAAAATGCTTTGTTCCCTTGGTCTCCTATCTTCATTATTCTATTGCCTTGTGAAACATCTCCCACCTTCTGGCCACAAATGAAAACCCAGTAGTGGAAGGTGTGGGGGTGAATGGATTATCTAGTGAATTATCTATTCCAATCTGTGCTGTGTGCTGTATTGTCATTATTAATTATTAATGTCATTATTAATGGTATTAATGGTATTCTATTGGTTTCGTAGCCTAACTGTCAAGAGTAAGTGAGACAACATGAAAAAAGCATGTGATATTTGCCTCTAAGATATTAGCTGTTGTTATTACTACATTTTATATTGAGCTCATACTGAGAACTGTACCTGATCCTCTCTATCAACAAAATGGGTTTTTTTTTAAAGATTTATTTATTTGAGAAACTGAGGGAGAGAGAGAGAGAACACAAGTGGAGTGGCAAGGGTCAGAGGGAGAGGGAGAAGCAGGCTTCTCACTGAGCGGGGAGCCCAATGCAGGACTCAACCCCAGGACCCTGAGATCGTGACTTGAGTGGAAGTCAGACACTTCACTGACCGAGCAACTGCTATTACCCTCATTTTACAGATGCAAAAACCTAGACTTTTCGTTGAATAGTCTAAGTGGCAGGGCTGGGACCCAAGCCACCACACGGTAATGGGTAAAGGTCATGTTTGGGTACTTTACAAGTTAGCCAATCTGTTACTCTCCTAGCCAGTCAGTTACTAAATTTTGAAAGCTTACATAATGACAGCATTTCTCCCAGAACCGATTTTCTTCAAATGTCATTTCCTCCTTCTATAAACAGACTGAACACATCCCTGACTCACATTTGAACAAATTCATTTCACATTTCGAATTTGCTTTCCCCTGCAGTCAGCCCTATGGCAATTCCACAGGCCCAGGGCCAAATTCCAGCTCATAGTGGAGGATGTGTGAATACCATAGGCTAGGAAAATAGCATGAGACCAACTGACAGTGGTCCCCAAAGTGCTATGCTACCCAGCTCTTCCCCAGCAGGCCGTGGATTAAGATATAAATGAAACATATGGAGATGGGAAAAAGCATATGTCAGGCCTGCTGTGGCCCATGTTCCTGTCAAGCTCACGCACTGGGTCATTTTTAATCATGAAAACACCACCAAGCAGGCTTCCCAAATATTTCTACAGAACTAAAATTGAAATCAGTGCTGTATTTCTCGCACCTTCCTTCTGAAGTCAGACTCAGCTGCTGTATCCCAGGATTTGGCACACACCCTCCTCCCCCCAGAGAAAGAACTAGTTAGTTCCTCCTGGGTACGTTTTAGTCGAATTAATCATCCCTAGGCATAATAATATCAATAACAGCACAAACCCTCTACCGAACACCATGCAGAGTTCTGAGGGTAACACTTGTAAGAGCGACTTTTTCCGGGAAGCCTCTCAAGCTACGTTGGCCCTTGGCCAACTCCCCCATTCCCATGTCGTCCACTCCCAGATTCAAAGAGTGATTCGATTTTGCTGTTCTTTTTGCCCTTGGCCTAGGCTGCCAGGCACTGTTTTTAGGGGCCCTCTCTTGCTCTGGCTCCTGCTACTTCTGGAAAGCTCAAGAACTCTGGAATCAGATTATCCCAAATCTGAATCCTGCCTCTGTGCGGTGGGGAAGAGTCAAGAGTGGCCTGAGAGCCAAGGTATTTGCCCAGTTCTGCTGCTGCAAAAAAGAGTTCCCAGGAGGGAGCTGAGTCCGGAGCAGCAGACAGGGACCAACTCATTGGACCCCTCACAAAAATCATGGTTGTTCAACATCCTTTTAAGCATGCCTTTGCCAGTGTAGCCATATCTCAATCTGTTTCCCTCTGGTGTCCCTTTTCCGTTTCATTGGGAGGATATGGGGCAAATTCCAGCTGGATTACGTAATGGTTCCCAGCACCAGATCAGGAATTGTCACTTTTTTCCTCCCAAAAGATTATCTGGACAGCCTTTCACGGATGTGCAGGGAAAGGAGCTGGAGTCAAAGTGAAGGCCTGAATTTTGTGACCTTGCTGGTCATCCCTAGCTCTCACCTTTTGTGGCTATCTTGACAGCAACATCTACAAACTACAGAAAAGCAAAGTCAAGGGTGTGTGTCTTTCATGAGGAACAGAGAACTGTGGTCTGTGTACCCATTGGCCTCAGGGATAACCTGTACTTTCTCTTCTCTGCCCCATCCACCCTAAGAGTCTTCTCTGAAAACACTCCTCGGGGGCCTGGAGGGGCTGGCTGTTGAGCGAACCTGGCCCTGAAGGTTTGCTCTGTGTTGCTGAGTCCTTCACCCCAGCCACACACATGGATGAGAAACCCAGTGGCGAAACTTGCCTGGGCTCTTGGCTGCCCAAGTGTGCATTCCGCTAGACCCACGTGGCCTGAGGAGTGTGCACACAAGGTTCCCTTGTACTCTCAGCCCCCTTTTTAAAATCTGAAAGTACACATTCTCTAAATAGATCTGCAAGCTGGCCCTCAAGGAACAATGGGCTTTATAGTGTAGACTTTCCACTACAACTGTATCAGCCCATTGACAATTGAATTTTGCAAAGGGAAATTTTTTTAAAGATTAAAAAAAAAATGTTGAAGTAATTTCTACACCCAATGTGGGGCTCAAGCCCATATCCCCAAGATCAAGAGTCACACGCTCGTAACTAGTAGAGCCAGCCCTCCCCCCCAACTCCAGCAAAGGGAAATTCTTAAGAAGAGCCAGAATAAGGGGGGCGCCTGGGTGGCTCAGTGGGTTAAGCCTCTGCCTTTGGCTCAGGTCATGATCTCAGGGTCCTGGGATGGAGCCCCACATCCGGCTTTCTGCTTAGCAGGGAGCCTGCTTCCCCGCCTCTCTGCCTACTTGTGATCTATGTCAAATAAATAAAATCTTAAAAAAAGAAAGAATAGCCAGAATAAGGATGGATTTTTTTTTCAGAGAGGGAGAGAGGAGAGGGAGAGGGAGAGAGAGAATCTTAAAAAGACTCCTTACCCAGTCAGGAGGACAACATGGGGCTGGATCTCGCAACCCTGAGATCATGACCTGAGCTGAAATCAAGGTTTGGACACTTAACTGACTGAACCATCCAGGCCCCCCAAGGATGGAATTTTTAAATCACTGACAATGGTTTTATTCTTTCTTAAGTAAACCCTATCCCCAAAGTGAGGCTCGAACTCCCAGCTCTGAGATTAAGAACTCGCAGCTCTACAGACTGGGCCAGCTAGGAGCCCCACGTCTGAAAATCTTAAAGACCTAAGAGCTTTTAGAATAGTATGTAGTCCCAGATAAAACTTGATGATTAACGAAGAGCGATATATAAATCTGCATGAGATTCCTTCCATGGCTTTTGCATTTCACTTTCTGTGTGTGATCTGGATGTTTCTCCCCTCGGTCATTCAACTAGCTCCTTTTAAAATGTAGGTGCATATGTGCGTACAGTGTGCTGTGGGATGGAGAGAAAGCGAGGGAAAACCGAGTATGTTGTGTGTTGTATCAGAGACCAGCGTAGGAGACTGTGGTACAAACCTCCCTCAGGCTTCCCGGCCACGCCTCCTCCCTCTGTGCGGTGCTCCTCCCTCCACTGTGATGCCCTTCCCTGTGTGATGCATCGCGCCGTTGCCATGACAATACCTTGGCTTTCAATGTACTCCAGGGCAAAGCATCTGCCTGCCCTTAGTGAAAAAAAAAAAGAAAGAAAAAAAAAAAGGTTAAGGATCAGTAAATCAGGAACTAGGAGAGACTAGGTCTGTATTAGAATTTTTCAGATTTATTATCATCAAAGAGAAATAACATTAGGTACTCAGGTGTACTTGACATCACACTAGACATCATTTGGTATATTTCCTTAGAGTTATATGTTATACAACTAATAACACTTAAAGAATCAGAAACTCTGGGAATGAGGCCCGACAATGTGGGTTCTAATAAACTATCTCGACTCCTCTTTTCTTCCCATTTTCTCCCATCTGGATTTCACCAATATTTAGCTCTATTAGAAATTCCTAAGTGTCTGTAAAGGGCACTCCTTGATATTTTAGGCTTTTTGGCATCCTCTGAAGCTTCCTTTATGTTACAGGCCTGTATTTAGAATGAGAAGACCCAGCCCATGTTTGCTCTACCTTATTTGAAGTTAAGGGGGAAAAATGAGGACATTTACTTGCCCTTTAATAATTTTAAGTCTAGATCTTTTCAAACCACCCCCTCCGCCCCAGTGGCCATCCAGAATATTTTCATTTCTTCCTCCAGTACATAGAGGCTTTTAGTATTTGCTCTCATTCATTCAGCCAACATTCATTGCAAGATAGACTACAAGAGATGTGGTGTCTTTCCCTTTACACATGCATTTTTTTAACGTGTATTTTGAATCCAGTCCTGAATACTCAGCATTTATTGATTTTACTGAGTCTTTCTAGAAGAAAGCTGTTTAAGAGGAGACCTACGGATCTCCACTGCAAGACCTATATTAAACACCTATTTACAATGGTTTCTTACTCAAGAGTTTGAATCAAAAATTTTTAACGGTTTATTTATTTATTTTGGAGAGAGAGCCTGTGGCAAGGAGGGGCAGAGGGGGAGGGAGAGAGAAACCTAAGCAGGCTCTGTGTGTTGGGCCTGGAGGCCGACACCCGACCCGGGCAGGGCTTGATCTCAGGACCCCGAGATCACCACCGGAGCTGAAACCAAGATTCAGACATTTAACCAGCTCCGCCGCCCAGGCGTCCAGAGTCAATTCTATTAAAGGCTTAAGAAACAGCTATCGACACTTGAGTTGGGAGGTGTAGTAAGACTACTAACTATAGAAAGTGCAGCTTTGAAAAGGCTCAGGTGCCTGAGTGGGAGGACTGGATCAATGAAAAACAGGAGGTATGGGTTAGGAGTAAAGAGTGGACTGGAGATCAGCACCTAGTAAACTGGGAGACACAGCGGAAGGCTTAGTAGACATACGTGGGCTTGGGTCCTGGCTCTGCCCCTTGCTGGCTATGCTAACCATGGATGGGCAGGTTAGTCAACCTCCCCATGCCTATTTCTTCATCTGTAAAATGAGGATGAGAATAGAAGCTGTCTCATAAAAGTACTGTAAGGATTAAATGAAGGGATCCGTGCAAAGCCTTTAGGACTGTGCCTGCCATTGGGTAGGCAATGGATAAATGACAGCTCTTACTATCTCCCCTAAGTGTCCAAGACTCACCCAATGCTCCGAGCAGAGGGCCACCACTGCCACCACACCCTTTCCCCTCCGAGGTTTATCTGAATTTCCAGTTTGGAGGGAAATACCTCTTCTTCCTCTCCTCAGAAGCTTACTGCCTTCACCCTGGTGAGCTTAGGCCATGATGATCAACCCCCCAGACCACCCCAGGAGGACCCAGGGACTCCCTAAAAAGGAGAGGGCACACAGAGCAAGGCCACCCCAGTTCTCCAGGCAAAGAGAAAGGAGGAGAGATGGGGTGAGGAGGGATGGCTGTGAAGGGTTGTGGCCTGGGTGGGTGGAAGGTGCTCCTGGGGTGGGAATTCCAGAGCTGAGAGAGCTTTGAGAAATGACCAGAGCCTGAGGTAAGCCTGTAGCTTAGGAGGGAAGAAAAGTGCAGATTTGGGGAAAGAAAGGAAAATGTGAATAGATTTGGCAAGAGATGAGTCCAGAATGAACCCCCCCCTTCCCCCCCAACCCTGGCATCACAGCCAAGCTGCAACAGATGGGAAGTAAGAGTCAGAAATGAGAAGCCAAGTGCCTCCACTGTGGGCCTGCCGGGCGAATCTGACAGGTAGTTCAGGAGAGGAGAGCCATCTTATGGCTATGAAGCTTAAAACTCCCAGTACAGTGCCGCGGTGGTGGGAGTTGCAGTGGAAATTTGTTAGACTCGGGCAGTCCGCCGAGTGTTTTTTACATGTGAATTCCATTTTTTAAAAACTTCATGGTTGATAGAAAAAAAAAAAATGTGACAAATTCTAGACCTGTTGTGCCTGTGGTTTCTGAATGTTCTTCCTGCTGGTGTCAGGTTTAAGGGGAAAAAATAACCAAGGGGGAAAAAAGTGAGCAGGATTCCAGTTCTTTTTTTGCTCACTGGGGAACTTACACGCTTTCCAAACACAGGAGGAGAGGAGCCGCCTGGGTTCCTTCCCAGCTGAGTCTGGGTTGGCCCCAGAAGAATTAGACTCACTCTACCCAAACGGACGCCCTTTAGTTCTAATATTTTTCCGAGAAATATACAGTCTTGTGGGGGCTCCTTAGGGAGCTGCTCTAGTTCCAAGAAAACCCCTAAGGCTGGACCCTGACATCGAATAATCAGCATAGAATCAATGGAGGGCAGGGCTCCTTTCCTGTCTCCCCCCGCCACGTGCCAGGCACAGAGCAGATGACAGTTTGAGTGATTCTGCCTTTGAAATGAACAAATGAATTATCTAATTATCTAATACATGGATCCTATTTAAATTTTCCCCATTGCTACAATAATCAATGCTCTTTAAAGCTATTTTTTAAAAATCTAGTTTCTTTTTTTAAAAAAATTTTATTTATTTGACAGAGAGAGAGAGAGAGAGAGAGCAAAAGCGGGGGGAGTGGCAAGTAGAAGGAGAGAGAGAAGCAGGCTCCTGACAGAGCAGGGAGCCTGACTTGGGGCTGGATCCCAGAACCCTGGGATCATGACCTGAGCTGAGGGTAGATGCTTAATCAACTGAGCCTCCCAGGTGCCCTTTAATCTAGTTTCTAATAAAGGACCATGCTTCATATTGGTCGCTTTAGTCTCCTGTGATCCAAAACACTCTCCAATGTTTGTTTTTAATCTTTGATGATAACATTTTGAAGCATCCAGGCCAGTTGTTTCATAGAATACGTCACAGTCTGGATTTGTCTGAAATTTCCTCATTATTAGATAGGTCCAGCATCTCACAATGGATTCAACATCTTGAGCATTTGCAAGAAACCATAAAGGTGGGGTGCCTGGGTAGCTCAATCACTTAAGCGTCTACTTTCGGCTCAGATCATGATCCCAGGGTCCTGGGATCGAGCTCTGAGTCAGTCAGTGTCAGGCTCCCTGTTCTGCTGGGAGCCTGCTTCTCCCTCTCGCTTTGTTGCTCCCCCTGCTTGTGTGTTCACCCTCCCTCTCCCTCAAGTAAATAAATAAAATCTTAAAAAAATAGAAAGAAACCATAAAGGTGATGTTGCATTTTTCTAGATTGTCCATTTGTGGAGTTCCAGATAAATCATCAAAGCTGAATTTATGTGTCTCTGCTTTGCTGGTGTCTTAATCACATGTGTGTCATATTAACAATCATGGCTACCATCATGTGCATCATGGAAAACTTTGCTCTCTGGGTACATACAGGAGCAGGACTTTGGATACTTTATAATGCCAAACTTCCTCCCCCCCACTCCCACTCTACCCCTGACTCGCATAGCAGCCCCCACTCTTCTGACTCCACCCCCAGTATTTTTTTTCCTCCATCCCCAGTATTAATCTACAGCCTCACCAACACTTATTGTTCACTCTTTAAATTTGCTAAATCTGTAGGTATAACATGATATCTTCTGGGTTTTGTTTGTATTCTCTCGGACTGCTGAAGAGTGTGAGCATCTTTTCTCAAGTTTCTTGATCATTTGTGATTTTTCTCTTGTGGGAGGCCTGTTTATGCCTTTTGCTCACTTCTTGGAGGTTTTTTTCCTTATGTATTTTTAGATCTTTGTGCATTCTGGATGCTAATCATTTATGAACTATGTATGAATCTCCAGCTTTTATGAAACAGTATTGCTTAAGGCTAAGCACATGGAGGAGGCTACTGGTCAGACATTTTGGGTTCAAATTCCAGTTCTGATAGTAACTGTGTGACTGTGAATAATTTAACTTCTCTCTGCTTTAGTTTCCTTATCTACGAGATGGGAGTGATAATGGTGCCGACTTTGTCAGGTAGTAGGGGGATTAAATGAATGAATATAGGTACCGTAGTTAGAACAGGGCCTGGCACATAGTAAGAGTCAATAAATGTTTGCTGTTATTAGCTCCTTCCCCTTTACAGCTCCCTGAAATCTTGAGATATAGAGGGCTCATCAAAGTGCGTGTCCCACAAGCCCTCTCCTTCACTTAAAGATCCACAAACACCGTAGAGACAATTCATGCAACTTTGAGACCTGACAGTGTCATGATTTATTTTGCAAAGATTTAAAGAAAGGCTCTACTCTTGATTGGGCCCCTAGTGCCTTCCAGGAACATCTCTACCCCCTAACCTGCCTCTGGGCCTCTTGTCCCTCACTTAGGCCTTTCTGTAGTGTTTCAAAGACTAGCAAACTCCGGATACAAGCGAACCCAGGAGGCGCTCGGTATAATGCTCCCTAAAGGAACGAAGGAACAAATGAAGAAAGGAAGGAATGTTACTGCGTTGCTATGTAGACGGGATGAAAAGGAAAAAGGAATGTTGGACGGCCAAGCCGGCTGATGATTGGCTGGCCCCCCGCACACCGATGCGAGGAGAACTTGGAACGTAGGAGAGGGTTCTTTAGACCAGAGGTCCCCGCCCAGCGGCCAGGACGTGGTGTGTAGTGAGCAGCGCTGCAGGGCTTGCGGGTCTCAGGCGGGCGCGGCGGCTCTGCGGGCCCCGCCCCGCCCCGCCCCCCGGCGCCGCGGCCGAAGCGGGCCAGACGGCGGCGCCGGAGCCTGCGCACTGGACCCCCAGCGCCGCCAGCGGTTTCAGACGCGGCGGCTCGGAAGATGGCGGAGCGCGCCGGCGGCGGCACCTCCCTGAGGGGGATGCGCGAACGCATGGGTGAGCGGCCTGGCGTCTCCCGGGGGAACTCGGAACCGCGCGGGAGGCGGGCGTCTCGTGGCCCCGGGGGCCGTTGAAGCGGCGCGGAGGGCGTCAGAAAACTTTACTCCGGAGTGGCCTCGCGCCGTCCGGTCCTCCCCTCACCCGCCCCGGAGTTTCCCTGGACGGGACAGAGAACCGTTGTGAGACGGGGGTGGGGAGGAGGAACGGCCAGCCGGCCGGCCGGCATCACCGACGGCCGAAGTCCCGCGGCCAGCGTTCCAACGGTCGCCGCCACCGGCCGAACCCCGCGGGCGGGGCGTGAGGGAACTAACGGACGCTGTGGGCGCAGGGGTGGGGGTGGAGGGGCCTGTGACCCCGGACCCCGAGGACGGTTCTGAGCTGCGCCTGCCGTTGGGGGGCGGCGGGCGCCCGCGCGGCCATCGAACGGACGCGCCACAGCCCGGGATGTGCAGGCGCCCGCCAAGACCCCGCGCGCCAGGGCAGCCTTTCCAGGCGCCGGGAGCCGGGAGTTTTCTCTCTGCGCGGGGCGCTCGCATCCTCTCCCACGGTCGCAGTCCTTGCCTCTCCCAAGGACTTAATCTATTGCACCCTCCCGGCCAACGTCCGGTGAGGAGGGAGCCCTGGGGGCTGTTCCTTTGAAAGTTGGGAGAAACTTGCCTCTCCGCTCCTCCTGATTTGCCTGCTGTAGCACATGACTTCGTCAAGATGTCACCTTCCGTGGGACATCTTGCAGACCCTAGGCGGCAATGAACGGGAAGCAGCGCTTCAGTGTGCTTTCTTCTGAACTGGCCCCAACGCCAAAATGTTTGTCGCCCCCAAAGCGTTAATTTTCTAAAGTTTGGTAGCGCGTTGCTTAGCCCAGGAGGCTGCTCCGCTCGCGGAGCGAAATGGTATTTCTCGCTTGTGGGAGGTTACTTGGTTTTCTCAGGCCAGTTGCTATTACTATGAGCTTGAGAATAAAACGATCTTAATTGATTTTATCGAAAGCCTTGGGGATTTTTCATTTGCAGTTGAAAAATTGGCTGCGATTGAGAGGCTTTGTGTTACTTCAGAATACTTTGAATCCACTCCCCAAACAACGTATTAGAAGCAAATACACTTTCATCTTTACCTAGAGAGAGAGTGCATTAAATTCGGATTGTTTCATTACTTGTCGACACTTAAGGCTCTCTGCCATTTGTTTATTTCAGTGATTTAAAGTAACCAGCATTCTGGATAACCCCCTTCCCCAGCATTTTTGGATATTGAATGTTGTGAAGTATTTTAAAATCTTTTATGAAACAGTTGCTTGGATTCACAGTATTTCAAGCCAAAAACTTAGTCATGCAAAAAGGGCTTAACCCAGAACCCTAATTGACCTCCTTGTTGCCCATTTCCTATTAGGAATTGAAAACATCACATGTTATATGTTAGAATTTTCACAGACTTCGGGCTTTAACAAGATTTGCCCTCATGGTCTCAGCGTTTTCCTGAAGGGGACAAGGAGTCATTGAAATGTTTTGCCACTTAGTGGCAAATGAGATGCCACTGTGACAGTTGCTTCTTTTCATTCTGTTATCCAAGTAACCATGAGTAGCCCTGAATCTGTTAATCTGGTTAATTTCATTTACTGCTGGGAGCCTGGCTCCAAGAGTTAAAATGTTGTCCCTGAACAAGTGACTTCTAAGGGGGCATGAATTACGTACATTCATTTTATTATGTTTTCTGTGCATAGTACTGTGCTAAGATTGTAACATACTGAAGAAATACACTTTTTAAAAATTTTTATTTACCTGAAAGAGATAGGGGTCAGGAGCATGGGGGGTGGTGGGGAGTGGGCAGGGGCAGGGCAGAGAGAGGGGGAGAAACAGACTCCCCTGAGAGCATGACCTGAGTAGAAGGCAGACTTTAACCCAATGAACCATCCAGGCATCCCTAAATACACTTAACAGAAAATGTTTTATACTTTTACACATAATTTTAAGATAATTTATATGAATTTTTCAACCTGATGAGCATAAGAAACTTTGCCACTGATCTGTCACCTTGTTTTTCTAAATTCACAAGTAATTTCTTTAGACAAATGCAGAAAAAGCTACTAAGGTTGAGTGAGATGATCATAGAATTTTAGAGCTGGAGAAACCTTAAGATTCTCAAGTCTAATACCCAGAGTCCCAGCTATAAAATCCTGGGCAGCTTCTACAACTTGGATGTATAGTCTAACAGCTTAATATTTTTCCAAGTAGCCATTCCACTGTAGGCAGCTCTGACTGGTAGGAAACTGTCTGTAATTTACTTTAAGACATGATATCTTTGAGGAATATTTTGTTGTGTCTTGTTTATTTTTTAGTAATCTCTACCCACTTTGGGGCTCAAACACAAGACCCAGAGTTACTACCTGCGTGATCTGGGACAATAATGTTTAGCTTCAGTTTTTCCTACCTGTAAAAAATATGGAAAATAATAATATCCATTTTATAGGGTTGCTAGAATTTAATGAAGTTATACAAATGTAAAGAATTTCGTAAATGGTGAGGTTGATATACGGTATTTGTTATAGCAATTTTTAGGAAAGTACCATAAATACAGATTAAGGTTCTTCAGTTCTGGTAATAAACTCTACCCTATTCATTAACCTCCAGGCAAAAGGTGACTCTTTAAGATTTTATTTGAGAGAGAGAACATGACTGGGACTGGGGTGGACAAAGGCAGAGGTAGAGAGGGAGATAATAAATATGGTAAAATTATACATTTCAAGAGAAATTGTCCTTATGGTCAAGTAATTTGTGCTAAAATATGAACTTTCTTTGGGATTTCTAATCAGGAAAATGGAATGTGCAAAACTAACTGTTTTTTTCTGTGCTCACATAGAGATGTTATAAGCGGGAGAGAGTATATAAGAGGGTTTAATTAATTTATAGACTATATTTAAGAATTGTTCTAATACACTAGTATGCAAATTCAGAGGATAATCTGTGGTCCACAGAATTGCTGGTAGTTGAACTATGAAGGAAGCTGAGAAGAGTCTAATCTTCAAATTTAGCTAAATCATGGATTATCTGAGCTGTTAGGTCTCTGTGGTTAAAAAAAAATCCTTTTTCCTTTTTGAAATAGTGGTCCCTATGGCAGCAATTATGAGCTCACTTTCAAGGTTACTCTGTAAAATGACTCCCAGATCTCTTTCCTCACTGACAAGAAACATCTCAGAGTCCTTTCATTCTTTAAGTACAATGACAGATACTCTGTTCCTTTAATTATTTTAACCGTCATCTTCAACTGTTAATTTTTTTCCTGATATATAGAAAACAAAAGTGTATGCAATATCACAGGGACATATTTCCTGTGCATTCACAGAGGTAGAAGGAGAGTTTTCAGTGTTAATCTCCAGATTCTTCCTGAAGATGCCCAGCATTGTGGGACATTTTAGATGCAGCCATAAATGGAATTCAAGGGCTCCGGAATCCCCTATAATAATTGCTGTGTGTGTCATCCTGGCATTTGTTTTTCTTACTCTCCCCCAAATTGTGCTCCCCTAATCTTGTATTTCACCCTTATTGAAGTTTATTTACCACTTTTGGGCACATTTTACAAGGCATGTGTAAATTTATCTTTGTTTGCCGGACATTTTTCTTCCTGGAATAATACTATCTCAATGGAAATTCCTTGAGTGCTTCTCCACCTTCACTGCATTAGAATAGAGCTTTTAGCAACTGGAAGTGCCTGGGCCTCCACCCAGACAGAGACTGGGGGTGGGGAAAGGCAGGCATTGCTGGTATCTTTAAAGCAACGTGGGTAAAGAAAACCCCACATCTACGTAATTTATAAATGTACTTTTTAATATTGGGTCCAGTCTCTGAGGATCTCACTGTTGACACTTCTGCTTCCATTCCGTTTCTGTGCCAGCTCAGTTTTTCCAGTACTTGGTGTGATATCTTGTCTGAGGCATTTTTGAAAGTTATTAATCATTAGCTCCTACTTATCCACAAGCTGGTGCTGCCACTCCCACTAACAAGCTCTAAGTCCTCAGATAAACTGGCACACCCACAGTAAACAGCCTTAATTCTTTTGTAAAGTGTTGTTGAACATAGGTACTCAATATGTCTTTGTTGTTGACCTGGATTAATTTGTCCTGATTTTGTCTTCTAGATAAGAGATGCTGTCCTGTATCATCAAGGACGATTGCCCAGGCTTTGCCTCCCCCTGTATTAGCTGTTTGCATTCATAATATCTAATCCCTTCCTTTTCTCTCCCTGTATTATAGTTGCGGCTGCTCACGCCATAGCCGAAGAAAGACGGAATCAAAGTAGTTTCAGCACTCATCCATCTCAATCTGCAAATATAAGATCTGCTTTCAAACCAGGTATAATTTCTAGAATGCTTTTTTATAGATGTCAGAATGTCAAGTCAATAAAACCAGATATGTTAAAGCCTTACTATATATATTTTTTTGTTTTTAGTAATAGATGGATCCGTGCTTAAAAATGATGTGAAGCAGAGGTTGGCAAAGGAGCGAAGAGAGGAGACCAAAAGACAACAAGAAGGTATATTTTAGACTTAAAATCGGAATGAATAAATTTTCTGTTGAGGTTATATATTTTCAAAGTGATTTTATTTACTTTTCCTGATCTGTTTATACATAGATTACATTTTTTTCTGGGATGTATTATGTTGGATTGAATATTTATACTAAGGCAGATAAAGAGGGCCTTAAAAAATAGTTGATTGTTTAATTTTTGAAGTAGTTTCTGTTAGCTCTAATTTTCTGAAAACTAAGGTGTGAAAATTTCAGCATTTGTAGGAACAAGCAGAATGGGGTTTCAATAAAAATGACTCTAAAAAGGAAAATGAAGTTGTTAATAATCCTAATTTAGGCTTCTTAAGTGTAAATTTGGACCTAAAAGAATAATCTTTTTACACCTCAAGAGAATGCCTTTCTCAACGAGGCATTTCTCTCTGGCCTTTGAAATCCCTTGACAAAATTTGTGCTCAGCTTCATTCAAATGGATATCATTTTTCTTTGTTTTGGTGAGGAGTTATTTCTTCCTGGAGCTCTTCGGGAGTGCATTTTAGAACTGCATAGATGCTGTCCAGGCTTTAGTGAGGGAAAATTTGAAATAGGAAAACATCATGCTGTTCCATAGTATGGTGTCTTAACTCCATGAATGTAAAACGGGCATGATTAAATATGGTCTGGGTAGATGAGGCCTTTGAGAGAAGTTTCCTAGTAGAAGAAAAAAAACCCCTTCTGGCCATGTGTTTTCTTTTTAGTTCTTATTTTAATGTATATAGCATGTTAATCTGTGGGGTTTAATTTTGCCTCAAATCAGCGGAAATATCACATGAAAGAAAATACTTGTTTTTAATTCAGAATTTTAGCTGGGACAGGATATGAGGGTCATCTATGCCATCTCTGTTCTCTAGAATTAAATGAACACTCAGTGCACATGATTCTTGTTCACTTATATAATCGTTTGTTATTGGCATGGGTCATGTTATTTTTAAGAAAGAGGAGGAGATATATTAACTTTCTCCTTTGTGAGTACTGTAGAAAATTTAAATATTTTCTTGGCTCTTATGCCTCGAAAATGTATTTGGAATATTTCAGCTACTAAGGAAACACAACTGCTTGAAAAAGAAAGAAAATCACGGATCCAATATGAAAAACAGATGGAGGAGAAACAACGGAAGCTGAAAGAACAAAAAGAGAAGGATGAGCAGCGGAGAATATCTGCAGAAGAAAAAAGGAAACAAAAACTACAGGAAGAAAGGGTACAGTACATGTTTCCTAGCCTGTTCCATCAGATGCCACGTGGTGTCACCTGGGACTGGAATACTTTTTTCTTAGCCTTTCACTGCCTTTCCTGCCCCCTCTCCTGACAAGGGATCCAGTCCCAGTTCTCTCTCCCCTTCAGCGGTAGAGCCTCTTGTTCCTGTGCTCTCAGATCCCTGAGTTCCGACTTGCTATCTGAGGTAAAGCGGAGCCTCGAAGGCCTGGGAAGAGAGCCCTTCCTCCCATGCTCTGGGTTGCGGCTCACTTGGGTCTCTGCGCTCTATGCCAGTGGTCTCATGCTCAGAGACCCCGCACTCAGTAGGCCGCGGTCTCACTTCTCACAGCTGCTCCTCTGACTTGATCGCAGGCCAGTCAGAAGACAGCGCTTGCTCTCCCATCTGGCTTCCACGGCCTTTCTGCCCTGTGCGCTCTTCCTCCCGGCTGTGCTGGGGCCCTGCCTCTCTCTCTACCTCCCTGGACTCTCTTGGTGTCTGGCACTCTAGGCTCATGTCGGGCTCCCTGCTTCTCCTCCCTCTGTCTGCTGCTCCCCTTGCATGTGCACGTTCTTTCTCTCAGATTAATTAATTAATTTCCTCATGATACAAGCAGAGGTAAGCACAGTCTGTTTTTCAGTTCATATCCATAAGATTAAAGCCTGTTACTCAGGAGAAGCATTGACATTGATTGATACCAGAAATAGGGTCTTCGGTTGTTTTTTTGGTCTTCATTTTTAACTATTACCTAACCTCATACCCCCCCCAAATTTTGCTTGATACAAAAATTTGGTAATGGGTTAGTGTTCTAACCCACAGATCTAAATTACACTATCCAGTATGTTGAATAGGTAAAAATTTGTTGGCATTTATTTTAAATAGGAGAGATTCAAGGCTGTTCTCTGTCGGACATTGGAACGGAGCAACCGTGTTGATCATCGTCAAAAAAGATGGTCATGGGAAGGCTCTACAGCTGTGAACCCAGAAACCAAAACTGGTAATTAATAAACTGTTAAACTTTTAAGTTATTCATGCTCATATTTATATATTGGCTGTTGCTGCAAGGTTGCATTTACAGTGGGGATTTGAGCTTTGTGTTTTAAGTGAAAATGCTGCCATGTACTCTTTGGTGTGCCCAGTAAGTTTATGTTTAAATTTGTATCATGTAAGATTACAAAAGAAATTTTTTTAAAGATTTTATTTATTTATTAGACAGAGATCACAAGTAGGCAGAGGGAGAGGAAGAAGCAGGGAGCCTGATGCGGGGCTTGATCCCAGGACCCTGGGATCATGACCTGAGCCGAAGGCAGAGGCTTTAACCCACTGAGCCACCCAGGCGCCCCTGCAAAAGAAATTTTAATATTTTATCCAGTATATACAAAATCTTACCATTTACATTTGTAATCTCTATAAAAATGATTGAATTTTATATAGCTTTATCCAATGCATATTTTATCCAGTGCCTATTTTAAAAATAGTCTCATTTACAGCTACTATAAATTTTCCTATAAATGGACAGAGCTCTACAGTTCCATAAAACTTAAATTTATATCATGCGTAAGGAATGACAGTAAACATTGTGCACCTAACTAGTGCACGTACTCTATAGAACTACATCATGAACTTACTTTGTTGCAGCTAGTGATGCTTTAAGTATGAGTACAGTAAATATATCTTTCCTCAGCCAGTAAACGTTCTGTATCGACTGAGAAACTTGAACAAGAGACATCTGGTTTACAGAAACAAATGTCTGTGTCATCTGCAGGTCTTCAGAGTTCTGTTGCCAAGAGTAAGTAGTTATTTCATGTATTCTCCTGAATTTTAAACCAATGAAATAAATTCTTTTAAATGTCTTTTCACAGTACCACTTATCCTTTAGATTGTGGAACATTTAGATTTATTTCAGAAGAGCATCACCTGGTTTTGTTGTTGGTGGAGGTGGTCATTACTGTTTTGTATTTTCATCAGTGAAACGGATTCAAATTCTACCTACCAGTAAATGAGATCCTTTTTCCTAGAGAGTAACTAGACTGGTCATTCAATTTCCATTAAGTTTCATGAATATCACCTCATTTAAGGAAAATGTTAGCATATATGCAGCAGTGGACAGGTTGATCTGCTTCACATAATGTCGTACTTGTTACTCATGACAACCTTGTAAAGGTGAAAGGCAAGTGTAATTACCTTCCTGGCTTTATAGTTAAGAACCCAAGAAATTCAGTGCTCTTCACTCTGTCATGCTTGTTTTTCGCTTATATTTTGGTCATTTGATAGATAGATCGTGATGTTGAAATTGTACATTTCAATAATCCCGTGTTTTCCTCCAAAGCAAATAACATGGTACCCATGTTTAATGAGCAAAGCATTGCTAACCTCCTCTTTACAACTCTTTGTAGTGCTAATGTGATGTTCTTTAAACAAAAAAGAAATTATCTACTATGACTACCTCAATACCTTTGTTTTTGTTTTTAAAGATTTTACTTATTTGACAGAGATCACAAGTAGGCACAGAAGCAGGCAGAGAGGTGGGGGGGAGCAGACTCCCTGCTTAGCAGAGAGCCCGATGGGGCTCGATCCTAGGACCCTAAGACTATGACCTGAGCTGAAGGCAGAGGCTTGAACCCACTGAGCCACCCAGGCGCCTCAACCTCAATACCTTTTGCTTCTAGTGTTTGCCCTTTTAATTAGTGTTCCTTTTTTAAAAAAATCCTTCACCTGGGGCGCCTGGGTGGCTCAGTCTTTAAGTGTCTGCCTTCCGCTCGGGGTCGTGATCCCAAAGTCCTGGGATTGAACCCTATGTCAGGGCTCCCTGCTCAGTGGGGAGCCTGCTTCTCCCTCTCTAGCTCTCTTGTGCTTTTGTTCCCTCTTTCACTATTTCTCTCTGTAATAAATAAATAAAATCTTAAAAAAAAAATCCTTCACCTGACTGTCAGTGACCATTTCTGGCTTGCTGTGCATGTTGTTTCCCACTGATAATTGAAATGGATTAGGCAAACCATACCCATCAATCAATTTTAAAAAGTCCTTTCTGGAGGCAAAAACAGAAGTGACTTGGCATGAAGAAGACACAGCAAACATATTCCACATCATTCCCACTTCAGTGCCTTATGAATTGAAGAAAAAAAGGCATAATTATGGTTTCAATTTAAAAATCTTTTAAAAAACATTTTTATTTATTTGAGAGCAAGTGAGAGAGTGATAGAGCACAAGTGGTAAGTGGGGCAAAGGGAGAGGGAGACACAGAGTCCCCGCTGAGCAGGGAACCCCTGATCTGGTGTTATCACATTTTTTCTTTTAATGGTCTAACAAAAGTTGATCCACTTACCACCCTAAGCCTTGATAGGCTTTCCCAAAGCACTTAAGGTGTAGCCTGGGATCATTTGTAGATTAATGTGGGAAGGCTTTCTCTAGCACCTTCCTTGTCATATAATGAAATTAATTTATTATTCACCATTTCAATCCTTTAGAAAAACTAGAATTCATTGCAGTGTTGTATTTATATACTTTCATGTATACACAAAAACATTCATTTTGATATATTTTACTTGTTTAACTAGCATTCACTCTGTTTCAGAAACTATCTAATTGCTTTGAGGAGTTAGCACATACTTCTTCCACAGACATGTATGACATTTTTAGTATAACGAGCAAATACTAGTATGCTTTCATTCATAGGCCTCATGCTATTAAAAGAGATTTGTAAAGAGGAGGAACAGGCGATGCCTTTTAGGATAATAATTAGTTAAATTGCACTGAAAGAGCAATTCCAAGTAATTTTAAAAAAGATTTATTTGACAGAGAAACAGCAAGAGAGGGAGCATAGCAGGGGGAGTGGGAGAGGGAGAGAAGCAGGCTTCCTGCTGAGCAAGGAGCCTGATACAGGGCTCTATCCCAGGACCCTGCAATCGTGATCTGAGCTGAAGGCAGATGCTTAATGACTGAGCCACCCAGGCGCCCCTAAATGATTTTTTTTTGACAGAGATCACAAGTAGGCAGAGAGGCAGGCAGAGAGAAAGAGGGGAAAGCAGGCTCGCCGCCAAGCAGAGAGCCCCATGCGGGGCTTGATCCCAGGACCCTGAGATCATGACCTGAGCCGAAGACAGAGGCCTTAACCTACTGAGCCACCCAGGCGCCCCTAAATGATTTTTTTTAATGATTTTTTTACTAGTGTTTTAAAAAAGATTTTATTTATTTATTTGACAGAGAGATCACAAGTAGGCAGAGAGGCAGGCAGAGAGAGAGGAAGGGATGCAGGCTCCCCACTGTGTAGAGAGCCCGATGCGGGGCTCGATCCCAGGACCCTGAGATCATGACCCAAGCCAAAGGCAGAGGCCTAACCCACTGAGTCACCCAGGAGCCCCTTTTTACTAGTTTTTAATATGAGAAGGTATGATGGAAGATACTTTGTGAAGTAGCTTACTTACAGGTATAGTATTACTGCACACTCTGAAACAATTAATGATGACAGGGAAAATAAAGTCTGTATTGGTGGTGGCTTACCTTTGTAAAATCTCTTCAGATTTAAATGAAACCTTTTTGATCCAGAGAGATGAATATTTCACACACAAATGAAGTTCATAATCTGATAACCTGTAATATTTTAAGTAGCCCTGTTTTACAGCTTGGCTAATTGAAATTGTCTGTTTTTCTTCTGCTCATTATTGACTCGAGCTGTTCACACTATCTTGTCTTTTCTTGCAGTATGAAAATAAAGGATGTGTGATTTAATCACATGATTGAATTGATTATACCTCTGGTTCATGCTGTTCAATTACATTATCAGTTCAGGAATTTTCAAATGATGCTATGTTGTCAATATCTACAGGTCCCCACATTTAATATATAGGTTCCCAAAAGAGAAGTTATTCTTTAAACAGATACGTCTTAGTATCCTGAGTCAGAATTTGTGTCTACACTGACCATGTTTTTCATTAGGTTGCTAAAATTGTGACATCTGTGCCAAAGGTTAATGATCATTTTTGTTTAAAAAAATAACCATTATAACTAAAGTATACATTACTTTAGTAATAGATGTCATGGATTGTGTCCAGAATTAAAGGTTGTATAGTCCCAATTTGGGAATGGTGATCTTGTAAGGTAGCATTAGACATTATCCTCTTAATTTTTAACTATTTTTTTCCTAATAAATTTTATTGTCCAGATCACCTAAAGAGCAAATGAGCTTTAAATTGGGGATATACAGAAGATTGGAAATTTAGATTTTTATAAGCAAAAGTAAAGATAAAAAAATGTGTGAAGAGTGACTCACTTCTGAAATAATACATTTAAATAATTTGTAAAAAGTAATATTCCTTTGCCTTTGATCTCCAGAAAATATAGAAAAGAAGAGAAGCTCATCCTTGACGAGAAGATCTAACAAACTGCAGGCACCTTCAGAAACTGTACAAGTAGAAGAAAAACCAACTGGTTAGTTATTTCTAAGTACCAGTCTTAAATAGTGGTTTAAAAGAGATCTTTTGTGGTACTGTGTGGCTCAGTCAGTTGAGCACCGACTCCTGATTTTGGCTCAGGCCATGATCCTGAGTTGGGCTCCAAGCTAAACTTGGAACCTGCTCAAGATCGTCTCTCTCTGCACTTCCCTATCCCCGCACTTCTTGTCATTCTCCCAAAAAAGATCTGTGTCAACATTTGGTTGCCTGAGAAGTCGTTCCTAAAATTTGAAGCCAGAATATCCTTTCTTTAACTGCAAAATGTCCTTTGATGTCATACTTATTTGGCTGAAGCCAAGAGTCTGTCTTTATTTTTAAAATTTTTTTAAAGATTTTATTTATTACAGAGATCACAAGTGGGCAGAGAGGCAGGCAGAGACAGAGAGAAGGGGAAGGCAGAGGCTTTAACTCACTGAGCCACCCAGATGCCCAAAGAGTCTGTCTTTAAGTGAAATAGGTAGTTCTGTTGTCATCTGAGCAGGAGGTCTATAATGAAGCTGAGGGACTAGATCACAGAGTGTTGGTATAGATAAAGATTTGTGGTGGAAGACTTAATTCTCTTCAGACATTTCATTAGCTAGTGTTAAGAAATTCTTAAGTTATTGGCCATAATTTGAACTTCAAAGCTTTGTTGCGTTTCATAGCATTACCCACATCTAACCTTTGTGCATGTTTTCACTGCTGATTATTATACACTAAATTTCATACTTATTACTGAAGTACTTCTTTTTTAAAAAAATACGTTATTTCTTTGAGAGAGTGCACAAGCAGGAGTGGAAGGGCAGAGGGAGAGAGAGAAGCAGACTCCATGCTGATCAGGGAGCCTGACATGGGGCTCGATCTCAGGACTCTGAGATCATGACCTGAGCCGAAGGCAGAGGCTTTAACCCACTGAGCCACCCAGGTGCCCCTACAAGATGCACTTTTTTTTTTTTTAAGATTTTTATTTATTTATTTGACAGAGAGAGAGATCACAAGTAGTCAGAGAGGCAGGCAGAGAGAGGGTGGGGGAAGCAGGCTCCCTGCTGAGCAGAGAGCCCGATGCGGGGCTCAATCCCAGGACCCTGGGATCATGACCCGAGCCGAAGGCAGAGGCTTTAACCCAGTGAGCCACCCAGGCGCCCCTACAAGATGCACTTTTAACAAAATAAGTTAGTCAGTCCCTTGGAGCTTTTGGTAATGAACTTGACCACTATGACTGTCAGTGGCATATATCTGTAGAAGTCCACCTCAAAGTTGTTTTGCCACATACAACTTTGTGAATTCCCGTAGAGACGATACGTTGGGATAGGGCTTTGTTAGATATGTTACCTGGATTTCTTCACTGGGGTTATTGAGTATGCCGGGGACTTTGACCCTTTAATTCAGGTACTCTCTTCCCTAGCAAGGCAGTCGGATCTAGTAGTGATGTTCAGTCCGATTATTTATATTTATATATATACATATATACATATGTATGTGTGTGTGTGTATATATATATATTGCTCTCATTTCCTCTACTTGTAGGCTGGGAAAGTTCTCATGTGCAGTTCATATGCTGTGCATTTATTTGTGAGACTTCAACTTGAATTCTTTTTGTTTGTTCTCATTTAGCTCGTCAGTCTTATACCAGTCTTCGGGAGAGTAATTTAATCACTCGCCTGCTTGTCCCTACCAAAGCGTCAATAGCCAGGAGCAAAAGTGCTGCTTCCTTGTCAGTTCCTGGCAAAGATACTTCAGGTAACAGGCATAGGGTGGAAAGCCTAAAAGTGTTCGTATTTGCACTTATAAAGCAGGTTATATCATTTAATTTGTTGCAGTAAGGCATAAAAATAATTTGAATCAGTAGTTTCCAGATGACTGATATTTGCGTTACATATTTGTTTTATGCCTTCTAGCATGGTAGGTTGAGTTATCTGGATGATAGTTGATTGATAGGATGAAATAAGGTAGTTGTGGTGGTGGTTGTTAAATTTTTAAGTGATTTTTTAAAAAAAAGTACTAGATGTTCAGAGTATCAAAAATTTTTATGGAGGAAGTTTCCTACTCCACTATTTTTCCCCCTAAAATGTGGAAGAGTGACTTTGAGCTGCTCTTCAGCTTTTTATAAATAATAAAATAAAACCCATTTTCAGGCTTATGTGGATTTTCTCAGAGGTCACATAGAGTGTTAGACATGACTGTGGGTAGTAAGAAGTCCTCAGTAGTGGAGAGCTCAAATGCACTATTCCCATTATTCTTTTTTCCTCCACTTTTTTCTTCCCACCACTTTTATTCTTTTATTTTTTTCTTCTGTTAATATTCATATAATTAGTAAAATAATACAGTGCTATCATAGACTTTCTGGGAGTGCAGCTTTACTACTTTTGGTTCAGATTCCTGACTTTGTTTTTGCCCTATTATATATATGTCAAATTATTTTCTGCCAGTCTTCCCCCAGTCTCCTGTAAGATCGTTCTTATATTAACTTCCATTCTTGTTAAATAATCTGTTACTTCCATCAAAAATATACTACTTATCTTAAATTTCTCTAGCTGTACTTAATATATTCTTTGTAGCACAAACTGTCAGTGTTAAATAATGTGACCATTTAGATACATACAGATCTGTAAATAAAATGCTTTTTCCACCAAAAGTGGGTGTCTAAAAGAAAAAATGTCAGATTATTTATTCATGAGTAGTCAGTCTTTGGTAATTTGTTTTATTTTGATTACTTGATGAGATCATGTAAAAGTTCACCACCCAGTTAAAGAAGAGGTGACAAATTTACCAAGTCTTATAAAAGCTACCACCAAATACTTTCTAAAAAATATTTACTTTTCTTTATTATACAAGCAATAAATATTTAGTGTAGCACAAATTTTAAATATAATTTATTATCTCAGTAACTCACTGGGAACTGAATATTTTGTGTTTTGTTTACAAAATGGGATTATAACTTGTTTTTGTTTTTTTGATTTGCTTTTGTCTATACTCAATGTGAACCATTTTCTGGGGGCACCTGCGGGGCTCAGTTGGTTAAGCATCTGACTTTGGCACAAGTCATGATCTCTGGGTCTTGGTATCCAGCCCTGCATTGGGCTCCCCTCTCAGCAGGGAATCTCCTTTGTCCCTGTCCCTCCCCTTGTGTGCCTGTGTGTGGAGGCACTCTCTCAAATAAATAAAACTTTTTAAAAGATTTATTTATTTGACAGAAAGAGAGCGCACGAGAGAGGGCGCGCGCACACACAAGTAGGCGGAGAGGCAGGCAGAGAAAGAGAGAAGGGGAAGCGGAGCCTGATTTGGGGCTGGATCCCAGGACCCTGAGATCATGACCTGAGCCAAAGGCAGAGGCTTAACCCACTGAGCCACCCAGGTGCCCTAAATAAAATCTTTTTAAAAAAAGTATATATATATTTATCATTTTCTAGGTCTGGAAATTGTATATTATTACTGTGAATGACTGCCTTAGTATTTTTTTTCTTTTCTTCTTTTTTTTTTAAAGATTCACTCATTTGACAGAGATCACTAGTAGGCATAAGAGGCAGGCAGAGAAAGAGGGGGAAGCAGGCTCCCCGCTGAGCACAAAGCCCGATGTGGGGCTCGATCCCGGGATCATGACCTGAGCCAAAGGCAGAGGCTTTAACCCACTGAGCCACCCAGGCGCCCCTGCCTTAGTATTTTCTAAATTTCTTGTTGAATATTTGGATTATAGTTTTTTTTCAGTATTATCAATAATGCTGTAAGTTCGTGTCTGATTTTTTTCCTAAGGATAGATCTTAAAGTAAAATTGTGGGAACAAAGACTGTGTCCTAATGGCTTTTAATGCCTTATTGCCCCAATCCCCCCTATCAGGAGCATATACAGATCTACACCCCACCACTAGTGTGGGGCTGCCTGGTTCCCAACATTGGCATTACCACTTTCTTCCTCTTTTTTATCCATTTTTATCCATTTGTTAGGCAAAAATAAATTATTTATTTTAGAGATTTTTATTTATTTGACAGGGAGAGAGTGAGAGAGGGAATACAAGCAGCGGGGGAGTGGGACCTGAGCCAAAGGCAGATATTTAATGACCGAGCCACCCAGGAGCCCTGGCAAAAAATTTAGATTGTTAAAGCTGGAAGAGACCTTGAAAATCTAGCCCATTCTGATTAATGTCTTATTATAGTTTTTAGAATGGGTGAGAAATGCTCTTTTCTTACATTTAAATCACCATATACGGAGTTTCTTACCTGATCACTTGAAATGGTAAGGTCTCTGGCCCTAGTGAAGTTGTTCTAGATTACTTTTTCAAAGTGTTGAATATTTTATAATGTGTTATAAAAATCATTCAAAACTGTGATATTAAAAGAGAAATGACTTATTGCAGACATCAACTTTGAAGAAGCATCCTCTTTTCGCCTGTAGTGGACTTTTGCTTTCACTACACCTCTTAAAGGTGGTGCTTCTGAAGTAACCAACTTCGAGATGTTTCTGTCCGGTGTGTGGGTTCCATTTCACTAGACACTTCCATGTTGTGGGGCAATCCCTGCAATTTACTAGTGAACACATAGTCTCTCTTTTTTCTCTTCCTGTTCTTGTACTGTTACGTGGCGCAATTGTGTCTTGTCTGGTTTCGGTGTATAGGCAGTCTCATCCTGTCCTCGTTCACCCACAGGTACCCACAGTGCCTTAGTCCAGTATATAAACATGCCCTTGCGGAGCCACAGCAGTGACGAACTGAAGAATACCATGGCGCTTCGCAAGGCAGCGGCGGCAGGGCCTCCCCAGGAGAAGGTGGAAGCACCCCCTGATGTGAGCGTGGAGGCGGCCCCTCACGTGAAGGTGGAAGCAACCCCCGAGGCAACCGTGGAAGTGGCCCCCGAGGTGAGCATGGATGCGGCCCCCAAGGCGACCGTGGAAGCGGCCCCCGAGGTGACCGTGGAAGCGTCCTCCGAGGCGACTGTGGAAGTGGCCTCCGAGGTGACTGTGGAAGCGACCCCCAAAGCGACCGTGGAAGTGGCCCCCGAAGCGAATGCAGAAGCCACCCCCAAGGTGAGCGTGGAAGGGCCCCCTGAAGGGAGCGTGGAAGCACCGTGTGAAGCAGGTGTGGAAGCACTACCCGAGAGCATGGAAACATCACCGGAAGTAAGTGTGGACGTGTCCCCCGAGGCGAGTGTGGACCCATCATCCCCCGAGGCGAGCGTGGACCCGTCGTCCCCGGAGGTGAGCGTGGATCCGTCCCCCGAGGTGAGCCTAGACTCATCTCCTGAGGTGAGCATGGATGCATCCCCTGATGTGAGCATGGAAGCATCGTCTGAGGCCAGTGTGGAAGCGTCTCCCAAGGCTAGTGTGGGAGTGTCACCTGAGGCCAGTTTGGACACATCGCCTGGGGCTAGTGTGAAAGCATTCCCCAAAGAGAGTGTGGAAGCGTCCTCCAAGGCATCCCCCAAGGTGGGCGCGGAAGCATCTTCCAAGGTGAAAGTGAAAGACTCTCCACAGGTTTGTCAAGTGCCTTTTATTGACAAAGTTTCTATTAAAATCTGTATTTAGTTGTGTAGGTTATGATAGGTCAGGTTTCACAACATAAGCAGCTTCTTTTCTTTTAGATTTATTTGTTTATTTGACAGAGAGAGAGAGAGAGAGAGTTCACAAGTAGGCAGAGAGGCAGGCAGAGAGAGAGGGGGAAGCAGGCTCCCTGCTGAGCAGAGAGCCCGATGCGGGGCTCGATCCCAGGACCCTGAGATCATGACCAGAACCGAAGGAAGAAGCTTAACCCACTGAGCCACCCAGGCGCCCCCATAAGCAGCTTCTTAATATTTATAGCATTCTGTAAAAAATTAGTAAAACAGGATAATTTACTTTAATGATTTAAAATTCTCTGATATTTGTTGTACAGTTTCCCTCAAAGCTGGAGTATTAGTTCATTTTTGGTAGTAGGGAGTAACTGTTACATGAACTCTAAACTCTGAAGAGAAATTTTTTGAGAAATATAGCAAACCTTTTAATCAGGATTTAGAAATAGAATAAGGTTTTGAAGTGAAAGATGTTTTAAGGTAATTATTTCTGTGACCTTGAATTTTGTAATCTGAATTGTTATGCTTGAAAAGAAAATGGGGAGTTTAAGGAGCTATAATTGTACTATGTTCATGGTATTTTTGTCAAAAAAAAAGCCAGCTGCAGTAAGGTAAATGCTAATTTATTAATCTGATCATATGCTTTGTTCAGAAATCAGAAATGGACAAACAGGCTTCAAATCCTGCTACCAAGAAGCGCCCACCATCGCACATACCGTGTTATAAATGGCCGTCATCTCCTGCAAGCGGGTGGCGTCCACCTTCTCCCATCAGTATTAAGTAAGTTTATTTGCAGCTGTTCCTGGTAGGTACTTTACCAGGACAAATTTCACATCAGTGTTTCATAAATGAAATAATGTAGTATGTATCGTAATGTAAAGAGAAAAAAACTTTTAAAATGGATTTACCCCATCATAAAATATTATCTTATTATATCAAGACATTATATTTATGAAATGACACTTTATAAACTTAATTAGCACATATCTATTAAAAAACTATACCAGATTTCCCCCATTAATGGTTACTTTTTCCCAGCAGGCAAATGCAAAAGAATCGCCCGCCATCACCATCACCTGTCATGTCAAAACAGTCCCAGTCTTCTCTTTCCTATAAAGTAATCCCTGTTCAGCGTAGCCTTTTGGCACAAAATGCATTGGGTAGTCTTGGAAAGAAAAGAGAAGGAGTGCCTAAAGCTGCTAGCAGTGCTGAGGCTGTGAGCCCAAAGCAGATGGTCTCTGAGGGTAAGTTCCTTTACTAAGAAGTTTATTTTGGCAACATGGAAAATCTTAGGTAGTTTGGAGGTGGTTGCCTTTGTTTTATTCTCCATTTCTGAGAACTTTAGGGGGTGAGTGAGCCTTTTTTTGATAGAGAATTTAACCAGTCATTGGCACATTGTTTTCTTTTTTTCCTTGCCGGAGCTGCTTACTCACCCCCACCCCCTTGTTGTTTAGGAAAAACCACTTTTGGAACTGATTTTTTTTTTAAGATTTTATTTATTTATTTGACAGTCAGAGATCACAAGTAGGCAGAGAGGTAGGGGAGGAAGCAGGCTCCCTGCCGAGCAGAGAGCCCGATGCGGGGCTCGATCCCAGGACCCTAGGATCATGACCTGAGCCGAAGGCAGAGGCCTTAACCCACTGAGCCACCCAGGCACCCCTGGAACTAATGTTAAAAGTACTGGTTGGGGGCCACCTGGGTGGCGTAGTCAGTTAAGCATCTGATTCTTGGTCTGGGCTCTGGTCCTGATCTCAGGATCCTGAGATTGAGTCCCGTGGCAGGCTCTGTGCTTGGCATGGAGTTTGCTTGGGATTCTCTCTCTTCCCCTGCCTGCCCTCCCCTCAAATAAATAAACCTTAACAAAACCAATAAAAGCACAGCTTGGATGAGCTCTAGGTGATCCCTGGGGTCCTGTCCAGCTCTGATAGCGGATGGTTCCGTGAATGGCCATAAGGTGTTGTCCATCCTTGGAGAGAGCACATCTGGCCATTTGTGGCCCTGCAGGTGTCCATAAAGAGTTGACCGTCATTTCTATACATGGGCCATGACATTTTAAATACACTAGTAAATTCTTTTTTGAAGGATTTCCACAGTGATTTTTTAAAATCATAGGAATAATCTTTTTATTACAAATTATTCATTCCTGATTCCTTAAGATCCTTGCTGTTATATGTGATCTATTTAAAATAGTCATTATGTGGACTGAAATATTACAGTATGCCTCTGCGTGGTCTCCTTATTTTACTGATAGTCTTGGTTTCTTTGGTTATGTAGTTTGCCACTTTATGATCAGTCAGATCCAGTTTACTATTACCATGTTCATCTAAACAGTAATTATTTAGTAAAAATTCTGCACAAATTTCAAAATGCATGCTGGATTTATTTTTCTTTAGTCAGGTTATTTGTATGCTTCATATAGACTGAGCATAAGTTTGTCTTCCTGAGTATTCACTGTGTCTTCATCTTTGTCCCCCAGAAGGTCACTTTAGTCTGATGTCTCTCAAAGCGACTAAACCAAAGTGGGAGTACATTATTTCATTTGGAGCAAGTAGTTAACAAGAGATAAACTGCTACTTATGTTATTGGGAGTGGGGTTGGGTTTTTGAACCAAACTTGTTCTGTTGTAACCACTTACTTATACGTTGCTAGTTATTTATCAATTTTAGACCATGGGCTTATTGTTTGGGTTTTTAATGTTGTTGGTTGTCTTGCACCTCTTTATTGGACTTAAGGGTGTTAAGTTCCCTCAGCTAACTGTTTTACGTGTTAATCTTAACTAGAGTCTAGTAATAAAAGCACACCAGGGACTATGAATGCCAAGGAGGCAACAAAAATTTTGGCAGAGAAACGACGGCTTGCTCGTGAACAGAGAGAGAGAGAAGAAAGAATACAAAAGGAAAGGGAACAGAGGTGAGCACAAATCCGCTCTTTCCGTACTCAGTCTCGGCTGGGGCCCAGATTTTGAAGGTCAAAATGCACCTTCAGGTTCGATGTATTATAAATAATCAAAGAGTGACTGACTTTTTAGAGTGAATCAGAAATGACTTGTTGCCTTCGAAACAAATGTGGGAAGCATCTCCAGCAGAGAGGACACTGGTTTATAGAGAGAGATGGTGTAGTCTGGTAGCCGTGCGTCACGTGTGAAGACGCGCAAGGAGTCCAGCACTTGGGTCAGGGGTCAGGGTCCCCCATCAGCAGGAACACCCAAGTTGTCCTGCCAGGCTGTTGCTGTTGGCATTCACTGGGGCCAGCCCCTTTCTTCGTTTCGGAAGTCTTTCTTAACTTTAGACTTTGTAAACCTGGAAAGTGTACTACCTCGTGTTTTGCTAGGACTTTCCAGTGACTTTTGTGATACCTGAGTGTCACCAGGCCTTGCCGAAATGCTTTCCTGGGGCAGCAAACCTCGTGTACACTTGAGTTCATTCTAACTCCATCTCAAGGTTTCTTGACCGTCAGTCTTGAGCTCACTTGACTTAGGGCCCTAGAATATAAATCTCTGTCCACAGCCTGCACAGAATAGCTACAGTCCTGAGGTCGTTTTGAAGTAGTAAGTATTTGAAACGCAGTCACGTGCTTTTAGTACTCTTTATGTGGGTTTGGAAAAAAAGGGATGTTGTGAATAACAAAAATAACATGTTAACTTGAAGAACATCATTGCTTCGTGTAAACAGCTCATTTAACATTTTAAAAGCCCTGTTAGTTTCCCCCATTTAAAAATGGTAAAATTGGAGTGCTTCGGTGGCTCAGTCGGTTGAGTGTCTTGACTCCTGGTTTCAACTCAAGTCATATCTCAGCCTCAGGTTGGGCTCTGTGCTGAGTGTGGAGCCTGCTTGGGATTCTCTCTCTCCCTCTCCCTCTGCCCCCCCCCATGCGTGCGTGTGTGCAGCCTCTAGAATAGACTGGCTGCCTCAGTTGGGGCACCATGTGACTCTTGATCTTGGGGTCGGGAGTTTGAGCCACATGTTGGACTTAAAAATGTGCATATTACTGTCAGCTGTATATGGTAGAGACCGAGACAAATGCTAAGAATTGTTTGAATGTGTTGTGTTATTAGCAAACCGAAAGACGCAGCAGAGAAAGCAGCGGAAGTCCAACGAGAAGAATTCTCGAAACTGGAAGATGGGCAACAACAGAAGGAAGTGAAGGAAGGCTCTCCAGATCCAGAAGACCAGAAAGTGTTACTACAGGTTTGCTGGCTCTCCACTTTATAAGAGGTTGAGGACCAGATTCTGAAATTCATTTAAAACCCAAGGCAAAAATCTGTTTTCCCCAGAAAGATGATGAACAGATGCAGCCTTGTGTGGCTGTGTTTTTCCATTATCATCTAGCTGCTACCCGGGGCCACTACAAGTCCAAGTGAAACAGAAGCAGAAAGCTGAGAATTACAAATTATTAGTTAAACAGCATTGCAACTCGGTTTCAGTCCCATTGCTCGCACAGATTAAGTGTGCTACGTGAGTTTTCCCAGTCCTGCACTCTGTGGCACTCACAACTGCACTCCACATACCCGCCAACAGAGACGATAAAAATTATGAGTGCCTCCAAAAGTTTAAAGTCCTCCATTTCCCCAGTAAGAGTGTCTCACCCATGCAAATTCAAATCCTCTGGTGAATAAGTCCACAAACTGAGCTCAGACTATACACTCACTTTGAATTGCTAACACAGCCTACTTAATATTCCAGTTTTAGTGTATCACTTAATAGAATCAGTTGTGTGTCGCATAAGCGGTTGTGTGCATTTGCATTCCCCGGGAAGCTGTCTTTAAGGATCCTCTCCATGCTTTCGAAAGGTGTGAGACTTTTGGCTCCTGTTGCTGTGTTAATGGATAGCTGTATAATTCCTGATTTGGGGACCATAGTGGCCTGATAACCACGGTGCTGGAATGGTGACCCTGAGGTCCTGGAGGGGACAGACATGGCTTCTAAATCTTCAAGACGATGGTTAGCCTGGTTTTGTGCATTTTTAGCTGATGTTTTGAAAAGTCAGAATTCATGAATGCTGTGTGTATAGGTACTTGTCAATCAGAAGGTTACATTCTTTTATGCTGGATAACCTTTAACTGTTTAACTTTCTCAGCTGTTGTTCTCAGTTATCACTTGTATATTGAGAGTAAGTGGTATTTTTATGCAAATTTTCTAGAAAGGGGACGCCAAAATAAAAGCTCAGGAGGAGGCTGACAAACGCAAGAAGGAACAGGAGAGAATTATGTTACAGAATTTGCAGGAGAGATTAGAGAGAAAAAAGGTACTGTTTCTGTTTTGGGAGTTTGGTTCGTTTCGAAAACAATGTTGGGCACATGATACCAAAACATGTTCTTCAAAATCACAAGTAAGTGGGATGTTAGCCTCTGGTGGTTTTCCCGCTGCGGCTCTCTTCTTCCCTATCCAAGGATCTCCCCCTTCCTGTGTAGAAGGGTCTCCTCTTGCTGACCTGACCTCTCCGTGGCAGACCACTGATGACCAGTACAGTGACACAGCGGTATCACAAACCTCTGGGAACAAAGCTCCTTTGAGCAGAATCACTCTGGTCCTGGGAGGAGTTGGTGGGAGCTAGTGTCTTCTGGACTGGGCTGGAAACCATAGCAGCCGAGTGGGAGGGAGCACCAGGTGTAGGCATCTCTCAAAGGCCGAGGTGTAGTCTGTTTGTCATGTGGGACCTCACTTTGTGCAACTCCGTTTGGCTCGTCTGGGACCAGGAGGCCCCAGTCCAGGCTGCAAGGCCTCTCTGTTGGGAGTGGCTCACCCTGAGGAGGCCAGGTGTGCACCAGGGAGGAAATTCCCTCCTTTGTGTGTGTTCTTTGCAGCCTCAGCCTTCTGACAATGTTACATCATTGGGGTGCGTTCTTTTTGTTACTGTCCGCTTCAGTCATGATCTGTTCAGACTAAAACATTAAAAAGTCCTAACTGGCTCGCAGTATGTGCTTTTAAGTCATGAATTTCTGAGTCTACAAAATGAGGAGTGAAAGGTAATTGGATTTCTGGGTTAAGATGGCTAGTTCGGCTGCTGTCCCTCCGGATGTTTTCAGGATGACTGATGTTGGGATTGGAGGGCCCCTGGCGGCCACCCTGAGCTCTCAAAGTGGTGAAAGCTGTGGCTTGGGGCCAGTTCTGGTGCGTCTGCTTGTGGAAAATGGAAGTAATCAACTTCCTCGGGACTGTTGGTTTGTTTTTAATCTGTTTTCACGTTTGAATTTTTATTTTCCCTTAAATAGAGAATTGAGGAGATTATGAAGCGGACAAGAAAGACAGATTCGAATACCGCAAAGGTAGTCTATGTGTCCCCACCAGCAGTGCGTAAGAAGTCCTGTTGCTTCAGCTGCTTGCCGCCTTTCGGCCAGTCTGGCGGTAACGCGAGCATCACGCGTGCGTGTCCCTCATTATGGGAGGTGGAGCACGTTCTGTCCTTAATGAGCTGTCCTGCTTTTTCTTGTGCGAGATGCTTGTTTGGGTCTGTGCCCAGAGCCTTTGGGCTGATACTGTCTTTCTCTCACTGACTTGTGGTTCTTACCCTGTTCTGGATGCTCCTACTTTCCTGCTCGTTTGTGCTGCATGTGTCCTCTGCCCGTTCACGGCCTGTCTTAACGCGTGGCCTCTTGCTGCACAGAAGTTCTTAATTTGCACACTACCAAGCTCATTGGTAGTTTTTGATGATTAATGAACTCGAGTGCCTTTTCATCTACTTTTTGGCCATTTGGAGATCTGCTTTGGTGAAGTGCCTTGTCAAGTCCTTCGTCCTTGTTTCCATTCACTGGCTTGCTTCTTACTGTTGTGTAGTTTTTACCTCCTCTGTTTCTGTGCATGTGTAGGTATTGCTCTAATTTGCCTCATACTCTCATAATGCTTTTTGATGAACAGACGTTCATTTTCATGAATTCAGATTCAGTGTTTTGTTCATTTTCATGAATTCAGATTCAGTGTTTTCCTTTATGGTAAGTGCTTTTTGGGGTTGTTCTCAAAAGTATTCGCTTACCCCAGCATCCTGTCTTTTGAGGCATCAGATGCCTCTAAGGCCTTTTCCCTCCAAATTCTGTGCCCTTTACCCTTTGTGCTACCACACTGGTATTTTAGCTCTTTCCAGTTCCCCAGTGTGGTCATTCATATCGTGGCAATGTAGAATACAAATGTCCTTCCTGGAAAGTGCAGCGAGTCACCATCTGAAAGATCAGTTAGCCTGCTGGCCTGGGAAGTTTCCCCTTAAGAGACAGCCAAGAATTTTTTTTAGCTGTTCCATCAGTTGGCCCTACCTTAGCTTAGTCCGGACCCTGCATCCCAACCCAGAGCCATGGCCCCCTTGGCTCCCACTTGGGGAAGTCTTTCATTCCTGAGTGTCTTTCCCTAACCGAAAGACACAACTAGGGCCAGCTCTTCTGTTCCCTGTTGTCTTTGGGCCCAAGACATTAGACTTTTTAATTGAAATGATGAAAAATAACCATCAGTCAGTCCAGCATGAAACCTCTTTGAAACAGGCAAGTCAGGCTGACAGAATGTTAGATGTAATCCTGACTTCTTTTCTCATCCTAGGCTGCAGAACCATTTGTTGATAACACGTACGAGGAGGACGAGGCGGACGATGAGGACGAGTCCGAAAGTGATGACAATTCGTTTGATGACCTGCGTCCATCAGGTTTGCTTGCCTTTTGAATTTTGTTAGTCACTGTGTAGGAGTTGGACTATCTGGGTTCATCTAGGGGCTCCTCTGCTTCTGAGCTGTGTGGCTGTGGGCAACTTACCGAACCTCTCTGTACTCAGTTTTCCTACCTGAAAAAGGGGAAGCAAATGTGGTCCTTCTAGGGTAGCAGCAGGCAGCCCATTGTGAGAGGCTGATCCATGTTTTGTTGAGAATAGTACCTGGCGCGTAGACAACTCGGGAAAGCCCGCCGCTGTGGCGTCCATTAGTCGGGTGCAGCTTGTGCCGTCAGGCTGCAGGTAGTAGCTCTTACCCGAACGTGAGGCTTAACGAGCATCCGTGATTAACCGCAGGAGGAATGCCGCTGTGCACCTCCCGGAGAAAAACGTCACACCCGTCATGACCTGAGAACCCCCTGAGATGTGCGGCCGAGTCCCTCATGGGTAGGCACCGCTGCATGGCAGCAGAACTAGGCACTCTTTAATCCCACAAATGGAAACGAACATGCGTTTCTCTCTCCTGGGCTAGCTGGGATACAGAGAGGAGGAGCCCTAGCCTCAGGGCAGCCCGTGGCAAAACAGAGGCACGCGGTGATACTGCCGCCGGCGGCTTGGCCCCAACGCGGTGAGAATAGAGCAGTCAGAGCGGGGCCAGGGGCACGGAGGAGGCAGCCCTGGAATTGAGGGTGAAAGAAGAGGCGGGATTGGCCAAGTGGCTGGGCAGGAGGAGGGGTAAGAAGCCTGCTGCCCGCTACCCTCCGGCCTCGCTACTCTTGCCTGGCAGAGGAAGGAGGCAGGTTCCTCAGAGGTGGCTCCTTTGTGCTTTGAGGCCCGAGCAGGCCTGTGTGCCGGGCGGCACCCTGCACCCCAGCATCCCGCTGCATGGCCCCCCCTTGCCTGTAGGCGGCCGCTGTGCCCCGACGCGCCACCATCACAGCCTTCACCTTCTGTTGCCTTCGTTGTCGAAACTCCAGTTTTAATCTTCTTCCTTTTGTTTTCCAAGCCTTTATAAATGGCATGGATTCATCCACAAAACTCAAAACACATTTTAAAAACATGAAGAAGAACACTCCCAAGCTGGTGTTTTTAGACGCCACTTCTGGCCAAGTCCGTAGAGAGACAAAAACATTTTTTAATGGCGACATGAAAAACTCCAGACAAAAAAGTGCGAAAGACCCTTTGGCTCAGGCAAAGGGTACCAGGTGAGTCACTCAGCAAAAGCTTCTCAGAATAAACTTGGTGGGAGTCATACACAAGATTACTGACTGAGCACTTAGTTTTTACTAAGCACTGTGTCAAGTACTTCCAGAAGTAAATTGATCCCCACAGCAGCCTTGCTAGGTAAGGGCTATCATCTTCACTTTTACAGATGAGGAAACTGAGGCACGGAGAGTCAACGGGCCTTATTTGCCCAACATCCCATTGTGATAAGGCAGAGCCCACATTCAAACCAGATACATCCGGCCCTAAGCTGTGCTTTTGTGCACACTGGTGTTGCTCTTAAGATCTGGGAGGGGGGCACTGAGTGACTGCTGCATACCATGTTGGATGTTGCCTGTTTCGATGCTCGTTGGCAGCTCTGACTTCGGGGGTGGGTGTCGTTTTACATGTGGGGAAACTGAGGGCAGGAGTTGGGTTGGGAGAGTGGCAGTAGATTCTCAGGAAGGCTCCCTGGGGATTGCCTAAGAAGAGGTGAGCCTGGGGTGCCTGCGTGGCTCAGTCATGAAGCATCTGCCTTCTGGCGCAGCTCATGATCCCAGGGTCCTGCTCAGTGGGAAGCCTGCTTCTCCCTCTCCCACTCCCACTGCTTGTGTTCCTCTCTCGCTCGGTTTCTGTGTCAAATAAATAAAATCTTAAAAGACAACGCGCCTCCAAGGCCAGCATGAACACAAGGGGCCAAGAGGCTCAGTGATGGGCTGGACTGAGCCCTGGAGCCGGGAGAGCCAGTCTGTCCTCACTCCATGGTTCTGGCCACGTCCTACGTCCACGTGAAGTGGGGGATGGGGCTTCTGGAGGCCTGCGTGCTCAGCTGCTCCTTGGCCTTGCTTAGTGTTTGCTGAACCCTGGGACTTGGCAGGACACAATTTGGAAACCAGTGTGTTCTGTGATTTCCAGGGTCTCTTCCCGCTTTCCCTTGCTAGGATTCTGAAGGATAAGTTACTTATCCTAAGTTACTTATCCTTCATTTAAGGATAAAGCTTGTTTCAGGACAAAACCTTGGCTTTGGGATAGTCAGGGTTCTAACCTAAGCATCTCTTTCCAGATCGCCCACCAAAAGAATGACTAGCCGTGCAGCCAATACCAGAAAGGCAAGTGAAACCTGTAGCACCGTGGGACCTTCCAAGAGTTTAGACCCAGAGGCACAGGAGTGGATCTGTGACAAAATTATTGACATCAGAAATGAGGCAGAGTCCCTTATGTCCAGTACCCCTCCTGATAGCCGAAAATACCATCCGAAAGGTTCCATGACTTTCCACCAGAGTCCCCCGTTGCCTTTAGACGACAAGAAAAACAATTCTGTTCCTGCTCCGTCGGGTAAGGCCTCCTCCTGTCTTTACCTTGCTTGAACGGCAGTTGGCCATGAACTCTCCTGCTTCTGGCTCTTCCCAGGCCTTCTTGGCACCCTGTAACTTTGAGGCAAGTAGGTAGACAGTGGTGGGTCTGAAGGCTAAGGTGGATATCAAAGGGTCTTCCACTGAGTTGGCTTTGAGAGCATAAAGGGCTTGATTCGAGCTCTGATGCCCTGCCATTCCTAACAGATAACGAAGTGGGTTCTCGTCAGTGCCCCGGTACACCAGCTGCTTTACAGCATACAGATAGATAATCATGTAGGGCGCAAGGTTTGTCAGCCCTTTGGACTTAGTCTCTCAACCTGATTTCCCAAAACCAAAAGGCCTTTGCTTTTCTTTCCTTTAAGAAGCTTTTTTTTTTTTTTTTGCAATTGAGAGGCAGCTTGGGCCTGTTTGGGGGTTGGGATCCTGGGGGCACTGTGTGTCAGGAACGATGGATCAGGGAGGGGGTTGCCAAAGGTCCTAGACCCACCACGAAGAGAGGCTGGGGCCCAGCAGCAGTGCGACCGGCATCTGCTCTACTGTTCTTTTTCTTTTTCCCTCCGGTCAGATATGTAAACTTCGTGCAGCCCAGAAGAGAAATCACCATCTCTGGATCTCATCTTCCAGACCCCCTAATTTTTCAACCTCTGACTTGAACCTCGCCACTAAGATGACCATCAGAAACAGGGAACACAACAGACAGACGCCTTAATGTGTATCATCTCAGAAGATGCACAGTATCATCTTGACTCTTAACAACATCAGGGGTTCTGAGTAAAGAGTCATTTTCGTTTCCCTGTAAAAACCTCTGCTGTCTCGTTCTTGTTTTCCAGCCGGGCTGTGTGAGTGCACAGCAGGAGTGCCTTTCAGAAGTGGTCACTCTTTAAGTTTCTAAACTGAAGAGGAATTTTCTCTCTTAAAATACTGCTTATTCTGTTTAATAGTTACATTACTTTAGAAATTGCAGAGCAGATGTTTGATCTCATAGAGACCGTATGGGGTGGGCGAGGGGTTCAAGATTGCTCCTAAGAGCTTTGTTGGGTTGTTTCTAATAAACAAGCAGGAGGTTGCAAAATACAGTAGGTCACATGTTACCGTTATGTTTGTATGTTCTTAACTCTGCCATCACCTGAGTGCACAGGCCCTGGCACCCCTCAAATGCTCTGGGTTCTAGAAAGTGCTCTCAGGACAGTGTTGGCACCTTCCATGCTTATCGGTGTTACCTTTTTTGAAGTGCACCTTGGGGATTTATTTCCAAAACCGTGCAGTGTTTTTATTGTACCTAAGACAGTACGTGCTGCTGTCTGGCAGGGCACGTGTCGTGCTCCTAGTTGTTTGCGATATGTCTTCTTTTGTCCTTGTGCCTTCCAGGCCTGCACTTTGTTTACACACTCAGCCTTGGGATGTAGGGACCAGAGCTGCTTGCCTTGCCCTAGCCGCTGGCTGCAAGTGAGCACAGGAGCGGTGCCATTCTTTGGTCTCTGCGACAGATAGTGTGCGCGCGCACACGCACGTACGCATGTGCATACACGTTGAGCACACACGTCCCGCACGCACGCAGAATAGGTTTCCTGAAATCTGTCAAATTCTGCTTACACACTCCATCAATTAAAACTTGAATGCGGGATAGTCCTACTGCTAATGAGTTCGCTGGCGAGTCCCAATGAGTTTCAAGCAAGTTTCAAGCAAGCCTGTGTTCCTTTCTAGCCACCAGCCTTGGATCAGTAAAAGGAAGGGATTCTTTCTGATTCTTTAATTCTTGGGCATTCAGAGTAGTACTGTACCATTGTTATGGGTTAGAACTTGGTGGCTTAGATTTGAAAACTTTTTATACACTCGCTCTTTTGTGTAGAAGGCAGAGACAATCATCCCGACAAAGAGTTTCTGGTATTTTTCTGCACAAATGTCACATGTTGAAACACTGTTATACCCATGTTTGTATGTGTGCTCTGTGAAATAAACTTTGCAGATAAAGCAAGTTTCCTTTATCATTCTTTTTTTTTTAAAGATTTTATTTATTTATCAGAGAGAGATCACAAGTAGGCAGAGAGGCAGGCAGAGAGAGAGGAGGAAGCAGGCTCCCTGCTGAGCAGAGAGCCCGATGTGGGGCTGGATCCCAGGACCCTGGGACCGTGACTTGAGCCGAAGGCAGAGGCTTTAAACCCACTGAGCCACCCAGGCGCCCCTTCTTTTCCATTCTAATCATAAAACCCTTTCTGCTGGTGGTGTGAAGGTGGCCCTGATTGTTAACCAGGCTGTGAGTGGCGGCAAGTGGCGGGTTCAGTAAAAGGTGAGCGGACCCTCCGCTGTCCCCCCTCAGTCACCCGTGGGGCACAGAGGTGCGGATCTTCAAATTCTGTGCCTTTTTGCTTGTTACTCTCTCCAGTGGTGGCTCTTGGCTTCTCCAGGAGGCCAGTGGTCATAAAGTATTTTTCTCCAGGGCACGTGGGGTGTTCAGTGAAGTGGCTGCTTTGGGCTCCGGTCATGATCCCGGGCTCCCTGCTCATCGGGGAGTCTGCCTCTCCCTCTGTCCCTCCCTACCCCCACCTCACCTGCTCAGGTGCTTGCTCTCTCAATTAAACAAAATCTTGGAAAAAAATACCCAAGTATCTTTAGATTTACTGTGGTAAAATTCACATTTATGTTGTTGGGCAACTACCTGGTTCCAGAACATTTTCATCACTCTCAAAACACCCGTCCCCTTTAAGCAATCACTCCTCACCCCCTTCCACAGCCCCTTCAGGGGCCTCACTTGGGGTGCCTGCCACAGGGGACAGTGCTCTCTGCCTCCCCCATCCTGTGGGGGCGCATGTCCTGACTTCCCGACCCCTCCCAGTCCTGTGCATGGCTAAACCCCGCATTCTGACCCGCCCGTAGGTGTCTGGTCCCCCCGCCCCCCGGAGACACATTCTGTTCTGCTAGGTTTTGCTTCCGACAGGCGAGGTCCCTGTTTATCCCGTCTCGGGGTCCGGGGCTGAGAACCGCGGCAGCCAGCCCTGCTCGGCCTTGCATGTTGCTGGTCTGGCTGCAGCCGCCGACCCCGACGACCCCGATGCCCCCGGCGCGTGCCACCTGCAGCCACTCCCAGCTCCCAGGTGGTGGACACTGGTTGAGCCCCTTGAACTCAGTGGGGGTATAGGACACCTTGGTTACCTCTCGTGTTCCTTCCTCTCTAGATCGTCTCTTAGTGTCCCTGTCCCTGAGGGACGGGTCCCTAACTTCTGCCAGCGGGTTCTGCCTAGGAGCCCGTTTCCTGTACCTGTGTCCTCATGCAGGTATGATGCCTTGGGACAGCTCTGTTCCCAGGCTGCCACAGCGGTGCGGTAGGGACTGCTGGACAGAGTGCTGGACAGGGACTGAAAGTACCAAAGTCCGGCTTCTTAGCTGAGGTGACTGTGCGCTTGCTCCGGGACTTGGCTTGTGTTTTCACGTGGCCCTGCTATGGTATCGGAGTCCCTCGTGGTGAGAGAGGAAAGAGCAGCAGGAGCTCGTGCCAAGAAGCAAAAACCTGGAGGCAGGCTGGACCCCACAATTCCATCAGGGGTCCATTCCTGGTGGCCTGGTGGTGCCCTCCCCCCACCCCCCCGACCTGCCACCCCAGCGCCATGGAGGCCTGGTCTGTAGAAGCAGGCCCTGGAGAGGCCGCCTCGTTGTTGCTCTCCCTTCCCGCCCGTCCAGCCGCGGGGTTCCCGGATGGGAGCATCCAGGGGCTTCCCCAAGTCTGGTAATAACTATAGTTACATCTACACGTGCCATATGCCAGGGACTCTGTTATTAGGCATCTTTAAACCCTGTGAGGATGGGTATTCATTTTGACCTAGGACGACACAGATTGGTGGAGATTGACACTTGTTCAACGTCGTACAACCAGGAAGAGGCAGAGCGGATGCTCCAATTCAAGTATGATCGTAAAGCCGACAACCCCGTCTTGCTTTGCGAGTGGGAAGTGTCCTGTGGCCTGCATGGTGGGTAACAGACTGCCTTTGATGCCGGAGGGATGAGCAAATTGCTAACATTTATCGAGTGCTTTTACTGGATGTCAGTTGTCCTGCTAAGCACTTATGATGTCACCTGCCTGTGATTCCGGGAGGTAGGAATTCGGTCACATTTTACAGGCGAGGAAAGCCCAGAGAGGTCAGGTCTCAGTGGCATAGTGAGTGGCAGAGCAGCTGGGATTTGAACCCAGGCCACCCGCTCCAGAACACACCCTGTGAACCACAATATGTTCTTGATACTCCGATCCCTGTAGTTAGCAGGGAGAAGAGGGTTCTCTGATGAAAAGCTGACATCTCCCCTCCCTCCTCCTGTGCCTTATAGCGTCCGTCTGCAAATGGAGTACTGAGCAGACCTGATGGTTTTCGCAGTGTGATGCGGCAGACACAGCCTCTGCCGCGGGGGGGCTCACAGTGACCTCTCTGACCTTCCGCCTTCTCACCTGGAAAATGGGGCCATCGTGCCATCAGCGGGGGCTGTGAGGGTTAGCTATCAAGGTGCCATCAGCCGGGGCTGTGAGGGTTAGCTATCAAGCCAGACCTGTTCGCGGGTGAGGATTAGGGAGGAAGCCGCCTGCTGGCCCCGGGGAAGGCAAGGCCGAGCTGGCCAGGCCGGCCTGGCTTGGGTGGCACCGAAGGCTGCGGTCATGGTGCATTTTTGCAGCAGACCCTGGCCCTGGCGTGGGCTGGAGTTTTGCAGGCCAAGGGGGGATAGGAAGGCCAAAGGGTGACACAGGATGGAAGAGGAGTGTAGAAGCTAGGGCAGATGAGAGAAGTTAGGAAGGGCATGGGCTGGGAGCGGTCCGTGCCCTGGGGGGCCAAGCACTAGCTTGGTGAGAATAAGGACCCTCCCTCCACTGGGTCCCTGAAGGAAGTCCCCACTCCACGCCAGGCTGGTCTCCTCCGGGCTCTGCCCCTTACCGCAGTCTCCATAACCCAGCCAGCTCCCTTGGGAGGCGGGGTGGTGCGGGTGGGAGGATCACCCCAATTCCCCACCCCACCCTGCTCCCTTGGGGCTCCAGATGACTCAGCACTTCCGTGGTTTTAACTGCTCATTTCTCTAGAGAGACAGACACAAGGGGCTGTCACCTGTTCATAAAAATGCCCGTGGTCTCTTGCTGACAGGTTGATTCCCTGCTAACACGGTCAGGTCCACGTTAGCACGAGAGCGGACTTGCCCTTTGCTTTCAGGACGAAGGCCCCGATGCTCATCAGACCATCGCCCCATCCCCGGGCCGGCCACAAGGGGGAGCGAGTTTCTCCCGCTGGCCCGAGGGTGGAGGGAGCCCTTGACAGCAGGCGCTCCGCCGGGCACAGGGTAAGGGCAGCCTTCAGCTGCCGTTCTCTTCCTACTCCCCGCCTCCCCCCGCCCAGCCCCCCCTTTCTTTCAGGGATGTGAGCATCTATGAAATGCTTCTTTGGGATCAGAGTGAGGTTTTGTTGTTTTTAACTGGGTCCGAGGGCTCTTATAGGTTCTATCTTGCTTGGAATTCCTATTCTATGCTGCACTGAATGGAGTCTGTGCTTGAAGGAAGGAACACAGTCACTGGGGTTCTGGGATCCCCAGTCGTGTCCCCTTACAACAACCCCAGCGGCAAAATGAACAGACCAGGCCAGTTATTTATATGCTGCTTTATTTCTGTAAGGATACACTGAAACGTTAGAGAATAGCTAATGACAAAATGCAGAAATGAGGCGTTGGCTTCGCTAACCACTCCTACGAGAATGTTCGTATGCACTGGCATTACGTGTTCACTTGTGGTACTGTCTCATTATACTACGTCCTAGAACAATGTTGATGAGAGTGCGGTGAGGTGAGACTACAAGGGCGTCAGGCTGGCCCAGGAGGGTGGCCGCCACGCCCCCAGAGATCCCGATAAGCTCTGAGGGGCAGTCCTTTAAGAGGGACTGAACGGGGCTCTTCACCACGGGGACCAAGAGCAGACAACTATTAACATTACATCACTGTTTGGAGACATCCTGTCGGGTCAGTGACCATCCCGGTGGCTGCTCAGCTACCCCTCTCAGGTGTTGGGGTTACTTCTGTAGGATGGATTTCAAAACTGCAGGAACGCTGGAGGGGGCAAAAATACTGACATGCAAGTCTCCAAACCCATAAACTATGTTACTATTCATATTAAAACAAAAATATTAAAAAAATAAAAGAGAAAGGGCAGCTGGGTTAGTTCTGTTAAGCTTCCAGAAGCATTCGCGGTGACGATGTTCCTGTGCAACAGGCTCGTTCTCTCGGGTCTGCCTACACTTTGCAAATCACCTGCACGTTCCACGCTTGAAAGTAGGAACGTTCAGAAAACACGCCACACAGGGAAATTGGAAGTTAGTATGGGGGGGGTCAGTTTAGAGTTACTTAACAGCTAAGTTCAAATGTTAACTTTCCGGAAATTCGTATCAGTCGTTCGAAAGCACAAAAGAACAGAAGAGACTCTGATGAGCAAGTTCAACCATGCATTTCGCTAAGTTTGCTTTCTGCTCACCAAAGACGTGAGCAGCTGAGTTGCAGCGGCCGCTGCAACTCTCACATGGCCCAGGAACATGGGGACATGGCAGGTCCTGGCTGAGCCGCGAGACGCAGCTCGGCAGGGGCTTCGTGGGGTACGCCGCTTGCTTGCGTCACTAAGCAGCTACATGGTCAGCACTTTTCTGCTCTAGGATAAACATGCAGAAGAGTCGGTCTACCTAAGTGTGTGTGTTCTCATGGCAGCTATGGAGAAGTGTACTTGGCTGCTAGATCCTAGCGCAAGCACTGTGCGCCCTGATGGGAGTGACAGCATAGAATGGGGGCAGAGGCAGAAGGAGGACTTCAGAGGCGAGAGGCCACTCTGGCCCGGGGGGTGGCGCTGGCCAGAGGGCGAGGACACAGAGAACAAGACTCGATTCCATTTTACAGGACAGGAGCCCCTGTCACTTTACAGCTTTTTGGCACAGTCGGGGCAATACACTTGCTCCTCGTGGAAAACAAAGCGCTTGTTGGCCAGGTTCACGGAGCACTTTTTGCAGTGGAAGCAGTAGTCGTGCCAGGATTGTCCTTCATAGGCCACCACACTGGAGCCTTTACCAAACCCTGGGGAGACAACAAAGCAAACAGGGGAGCCGGCTGAGTGCGGGCGAGAGGCAGGCCGCTGCCTGGCCTGTTCACGTTCACGGAGCCGACAAGCACGCGGGGGCCGCATCGGTCTGGCCCGCCCCGCCCCCACTCCCCGCCGGCCGCCACCCCCCCCAACCGCGCACTGCCCCCCCTCCCCTCAGTGCGTCGCCGCCACCCTGCTCCGGCTCTCCAGGACCTGAGAAGATGCCAGAGCTCGGCCACGAGCCCACACTCCCCTGCCACCACTATTGCCCCTGTGACGCGCACCGACCTCCCAGCATAACCAGTTTCTTTGATTTAGGTCAGGGCCATGGCATCAAAGTGGCCACCAGGAGGCAAACTTGGGCTGTTCGTGGGGTGTGCACTTACCGGGCCTCGAGGAGCTGCTAAGCTTCGATTTTTTCTATAAAGAACCACCACCCACGAGGGACAAGTCCTCTCTCCACCCGGATGCCTGCCCCGGAGGTTGGCGCTGGGAAACAGGGTGAGAGGCAAGCGTTTCCCGTGGCACACTGGGGGCTTCCTAGCTTTAGAGACTGGGTGGCTCACTCTTGACACAGTCCTTTTCCCTGAGGATGGCAAAAGTCTTCTCAAATGTACATTTCAAGGCTCCCCGGGGAGATGGGAAAATTGGAGGTGGGGAAAGGGCCCAGGGCACGTGGACCGCGGCCGCGAGATGAGGAATGAAGTGATTAGCTCTGCTCTGATCGCAAAGAAGCTGCCCGCAGCGTCCCCTCAACTAGCCTGCCGCTAGGGGCACTCTAATCCCAGCTTGCCACTCGCCAGCTTCCCCTCCCCCCACCTCCCCACCCCCCCACAACCCTGCCACCACCCACCCCCAGCCTCTCCCTACCCCGCCGGACCCCCCCCCCCCCCCACCTCACCGCTCCCCTCCCTGCGCGTGCGTGCACACGGTGCCTGCCTGCCCGTGGCCGTGGCCGTGGGTCTCAGGCTCGTGAACTCCGGCAGCGTCGTTAGTCAGCAGTAGTCAGGAGGTGTTCTGTATGGCAAAGGCTAAACTGGCCTGAGGGAGAATCCAAACTATTGGGGGGGGGCCTTCAGGATCACAATGGCAGGGGGAGAGGACATTCTCTGGGGCCTTTGTGGATGAAACCGACGACGGAGGAAAATGAGAGATGGTTACCATGCGCAAGACCTAGCCTGGCAGACTTAGCAAGGACTCTTTAGCCTACCAGTGATGGGGTTCTTGCATCCAGCACACTTCTTGGCCACAAAGTTCTTGTAGCAATCCACGCAGTAATACTGGTCCTCCACAGCGGTGAAACGCTGCCCAGCCAGCTTCTTAGAGCAGGTAACACACACAAAGCACTCGGCATGCCAGGGCTGATCCTGGTAAGTGATTCCTCCAGATGTGATGGCCTAGACCAGGGAGTGTAGCACCGGATTCAGATTCAACAACCATTTTGTTGAATGCCTACTATGTGCCAGGCACTGTGCTGGGCGCTTTGGTATACAATATCTCATTTAATCGCCACAACAGCCATGGGAGGCAGGGGCCATTATTATCCCCGGGTTCCAGATGAAGACACCGAGGCTCAGAGAGGGCGAGCACCTGCGTGAGGTCACGCACAGCCAACCAGGTGGCAGAGGCAGGCCTCTAGAGCTGGGGTTGCCAGGGGCCTCCACAGTGAATGTGTCCCCGGACAGCGGGCCGGGGCCCGGGCGCCACTTTCTCCTGCCACAGTCTCCTCATCTGCAAACCGAGAATAATAATTCCCACGTCGCAGGGCTGTCGTGAGGATGGAATGGGATAGTGTGTGTGCAAGTGCTCTGCAAACTGTCCAACGCTTCTAGAAACAGCAGTCCCTTGACAACGTACCTTGTTGCACTTGACGCAATGCTTGGCAAATTTGGTCTCGTGGCAAGTCACGCAGTAGAAGTCTTCCCCTTTAGGGAAGAAGCTTCCAGTCCCGATGACTTGCTTGCAGTTGCTGCAGGTGAAGCAGTCTTTGTGCCAGACGGTCTTCTTGTACTCCACGTTCTGATCTCCTGCGGTGGGGGGGAAGCCAGCGAGAGCCCCCCTGTCGGTGCCCTGCAAGGGGCTGCAATCCATGCCCCCCGCCACCCTGGGCCCTCCAGAGGGGAGGGAATGTAGGCCCCGCAGGTCTCGGCCTCGTGCTTCCAAAGACCCTCCCCGTGGGGGCCTCTCTCTCCACCGGCCTACCTACGAGGGTGGTGTGGACCCAGCTTCTATCAGGGAAGGAGTTGATGCCTGAAGCCCCGCCCCACACCCCAGCCTTGGCGGACCTGACCTGGCTCAGAATTCCACCCTGAGGAGGTTGCATGCTTTGCTCACTCACTCTACCCAAATGAGAAAGCGCAACATACTTTTCACTTCTTTCTCTTGCCACAGACCGCTCTCTCCAGGGTTCTTTAGCTGCCGAGTGTGTGCGTGTGTGCGAGCATATATGTGTACGCAGATATACGTGTACGTATATGCGTGCATATATACGCTAAGACCTAAGTGCGGCTCACAGCAGCATCACCCCACCACCACGAGCCCCGGCATCAGCTCGGCCCTGTGGGCCTCCTCCCTGGCTGCCCTGGTGGGGAGAGGGGACACTACCTGCCACGATCGGCTTGAAGCACCCCTTGCACTTGGGGGCATCCTCCCGAGTGGTGCACTTGTTGCAAAAGATCTTGTTGTCCTTGGCCACAAAGGTCTCGTTGGCCAAGGGGTGAAGGCACTTGGCACAGCGGAAGCAGGTGTCATGCCAGTAGCGGTTCTTATAGTGAACCTCCTGGAAACCAAGCAGAAGGAGATGAGCTGCTGTGAGAGATGCTGGTAAGGGGGCAGGGGCCCTCCCATCAAGCCCAACATCTCTGGGGCAGACTACAGTGACGACACAGTCCCTTACACCTGGAGTCCCTGAGGTGTTCTTGTGAGACACATGAGAACACCGAGGCGAGGAAGAGCTACTGGGGACCCCCAGACCGGGGCCGGGGTGGTGGGGGGAGCTGGGGACTCGCGCTGGAAGCTGGGGCCTCCACTCCCTCACCACCACATCCCTGCCGGCCCTGCCCTGTACAGGTGTCCCCCGCCCCACACACCGGGCCAGCCCGGTCACCTTGGAGTCGGCGCCGATGGGCTTCCGGCACTCTGCACAGGTGTTGGCGCAGAACTTGTCGAAGCACTTCAGGCAGCAGTGGTGGCCATCCTTCTGCACGTATTTCTTGCCCTGCAGGTTGTCCCTGCAGTAGTGGCAGTCGAACTTCTCAGTCATGGTGCCCACCTTGTAGCTGGATGGACCTGCGGGGAAAGGAGGCAGAGCAAATGAGCCCAAGGAGGAGGGAGCGCGCTGCCGCCGAGGCTCCAGGGGACAGCTGCGTGGTGCCACCAGGACCTGGAGGTCAGGTCCCCGCTGCCGCTGAGCCTGGCTGGCCACGGGCGCCAGGACCGGACGTCCTTCACTGGGACCCTGGGAAGAAACAGCCTCCCCGCTGGCCGGGGGTCAGAGTCCGCGGCCGGTGGGTCCCCGGGAACATGAGAGAAAGTCCTGCTGGAGGAGGAGAGAAGTGGGTCAGGGCTTGTGTTGGCCAGACAGGGCTTCTAGAAAGGTGTGGTGCCTTCGAGCCGTGGACGCACAGCTTGGGACGCGTGCCAGCGGCCGCTCCGGGAGGCAAGCTGCTCGGCAGCCCGAGGAGGAGGAGCCGCTGCTCTGCTCCCCCCACCGCCAGCCTCGGGCTCTTCCTCCCAGACCCCGCTCCCATCTGCAGGAGTCAGCACGCCAGACAGACAGACTGGGGCTCACTGCCCAGAGAGGAGAGGACGCTGGCCCCGTGAACAACCCTTATGGATCGGTTCAAAATGCCTGCATCTGATCCTTCAAATCCGGCAGAGCACTTTTAAATCCCAAATGGACCCTAAAGAGCTCCATCCAACAGAGGTCACGGACCCCCGAGGCCTGAGCCATGACCCCGGAGAGGACCCTTCACAACAGCATTCTCCATCCGTACTGGCAAGGTCCGCCAGCGTGAGCACTTGTCACGGCGATGTGCCGTTCTGTGACATGCCAAAATCCAGGCCCCCCTTTGTTCAAGCAAGTGAGCCTCGAGACTCAACGAAGCATTTGCGGTTTTAAAAACTGCGACGTGAAAGTATGATTGCAGTGGGGGGTGGGGCAGGAGAGAAAGGCTTTTTAAAAGTGTTAAGCTGATCCTTCCAAGAACCCCTTCCACTGCCTTCATATGGAACAACTCCCCTGGTGCCCAAGCCCCCACCACCCCCTCCAGACCCCAGACTGCACGTCTGTAATCGCTGCGAGCTAAGGCACTCCGTTCCTCCGCCGCCAGAAAGCTGCCAGATCTATGAGCTCCCAATTTCTTGAAACATATGCTAATTTTCCCCGCTCCTCCTGAAAAGAACCGTACGTGGGTAAGTAGATAGCAATTATTTAATTTGCGCAGGCAACATGAGAATGGAGAGAATTTTCTCCAATTACCCACCAACACGGTTCTTGCGCTAGCGAATACCCCCGCGGAATGTAGCGAGGGAACGAGCAGCTGCCCGGTACTCACCGTGGCTCTTCCACTAGCTGAATGGCCCCGGACTCCCACTCTGGGTCCCATTCCCAGTTTTTTTATACGAACACATGTCCAAGTTGTTTGGATCCTGTTGCCACAGACAACCAAATAGCACAGAGTGAGCTAAGGAAACCACACCCTGCGTCTCCGAGCCCGCCTCGGCCAAGGCTGGTGAACTCTCCCTCAGAGCTGGGCGCATTTCGGAAGCTGGCCTCCAGACAAAGCAGATCGCACCACGGACGGGTAGAATGTTCTGGGCCAGCTGCAGCCCCTGCTCAGGCTGGCCCTTGCACAGACCCCCTCATCTCCAGGGAGCGAATGACGGAAAGCAAGTGGGTAGCATTCTTGGGCAAAGACAGTTGCCTGAGACAGTTGTGCCAGAGCTCAGAGGTTCATTGAGACCAGAGAATGGTCCTTAGCGGCACTTTCTCCCCCAAAAGGCCAGCGGGATGTTCCCTTACGTAATCAGGTTAGAGAGGAAAAGCAGAGATGCAGGGGGACCGAGGCCTGGTCTCCTTGAGCAGCACGCTGTTTACCCAAGGCAGCTTCGAAAGTGCCATTAGCCTCTATGCAGACAGAAAAAAGTGCCTGTCACCGTGGGAGCACGCGGACAATCACGCTCCTCCTCTCGGCCCTGCCGGTCTTTCACAGGCCACGCAAAATCCTCGTCTCACTAGCTTTTCCATATTGAAATTGTGCCCTCAACCAAGATGGACTTCCTTGTTAAGAGCCGAGTAGAGAAACCAAGTAAATGCCAGGAAGTTCAATTATCAGCAGCTCCGAAATGCCATTTGGCAGGAAATCAGAACTTGTAAGATTAGACGGCACCGGCTTCCTGCGCGGCGAGGAATCGTGGCTGCCTTAGCCCTTCGGAGACTATCTTCCTGGACCATATGGGGACATCCCTCCTCCTCCCTCACCAAAGTCCCTATTTAGCATAGAACTTGGAGGCACACTCCTTTTCCTATCATTCCTTTGACGTCTGCTGAAGAGGAAATGGCCTCCAAATATTTCTAGATGTGACAGCACGACCGCCTGACGGAGTCCCGTCTCGTGCTTTATGGCAGAAACTGGGGGTCAGTGTCCCACAGAAAAGCACCGCCAGGAAGCACAGGGAGGTCCCTTTAGGTATTCGGAGCTTGGGGGAGAAGGAGAACCACTACAGTAAGAGAGATCTTACTCCCGAGCCTCTTTCACTTGAAAACTACCTACTTTCAAATAGTCAAGGGGCGCCTGGGTGGCTCAGTGGGTTAAAGCCTCTGCCTTCCGCTTGGGTCATGATCTCAGGGTCCTGGGATCGAGCCCCACATTGGGCTCTCTGCTCAGCGGGGAGCCTGCTTCCCCCTCTTTCTCTGCCTGCCTCTCTGCCTACTTGTGATCTCTGTCAAATAAATTAAAAAATAAAAAGAAACAGTCACTTTGCCAATGCCAAGTTCTTCACTGGTTACTTTCATGGTTCTAGAACATGACTTGCTTGGAGTTTTTACATGTCCAGCTGGTGAAATAACCCCACGGCTCACCAGCTGAACACACAAGCACCAGGACAGGGTCCTGAAGTCAGTGAAAGGGAAATTAAAGTCACCCCGAGTTAAGGGTGCCGCTGTGGAGACTCCCACCTCTTCGAGGTTTCGAGTCCCGGCTTTTGGGCATTATTAGTTTATCTTTCTGCAGAATGAAAGCCCAGGGCCACCCTCTGTTCCCCCGCACTGCACACTTGAACCCGAGCCTGCACCCAGAGGGACAGATTTCAAAGGGCATGTCCTCTTAGGGCTCATTTCCACAGTGGATTCAAGCCTTTTTTGTGTGTGTGGAAACGCTTATTTGTCAAGATAAAATAGGCACTTCTAGGAACGTTAGCTTTTATTGCCTAATAAGTAAACAGGCTGGAAACACTTGAGGCATGTTAACAATGCCGATGTCAAATTCATGAACTTTAGTACTTTTTTTGCAATGATTCCAATGAAGTCGAACTCTGGATAACCTGAATTAGTTTACCTCGTGTTTTTTTTTTTTTCTTTCTTTCTTTTTTTTTTTTTTAAGATTTTATTTATTTTACTGACAGAGATCACAGGTAGGCGAGAGAGAGAGAGAGAGAGAGAGAGAGAGGGAAGCAGGCTCCCTGCGGAGCAGAGAGCCTGATGCGGGGCTCCAACCCAGGACCCTGAGATCATGACCTGAGAAGAAGGCAGAGGCTTTAACCCACTGAGCCACCCACGTGCCCCTACCTCGTGTTTTTCTAAACCAAGATTATTGGGTCCCAAACTGTTTCAAGCCTTCATGGCAGCGTGCTTAGGAGGAAGCCGGAGGGGTACGTTCCTGCTGATGACATAGTCCCTGTGTCAGAAGGGTGCATGAAGCATGAATGGGTAGGAGGGCAGAAGAGTCTGTTACTGCTCGTCTTCGGAGCCGCTAATAGCTCGGGGAGAACAGCGCTGGAACACACAGAGGTTCCCAAAAGACAGCCAGCGCTCTGGTGTGTGGGCTCCCTGAAAATGAGCCACAGTGAAATTCTGACTTCACGAGGAGACAGTTTGTGCCTCCCTGTTTCCCCTTTCTTAGAAATCAGAGACTGGACAAAAATGAAGAGAGCATTTCACCTGTCTTGGAGGCTCCCTTTAATCTTACTAAATTAACATATACTTAAAGCGTTTATCTCTTAGGGGGTACTTTTTTTTTTTTTTCTTATCTCCCTACCCAGGTCGCCTTCTAACCTTCCAAAACTTCCAGATCTGCTTCCCCTGACCTGCGGCTGTTATCTGGGAAAGGTACTGGGTACAAAGTTACTTCCCTTCCTGCTGGTCCCTGCCCGCCCGGTGGCTGCGTCTCAGGCTCCGACGTGTGCCCCGCAGCTGTGGGCAGGAATGAGGGTTGTCTAGCACAGAAGAAGTTTGCAAATTCCCGGGGCCTCTTGTCCACTAAGTCACATGCTATGGCCGTGGATGGACAGATTGGGGGGCGGGTTAGATCACTGCCACAAAGCTCCTAAAATCTCTTTCATTCAAAGCATTTTATAACAGATTTTTTTTAAAAAACCGGGGCACAGCTCCTGCCACCCTAAGGGGCTGATGTCTGACCCTCTGGCCTTCAGAGAATCAGCAGGTTCAAATGCGGTTGGAAATGTGACCGGCTGATCGCATTTTAGAGACCGCTTCCAGGATGGCAGACTGACTTTCTTGCCATGCCTGCTTCAAAGGACACATCATTCTTCACTTAATAAGTAAGCTTCCTCTTTCAGAAAATTCCTGAACGACAGCCAACATGCTAAGAGGTACCTACATAAACCTCAGTATCTCAGTAAGAAGTTTTGGCTCTGATGCCATCACGTACACATCAGGGAAACGTCTCATTAGAGAAGACTCAATTTGTATTCAATAACCTCTCACTTGTGTTTTTATATGGATTTTCTCACGTATTTCTTGCTAATGTCCACTTTCCCCCTCATGCCTGAGTGGCTCAAAATTGGAAGGTTTAAGGAAACCGTGACCAGGAGGGCAAAGGAACATTCTTCGACGTGCTCCCTGAGTGGCATAACGAATAGTGCAAACGATGAACTGCAACCCAGAGGGGGAAAATAATTCAGGTTATTTCTGGTCTGTTAATTGCTAAGTCCAACGTACCGGTCCGTTAGTCACCCCATGTATAAATACTGGCTTGCCAAGAAAGGGTATATTGCTTTCCCAAGAGGTGTCGTCAGACATTTGGGAATAAATACCTAACTTGCTACGATGAGACGGAGGTCATGAGTTATGAGACCACTGTGGTCTCTCACAGACTTTCATAGAAAATCAGAAAGTGGTTTTTTCCCCTTACAAACAGAAACGCCTCAATGCTATCTGCAAGTTCGCTTGTACGCTATCATCATCTCTATCCCAGTGCTACTTTGTCCAGATATGAAGCTTTTCTTAAGGTTGTGCACAAAAAGGGGCTCCCCTTCCCTTGATTTTCTACCCTGGCAGCAAGAGAACGGGGTTCTTAGTTTTTCTGGTTGTGCTAAAGTCACTGGCGGCTGTTACATGGTCATTAGAAGTACACATCGCTCCGGCTTCACCCTTGACCAGCTCTTCTGACTACCATTTTTCAGTTATTTTAAGAACCCGACCCAGTGCGATTACTAGCTCACCCCACCATGCCGTTTTCTATCCCTGCCCCCCCAAAAAGACTGCCGGGTGTGTGTGACCCACTGGGCAGTGGCTGGCAAAGCGAACGAATGGCGATGTAATAGGGCAAATGGCCTTACTTGCCTTCCCATCACGCCCAGTCTGGCCCTCAACTTGCAAGGCCAAGGGTAAAGGAACTGAATCTACATAATCTTGCAGCCTGAAAGCATTCAATAACAAAAGTAGACATTCTTGCCCTTGAAATGTCCTTTCAGTATAGGGACAGCCACCAAAAACAGATCCTGAACCAATGATCTGAGCCTCTCCTTTGTCCATACAAAACCCATTTCAGGGCAACGAGCAATTTCTTCACGTGAGGTCAACTCTCTCGTCTGCTTCACGGACCTATAAACCTAATGCAATACAAAATGACAGCTCCTGGTTTTAAAAATCATCTAAAATGTGTCAATAATCTAATTTAGTCACATTTATTGTCTTCAAATTTATATAAAGCAAGCATCGTGTCTGGATTTGGTGCAAAGTAAAACCAGAGGTTGGTATGTTGTAAACAGGTCACCTTTTGAATGTATTTAAATGTATTTTCAAATGTATCTCCTAATCCATCCCTTAATTAGTAAACAAAACGGGGAGTTACTCTACCAGTTACCACGTGTTCAAGGTCCACTGGAACAAGTGGCAAAGCTGAACACTCTGCCTGCACCCAGAGAACGTGTATGTTGGCTGATCAGCACGATCTCAGGCATGTGCTACCCTGTTCGTAAAATGGCTCCTGGAGGTGGGGGGCGGGAAGACAGCTCTTCAACATTTGGAAACAACAAAGACATTGCATATTAATTCATTAAAGCACAGAATGCATTGCAGTGCATTTGTTTTAAAATATCTGAGGAGAAATTTCTCAAAGAATTCTCATTACTTAAATTTTGATGAGCGGGCCCCTGGGGGGCTCAGTCGGTTAAGTATCTGCCTTGCGCTCAGGTTGGGATCCTGGGATCGTGGGATCAAGTCCCCACATGAGGTTCTCTGCTCAGCGGACAGCCTGCTTCTCCCTCTGCCCTCTGTGCTTGCTCTCTCATGTAAATAAATGAAATCTTTAAAAAAAAATAAAATACATTTTCACGGGCAATTACAAGTTTTCAAAAATCACTTTTCCAAAAGACTGCCACCAAAAATTACTTTGTCCCGTAATCTGAAAGCCAGGAGAGAGGACGAAGTGCCTGTTTGTAAGAGAGGGGACCGTTCCTTAGGCAGAGAGGGCAAAAGAGCCACAGCAACATTCCTGGCTTTAGAGGAAAGACAGGCAAGAGGGTGACTTCAGAGAGCCGAGCTTTCTGGGGAAGATGGCCGGTCCTTCAGTCCTTTCGCCCCTGTTCCACGGGTGTCTGTCCACGGCCAAAGGGCTTCCTTCATGTCAGGTTGCAAAACAAGAAGACGACTCTCACGGTCATGACGTTCAGGAGATTCTGAAATGTTGCCCCTTTTCTGATAAGAACAATTCCTAACCTGTTACATCAAGAGGATCATAGCTGCTTCTCTGCGGCAGGACTAAGCCCACCGCTCAGGAAGGGGAAGATGTGGTGAGTCATTTACGGACTTTCTCCAGCCCCATACTCAGCGGCCCTTCCCTACACACCTTAAATTCGATTTAAAGCACTCAAGATGAACATTCCTATCTTACAAATAACAAAGAATCGCTCCCCCCCACCGCCCACCACCACAAAATCTTTTCTTGCACAATGTCTTACAATTTCACAGGATGTCCTGAAAAGTGTTAACTATAGTCATAAGTTTAGATTAAAAAAAAAAAACACACACAAGCCACTCACACTGCCTTTTGTCTCTGAAACAACAATAGAAAGCAAGGACAGAACAGAGATGAACTAGGACTTATTTAGCCTCTAGACAAGCCTAAAATCATTTCATTACAAAGTATGTTGAAGTCGAGTGATGGATTCACTGCTGTAAGAAAACCGTGCTCGACAGAAGATAAAGAACAGGAAGCTTTACCTGAGTGCCTATGGGAAGCCATGGCTTAGAGACCAAGTTCAGGAGCAGCACCTAGACCCGTCTTCCCTCGACCCCAGCTGATAAGGCTGTGGCTCATTTGTGAACATACATTTAAGGGGAAGCGGCTAACACAAAAATAACCGAGAGCAGATGGCCCACCCCTCCCCAGAGATCACAACCTTAATCCCACTAGAAAATTCTTAACCATTTTAGGTGATCCAAGGGAGAAGAATAGGACCCAGTAAAAATACCAAACACTACATATAAATACCTGTGGAGCTACTCAGCATCCAAATTAGCTCCAGAGCCAGAGAGGCCACATAGAAAGTCATCCCTGTACCGGAATAAAATTTGGACTCGGCTCTGGCATAGCTTAACGCTGAGCCACCCCTGTGAATCCACTTCATATGCCTAAACAGCCTGCGCTGGGCCCTAGGAAGAACTTATTTTTGTGCTGTTAACGAGAGAAAGAACCGTAAGGGACAGACTTATGCTAACCAGTGTAATTAAAAGGTGTTAGACACGAGGAATACAGAGGTCAGGGGTATTCTCCACGTCCTCCTTGCTATGTACCAGACACCAGCAGAACAGTGAAAGAGCCACTCTAGCCACACATCTCCTCACTGTCAGAGGACAGACGGACACCTGTGTAGTCGCCATGTACACAAGGAAGATACTTTGTCCCACAGATGAAATCTCTTGCTTTCAGTGTTAGGGACAACAAAAGTAAAAAAAAAAAAAAAAAAGAAAGAAAGAAAGAAAGAAAGAAAAAAGGATGAAAATGAAGAGGGTGACCTAACATGTTGCAACAGCTGGAGGATGGCCTCTAAGTCCCTCCAGGACCCCGTGCCCGTTCCTTCTCTGCCCTCATCCCACCCGCCCCCACACCCGCCCGCACCCTTCACTCGAGCCTCACGCTAGCTTCCCTGCTGGGCTCTGCACCCTCCCGACACGCCCCACCTCGGACCCCGACACCCGCTCCCCCAGCATGGGGTGCTCCTCTACCTCCTTCCTGGCTTTGCTCCAAGTCCCTTTCAGGGACATCTCACCGCACCACTTATTTAAAACTGCAACCGTGCTCCCCACCCCCACTCTCTATCCGTTTCCCCAGTGTATTCCCCACAGTAAGTGTCTGCTGAGAAATGAAATAAGAGAAGCAGAAAGTGTTCATCAAGCCCCATATCAAACTAACGCACAGTCCCACCTGGAACCAGAAAGTGTCTTCGGTGGCTGAACATCAAGGAAGGCCTCCGACCTTCACTCACGGGCAGGCCCTGGGCTCAGTACCATATAGACACTGCCTTGTCTAGTGCATGTCACCGGTTTCAGCCCAGTTCTGTGCCCCCACCCACCCCCAGCAGGCGGGGGCTGGTCTTGTCTTCTCTCCCCAGCCTGCAGCAGCTGAGCCAGAACTGCTTCATGGATATGTGCGTGAATGAGTTTTATGATGACTGTGCTCTTCAAATGTTTAGTGAAAAAGTTATTCTTGGGGCGCTTGGGTCTCGCAGTCTGTTAAGCAACCAACTCTTGGTTCTGGCGCAGGTCGGGATCTCAGGGTCATGAGATCGAGCCCCGTGGCAGGCTCTGTGCTCAGTAGAGAGTCTGCTGCCTCTCTCTCTGTCTCTCCCTCTGCCCCTCCTCTAGCTCACGCTCCCTCTCTCAAATAAATACATCTTAAAAAAAAATAATGCACATGAGCAGGAGGAGGCACAGAGGGAGAGGGAGAGGGAGAGAGTCTCAAGCAGGCTCCCTGCTGAGCCCAGAGCCCGAGGTGGGGCTTGATCTCCCAACCCTGAGATCAACACCTGAGCGGAAACCAAGAGTCAGACTCTTAACCGACTGTGCCACCCAGGCGTCCTGAGTAAGTTTATTCTGAAAGATAGCTGAAGCTGTAAGTCCTAGTTAGCTAGAAAATGCCAAAACAACAAAAACTGGGAGGTCACAGACAAATTTATCATGTGTTCGGTCCAGGAATCAGCCTGGGAGAAGGGGGTGACTCCCGACCTGCCACATCCCCTTTCTCAGTGGCCTGATGAATCGCGACAGGGAGACTGGCCGGCTGGATCATGCGGCACCCCTGAAGTAAAGGTCCCTGAAATAAAGGTCGCCTGGCGGAACCACGTGTGTCGTAGCAGATAATTGACCTTTATGAACCGGAAACCAGACTTGAGCGAGGAGCGTTCGAGGCCGAGCTTCCCCGCAGGAAGCCAGTCCTGGCTTCAGGCCCTGCATGAGGACAAGGGCGGGAGCTTGTCAGCGTTCTGAAAAGTCCCAACAGACCACAGACAGACGGACTGCCTCACCGAGTTAGCAAACCACCGGAAACCTATTTTGTCCGAAACACGAGAGAAAATACATAAACCAGAGAGTCTCCTTCTGACCCGTTATTAGCTGGCGGCCGAGGACAAGCTGGCCGGAGCGGGAGCCTGGCCCTGCGGCTCCCCTCACCCCGCCCGCCGAACACCCCTCACTCCTTCCCAAGCCTCAGGAAGCACGGAGAGGGGTCCCCCGGCTCGGGGCCCCAAGTCAGAGCCACACTTTCACAAAACCCAGACAGAAAAGGGCCCTGGTGGGGTGACGAAGGGCTCCTCGGACTCTGCCCTGCCTGGAGCCGGGGGGTGGGGGTGTCACAGACCGGAACAGTCGCTGCTTTCGTTAGCGTCCGAGCCAAGTTCATCACTCGTTACCAGTGTGACGTTTAACGATCTCTGCGATCGCCGTGGGGTTCACAAGGCGCCGGCGCGGACCGCTGCTGGGCCGGCCGCGGTCTGAGGAACGGACCCCGTCACTGCCCGAAGGCTGCGCTCCGGCCTTCTCTCCCCTCTCGCTCTGGGGGGCGATCTTCCAGGGAGCGTCAGGCCTCAGAACCCCTGAGCTTCCTCTCGCGTGCGATCCTCCGAGAACCACTCGGTTCCGCGGCTGTCTGTCCGTCCGCTTCGGCCTTCCAGTTGCTCTGCAGCCTGGCCGCCGCCCACCCAGGGCTCCGCCACCCCCGCCTTCGTGTACTTTAGAGGCAAACACTGCCCTGATGTCCCGCTGTGTGGCACGAGCCATTTTTCTGGCCACAAAGAGCACGAGGCCATCCTTCCTTCCAACGCGCATGGACACTGGGCACGAGGCGCCGCGAGGGCGAGGAAGGGCACAGAGGCCGCCCCGCACACACAAGGGGGCCCCGAGACTCGGCAGTGGCCGAGCTCCGCGTGCGGGCTCAGGTGAGGCTTGGGGGACCTGAGGGCCTGGGAGCCGGCCCCGGAGGACGGGTCAGAGGGGCGCTCCGGAGGCATCAGGAGCTGGCGGCGGGGGGTGGTGTGGGGGGATAGGGGGGTGGTGTGGGGGGATAGGGGGGTGGTGTGGGGGGATAGGGGGGTGGTGTGGGGGGCGCTGCAACAAGTGGGGGAGGGAGGAGGGGAGGGAGGCCAGAGGCAGGGAGATAGCCCGGAAGGGTACCGCTGCAGCTCGATGGGGTGACAGGAGCGGACGGCGGGCAGGAGGCGAAGGGCCCGGGAGGACAGGGAAGCACGAGGATATGCCGGACGCCAGCAGAGGCCAGTGGGGGGGACCCTCTGAGGTGCGGGGTCGTGGGGGTCAGGGCAACCCGGGGGGAGCCTGGGACACAGAGCCAGCCAGCAGGAGGAACAGTGGCACTGTGTCTGGGCCCTTGTGAGGAGGTTCTTCTGAGGGGTCCATGGCTCGACCCCTTGGGGATGAAGATCCGAGTTGCTGCGCTGAGAGAGAGAGAGGGGACAGGGGCCTGACAGTGTGGTGCCGGGGGAGTCGCGTTTGTGGGCCTTCCCACGGGGCAACCCAACCCCGCAGTCTCTACCTCAGGGACACCACACCCCGGGGACCCACGAGTCCAACACAGCCAATTCGGTGACCCGGGTGGCCCACACTGCGGGAGCTTCCACATCTCACAGCCTGGCTGGTGGCGCCCTCCTGCCTCCCCTATAGTCTCCTCTGACCAAAGAAATTTCCAAAGGGCTGAAAACGTATTCCCATGAGTACGGTCAGAGGCCAGAGCCCGACAACCACGTGGGATGGAGCGTACACACACCAGGGGCCTCATCCTTGCCCATTTGCACACCTGCCCTCGTCTGCCCAAGCCCACGACTGATGAAAACACTTGGACCAGGGCTTTTTTCCTCCACAGAACTCTGTCTGGCCACTAGGCCCTCTGCCAACAATTTTACTGAGTGACTCTCCAACCGCGAGCTTCGGGCAGCTAGTCATGCACTATGATACGATGGGATTCCATGGCGGGCTCTCCGGAGTATCTCTTGTCCTGTGTGCTCTTGCCAGCAAAGGCCCAGTACAGCTTCAGCCATCTCATGTTCCTGTCAATCTGTAGGGTGGGAAGAGGACTTTTTCCGACTGACAAGTCAAATTTTGCAAAGTCACTGCACTTAAATGTCATAGTCATAATTCGGGGCAAACATGTCAAGGTGTAAAATGAGGGAGGCCCCCCCAAGAACCACAAAGGGGGCAACTTCATCATGCAAGATCCAAAAGAAAGCAAAGCCCCAGAAAACTGTGCCTCCCCAAAGACTCCCCAAATTGCAAGGCAAAGGAAAAGGAAGGCCCACAAAAGGCAAAGGCCTGCCACCAACGAGGTCAGCTATGGGCAGTGGAAGACCCCGTACACAGCCAAGCACCTAAAAATGCTCATCATGCCAGAGAAGACCTGTCTACCTCATACTGCACCAGGGCTCACGTAGTTTCCTTGTAATCCTCACCTGGAGAGAACTGAAACACAAGCCATGGCATGCACTATTTGATTTTTGAAAATGTCATTCTAGGATTAGGAAGAGTTTTATTTTTTTTTATTTGTTAAGATTTTATTTATTTATTTGATATAGACAGCGAGAGAGGGAACACAAGCAGGGGGAGAGGCAGAGGGAAAAGCAGGCTTCCCGCTGAACAGGGAGCCTGATGCGGGGCTCGATCCCAGGACCCTGGGATCATGACCTGAGCCGAAGGCAGATGTTTAAGGACTGAGCCACCCAGGCGCCCTTGTAAGAGTTTTAAATGTCTCCTCCTCCTGGAGTCTGCCGCCTAGAGTCTCACATGTAGGAATGAGCCCAACCACATCCTATAGATATTTTTATGGGCCTCTGACCGGAAATCACCATTGGGACAATCAATGTTGAACAAATGATTTTCAATGTAAGCCACTATAATGACTTCAGATTAAAAAAAAAAAAAAGGAGTGGCACTTAAAACAGAAAATAAAGAGGAAAATGACTTAAGCAAAGAAACAGAAACCAGGAAGAGTTTTAGAAGGAAATACGTAATGTGAATGCAGAATCTCAGATCAGATGAAAATAAATGTTTCATGAAACTGAGCAGCTAGCCAGGATAAATCTTTGTCATATTTTAGGTGTTAAAATTCTCTTCCAGTCTATTTCTACCACCCACTTGTGATGTTTCTGTTTTATTTCCATGTTGCCATGTGCCATGACTCAAAACACCCTTTCAATCATGCTAAGTCCTGGCATTCACCGAGCCCACCTGTTAGGGACATTTCAAGCCTCAGATAGACGCTCGAGGGCGAGACATTCCGTGACCCTAGTCTATAATTCACCCGGCTGATTAATACCCACAACAGGAAAGGACAGGACCTCGAATAAGCTCCCATCTCTTCATTCTTAATGCTGCTAACTGGGATCGACTGCCTTGACCAGAGGTGTCCTCACCGCACCACACGAGCCCTGCTTCCTGATGGGAGAGCTCACCTAGTAACACATACCCTGTCTTCACCCACCAAAAGACTGTAACTACCACGCTACCCTATCATGCACCGCTGTGGCCCTGGAATTCAGGGCAAAGGTCAGGAACCCTTGTGAGTGGCTCTGTGGGGTACAGTCATGGGGCACAGAGTGGCAGTGAGGGCACAGGAGGAAGATGAAGCAGGGATCTGGGGGTGACACAAGAAGTCCACAGGCAACAGCGCTGACTGAGAGGATGATCCAGGTTTCTGGAGGGTCGGAAGGACATCAAGGTGAAAGCCTTGCTTGGTCCCCACCTGCCAGGTCTCCCGAGGGCCATGATCTGGCTGCCTGAGCAGTACTGCAGCCCAGATTCGAAGGCCACACTCACAGGCAGACCCAGGAGGGTGGTGGCCCCCTGTGATTCACGTCTGAGGGAGCAAACATGAATGGCTTTCTGGGACAAGGGCTGCTCTGTGTGCAAGGACGGGCCTTATACCGTGAAAATGCCACAGCGAGACCAGAGTGAAGGCCGGTGTGATCTCGTGGGTGGCCTGCAATGACCTCACTGCCCCGAAGGGTAGCTTGTTTTCTCTGTCAGTCCACATGGTGAGGACGGAGTCTAGTGGGTGGGGTCTGTGCGTGATTCCCCGTCACAGAGACGGCGTAACGACACAGTTGGAAATGACCAGGCCCAGCCACCCCACTTGACAGGCAGGAAAACTAAAGCCCAGAGATGGGACATGACCTGCTTCACTGCCTTAGCAGCAGCTCCAGACCTGGAAGCTGAGCGTCCGGACCCCCGACGCCCTGTCCCCCGCACATCAGGCTGCTCAGTCACGCCACTGTCAAACTTGGGAACGCAGCTGATGGTCCCCTGACTTCTGAGGGTCATCAGCAGGGGCGAGCTGTCTGGGTCACAGACCTCCAGGCTCAGGGACAGTGGTCCGATTCACAGGTGAAACAGTCGGCAGGTCCTCTCCTGCTACTGCAACAGTCCAGAGACCAGACACTTGAGCTGAGGCAACCAGGAAGGAGCCAAGACAGGGAAGGTACAGGTTGATGGAGGAGCAAAGGACCCACCTACAACAGCTGACACACAAGGAGCACGAGTGAGTGGTTCCAAACCTCTTGAAGTCAAGCAATGCGCTCACCATGCCAGGCCGCGGGTACATGAATAGAATGACGGGAACACAAAGTCCGGCAAATAGAACACGAGAAGGAGTCCGCAGCTAGAGTGGCAGGAGCCACCAAAGGTCACACACTTGGAACGATGACCTCACATTTACCTCAGATTCCAAGCTTTCTTGTTCGTGTTCAAGCCGTGTGAGAGTCAAAGAACAAATACGTGAATATGGACCAAGTGTAGAGGAGCCCCGCCGGTCTCAGGTATGGAGAAGGAAACCAGGGCCCAGGGCGAGGATGCCACCGCATTCCACGCAATGCAGATCAGACGGTGTAGACCGGGCCGTCATGATTTTTGAGGGCATCCATGAAAGAAATTCAAGCCTTAATTTTTATACGGGACTGTCTGAACTAATATTGTTCTAAGACAAACAACATGGGATTTGCCCTGAGTTTAATACAGCTGTATCTATTTTCTCAAGTTTCAGGAGAAGAGTGTAGTGGCTAAGGGCATGGACTTTGGAGACAGAAGGCCTAGAATCTCCACCACTTACTGGTTGTGTGCCAGCAAATTCTACTTAATGTCTCTGTGACTCAGTTTGCTCCTCTGTAGAATGGGGATAACAGGAGCACCTATGTCAATAGGGTTGCTGTAAGCACAGTATACTGCTATTCATTCAATTATATTCTACAAGTGAGGATTCCTGAACAGCAGATTCCTGCAAAAGAAAAACTTCTTTTCGAGCTTACTACTTCACAGAGGACATGTGGAAAAGAGGTAAGAGCCCACCTATAAGGGTTACAGCGTGAGAGGTCTCCATGAGGACAGTTTTAAATGTCCTAAAGACTCAGGGCAATTAGCCTCTGGCAGCACAACAGTCCAGGCATGGACACAGAGGGTCTAGGAGCAGATGGCGGACACCTAGGGAGAATGAGACTGCCCCTTGATCCTCTAGTGAAAACAGAAGACCCCTTATGTCTCAGGGTGGGGAGGGATTTTTCCCTACATCCCTCCAACCAGTGAGGCCCAGTGAGCCCAATGGATGATGAGACTTCCCAACACAACAAATGAAGGCTTGCTCTGATGGGACTACTTAATGAGGAAGGCCATCTGTGTATCGCATCTCTGATCTTAAGTTGGCCCTTGCAGATCAACGAGAAGAGGTGTACCATCAGAAACAGTAGCTCTGGCCATAACATAGGTTAGTTTTGTATGTAATACACAAATTAATTCTGAACGAATGCCAAGGGCATGGGTCTCAAAGACATGTCTTAGGGGCGTCCAGGTGGCTCAGTCAGTTAAGCGTTTTGACTCTTGGTTTTGGCTCAGATCCTGATCTTAAGGTTGTGGGATCGAGCCCCTCATCAGGCTCCACACTCAGCACGGAGTCCAGTTAGGTTTCTCTCCCTTTCCCTCTCCCTCTGCCCCTTTCTCCACTCATGTTCTCTCTAAAATAAATAAGTAAAATCTTCCAAAAAAAAAAGGAAAAAAAGAAACCACCATCTTATCATCTTACTAGGCCACACAGAGGAAGGGCTCAGCAGCAGACCTGAGGTGAGCTGGCATGTAGAGAGACTTGGTTTGAGTGAGCACAGTAAGGCCTGAGGTCTCGGGGGTGTCAGAACTGAAAGACACATCATCTCCCTTGCTCCTGACCAAAGACACGTTGTGGTCAACTTCCCATGCCCACCCCAAGAGGAATTTGGGTTTAAGTTCCCAGAGTTGGGAACACTGACACAACACTGTTACCTGCCCAACCCACAGACGGGCCAGCTGCCATGATGGGAACTGTCCTGCTGGGGGACAGTCCGTAGTGCCACAGCACCTGTGAAGGCAAGCGACTAGGGGGAGGAGGAGTTATGTCTGTCAGGCCCACAGGTCTCCCCTCCTTTTACAAAGGGCTCCTTAAACCCTATGACTCAGCTCAACCCAGGGGAATACAAGAAAGGGAAAGGGAGTGGCTCCTGGGAACAGGGAGGCAGGATGGGGCCAGGGGCCCCTCTGAGATCAGTTACTGGGAGAGAAAGGGCAGAGTAGTCCGAACGGTTCCCTGTGGCTCCCTTCCAAGCGGCCGTGGCCTACTGTCCCAGTGGCATGGACCGGGGAAGGCCTCTAGCCGCGACACCTCGAGCCCATGTGCCACAAGTCCTTACTATGGAGCAGGGTTTCCTTCATCGGGGTTACCAATATTCCCCAATGAAATGAGATCACTGGCGAGTGTCAGGGAAAGCAGCTCAAGGACAGAAGGCCCCTGGTGTCATCAGTGACACTATGTGAAATATTTTACAATGGAAATATTTCTTAAGTGGGAACAGAAGGAAGTTGTTCACGGCTTCATATGTTCACGGTGATTCTTAAAGTTTCCACGTTCCTGACTCTACCAAGTTGCCGTCCAGTTTATGTATTAAGGTCCAATTTACACACCATAAAATTCACCGTCACAAAGCGCACACCTCAGTGGTTTTTAGCATCTTTGTAAAGTTGTGCAAACATCGCCCTCATCTGATTCCGGAACATTTTCGACACCAAGAAAAATACCCTGTGGCCATCAGCAGTCACTCCGCACCACCCCCCCAAGCTTTCCTCCAGCCCCCCAGCAACCACTCGTCTGCTTCCTGTGTGGGGAGCTGCCGATTCTGGACACTTCATACCAGTGCAGTCATACGGTGTGTGTGATCTTCTGTGCCTGCCTTCCTTTCACAAAGCCTGCTCTTTCCTCCGTGCTGTAGCAGGTACGGCCCTTCGTTGTATCTTACCGCCAAATAATAGTGCATTGTATAGCTACGCCGCACCCTGTTTATTCACTCGTCTGGTGACGGACAGGAGCTGTTTTGGCTTTCTCACTGTTAGGAATAATGCTGCTGCTGAACCTTTTGTTTTGTGTATGGATTTACTTTATTTTTGAAATAGCAAAAATTTTTTTAAAAGGTACAAGAGAGTCTATAGTGAAAAATCTTTCTGTCCTGCCTGTCCCCAGACACCCACTTTGTCTCTCTCGAGTCACCAATGATACCAGTGTCTTCTTAGGGTTCCAGAGATACTGGGCCTAGGAAAACAGGGAGCTGTATACATTTGGTCTTTTTCCCTTTTTAAAAATATAACGGTGGTGTACTACACATACTCTATTCTACACCTTGCCTTTTGGACTTAATATATTTTCAAGAGTTTTGCATGTGAGAGCATAAAGAGCTTCCTACTTTTACAAGGTACCTAGTATTCGGCTGGGCAGACACACCGCAATTGTCTTACTTGGTCCCTTACTGAAAGACACTTGAGTTGTTCTCAGTCTGTTACTACAAACAACGAACCAGCTCATAAAAGTAGTAAGTTCATTTCATCGGATTGCCTTCCCCTCACACCCAGCAGGGGTCGGACACACGGAAGAGTTGCGATTTACAAGGGATGCAAGGGAGCAAGAGAGAAAAAGGAAAAGGATGAAAGGCTCTCAAGTGGATTGGGTGGCACCCCCCCCCAAAGCTTACTGAAATGGCAGATTATTTTTGTCCTCGCGGAGAGGATGCCATCTGGGAGTCCCATGCCAACTATGCTAAGGTTGCCCTGAGTTAATAAGCCACCCAGACAGGAAGTGGCTTTTGATTCCAAGTTTAGTGATCTTTGCACCAAACCTTAATGCCTCGCCAGTGAATTACAAAACAAGAAAGGGAGTAAAACACTTATCCGGACAACCTACACGTACGCTCACATTGCCGGCCATTGGCGGCGGGGGAGGGGGGGGTGTCCCCCAGCCCGACACTGACGAGGCACTCCGTGTTCATCAAGTCTTTGGGCTGAGAAGCTATAAAGTATATATGGTACCTGACTTTCAAATGTTTGTGTTCTCCTCTTTGTTTTTAAAAAAACGCAAGGCAGCTGCTGGGCTAGGGGTTACAATGGAGTGACCCGAGGCGGCCACGAAGCCTGGCGGGTGATTAGACCGGGACCGTGTCCCTGGTGTGCACCGCCAGCCCAGTGCCTGGCTCTGACTCACAGGCCTGACCTTCAGGCCACACACTGGGAAAAGAGAACCCCAGCCTCGTTCCTCGCAGAAACCGGGTAGGAGTTTTCTGGCCTCTGTCTGCAGCAGGGTTTTAAATGAACCCCGTGAGTGTTCCTTCTTGAAAGCAAGAGAGCAGCTCCATGTCTGTGGCCTCAAAAGTCTGTCTTTCCTGAAATGGGCGCTTATTCTAAGGTCACATCACTAATCCAGGGCCAGGTGACCTGGGTTCTCTTCGTCCCTGACTTACCAGCTGAGACCAATGAGAGAAAGAAATGTCCCCAGCACCGCACTCTGATCTCCCAGCGGACACTGGACAAGTTAACTCTTTGGAGATCAGGAAAAGGGGCAAATGTTTATGAATCAGCACTAATATATGCAAACTTATCTAGAAGCATGCTTCCCAGCTATTTCAGTTAGATGTGAAAACAGGGGTCCTCAGTCATAGGGTTGTAGCAATTCAGGGTGGCAAACCGGGAGTATTATAAAAATTATGAAACCCAATTAATTTTAATTCACTTCAAACCGTCTATTCGTTTATCGTCACAAATTAACACTGAAGCCCATATAAGCGATCATACTGGGTCAGGAAGTGGGCAGGGAAGAGCTTAACTCAGGAGCTGAGCCACAGCAAAGCCAATTACAAGTGGACTTTGTGAAAACAGAGAGAAGAGTATAAAAGTGAAATTAACTTTAAGCTTTCATTTAATGAAAAGACCTGGGAGTGTTTTTGTTGACTTGACTGTTTTGTAACTCAAGGAACGAGCAATAGACGTGGAATCAGAAATCCCAGAGAGAATTCTCGGATTGTTGGTTCATTTTCCTTCCCCATTGATATGATGGGGAGGTTAATACCGATCTGATTGTTTAGGAACCGAATTAAATCGTCTGTGCCCTGGTACTGTCCGAAATGAAAAGGAACACTGAAAAGACAGATGTGTCAAAGAAAAGAAAAATACATACATCTGTCATGCTTTGTACCCGAGCAGGTAGTGTCTGCTCACTTTTCAAGTGGATCTAAGTTTTCACATGATTCATCCGCCATGAGTCTCACAAAAAGATACACCTATTTATCATGCACCATGAAACCTAGGAGCAGGTCACTGGGAAGAGAATAACAACCTCCATGATGGGGATTCTCTGTGTCGTGAGCCCACACCTCTCAGGACAGAGAATTCAGAAAGGAGTCATATGGGCATTTCACTTTCAATTAGGGTCTAGCTCTTTAATCCTCTTGTATTTCGTTACAATTTCATTCTCTGCAAAGACTCAAGGGCCTGGGAACAAATGTGTAATAGGCAAGCTCCACATAATCTTGGCTCTTGGCTTTGATCTACTAATCAAAGGCATACCTCCCCTTCTGCACACTTGGAGAGGGGCAATTTCAGTTGCTTTGGGTCTCTGACATGGTTTACCCTTCCATCTCCACAAAGAGAATAATTCGGAAAACACTCAACGACAGAAAAAATTACCCCAAGGTTAGTCTGAAGACTTTTATCCTGGAAAAAGCAAAGAAAACAAGGAGCACTTTTTATTTCTGTTGTGGAAAGGGCTGGAGATTTAGTAACAACTTGAAGAAGTGAGTTAATCCCTTTGTAACATGGCCAAGACAGGGTTTATTTTCCTACTGTTATGATGGTAACTTAGAACACACAGGACAACAATATCAAATATCAATTCCCTTCAGAGCTGTAACTTTCTAAATGTAGTTAAGTAGTAATTTGTCAAGATCATCATTCAACACACAAATAATTTCTACATAGTCATTTGAACCTCCACGCCACGTTCTGTATCACATCCTCAAATGCTATATAAACCAGGTACTGTTTTCGTGAAAGAAGACTACAGGCGGTACAGACAGATAAACTGAGTCATTAAAAAGATTAAGTGTCTTGCCTTAAGGGAGGGGGGCGAGGTCAAGCCAAGAATAGAAGCACAAGTTTTGTCACCTGTCCTAATCATAAATCTAGACAACTGTCCACCTTCGTGCTAGCAGTAAGTACACAGTCTAACCAATTCCGATGTGTTTTAAAAACACGTTTTTGCAGGGAGAAGACACATCTTCTGAACGGATCTGTGGAAATGTTTAATGAAGGTGGTACTGTACGTGGAACAACAGAACATAAAGTATTCGTACCTAGAACAACCCTTTTCAAAAATTAAACCTGAGGGCACCTGGGTGGCTCAGTGGGTTAAAGCCTCTGCCTTCAGCTTAGGTCGTGATCCCAGGGTCCTGGGATCGAGCCCCACATCGGGCTCTCTGCTCGGCAGGGAGCCTGCTTCTCCCCCACCCCCAATCTCTCTCTGCCTACTTGTGATCTCTGTCAAATCAATCAATCAATCAATCTTTTTTAAAAAATAAAACCTGATTCATGATAGCCCCTGATCGTTAATGAAATAATTCAAGCACCTGAACTGAAACAAAATCTAGAAGCAGTTGTAACCTGCTCTAGTATAGCGAAGACAACTCGTCCTCTGTGTTGTCGGGTTCATGCCACGGACTCCAAACAGGCCAGTCACATTCTGAGATCAAAGACCAAGTCGGGGTGCCTGTGGGGTTCAGTCGGTTGGGCATCTGCCTTCAGCTTGGGTTGTGATCCCAGGGTCCTGGGATCCAGTCCCACGTCAGGCTCCTTGCTTGATGGGGAGCCTGCTTCTCCCTCTGCCTCTGCGTCTGCCTCTCCCTCTGCTTGTGTGAGTATTTCCCCCATCTCTCTCCCCGCTCAGACAAATAAATAAACAAATAAAATCCTTAGAAAGAAAAACAAACAAACAGAAGAGCAATTAGGGACTCCCGGGTGGCTCAGTGGGTTAAGTGTCTGCCTTCATCTCAGGTCATTATTCCAGAGTCCGGGGACTGAGTCCCGTGTTAGGCTCCCTGCTCAGCAGGGAATCTGTTTCTCCCTCTCCCTCTGCTTCCTGCTTCCCCTGCTTAAACTCTCTCTCTCTGTCAAATAAATAAAAATCTTAAAAAACAAACCGACCAACCAAAGAGCAAGTCAGTGGTAGTGAGGAATCACAACCTCTGCGACCTAATGGTCTCTTCTGAGATCAAAGTACAAATTGTTCTATGGTGCCAAGGAGTTTTTATGAGCTGGAAAGGGTGGTATGTCCATCTGCGGTGCTCAGTAAAGTCTGTACAAGTCCCTATGCATAATTTGGTCCTAGTCAATTTCTGACACATTTAAAATGTATCTCATCGCCCAGTTCGCCACCCACATCCCCCACCTACTCCCTGCCCCCAAAGATCTCTTCTCCTAACTTTTATTTCATCTACACTAACATTTCTTGGAAGGTCACAGCAGGGACCTGCTTCTTCCCAAGCAACAGCAGCTGGAACTGGGGTGGAAGCTACAGGAATTGTCCCTATGGGGAGTGGGAAAAGCTGCTTGGAAATGCTTTTAAGGGATCTGCCAGCTAACTCAAGAGTGCAAGTGAAGACTTCCAGAAGGAAGTATACCCAGCCAACCCCCTAGGCCAAGGGAGAGCGTTTGGACAGGATTCTGGGGATTGAGAATAAAGGGAGCAACAACACAGCTTTGCAAGAATGTACAGCGCTTTCCGTACAAAGAGGGGCAAAAGCCATACACTCAAAGCTCTCATCTGCAACCTGGTCTCAGCGCTCCAATTGTAACAGGAGTGTTTTATAATAATTTGCACTTAACACCTTGACACCAGCGTTTGGGATCGGGTCCAGTGGAGACCAATTTAGTCATCAGTTAACTGCTCCCCTCTGCTTTCCAAATAAAATAGATTTTGTTGGAGTGACCAACACTTGCCGTTCATAACAGATTTAAAGACGATCCTGCCTCTCTGTAAGAGCTGGAAGGTATTCGGCTCCTGTCTCAACAATGAAAACAAAATTTACAAGGATACCCCCCTTCTTTATTAGGGTTCAGTAACGTATGAGTCACGAGAAAGTTCAGATTTAAAAATACGCCACTGTTCTTTTCCAACACCAGGCCAGAATTCCAGAAAATCTGTTACATTTAAAATAAGGCTTCTAAGATTTTTCCCAGTAAAACCGAGCATTTCTTTTATGTCTTTCATGGGCCTCTACGCCAATGTATGCATGTTACACAAACGTGTTCAAAAAGCCAGACTCCAAGGGTGTAAAATACGTAAAACTCCTTAACTGGCGAAATCTACTGCATTTACTTTGAAATGCATCCAAAGAGAGAGTGAATTTATGGATAGACAGTGGGATGCGTAGAAATGGTGACGGAAGAAAGTAAAACCTTAATGGTGGACCTAGACGATGGGTACATAGGTGTGCACCACAAAGTCACTTCAGCTTGGAAAGTCATCATAAGATGTTAGGGGAGAATAAAGTCTACATAAGCAAACATTTCAAAACACAACTGCAGCCACATACAAGCAGGTACTGGCTTCGGAAACGCATTTTAGACGACAAGCACAGAACGTGGTACGGTCTGGAACGAAGGGACGGTGAGTACCCCCGCCTCCAGCTCAAAGAAACCTGCCAAAGCCACCAGAAAGCTTTTCGGGCATAATCCAAGAAGCCCTGAAAAATCTCATTGGGAACTGCAACACTGCGGACTTAGGTTGAGCAGTCTGAGCTATGGGCCAAGAGAGAGACCTTTTAGAAGGTTCTCTGATCCATTTACTCGGCCCCATCTGAGGAATGAGACAGGAGCCAGCCTCTGGCTTCTTAACTACCTTTCCCCCTTTTATGGCCATTTCAAGCTAAAAGTATATACTTACCGCTTTCCAGATTCCTAAAGGTACTAGAAAAAAAAATCTAAATATAACAGATGGCTAAGCACTCATGGTAACTAGAAACCAAACTGTAACTTCAGCTTTCTTAGGCCAAGGCCTTAACACCAGGGCTTTAGTGCAATGCTCTTGCTGAAGACCTTTTGTCTTTATTCCCGTAACAGAAATATTACCCTGGCTTTGATGGATGACAGATAGGTGTTAACCAAAATTTTATTTTAAGTTGACATGAATAACCTTTACTTATTTTCAAGTCAACTGGTAAGTGTTCCCCAGTATGTTAAAATTTAATATAAAACACCGCTGATGTGGTGCTGAAGAGGTCTGCTGCTTTTTGTCAGTTTTTTAATTTTTATTTTTTAATTTTTTAAAAAGATTTTATTTACTTATTTGACAGAGAGAGAGAGAGAGAGAGATAGATATCACAAGTAGGCAGAGAGGCAGGCGGAGAGAGAGGGGAGGAAGCAGGCTCCCCGCTGAGCAGAGAGGCTGATGCTGGCCTCGACTCCAGGACCCTGGGATCATGACCTGAGCTAAAGGCAGAGGCTTAACCCACTGAGGCACCAGGCACCCATTGTCAGTTTTTTTTAATAGTTCAGTACACTTTGAAAAGTCTAATTTCAATGTTGGTGAAACCTCTGCCACATTTCTATGAATTCTAGGGTTCCACGGAATATAATGGGAAAATCAATGGAATGGAGGGACCCATAAGGTACCTGGCAGGCTCAATCGCTAGAGTGCGTGACTCCTGATCTCGGGTTGTGAGTTTGAGCCCCACATTGGGCACGGAGATGACTTAATAATAAAACCTTGGGGGGGAAAAAAAAGAACGGAAGGACACTATACGCGTACTGTTAGCGTTTATGAGACCCATGGCCACTGAGCCTTCCCCAGACAGTATGAGAGGTAGTGCACTGCTCACTTCCTGCTTCTGAACCTCCTTCCCCATCCCTTGTCAGACCTACCTCGAACCTTCTGCCCCACTAGCCTCGACCCTCCAGTTTTCCTCATAGAAACGAGACCCTCAAACTCTACATCCTCAGCTGACGTTCCAAGTCTCAATAATACAAATCATGTGACCATGCCGCGGGTGGGGAGCGGGGGCAGTGGCATGTACAGGTCAGTGTGCTTGCTGTACTTAGACAACAAAAAAAAAAACCCCACGTCTGAAAAGGGAGCTTATTTCACATTCGACTTACCGTCTCTTCTTAGCCACTGCCCCGACAAGTGCCAGGACATTACACATCTGAAAGCAGCCCTAAGGTCAAGGCTGAAACCACATAACGACATGCATGCTGAAGTGTTTGGGGGTGGAGTATAAGGGTGCTGGCGGTTTATGCTGAAATGCCTCCAGAAAGGAAGGCAGACTAACACATGGATGGATACATAGATGAAACAGTGAACACAGTGAAATGCTTAATCATAGAATCTGGGCGGTACGCATATGAACATTTCCTATATAGCTTCAACTTTTCTGCCTATTTGAAAAACTGCATAATAAAAGGTTGGAAACCAATGATGCCATGCCACAGTGAGGTAGGAGGGACTCTTCTATTCGAGAACACGCTCCAGTGATGGCTGGTATTAGAGGGAACAGGGAGTCAAACAACGATCCTGGGGCGGTCCTCAGTAATAACATCGTAATGCTCTGTAGGGTTTCTAATTCATAAAATGCCCTTCATTCAGTTAACGGTTTCTCTAGTGACTGCCTGCAAAGCCTTTAGCAATGAGTTAGAGCTGACATGGAGGGTATCGGAGAAAACAGTTTCCAGTTTCCTGGGGGGAGGACAGGGGCGCCCGCTCACCTGCAGAGGATCTGTTCCATGACCCTCCATGGACGCCTGAAGCCACAGACAGTACTGGTCCCGACATGGATTGTTTTTTCCTGAATACATACCGATGGTCAAGTTTCATTTGTAAATTAAGCACAATAAGAGACGAATGCCAAAAACTAATAATAACATTGACCGATGAGAATGATATACCGTCATAAAGGTTATGCGAACGTGGTCCCTCTCGCAGTATCTTATCGTGACGTGCTCTTCCTCCATGTGGTGCTGATGGGAAGGAAAATGCCTCCGCGATGAGACAAAGTGAGGAGAAGGATGGCATCAGGCTCCTTCTGATATTCTCATACCACGTCAGGAGGAGGATCACCTGCTTCCAGGTCATGGCTGACCGCAGGTGACAAAAACCCCAGAAAGTGGAACGGAGTTCAGAGACGGCAGCCCCAAGCAAATCCCTAACTCCCTTTGGGCCTTCGATTGTCCCAGTGCCAAAAAGGGAACACCCAGGAGAGGACCAAAGGAGCTGGGCAAGGTCCTATGTAAGGACTGGGGATATGGAGGACACAGCTGGGAACACGAAGGAAGGGCTAAAATAACGGAACACACTGGGTTGTCTCCGGGTTCAAACCTGTCTTGTGAGCCCAATGCCAAGAGGGGAACTCACTTTCTCCATTCCGTGAGCATATGAACCACTTTCGTGAGCAGAAGGCACTATCGATTATGAATCCCCTACCACACGGACACTGACAACTGTGTACACAAACCCATCATAGAATCCACAGAAAAAGCACCACTAGCAAATGTTAAACTTTAAAAAAAAAAAAAGCACCACTGGCTCTGGAATAGAAACACTTGGTATATCTTATGTAAATGACTAATTCGTAGCCCCGAAGAATGTATAAAAATGGTCCTATCGTATACACACATGTCATGGTTGGAGAGGAAGACCACAGATTTTCACCAAACTCCCTTAGGACTGCTGCTTGATATCTTAGGTGAGGACACGTTATGAAACTGACTGTTCACCAGCTACCCGGCTACCCCTGTGGAAGACACGGGATAGGAAGGACGGAGCTCATCTGGCGGACGGCACAAGAGAGGGAGGCGGCTGTTCTACATAAATTTTTGAATATTTCATCCTTTTTAGTTACATTGATCTGATTCCTAGAGCTGTTTCAACAAAATGGAAATACTCACAATCATAGTAAATTACGACTAGCATTAGCACGGTTCTCCACGCCGGGCTTTCACGTAAGGCTGACAGGATAAGCATGATGGTGACAATGACAATAAGGAGGATAAAAAGTGCTATTCTTTCTCAAAAGCACTGTCAAGGGCTTCAGCCTTCAGGGTTTGAGGTCTGCGAAAGCTCTGACCTCAGCTGGGCTTATTGTACTGACCACGATAAAATGTACATGATTTAGCTGTGTGTGACCTTATCTGAGAAGTTTCAAACGTAGGACTTAAGTGACTATCCAACATTCATCTCCCAAGTATGGATCTCTTTACAGGCGAGCATCTGTTGTTGGCTTCTCAAGACTTTGTCCTATTAATAGACGAGTTGATGATGGAGAAAAGTGTCTTAAAACAACTTCCACATCCATGGAGTTTTACGATTTTAAAAAGTCTTAATAAAAACATTAAATATTCACAAGTTCCTGCTCGACCTGGACTGAATTTGATGACATATCTAATCCCTAATATTTCACTGTGGAATAAGGATGCAACACACTTATGTCACCTCCTGCCTTGGCCTTCGCGCCATGCGTGTTAGTCATGGATGGGCTCCTTTGCTATGGTTTGAAAGAGAACTTGCATATATGAATTTGCTCCTAGAAAAGATATAAGGACCTGCAAACAGGTAAATTCTCCACGAAAAGACTAACACAGTATATACAAGCCTTATTTAAAGGAAAGAACTCTGATGTGATTATGGATAAATCATTAAACTTCCTAAAACGGGAGTATCCTTCAAAGTCTCAAAGCATCGTATGGGAGATGATGCAAAATTTTAACAGTCTGAACCAACTTTAGTCCAAGATGGCTTGACACGAGCTACCTTGGAGGTCAGACTTCCCAGGCCTTTGTTTTACATCGAGTGGATACACTAGACTTAAATTGCAGTGTACAAATCTAGCTTCTTCCGTGGGAATCCTTGTCCAACCCGACCTTTATTATGGACCTCCATGCCTCAGTTCAATATGCTTAAAGTCTGAAATGTGGTTTAAACATGTACATGCATGTGGATTTATAATCCTATAATAGATAAAGAAGATATGTTTTAAAAATAAAGAAATGCGTAACGTCCAATCAACGTTCCTTCCCGTTGACTTAACTTTTCTTACAAATGGTTCTCTTATAGAAAGTTCTTATGGACTGTTCCTTCACATTATCTATATAGTACTTTATTTCACTGAAAAGAAAATGGTTTCCTGGGGCTATCAGTAATGTTGTGTGCATGCGCACGTTTCTGTAGAAGATTTCTCATTTCTTTACAAGTGCTACACGAACTCTGAAGACGGCCCAAGAGTCCAAGACTCTGGAGATCCCACTTTTCAAGAGACCTGTGAGGACCCTTCCTCTAAGTGAGGTAGTATCCCTCCCCCAGGGAAAATGAATTCCTTCTACATCAGAGGCTGGGAAAGCTAGGCCGTGTACAAGAGGTCAAAATTAAGTCCATTAAATCTCAGCACTGGACTTAGTCACCATAGAGACAGGGGAGATAAATAAACCAGTAACCTTAACAAATGGGCTGCACCTTTGCCAGACAGATCTCTGACTTACCATTATTTTTACTTAAGCATCTCTCAGTCCAAACATAACGGACGAGGAAGACTACAAAACCAAACAGAACTGGGCCCAAAAGCAATAGGAACGCTCATGCAGGCAAAGGGCAGGCAAAGAGTCAAGAGCTACCCGCCCCCCCCAGTAATGTGCTCTCTGTTCCCCTTGAACAACGATTGCAACATGAAGCTCTAGAGGCAATGACATATGGGGAAAATATGCGGTGCTCAAGCCAGAGGAAACCATGTCAGAAAAGAAAAACAGACATGAAGTAACTGACCTAATTAAAGGAGAAGAGTACACTTCCAGCAGGGAAACAAGTCGATCTGACACAGGGAACCCAGCTGGGTAGGGGGCGCTGTACAGAGGCTCGGGACGGCAGAGGGGACTCTGTCACTTAGCTCAAGGCCACCAGAAGAGGAACCAGGCATAGTCCTTGCATTGCGGCCCCACTGATGCTCTACTTATGGGCACCCGGAGCCTTCAGACAGCGAGATCTGTGCCCTGGCACTGCTACCCGGGAAGAGAAAGCTCAGAGACAAAGATTTATACTCGACCACGTAGGTCACCAAGATGCCTCTCTACCAACCACAGAAAACAGAAGAAAAATGGGGAAAGAGAAGGAAAAGGGAAGAAAACCGAGAGTGGAGCATGATGGAACAAAGCAGCAAGTAGGAACTCTATCCTCAGAACCCCAGGCCTAGGCTCTAGGCAGGAGTCTCCACCAGATCTCAACACCAACGGATTGTGACACCAGTGGAGGAGGTGAAAGCTGGGGAAGTTAGACCTCGAGGCGGGCCATAGACCTGCGGTACAATGTACAAACCGCAGACAGTAATATGGAGAAAACCTCAAACGACGTGTTCCCTCTCGCTCTTGTCCACATGCACGTGGCTCTTTACCAGGCTGTCATCACAGCACACAGACAGATGTGCATGGCGTGTTTTAGGAAGGCCGTGTTGTACAGTCCTTCCATACCGCTCTGTATGCCTCAAGATGATCATCTCAGGCCGATTTGTGGAATTCCACCGCACAGCTGTATCCTAATGGCTTAACCAAGACTCCTTCTAGAGTCCTTAAACCAATTCTCTAATGTTGGACATGTAAATCCTTTCTTTTTGTCCATGAGAATACCTGTGATAAATACCTTCATTCTCTTCTTGGGAGCTTGGCCAAAAACTGCCAAATCATGTTCCAGAAGGCTTATTACCAGCTTCCAGCACTACCAGCAGTGTTTCTCAGTTTCGAGGCAACCAACTGTATGAGCACTAGGTTTTCCTTTTGTTTCTGTTGACTTAATAGGTGAAAAATATATCTTTGAGATGTTTGAATATGCTTTACCTTTGCACACCAAAGAGGCTGAACGTTTCTGCAGGCATTTATTTGCTCTGCGAGATAACGGTACATTTCTCAACCTTCTACCTCGCTACAGAATTCACTCAAACAGCAGTTAGGCAGTATCTACCACTGTAACTAGCTGCAGAATTCATTCACCTGGAGGTTACAGAACACCTACCATCCCACCTACCTGGAAAATTCAATCAGCTGCTGGTTCGGGAACACCTACCATCATACCTAGTAGCAGAATTCATTCAGCCGGTGGTTAGGGAGTATCTACCATTGTACCTAGCTGCAGAATTCACTCAGCCAGCGGTTAGGGAGCACCTACCATCAGGCGGCACTATCTCGGCACATTCTGTGCGTGATATGGAAATTAACTATCTTACCAAAGGCACCACACTCTTCTCCTGGTGTTTTCCTTTCCTGAGTTTTTCCTAGCTTTCCTGAGGTTTAATTAACAAGAAATATACACGCTGCAGGTAGAGAGCATGATGACCTGACATGGGCTTATGCTGCGAGCTGATTACCACTGCAGAGTTAGTTAACATATCCGCCACCCCAGAGTTCCTGTTTCTTATGTGGGTGCTTAACAACACTGAAGATCTACTCTCAGAAAATTTTACGTATTTGAGCCTGTTGATACTCTTCCTTTCTGACTACCACTCTCACTATATAGCTTACAAGGCTAACATTTATCCAGGGACTCGGTAACTGTCCTATTTTCTGTGGTCTTATTTACAAGTTTTCTAAGCGTCTCATAAATCTATTCTCCTACAAAATTCACAATTCCAATTCCTACTTCACTATTCTTGAGCTTTAACACATGTAGCTATTTTACTGTAGATACTTAAAGCATGTTTTAAAATAAAAAAATTATCTTTTATATGGCTATGTTATATTAAAAAACTGACTTCTGGGGTGCCTGGTTGGCTCAGTCGGTTGGGTATACAGCTCTTAATTTCAGCTCGGGTCATGATCTCAGAGTTGTGAGACAGAGCCTGGGGTCGGGCTCCACACTCACCAAGGAGTCTGCTTGGGATTCTCTCTCTCCCTCTCCTTCTGCCCCAACCCACCTCACCCCCCTCCATTTCAAATAAATAAATCTTTAAAAAAAATAGCTGACTTTCTAAACTTACCCTACTGGTGGACTAAACTAGAAGAGAACTAGAAGTGAACTCAGGTTTACCTATGAAGAATCAACCACAAACAGCCTGTCCAAGATCTCCTCTCTTTCTTGGGCCAAAGAAAAATATACATAGAAACGTCACTACGTGAGGGGCACCTGGGTGGCCCGGTTGGCTGGGCATCTGCCTTCAGCTCAGGTCATGATCCCGGGGTCCTGGGATTGAGCCTCACATTGGGCTCCCTGCTCAGTGAACTGGCTTCTCCCTCTCCCTCTGTCTGCTGCTCCCCCTGCCGTGCGCATGCTCGCTCACTCTCTCTCTGTGTCAAATAAATAAAATCTTAATAAAAAAGAGAGAAAAGAAACATCACTGCATGAGCTTTTCCTTAGGATTTCTTTAGGGTTGAGTCCCCTTGCTGGTCCAAGGGGCATGCGTCCTCGGACTAGCCAGTGGTACAATCCAGTGTTTACTGGAACTGGGAAATCTCAGGCCCTTCTCCCAGACTTCCTGTGTTAGAATCCAAGTATGAAAGTTTGAGAAAAGCTGGGGGAAAGAGCACAGGAATCCCCCAAACTCTGTTGATGCTCAATCAGATACCATGAGGAGGTAGCTCTCTCCTCAAATGTTTACCCTCAACTCTTTTGGTGGAACCAATCTCTACACCCAACGTGGGGCTCGGACTCACAACCCCACCCAGGATAAGAGTGGCACGTTCTACTGACTGAACCAGCCAGGTGCCCGACCCTCAACCCTTTCAATGCAGTCTCTTAAGTTAAAATTAGTACCACCCAACCTCATGTACCTGAAAATTAAAAGCTAATACTTTGAGAGAAAGGATGGCCCTCCATCTGGAACCTCAACTTCATCTAAACCGGAGGCTGAAAACTCACATGCCTCTAAGAGCCAAGCAGCTCTTCAAAATGAGTAAAACACTCCGATAACAGCCACCAACGCCTGTCCCTGGCGACGGGGAGGTTGAGAGAGTGGCAGAGGCTCTGGCAAACTTCGGAGCCCGCCTTCCACCTGAAGACACAGCAACTACTCGGCTCCTCAGCCGGCTGTTGCCCAACAGGAATGCAGGCTCCATGTGGCCAGATCTTCTGATATTTCAAAAGAAGCTGGAAGTCTGAGTCTTTAAAACATGTGCAATCTCTCAATTTTTAAATGCTGGCAATTCACTTAAAATTTTAAAAAGAACACCTCTGTGTGCCAGATTCAGCCCACCAGTTTGAGACCTTGGCTCTAGACTGACGATTTCCAAATTCCTTAAGCTTGTGAACCCATCTGTGCTGGTTTTCATGCTTACTTGCCAGGGCACCAAGAAGAGAGGTCACATCAATATAAATGGTACAAACCAAATCACTATGACTACTATACTTTAAATTTTTGTTTTGTGAATATTACTAACTGCCAAATAAATCAATAATGAAAATGACCATATGTCAGTGATACAAATATTTCCTAGATGTGAAATACATGTTTAATTCATTAACAACATTGTCACTACAACAGAAACAAATACATAGAATACACAGCTCAAGGGTGCCTGGGTGGCTCAATCGTTAAACGTCTGCCTTCGGCTCAAGTCATGATCCTAGGGTCCTGGGATGGAGCCCGGCACTGGGCTCCCTGCTTGGCGGGGAGCCTGCTTCCCCTTCTCCCACTCCCCCGGCTTGTATTCCCTCTCTTGATGTCTCTCTCTGTCAAATAAATTTAAAAAAAAATCTTAAAAAAAAATACGCAGCTCATGGGTGTGTTAAGAATTATGGTGGGTTCGGAGCACCTGGCCAGCTCAGTCAGCATAAGACTGCTGATTTCGTGGTTGTGAGTTCAAGCCCCATGCTGGGTGTAGAAAGGACTTCAGTGAATAAATGGATGAATGAATCGGTGAACAAACAAGTAAATAAATACAGAGTTTAAAAGAAAGAAAAAAAGAGTTATGTTGAGTTGAAGTTTTTGTTCCAAGTAATTTCATAATTAAAAGGGGGTCAAATGACAAATAGTGTATTAAACATAAGTTGGGGGACGCCTGGGTGGCTCAGTTCGTTAAGGAGCTGCCTTCGGCTCAGGTCATGATCCCAGCGTCCTGGGATCGAGTCCCACATCGGGCTCCTTGCTCAGCAGGGAGCCTGCTTCTCCCTCTGCCTCTGCCTGCCATTCTGTCTGCCTGTGCTCGCTCTCTCCCCCTCTCTCTCTCTGAAAAATAAATAAAATCTTTAAACATAAGTTGGGATTCATTATTATCTAAAAACCAAAATATCCTCATATGAAAACTGCAAAGTCCATTTTCCTAAACTGTTCAATTGTTTCGAGCAACCTTAAACAACAGAGTGTGAAATACACGATTTACATTTGTTTCCATTTTAGGGCATGTGGGTTCCAGGCAGGGCTGCTCCCCCAGCATTAGGCTTACATACTTCACTATCTGCATGTGTCTCACCCAAGGCGGCATAAATCACAGGCCCAGAGAGCACATCGGCGACAGGCACGTTGAACTGCGCCCCTGAACCTACCCGGGCCTACGCGATACTGGGCAACTGAATTAAAAAGGAAAACCAACTGTCAGCTTCCCCATCTGCAGGCAGGAAAAGCATCCAGGGATGGCCTACACTTGGGGAGCACCAGACCAAAATGTGGTACTACTGTCCTTGGCCCGTGCCTACACGCTTGGCCTCGTACACAGTAGGGCTGAAGGAATGAATCCACCAGGACGAAGCAAGTTAACAGCAAGCAGCGCGGGGGCCGCTGTGCTGCTTCCCATCAAGCCTGTAGATTCCCGCCGTGGGGAAACCGCATTCTACAGACTCCATGAAGCCGCCTGTGAAACTCACTGCTCTAGAAGGAAACCCACGGATGCTGAGCTTTGGTGAAATTAAAGATGCCGCCGGGGTGGTTTAATATCACAAGACCACTCTGAGTACGTACTCAAAAGCCTCCAGTGAAAATGTTTCCCTCCCAGAATACACACTTTCCACGGAAGTGGCCCCAGTGTGGCAGCCTCTGCTCCTCAGACAGAGGGCACCGGGCTTCCAGCTGCCCTCAGGGTCCTCAGAGGACATTGGGAGTCACGGTTCTGCTCTGGTGTTCTCTGGGGCAGGGTGGAGGGACCTAAGATTTCATTTGAAGACAGGTTTCTATCATTAGAAAAAACAAAGTTTGAAAACCACCCTTCTAGGTAAAGGCTACAGATGGCAGCCACGGCAGGGTTGGGACCCTCGGAGGGGAGAATCGAGCACTGGTGGCCAAGAAGCTGCAGATGCTTTGGTCTGTGGCCAGCTGGAAGCCCCAGGCCCTGGGAAGACGTTCCAGCTTCCATGTAATTGAGGAAACTGACAAACCTCGCATTCAACAGTCCTAAAAATCTGTCCTACTTTTTTTTTTTTTATTCTTTAAGGTGTGAATATATAGATTTCAAAACGTGTGAAGAATTCTCCAGCAAGTGGGTGTCAAGGAAACAGCGAGGGCCAGCTTGCGAGCCTCTACCCTCACTGAAATCAACGGCACACACTGCATGTGAGAGTCCTGAGTAGTCCGGGGCCGGCACATGTCAGCTCCTCTCCCACAAACGTGGGGGGTGGGAGAAGGCTGGGGCCCGGAAAGCACAAAGCCGGGGGCCCCTGACTCTGGGCCTGGATGAGCCATCTCTGAGATGTGCAAAGGTGACTATGCCGACTTTCCGGGAGAGCCCTGAGCCACCGAGTCGTCCCAGAGGACTGGGACGTTTTGGCCACAGGACTAAAGGAAGCCAACCGAGGATGTGTGCTAATGAGACGGTTGCCCAATCTGGCCCTTCACACCCATGCAGCCGTGCTCTGAACTTCGGTTCCCATCCACAAACAGCGCGCTGGCCCCTGCCGATGTAACCCCTTGGAAGCCCCCTCGGGCACTCCTACCCCAGATCCTGCAAGGCCAGCAGTGCACACCTTGGCTTGCTGCACCCAGGACGGCTGACTGAGTCAGCCCGACCCTCCCACGAGGTCGCCTGGGCACCAAGCCCCTCCCTCGATGCCACCGCTGCTTTGCGGAGCTTTCCTGCTCCCTACTGTCCACGTTGGGACATGAGCGCCTCGGGGTTCCCGGGCAGCTCTTCTAACACTTCCGTTGTACCTGGCACAATCACTTTTCATGGCCCCAAATTAAAAGCAAGTGAGATTTTTTTTCTCCCCCTTGAAAAGACATTCCCCAGAGCTAATATTTAGGATAAGTAGGGATACTGGTCGCATCAATTAAAATGAATCCTCTTCAATCTACTATACAAATAAAGCTTTTTTTTTTTTTTTTTTAAACAGTGTTGACCCCAACATCACCTATTGGAAGACTGAAAATCAGTGTTTGAATTTGTGGCCATCGGTAAAACTTACCTTACACTGGACACGAGGAGACTGGGATGTATCAGCAAGGGCGGAACACAGTGGATGACAACTTCCAATGTGCCTGAGTCAGGAAAAAAATGCGAAGCAAGATGCGAAGTTACCTTTTCAGAAAAGTTAAGAGAATCTAAAAAAAAAAAAAAAAGCCCACAATAAAAACCCAAAAAATACCCCAAAGTCTACTTCCTTCGAAATGGCTCACAGTAACACCTTCTACTTTGTATTTACAACCCTCAAAGTTAAACTGCCAAGATGTTCCGCATATTTCCCCACTGTCTGTTTATCGCATAACATTCGCACCAGCGGGCGGATCTGGCCCCCTCATTATCAGGCTGCATTAACTCAAACACTCAGCTTTGTTAGCACAGTGAGCTCATGGCCTATTTCAGTTTTAAATTAACATTTGGCAATCACCCGGGTAATCAAAACAAATGACTCAGTCGTTTAGAATAGATTTATTAGTTGAGCCTTACCCCCCCCTTAACATCTTTAGAATATTTTGCCACAGGAGGGATACGATCCAGGCAGAATGTAGAGCACAAGTCACCAGAGGAATATTTAGAGGTGTTGCCATGGAGACAAGGGGCCGCGTGACCATCGAAGTTATCTCCAATCAACAACGGCATCCTAATGCATTAGGATGCAGGCTGACAAGGGGGCTCATCCCTGCCTGGGGTGGAGGGGTGGAGAGCTCGCATGGCTAGCAAACAGGTGTGCCCTGTGTTCTTCCTGTCATCCAAGCAAAGACAGTCCCCTGACATGCTGCCCCCAAGCCCTTGACGCCTCCTCAGAGGCACCTCGATGCTCCCTCCCCCCAATTCAGAAGGGCTGGCTGGGGCTAAGGAGAAAAGAGGTGCGTGAAATCCTGAAACCCAGCCCAAGAGCACCTTTAAAGCAACTGTGAAAGGGACATGAGCAAATGAGACCCGAGGGAAAGATGGCTCCCTGAAGGGAGGGCCGCTCTGTTCTGTTCCCTGCTCCATCTCCATGCCCGAACAGGGTCTGAGGACACACGGGACACTCTCAAGAGGGATCTATGGAGCCGTGTCCGGTGGTGCACAGTGCACTAAGCCTCTGCCTCTTGGTTTCCGCTTATGGGTAGTGCGATCAAGATCCGGGGGGCCTGACACAGGGGACTCTCTCCCCCTCTGCTCCTCCCCCTGCCCTACCTGTCTAAAATAAATAAATAAGTATTTTTTTCCCCTGAATAAGTATTATGGAGGGGCGCCTGGGTGGCTCAGTCCTTAAGCATCTGCCTTCGGCTCAGGTCATGATCCCAAGGTCCTGGGATCGAGCCCCGCATCAGGCTCCCTGCTCTGTGGGAAGCCTGCTTCTCCCTCTCCCACTCCCCCTGCTTGTGTTCCCTCTCTCGCGCGCGCTCTCTCTCTGTCAAATAAATAAATAAAATCCTTTAAAAAAATATCGAACATAGACCGTGGATTATAACCAGGGTCGTGAACGCCCACCTCCCGCCCCCCAACCAACGTTTCCTTGGGCTGCTCACCAAACAAGCAGGGGTTAGAGAGTTTTAAAAGGGTTCGCATACTGGAAAAGAAGTAGCTGGCCCAGTTAGTCCAACAGGCCGACGGGTTCATCTGTGTAGGGATCTTAAAGACAACTGTCATGCTGAAGACAACTACTCCCAACTCCAGACGGACAAGGATGCTGACCACAGGGACAGGTTCTTGTCTGCCAGATCAAAAGCCCAGAGGAAGGCCATATGCGCCAGCGACCAGAACAAGTCTCTAGCTTTCAAAAGCACACGTCTGAAAGTGACTGACTTCAAATACCTTCTAGTCCTCTTCCCACGTCTGTTTACCTGGAGCTACGTACGAATACGCACGACTCGTTCCGTGTTGTGTCTCCTCGGTACTACAGAACCTGCAGGTCTGTCTCGGAGGCAGGGCCGGAAACCCCACCTTTCTTTCCTGACGGTACTCAGCAGGGCACAAAAACATATACCGAAAGGCTTCAGCCAGTCTCCTTTCCCACTACCCACAACCCATTCACACGGAACTCACGGTTTCTAGAAGGTGCCACACCCTTTCAAGCAACTGGGGTGCGAATGCTGCATGGCACAGCTGTTCACACAAGGGTGCCGGAGTCAGACTGCCTGGGCCCAAACACCCGCCCGGCCTCACGGCCGCTGTATAAACCCCTCTGAGCCTCACAATGGGGAGCCGCCTCACAGAGCGGCTGTCTGGCAGGAGGGTCAGACATGGGGAGCCCCTGCCAGTGCCTCACCGAATAGGAGAGGGGCCCAGATCACCCCCAGGATAGCAGGTGCACAGTAAAAATGTTATCAAACTCGGGTAACGATTTCCTGCGCTGCCATAAGCACTTGGCACCACCTATGCCCCTGCTCAGATTCAGCCCAATGTAAACTTCAAACCCAAACCCATCACACACAAGCATTAATGACCTATTTCACCTTACTCCCCCCTTGTGGAATGGATTTCTCCTGGAACTGGGATTCCATACACACGGGGCTCCACTGAGGGAATGGGTTCTGGGCTTAAAGAACTGGAAGAACTTCTTCCCACCCTGCCAGTACATTTCCTGCCTCCTTGGTCTGCTCCCCATCTTGTAGAGATGGGCTACAAGTTCAGGCTTGGAGAGGCTGGATGCGGGGTTGGGGGGGGCAGCAAAAGACTGACTTCCCATAGGGAGTCTTTGCCTGCCATGTTCCCACACACCCTCCAGAGGGCAGGAGAGAGAAAGGCCCAAAGGCTGGGCAGGCGGGGCTCTCACACTGGGGCCCACCTTGGGGCCCCCCCACCCCCCAAGTCAGCCGTGCCACAGCTCATGCTTCCCCCCGTCAAGTGCTAGACCACCAAGGACAGGAACAACATGCAGGGAGATAATAACGACCAGTCTCTGCGTCTCCCCTTCCCTTCTCTGTGCTGCTGTGGTCCCGCTGGGGAGGATGAGACACTTGGGGCAGGTGGGAGCCATGTACCCTTCCCGATGTGCGGTGTGTAACCGCGCCTCTGGACACACACGACACGGACTGTACTGACAACTGTGCACAAGTCAAAGAATAAAAACCCAATGGCAGCCAAACATACTGGGTAAAACGTTGATGACAGCGAAGTCAAACCCAAACAATCCAGGGTTAGTCATGCTTTAAAAAAAACCATGTTCGTCTCATCCCACCCTGACAGCATTAATAAGTGCTCATTTCACCATTCACAGGATTCCAGAAGGAGCCAGCAGGTTTATCCAGGTGACATTTAACATACGTAAGCATTCTCCTGCAGGTTTAACAACAGTCTGTCGCGGTCACAGCCAGGGGTGACCCTGTCACTACCGGCAGCCAAGCTTCAGCGGTCCCCAAATCACCCATCAATTGGGTGAATTACGTGGAAAAAATAAAATCCAGAGCCAGCAGCTGTTGGAATGAACCGAAAAGACCAGTTGAATCAATCACAACGGATGAGCCCCACAGATTCATTGTCTCCTCTAAATTCTCTGAAACGTGATTGTCATGGTAACCGCTCCTTAATCACGCTCTTTAGACTATTCTCTCTTACCTCTGAAACCGGAAAAAGACCGGTGAAGCTCAAACATCTTCATCAGGTCCACTCAGCCTGGCAACGGGCAGCTCAGATGGCTCGCTTTTCCTACCTTTTTTTTTTTTTTTTTAAAGATTTTATTTATTTATTTGACAGAGAGATCACAAGTAGGCAGAGAGGCAGGCAGAGAGAGAGGAAGGGAAGCAGGCTCCCTGCCGAGCAGAGAGCCCGATGCGGGACTCCATCCCAGGACCCTGGAACCATGACCTGAGCCAAAGGCAGAGGCCTTAACCCACTGAGCCACCCAGGTGCCCCCACTTGTCCTACTTTTATCCGGGTGCTCACACTACGGTGTAGTGTAGTCAGGGACAAATCATACAGTGCATCAAGTAGCATACAAAGATCTAGAATTTATGACAAGATCAGTGGGGTATGGAATTAGTGAAACATTTTCAGTAGGGATATGACAAGTCAGATTTAACTAAAACCCTAGATGTCCATCAACAGATGAATGGATCAAGAAGATGTGGTATATATACACAATGGAATACTATGCAGCCATCAAAAGCAATGAAATCTTGCCATTTGCGACAACATGGATGGAACTAGAGCGTATCATGCTTAGCGAAATAAGTCAAGCAGAGAAAGACAACTATCATGATCTCCCTGATATGAAGAAGTGGTGATGCAACATGGGGGCTTAAGTGGGTAGGAGTAGAATCAATGAAACAAGATGGGATTGGGAGGGAGATAAACCATAAGTGACTCTTAATCTCACAAAACAAACTGAGGGTCCTGGGGGGAGGGGGTTTGGGAGAAGGGGGTGGGATTATGGACATTGGGGAGGGTATGTGCTTTGGTGAGTGCTGTGAATTGTGTAAACCTGGTGATTCACAGACCTGTACCCCTGGGGATAAAAACATATGTTTATAAAAAATAAAAAATTAAAAAAAAAAAAGACTTTACTTATTTATTTGACAGATAAAGATCCCAAGTAGGGGCAGAGAGGCAGGCAGGGAGGGGGGAAGCAGGCTCCCTGCTAAGCAGAGAGCCTGATTCGGGGCTCGATCTCAAGACCCCGGGATCAATCACAAGAACCCGGGATCATGACTTGAGCCAAACACAGAGGCTTTAACCCACTGAGCCACCCAGGTGCCCCCCCCACTTTATTTTTATGAATTTATTTTTATTTTTTGAGTCTAGTTGACACACAATATTACATTAGTTTCAGGTGTGTAACATGGGCTCCCCATTATTCTCCACAATTTGGAAAGAGAAAGTTTTGATCCTTACTCAGTTTCAGAAAAGACAGGCTCTATTTTTAAGAGATATCCACTAGATATACTATACATTTAAAGTTGTGATCACTCTAGATTTTTCCCCAGATTTTTATAGTTCCTTTGGAAAACTAAAAAGTACACACCTTTACCAAAGTTGGAGCGATGAGCCATTTTTTAAACCTTGCACTGAAAGACATGTAACACTTCTAAGAAATATTGAATTTGCTTTTATAGGTTGCCAAACAAGGTAAGAAAAGGTGCCTTGCCTTCCAGATATGGCATGACCTATAAACTAACAAAAGGGGGAAAGGTGAGTGATGCCCCCACCATGACCCAAATAAACACTAAGAAGCTCTTTCCATGGGCCATTTCTGGATGCAAATTTAAAGAATTTTTTGGTCATAAAGGAGGAGATATTAAATACAAATATATTTTTTATTTTTTGACTGGGGTACGAAAAACATTAAGAATACTTTTGCAACAAAAACAAAAAATAGGGACACCTGGGCGGCTCAGTGGGTTAAGCCTGTGCCTTTGGCTCAGTTCATGATCCCTGCTGAGCAGAGCTTCTCCCTCTGCCTCTGCCTCTCCCCCTGGTTGTGCCCCCTCGCTCTCTCAAATAAATAAATAAATAAATAAAATCTTAAAAACAACACACAAAAAATAAACAAGTGGGACTACATCATACTAAAATGCTTGAGCACAGCAGAGGAAACCCGTCAACAAAACGAAAAGGCAACCTAGTGAATGGGAGAAGACAGGTGCAAATCATATATCCGATGGAGGCGCATATCCATTACAGAAAGCATTCCCACCGCTTCAGGGCCCAATCCAAACAATCCAATTAAAAGATGGGCAGAAGGGGCGCCTGGGTGGCTCAGTGGGTTAAGCCTCTGCCTTAGGCTCAGGTCATGATCCCAGGGTCCTGGGATCGAGCCCCACGTCGGGCTCTCTGCTCAGCGGGGAGCCTGCTTCCTCCTCTCTCTCTACCTGCCTCTCTGCCTACTTGTAACCTCTGTCTGTCAAATAAATAAATAAATAAATAACTCTTTAAAAAAAAAAAAAAAAAGATGGGCAGAAGATCTCAACAGACATTTTCCCAAAGAAGTCATCCAGATGGCCAACAGGTACATGAAAAGATGCTCAACCCCATTCAGCATCAGGGAAATGCAAATCCAAACAATAGTGAGCTTCCACCTCACAGCTGGCAGAACAGCCGTCTGCCCTTAGGAAGAAGACAAGAAACAACAAGCATTGGTGGGGATGTGGAGAAAGGGGCTCCCTTGTGTGCTGTGGGTGGGAATGGAAATTGATGTGGCCGCTGTGGAAAATACTATGGAGATGCCTCAAAAAAATAAAAAAGGAACTATCGTCTGGCAATTCCACTTCTGGGTATTTAGCCAAAGAAAATGCAAACAGAAACTTGAAAAGGTATCTGCAGCCCCACATTCACTGCAGCATCATCTATGACAACCAAGACATGGGATAAAGAAAATGTGGTAAGGGGCACCTGGGTGGCTCAGAGGGTTAAAGCCTCTGCCTTCGGCTCGGGTCAGATCCCAGGGTCCTGGGATCAAGCCCCGCATTGGGCTCTCGGCTCAGTGGGGAGCCTGCTTCCTCCTCTCTCTCTCTCTCTGCCTACTTGTGATCTCTCTCTGTCAAGTGGATGAATAAAATCTAAAAAAAGAAAAAGAAAATGTGGTAAGATGCAGAGTGGAATATTACTCAACCATTAAAAAGAATGGAATCCTGCCACTTGCAATGACAGGGAATGTAGCTCGAGGGCATTGTGCAGAGGGAAGTCAGAGAAAGACAAATACCAAATGATCTCCCACATTATATGTGGAATCTTTAAAAAAAAAAAAAGCTTATAGAGGACAGACAGGTGGTTGCCAGAGGCAGGGGGTTGGGGGTGGGAGAAATGGGTGAAAGGTTAAGAAATAAAACAACAAAGACCAGAGCTATTTTTCCACATAGATCATTCACAATTCCCAGCAAATGAGCTTAATGAGAATAAAGTAGAAAATGAAAAAATGTAATGAGATTTCAAGAATATATAAAGAATAGGGCTGTCTGGATGGCTCAGTAGGTTAAGCATCTACCTTCAGCTCAGGTCATGATCCTGGGGTCCTGGGACTGAGCCCCACGTCGGGCTCCCTGCTCAGTGAGAAGTCTGCTTCTCCCTCTATCTGTGTTGCTCCCCTTGCTTGTGCTCACTCTCTCTTCAAGTAAGTAAAATCTTTTAAAAAAGCGGAACACTGGGGCGCCTGGGTGGCTCAGTTGGTTGAGCGACTGCCTTCAGCTCAGGTCATGATCCCGGACTTCCAGGATCGAGTCCCGCATCGGGCTCCCGGCTCTTTGGGGAGTCTGCTTCTCCCTCTGACCTTCTCCTCTCTCATGCTCTCTCTCACTCATTCTCTCATGAATAAATAAATAAAAAAAAGCTTTAAAAAAAAAAGCGGAACACTTAAGAATAAAAAAGCCATCTGTAACAGAAGAGGGGACACTAAAATTATCAGGCATTGGGAACAAATGTGAATAATGCAAAACCACCAAAGCAAAACAAATCAAAAGGCAAAATCCAGCAAGAAAAATGGAGTGGCAAATATTTGCTAAAGTCAAAAGGTAAAACCTTAACATTCTTGTCCTTTGCCCTAATGTTCAATGGTATTTTTGTTTTGTTTTAAAAATATGAAGATTGATGGCCCTTCAATGACTATTACAACAGCTCCCAGATAAAACAAATGATAAAATAAAAATTCACTTAATTGACTGAGAGGCTTGAATTACTCATTGCCAAGTTTGTGACTTTCCCACAACTCCAAGCATTCTTTCGTTAAGAAATAGGATTGTTTCCCCTGCCATGATGACTGTGGGTAGTTTTCTGGGGGACTACAGTTCTGTATTTTTACATAACTCACTGGGGAATACCAGCTCCTCAAATCAAAGCAACGAGGGACAAAGGATGAACTCAGATCCATAGAATGTGACAGTTCTGATAGAAGCATCTGGAGAGCACCGGCTATCTCAGAAGTTTGAGAGGAAGTACTGGGCAAAGACATTCTAATACTGCCCTCACTCCCACGAACCATCACCCAGTCATGTCTACTCAATCTGCAGAAGAGCCTCCAGACCTTCTCTTCCCTATAATCTCAAGTCCACAACCCTAATTTGGCCCATTATCACTTCACACCTAAACCAACTTCATCAGACATGCCCCTTCTTCATAGAGCTGCCAGAATAATTTTTCAAATGTACCACCGGGAATGCATCCCTCCCTTTGCCCTCAACCTTCCTCCATCGTAATCTAAAGACCAAATTTCCAGCATGAAATTCAAGACCTTCCCATCAGACCCATTTCACCTTTCCCCATTCTCAACTCTAGACTTCTGGCCAAAAGTTTTATCACTGCTGGAGAAGAGCAGGTGCTTTGGCTCATGCCCCCCTCCCCTTAAACCAGAGATTCTCAAATTCTGGCTGCCCCTGCAGAGCTAGAACCACTAGCAATATCTGGGTGCCACCCCCCCAGCCAAATTCCCTCCGAGGAATCTAATGTGTAACCAAATCTGAGAACGACTACCCCGAATGCCTACAGCCTGTAGCTGTGAAAGTTTAGTGGGCATCAGAGTCTCCAGGGGGCGTGGGAGTTATTCACACACAAAGTGTTGGGCCCCATCCCCAGTGTTCCTGGCTCATTTGGTCTGGGGTGGGCCAATGAATCCACATTTCTTTTTTTTTTTTTTTTTTTTTTTTTTTTTTTTTAAAGATTTTATTTATTCTTCAGAGAGAGAGGGAGAGAGAGCGAGCACAGGCAGACAGAATGGCAGACAGAGGCTGAGGGAGAAGCAGGCTCCCTGCTGAGCAAGGAGCCCGATGTGGGACTCGATCCCAGGACGCTGGGATCATGACCTGAGCCGAAGGCAGCTGCTTAACCAACTGAGCCACCCAGGCATCCCTGAATCCACATTTCTAACAAGTTCTCCGGTGATGCTGCTGGTCCAAAGACCCCACTTGGAAGAACAGTGGTCAGTGGCTAAAATTAGGACAGTGATACGTATAGATATGTTCTGTAGACACACAACAGTAACTATTGTAGGTACACCTCATTTGGTAAAAGAGAATGTACCATCTTCTGGAACCTCTTCCATGGTTGGCAAACTTGGGCTAAGAGTCCAGACTTCCGACTCTCTCCTCCTCCCCCTCAGTTCCATACTCTCCCCCACACCCTTCCCGTGTCTCTAACATCTTCTGCAATCAGAATAGAAGTTTTCTTGCTTGAAGAGATCACTTTTGTTTTTAATAACTCCCAACAGCACCTAGGAAGCTTAGCCAAGTGCCTTACACATAGAGTAAGCGCACAACAAATATTTGCATGATTTCATTTTATGATGTTCTCTGGTTCCTACTTTAGAACGCTGGGTCTGGCACCCCATGAACTGTTTCCTCACATGTGGGCAACCAGGCGGCCCTGCTTCCATCAATTAGCCACAGAGTAAATCCTTCACATCAGTGTGCACTCTGCTGGATCCACTACAGGGACAAGAATAAGCACACAAAGAAGAATGACAGGGGCTTATAAGGGGACATGACTCAACTTTTCAGCTGTGTCTCAGAAAACATTTACAAAGTACCCCTGGGTTCCATCGTCTCACAGCCCAGTGCTGCAGGACAAACCCCGTCACCAGGGTAGAGCACTGCTCTAGTAGTGCAAATGCTTAGGCCAACAGTTCCCTAGCTCTTCTGTGATGAGGTCCTACTTGTTCCTTAACAGAAAATCCACAAGTAACTGAATTACAGGTAAAGAGGAGACAGACGGGAAGGAGGAGATGAGGGGCCAAAGGGCTGGGGAAGCACTCAGGCAAGCAACAAAGGGCCAGAGGAGCCAGACTATTGGAGGCCTCGAGACTCGCCACGCCTGTCTCTACCTATAATGCAGATACATCACAATGTGGTCAGATGTTTAACTGATCACACCGATGATGGCCAGAAATTCCTGTACCATCAAGTCGGCTGCAGTACACGGTATCCATGACGAGGGTGGCCACGAGGAACGCGCTGGCTCGGCCTGCATTTGGTCACCACTGGCAGAGAGGGACCTGTGATCTTGGCAATGGAACTGGAACCCCCTGGCCTCCACAGGGACTGTGACTCAGGGAAGAGCTCTTTTCTGTGCCTAACGGAGGGGGCGGCACAGGTAGAGTTGGTCAGTGCAACCACATGGTGGCATCGGGAAGAAAATACAAAGAAGTCTATCCAGTAACAGGTGTAATGATGAGTATACACACAAAAAATTACTTCTGACATATAAAACATGTTTTAAATAGGCGAGCTCTATAACCAACTCTCCCCTTTATTAGCATTTTTTCAGGCAACTCTGGAGTTCTTCTCTCTGGGTCTAATGACAGACCCAACGGGATGGACACAATCTGTGACCAACCACATCCCCAAGGCATCCATTCCTTGGGTGGTCACCTTCATTTATGCTCTAATCCTGGATGTCTCATCAGTTGCTCTTCTAGTCTCCCTCAGTCTCAACACCCCTCTCAGAACCCAACCCCTGACCTCTGCTTACTACCACCTGTCATAAAACACTCTGTGGTTTTGTTTTTAAGTACACTCTATCCCCGACTTGGGGTTCAAACTCATGACCCTGAGAGTAAGAGTCGCACGTTCCACCCACTGAGCTGGCCAGGTGCCCCTAGAATGTTCTGTTTCTATAGCCAACTCAAGAAAGCAACACATACTTGCAATTGGCTTGTAATAATCACCCGGTTCCAATATAAAGAAACCAATTACAATAAGACCTTAAAAACCTCAATCTTCTCACCGGAGTTTCCTGGACAGCTGGCTGCAGTGAGTAACGGCGCAGAGGTTCTGATGTTAAGTCTCTACCCTATCTCACGCCATGCGAGAGCGTCTGGGCCAAAGCCGCCAGGCTGACCTGGATATTGGCTCAGAGTCGGCATGAGCTCACCAACGATCACTGCTGCTCGTAACACCATAAATACAAGGGTCAAAAAAGGGCACATGGAGTTGTAGGGTGGGGAATTTGTTAAGTCCGGGACCCTACTCCACCACAAAGATTGTGTGATGTCCCCCACTGGTGACAAAGCAAGCAAGACCCAACCCAATGCTCCCACAGACCTCTCCAGAAACTACTGTGCAGCCAGCCGGCTGGAACTGGCCCGCTCCCTCGGAAGCTCCGCCTTCCACTTGGCGGGGAGAGGGGGCCCAGGATACCAGTTACTGCCTCTCAGAAGCACGTCTCTTATGTTACTAGCACTGAAACACACACACGGCCCTTCTATCTGCAAGTTCACAGTAAAAAAGTGCCTGATACAGTCTTGGTATTTCTGAATCCTAAAGCGTTTCTAAATAGATTTGGGGAGCAGTTTTAGGTTTGCAGAGAAACTGAGCAGGAAGTACGGCTCCCGTTTACCTCAACACCTCCCTCCTGGTTAACATCCTGTATTCCCGCAGCACGTCCGTCACAACCCATGAGGCGGTAGTCACACGTTATCATTCCTTCAAGTCCATAGTGTACATCGGTGCTGTGCATTCTACAGATTTTGACAAATGTTGAAGGTTTTCTCCCCTTTACATACGTGCTGAGGTGCGATGAATCACCTACCTTACCTCGAGAGAACATTGTAAAAGGAAGTCTCCTAGGATTATAACGTAAATCATTTGCTTCTTTTGAATGATTCATGGTTTCAAAGCCTGTCCCCTCCCCACCCCATAGCCCACAAACACATTCAACTCTGATTATCTGGAAGCCAACTGTTCACCACTCCCAAACCTCCAGAGCGGCCCCGACCTTGAAAGGAGTCTGGAGAAATGACAGGACCACAGAACAAAAAGTAAGAAAAACAGCCTCTGAAATGATAGCTGATGTGTTGGAATGAGTCAGTGTGTTGATAACTCGGGCTGGAGAGGTTTACAAAAACAGCTTTGGTAGCAGAACGCGGGGCAGCGGAAGAGCAGCGGCATCAGGAGACAGAAAAGCCGAGGAAGAAGAAACCGGGGAGAGGAAGACGGGGCGGGCCGGACGCAGTGGCACGCAGGAGCGACAGCTGGACACTAGCCGGACAGCGTGACGGCAGTGAAACCGACCGCCAGCTAGACGCACGCAACAGTGCCATGGACGGTTTTCCAAGGAGTGAGGGAGGAAGGGACAAGGTGCGTCTCAGTACTCTGGCCCCGAAACTGCCTAATTCTTCTTCCATCTCAATCTGTCAAGGGGAAGGCAACGTTTAACATACTAAAAGCTTTTCACACGAGCGTGGAAAGATGGCACTCCTACCACCCACGGAAAATGCCTTCCGAAACCTTTTCGAAGGCTCAAGGGACAGGGTTTCTTTATTCCTGTCTATCGATGATGTACAGACACTAGCTAGAGGTATAAATATATAGACAGGCAAAATATTTACTAGTGCGAAGCAAAATTCAAATTATTTCATCTGTCCTGCTCTTGGGGGATGTGACAGAGCACATGGTAACTACTTCAGAAGAACACGGCCACTCTTCTGTTTTTATCAGCATCATTTCCCTCTGGGCTGGAATCTAAGCTTACAAAGCAGCTCTCACACGAAAGCACATTAGTGGTTGCCTGGCGATGGGGGCAGAGGGTAGAATGTAAGGGCCGAAGGAGCACAAGGAAAGTTTTGGGAGAATGATAAAAATATCCTACCTCCTGCTGGTGGCAGTGGCTTCACGGGCGCATACGTCTGCCCAAGCTCAACAAAGCGCACGCCTTAAGTGGATGCACTTGACAGTCCATAATGATAAGCAATGAAGTGGATTTTAAATCATCTCGATCATTCTACAGCGTACATGTGCACCACATAATGATGTGGTACCCTTTACACAATTGTGGTACCCTCTATGCAATCTGATTATTCCTTAATAAAGTAGGGAAAACATTTGATATTAAAAAGGGGGCTCTAGGGGCACCTGGGTGGCTCAGTGGGTTAAAGCCTCTGCTTTCGGCTCGGGTCATGATCCCAGGGTCTTGGGATCGAGCCCTGAATCGGGCTCTCTGCTCAGCGGGGAGCCTGCTTCCTCCTCTCTCTCTGCTTGCTTCTCTGCCTACTTGTGATCTCTGTCAAATAAATAAATAAAATCTTAAAAAGGGGTGGGGGTTCTAACAAGGGCAGACAGCTTTAGCTGTAGAAGCAAGTATAAACATTCACCTCCTATTAGGTACCCGGCTGCCTGGTTTCTTTCCTTCGCGTGGTTCGCTGTGCTTACCACATTGCAAAATTCCTTCCCACGTCCTTCCTTAAAAGATGCAGGGCTTTTTTGTAGCCTAGAAGGGAAGCGCCCAGGATTTAAATATTTGAACTGGTCCTAGAATCTGAAGATGCAGAATCATTAGGAACTTAGTGTCCCTTTAGCTTCCAGAAGCTACCTGGCTGAGGAACTGATCATTTTAGGAATTTGAGACTACAGTTATTTATAGGCTGTTTCTTAGAAGCTGCTGAAAAACATAAAATTGTGTTAATTCAAATCTGTGAATCTATTACCATGGCTTACTGATGCAGAAATGTCTGGACTTTATGGCTCCTGTGTGTGTGCTTGTGTATACTTTGTGGTCTCTAAGAGACCTGTGGGGAGGGGAGAACACCTGTTACTTCCCTTCACCTGGCCACATATAGTGCACATGATGGATTAGGCCTGGGCAGATGCTAGCCATCAGCTTTGAAAACAAGAATGCAAAACCAAGCTTCGATGTCTTCCTAGTAAATCACGCATTTCCAATGTGACATGAGTCAAGCAGTCTTACCCACACCCTAAAACTGAAAGTAACAAGTCTTAATCCAATATAGAAATTTAGTTTTGTCCCAGCCTCATCAAAAGCACCTTGCCGATAAAACCTCTGTAACTCCCAGCTAGCATTTTCTTAGTATTGAGAAATAAATGTAAACCCTTGTGGCTATTACAAAGTCTTGTGATTACAGAGCATATGGTGAACATTTCCTGGCTTGGAATATATGTAAGACCCACAGAGTTTATGTCGGTAAAGAAAATATGAATTCGGGCACCTGGGTGGCCCAGGGGGTTAACGCCTCGGCCTTCGGCTCAGGTCATGATCTCAGGGTCCTGGGATCGAGTCCCACATCAGGCTATTTGCTCAGCAGGGAGCCTGCTTCCCCCAGCCCGTCTCTCTGCCTACTTGCTATCTCTCTCTGTCAAATAAATAAATAAAATCTTTAAAAAAAAGAAAATATGAATTCTACAAGCACTGAAGTGCTGACAGCAGACTTACTTTGATTGTTCTTCTTCTAGGTTTCACCGCATTTAAAAACCACTACACATGTATCTTCTGTGCATTTTATATCTATGGCTGTTCAAAAATGAAGCCCTAGCAGATCTCGCTGGTTTAAATACAGAAGAAAACCCATTTTCCGAAGAGAGAGCCGGTGTACTCCAGGACGCCGGGAAGCGCCGTTTGCGCCCCGATAACGTGCGCAGTCATTAGCAGGCGGCAATGAGAAGCAAGAGCAAAACCTACTTAAGAACACACCCCTAGGCAAGGGTACAATTTTCTAATTTGTTCAAATGGTAAGCCCTTGGCAATGAGTATCCGATCCATATTCATTATCTCACAAAGCTGCCGCTTCGCTGGGGTCTGGGCCTTAGACAAGGGAGGAGGTCGTGTTTGCAGGTTTCCGTGTCTACGCAGCAGGCGTGATCTCTACGCAGAGTGTGTGCTTAATGCTCGTCCACCAGGGAGGTTTCTCTACCCAGTGGCACCGGCTCTCTTTATCCCACGCCTGCTCCGGAGAGCGGCTTCCCTGCCCGGCCCGGGGTTGGGGGAACCCTAACACTGTCAAGTGGGGTCAGCAGAAGACTCGGCGGCAGATGAGCGGAACCATGTGGCTACACCCAGAGCCCAGTAAAAGGCAAGTGGGGAGAGTCTGCTGGGCTGAAAAGAGAGTGACCCCAAGAGTGACAGAGACACACACACAAAGGAGATGCAGAAAGAGGGAGCTACAGGAAGAAAGGAAGCAGGGTAGGCGAGGAAAGGGAGGGAAGCTTGTGGATGGTTTTCACAGGACCACATTACAACTCCTCTGTGGGTCTGTGTTAATGACGCCACACGGCCAGCATCTGCTATGATTTTAACTTCCTACCTAAGTCAAAGCAGATGCCACCTTTATTTTTTAAAAAGATTTTGATTTATTTGACAGGGAGAGATGGAACGCAAGCGGGGAGGAGTGGGAAAGGGAAAAGCAGGTTTCGTGCCAAGCAGGGAGCCCGATGCGGGGCTCGATCCCAGGACCCTGGGATCATGACCTGAGTGGAAGGCAGACGCTTAATGACTGAGCCACCCTGGTGCCCCAGATACAATCTTTAAAATTTCCTTCCTACATTTTTAACAGACATCCCATTTTACAAAGAAAAAGAATACATTCATGCAACAATAGCCCCATGGTCTTCCAGACTATCATGCAGAAAGACTCTCAAAAAGTCAATTTTCACTTCTGCGACTATAGGCAGCTTTGACATTTGGTACTTGCCCCGTAGGCCAGGGGAAATTAAATGGAGAGCTAGATGCAAGAAAGAGGTTCCCCACCACTAACGCTCAATTTCAATAAAGCAAACAAGAGGACAAATTCCTATAAAGCTTCCAGCTGATTTTTTTTTTTTTTTTTGGTGAGGAGTTTTTTTTTTAAGTTATCTCCACGCCTAGTGTGGGGCTCGAACTCACAACCCTGAGATCAAGCTTGGTAGGCTCTACGGACTGCGTCAGCCAGGTGCCCCTACTCTCAGTTGTTCTGATCATTTTCTGAAGTTGGGAAATACTTGGCCTTTTTGGTATCCTTTTGTATAGTTAACATACTTCCACCATAAAAGTCTTCTTTTGAGGGACAGGCCACCAAAGTTTGTGACTGTAAAGAGTTTTTATTTAGGAAATAAAAACTTAACTCTGTACGTAGGACCTAAAACTTCAAACTAGAACCCCATTAGCACGTTATATTTTTATATCTGGAAGCAGATGCTCCACACCTCTTTGTGCCTCAGTTTACTTATCCATAAAATGAAGGCGAATGGGTCTTGACAGCCCTTTCTAGCGTGGGAATGCCATGGCTCGAGTTGGAGGAGGAGAAATTTAAAGGAGCTTATGTGATCCTTCTCTAACTCCCCGGCACGGCTCCCATCTCACTCCCATGACCATGACTTCTCTCTAGAGAAGTAATAGTAACTCAAAATCTTTTAGTAAAGTTTTTTTAAAAAAAATAGCTTAGGCTATGTTTGTAAGTTGGAGATTTTGCAGTTGGACTCCCTCGAGCGTATCATTAAAAAAAACCACTACATTTTAAAAACAATACAAAACGCTGTCACTAATTTCTGGGCAGTGGGTTATAACCAATTTTTCTATTCTTCTTTAGGGTTTTCTGTGTTTTTCTGAACTTCCCTACAATGAAAGAGTACCAGTACTGTCATTAAAAAGTTGGATTTTTGAAAGGGATTAGTGCATTCTTGCAAGTTTTATCAGATCTCCCAAGTCTACTCTAAAATCATGAAGGGGGGGTACAAAATCCCTATCACAATGCGTGCCCACGCTCAGGGGCTGATTGCCGCAGCCTGAGTCATGACATTATTATTATAATCAGAATCTATGGTTCCCAGACCTCTGTGGAAATCAAAACATGCATTTTATCTAAATAACATTTCTCCCCCTGCCCCCCGCAGCATCCTGGCCCTTGAGAATCATGGTTAAAATTCCTTTCCAATTTAAAGTAAATGAAATGAAACATGAAGTCCTCCTTCTACACACACACACACACACACACACACACACACACAACCCCCCCCCAAAAAAAAAACTGCTTGCCAGACAAAATGATTGCTATTGGGCTGGTTTTTTTCCCCCCTCTTGTTATGCTCGAAAACACAACACATCAAAAGTTAAAATAAATATTTAGCTGTCAAAACAAAACACACCCCCCATATGGAAAACACAAGTATGAATTTGATGACGTTTATTATAAAAACAACTTCCACAGCATAAACAAATGTTTAAATTGTTTAAAAAGATGACAAAACCAGATGATGTCATTACTAAGTTCTACACGACAGTCCCATGAAAGGTAGCAGGTGCACCGCAGAAAGAATATGAACACCACCAGCTAACTTCCAGGGTCATGGTCATCAAAACAGTGTTCGAAAAATTCAAGTCAGACAGCAAATGAAGTTCTCCAAAATGACAATTACAGGCTTAGTTCGGGTAGATCCCTAGAACAAATTTGCTGCTGAACTCATTTCTCATTAGTGGAGGAAAGTGCAGTGATTCGGCTCCCCATTCTCTTCCTGGATACAATCCATCATCTATGACATGTTACCTCTGAAGCCTCTTTTTATCCAGGACCAGTAACTCACCTTCATGCAGCATGCTCAGCTCAACCCCCCCTTCACTGACCCCAAGATTCAGAAAGCAGCAAGGCACCGGGGCTTAGTCATGGGACTTACCTTCAAATCCCAACTCTCCCACTGGCTGTGCAATCTTAGACAAGCTACTTCGCTAGCCTCATCTGTGAAATGCACATCGCTACTTTGCAGAGTTGCCAGGAGGATCAAATTACACAATGGGTGTAAATTCAGCGGAGCGTAATTTCTAGAACTATAGCAGGCCTTCAAGGAATGTCAGTTCCCTTTCTCCCCCTACTCCTGGCCACTTACTTCCAAGTATGATCAAATTTAACGTTCATGATTTTAATTACTCTCAAGCAAGCTCAATGGTATATAGGGCATGCAGTAATTTTAATTTTGTTAAGTAAAATTTTGAATGGAGCACGCCACGAGGGAGATGGTACAATAAGGTTGTGCTCAAAAACCATGAACTTCTGAAGAGTAAGATGATCTTAACCTTGATGTCTGCTTCCACCCCTGACCAGCTGTACAACCTAAAGCAAGTCCCTTTGCATTCTGAGCCTGGTTCTTCATGTATAAGATGAAAAGAATATAGAATGTATACAAAGGCCCAGCACAGCGCAAGTGCCATACATGGTAGCTCTTACTGGTCTTTTAATTATTCAGGTCGATGTATTGGGACTAGTCACTTTTAAGACTAGTAGGGTGAGCTCAGCCAACATTCAATGTCATGTCAAGATGCTGTTACTGCTTTCTACTCTGCCTGAAGTTACATTTTACTGCCTCTTGTAGAGGGAATTCTACCAACCTCAGTACGACTGACATTCTGGGCCAGGTAATTCTTTGGTGTGGGGGTTGCCCCAGGTGACACAGACTGCTTGAGGCCGAATCCTTGGCCTCTACCCACTAGACACCAGCAGGTGCCGCATCCCAATTCACGACAGCCAAAAATGTCTCCAGACATTGTACAGTGTCCCATAGGGGGCCAAAATGCCCCAGTTAAAAACCACTGGTCTAACACTATCCACAAACAGCGCAATGCACAAGGATCTTGGGAGGCAGCCCTGTAGGAGGGCGAAGGTTTACCAGACCTACTGTCCAGTATCATCCCCTCTTCTGTGTTCCAACGTCCATTATCCATAACTCAAAGTTGACCACAGAAGAATAATTCTGCTTGGCCCCATTTGCTGTTTGAAGATGACTTTAAGTGACATAAAATGCTGACCTTAAAGAGCAGAAGTCTATGTCCTAAGCACTTCATGTCAAACGTATCTTTTTTTTTTTTTTTTAAACGCCATAGGCCTTAAGACCCTTAAAACTTGTAAACCAGGTGCTTGGGTGGCTCAGTAGGTTAAGCATCTGCCTTCGGCTCCGGTAATGATCTCGGGGTCCTGGGATCGAGCCCCACATCAGGCTCTCTGCTCAGTGGGGTCTGCTTCTCCCTCTCCCCCTTCCCTGCTTGTGCTCTCCCTCTCATTCTCTCAAATAAATAAATAAAATCTTTTTTTTAGAAAGATGACTTATGAACCAAATTATTACCCAAACTGAAAAAGTACATCTTCATCAGGAAGGTGTGGTACTATTTATACAATGAATATTTCCCTGGCAAGAAACGACTCCACTGTGCGTACCGCAGAAGCATGTTTAATGTGTATAAAGTGCTATGTTAATGCCCAAAAGACCCTGCACACCCCTTAATTGTTCACAACAAATTCATGGTCTGTTTTTCATTCTAATAACTGCCCCAGAAGGCGGGAACCATTTCTTATCCACCATGTATCCCTGGATCTCGTGCAGAGCCTCCAACCCAGGCGGCAACTCAGTAAATGTTTGTTGAATAAATAAATGGTCATATATTCTGCTTAATTAAGTACTCTGTTGACAACGGGAAAAAAAAGAACCTTTCTTTGCTCTCATCCAACAGGAGCTGAAAGAAAAGATCTTTTTAGGAGAAAATAATTACAGTCTACTCCCTTTTTACCCCAAATCCAAACAACTGGAAAGTTCAATTAACCAAAAAAATTTTGTAGGCAAAAGTTGGGGAAAGCAGCCAAAGAGATAAGGCCTAAAGTTCAAGCAAGCACAAACATTTGTTCAGCTCCCAATGTCGCTGGCACCAGAGGGGGAAAAAGGGAGGGGTGTAGGGCAGAAGGGAACCAGGAGGTGGAGAGCAGGAAAGCAGGGATCAGCCTCTGACGGTTGCTTCCATTCCTTCAACAAACTGTTTTCTTTTTTTATTGTCAAAACTTTAAGGGTGAGAGTCAAATTTCTTTTTTTTTTTTTTAAAGATTTTATTTATTTATTTTACAGAGAGAGAGAGAAAGAGATCACAAGTAGGCAGAGAAACAGGCAGAGAGAGAGAGGGGGAAGCAATCTCCCTGACTAGCAGAGAGCCTGATGCGGGACTTGATCCCAGGACCCTGAGATCATGACCTGAGCCAAAGGCAGAGGCTTAACCCAAGCCACTGAGCCACCCAAGTGTCCCAGAGGGTCAAATTTCTACTGCAAAGACTTGATTTGCCAATTATTCTTCAAATGGCTATATGCAAAAATCTTCAAGACTGTTTCGAATGATTCTTGATCATTCTTTGATTAATTTCTGAAATTTCTTCATCTTTTTTCCTCCTCCAGTCCTGCAGGGCAAACAACAGGTTCTCGAAAAGCTGGCTAAAGACATCCATTTATTCCTTTTGTCTGGAGAAACTGTAAGCCCCCTCCACCCATCAAAATGCTTCCCTCTGTAAAAGATTTTACCATTCTTAGCATTCTATTCCTATGAGAGAAAACAATCAGACTTAAATTATATTTTTAAATGCACAAGTTTTAGATTGTTGCCTGTATACAGAACGTGTATCAGAGTAACATTAGAAATGGTGCATTTAAAAAAAATAGAAAGAAATGGTGCACTTAATAATGCTTTTTTAAACGCATTTTCATCAGTCTATGAGAGGAGAATCTCTATTTCCACTTAAAACATTTTCAGTTTTGCATTTCCAGTAAACAAAATAATTACTTAAGTGGTCCATTCATTTGGTAGATACTAGATTAGCTCCAATACACTGGTATCATACCAGAGGAATCTTACACAAATTTTTTTGAAAATTTCACTCAAAAATCTAGACTTGGTTGAAAATTAAAAAAAAAACACAGAAATTCAATATGGGCATGGAAACAGAATTCTAAAAACCATATATGGTTACAGATCCTATATGGTGGTCTTTGATACAAACTTATTGCAAGGCAATATGCACAAATCATGGCCTATCTGACCAATTTCCCGTTGCATAAAGATTATACTTGCTCTTAAAAATGTTAAATAACCATTTTTAAAGACTGAAGGTAAAGACTAGATTGGAACCTTATGTAACCAAAATGGGAAGGCACATATAGCCTCACCACATTAAAGGCAGATGCCTTTTTAGTATGCACCCTTCTTAAGCAAATATGAGCATGAGTTTCCGAAGGCAAAGCTACCATCCCAGAAGCCCTTGCTTCTTCAGTGTAAAGAATGGGGAGGGTTCTGTTCCCGAAGAGGAGTTGGGGAGGGAAAGGCTTTGCAAAATTCCAAGGGAACTTATAGTTGAAACTTATGCTATTTTGTAAATGTTCACATTTCCAAGGAACAACATCAAATTTACATTAAAACTGTCTTAATCAAGATACGAAAAAAATTATTCCTACTGCTCTATAGGCTTGCCATAGATTTGATAACCGAGGGAAGAATTACAGGCAATTACAAAATGATGGCTCCAATTAGGAAAACTGGATCTATTCCAAATTTAAATCATTGGGGGGCTCAGATAATCCCGATGGAATAATTTAAACGAATATAGGGGACTTTCAGCAAAAACGTACATTTATTCCATTTCTATTTCGTCCAAAAGCCAAGCCAAAAAGAAAAAAAAAATGTCAAGCAAAATGCTAACACGACGTATCTCTTGCCCTTCAGGAAATTAAAAAACCAAACCCGGAGTCCCCTATATAAACCTCGTTCTCTTTTCTTTTCCCAAGGGGTCTTCCTAGCACAGGGTTTTTATTGTAAAGGGCAATTCAAACAAACCTGAGAAACTCGCACAGTCCCCAGTGCAGAAAATAATATAGCACTGAACACGAACCACACACATTCTTCCCTTGCTCATTTGCAAACCTCTACCTAGTCCTGGACGGCTGGGAAGAGGCCACCAGTAACGGAAGAGAAAGAGAAGGAATGGAAGAGAATGAGAAACTTCGAAAGCACAAACCTCTCTCCCAGAACCTAGAACAGACAGCACCTTGTAGGGATTTCACGCTTTCGAAACGGAAAGGTCACACCCTGCAGTTTTGAAAATCCACCTTCTAAGGCTCAACCCACGTGACAGAACGTTCCTCTGGCTTCTTCTCTAGGTTCCACGCTGGAGCTGAAATCTCCCACTCTCCCCACCCCCATTCACCCACCCCCGCCATCCCCTCAGTAAGAAGAACCGCTGCGGACCCTCCCCGCCCCCCTCACTCTCTCTGCACCCCACCCCCAGCTCCTCCAACTGCCCCCCCAGCATCCCCGTCGAGAAAAGCCCGACTAGCCCGCTCACCTCCACGCCCGCTCGTCCCCACCCCAGTCCTCCTCGTTGTGCGAAGCCGGGCAGGTCCCCCCTCGCTCCCGCCCCATCCCCGCCACCCCGGAGGTGCATGCCCCGGGAGGGCGGCCCCGCCTCGCCCCGCGCCCCCCAGCCATCCTGGCGGAGAACACCAATGGGTGCCCCCACCTCACCCCGCCCCCACCGCCCTCCAGTCTCGAGAGGAAAACCAGGGGCCCCTTCCCCTCCCCCCTCCCCACTCCCCACCATTCCGCGGAGAAAGCACCGGGAGACCCCCCCGCTCCCGGCACGCCCGCTCCCCCGTCCCCACGCCACTCCCTCCCCAGTCGCTCCCCTTCCCCACGCCCGCCACCGGGGTGGCCGAGGCACGCACCCGAGGGACCCCGCGGCCCCCACCCGGGCCGGGCGGCCGAAGCCCCAGGCCGCAGGTACCCGCCGCGGCAGGCCGGGCGGCCCGGGCGGCGGCGGGGCTGGAGGGCGGCCGCTCCCCCGGGCCGCGGGGCCGGCGGGCGGGAGGCGCACACGCACGCACACGCGGGGAGAAAGCGGGCTTACTGCCTGGCGATGCTCGCCCGCGCAGCTGTCTCGGCGGCGGCCGCTGCCTGCACCGAGGCCGAGGCGCAGCGGCGGCGGCGGCGTCGGCGGCGGCTGCGGACTGAGCCCCCTGGGCCGGGCGCTGGATGTAGGGCGCGGGAGGGGCGCGAGAGGAGGGGCGCGCGGGGGAGGCGGGGAGGGGGCGGGCGCGCGCGCGTGGGGGCGGGGCGCGGCGCGCGCCTGCCAGGGCTCTGCCGGCCGGGGCTGCGGGGCGCGGCGCGCGCGGGAGCCGGACCGGCAGGGGGCGGGGGCGCCACGCACTCCGCGCGGGCACGTGCCCCCGCCTTGGGAGCGGCCGGGCTGCTGGTGCGGCGCGAGCACGCGGGGAAGGAGGCTGCGGGAAGGCGGGGACGAGCGTCCCCCTCCTCCCCCGCCAAGGGGCGTCTCTGGTCTGGAGACCGAGGGGAGGGCAGGCGGGCGGGGGGCGCTCGGTCTCCCCCCTCGCGCTGCAGCCCTCGAGGCCGGCGGGGAGTCACGAGTCACTGCAGGCAGCCGCGGCCAGGGCAGGGGAGGTGGGAGCAACAAAGAGAGTCCAGCGAAGGTGGCCTCACCGGCGGCCTCCGCTAACCTGCGCACTCCCTGCAAAGCGGTCGGGGTCCAGGGTGCGCCCCATTTCGGCCGCAGACTGCGGAACCCCGTGGGTAGGAACGCTGTGGGAGGATCCACCGGCGACCCTTCCGCTTAGTAACAAGCTGGTGGGAGCGAAAGGAGCTCCATGCATACGCCTAATGCCACCATCCATCCAGAAGGCTTTTACATCACCCAGAAAAGCACTGATGGCTAAGCGGCACGTGTCTACTCCTTCACTCGACATTTGGTTTCCTGCGCCGTCACCACGTGCCAAGCCTAGTGCCAGGTGCTGGGGATACAGCGGAGAGTCATACGAAGCACCATCCGCCCTGCCCTGGGAGCTTGCAATCTAGAGAGGGGAGACAGATGAAAAAGAAGGGAGAAAATAATCAAATTTGGGCTAAGGTCTGTGCAGGAAAAGAAGAGGTTGCAAAATGGGTGGTTGGGAGAGGAAGGAGGAGGTGACGTTTAAGTCGAGCCCTGGAAGTTCTCACAGAAGCAACCATAGAAATAGCCAAGGAAGAGCCTTCCAGAAAGAGGGAGCAGATGTGTGAAGGCCAGAAGGAGGGGGCAGATCTTGATGCCTTGGAATTAAGAGGTGGTGACTGATCGGCACCAGCAGAGCCCGGGAGAGAAGCATAATATAAAGCTGGACAGGACAGGCTGGCAGGGACCAGATTTTGCACTGTGTGCTAGGCCATGGGCAGACTATTTTATTCCAAAAACAATGGGAGGCCATTGAATGAATGGCTTTATCCCAGGGCATGACATGCTCTCATTTATATTTCTTTTACATTTCTTTTCCTCTTGGAATAATTGTGAATTCACATACATTTGTAAGCACTTATACAGAGAGATGCTACATACAGCTTATCCCACTGCAGAACTATCGTACAAGATCACAACCACAATATTGACATTAGTGCAATATACCAATCTTACTCAGATTTCCCTGGTTTTACTGGTACTCATGGGTGTGTGTGTTTAATTCATACAATTTTATCACATCTGTAAGGGCATGTATCCACCACCACCATCAAAATGCAAAACAGTCCCCATCAATACAAGAATCCATCCTGTTCCTCGTTCATGGCCACACCCACTGCCCTAGACCCCAAGTTCTTCCCTGCTGGTGACCATTTGCCAATTTGCAGATTTACCCTCCATTTCTATACTTTTGTTATTTCTAGAATGTTATGTAAATGAATCCTACATCTATAACCTCTGGGGATTGGCTTTTTTCCTCCCCATCTGCTTAATTCTCTTGAGCTTCATCCAAATTGTTGCATGTATCCATAGCTCTTTCTTTTTTACTGCTGACTAGTATTCCTGGTCTGATTTATATTTTTAAAAAAAGATTGCCTTGGTTTTGGACTTGATGGAGCTGAATGAAAGAGGAAATTGGAACTCAAGTGGAGACAGCGTAGTGTAGATAATTGTCTTGAGAACTTTCACTGTAAAAGAGGAACAGAAGTCCAGTGGAACAGGAGAGACAAGCATGGAGCAGAGAAGGTTCCCTCCTCTCTTTTGACTTTTGATAGATGCAAGCATGTTTAGGCATAAGCAGGAGGGAGACATTGCTGATGAGAGAAGGGCTCCCTAAAGATCCTGCCCTGGCGAGATGAAATGAGAGCTGGATTCTGTGCAGAGGATGGGCCCTCCACCTGCTCAAAGGCATTCTCCACTGTGACCCTAAAGGTATATTGGGAGCGGGGTAGGGAGAGGGGCAGCTGGCTGTATGTATAGATCAATCAAATCCAGTCTGATGACTTCTGTTTTCTCCCGTGATGCACAAACTGGATGCTGGCCTCCTTTAAGAGAGACCATAAGCCCTTGCAAAGTTCCCCTCTCTCTCCCTGGCACCAGTAACCCGGGCCTTCCCTTTTCCCATTCCAAGCTCACAGAAGCACTGAACTTTGGTCCTTCTGGATGGCAGAAGAGACTCCGGCTTCGCACTTGCTAGGAAGAGAAGCAACTGATCTGCCCCACTCTCATGCCTAGAAGGCTCTGAATGAGAAGGCAACTCCCTGAATAGAATACCAGCCCAGCATCCAGCCCAAATATAGCCAAGAGGTACCTAGAGATGGAGGGCTGTGAATGGAGGGCCCTCTCCCAGCACCCTCCTGGCCATACTTAGGTATGCAATCAGTAGTATTTGTGGTTCGTTTCTCACCAGACACCTTTCTCCACCCCTTTCCTTTCTCCATCTTTTCTTCCTTCTTTCTCCTTCCTTCCTACCACCCAGCCTCTTTCCTGCCTCCTCCACTCCCCCGCTTCCTCTTTTCCACAGATCTTCACGATGTGCTCCTTGTAGGTACAAGGCACGGCTCTCCCACATTGCCCCCGCTGGGTCTACAACGCAAGGCCGGTCAGTCCTGTCTGCCTCTTCACACTTCATCTCCTTGGATGTGAACTCAACTTCTGTGGGTCATGGAAACACATTGTTCCACTCAAAGTATGTAGGGGACTGTGTTGCAGAATCAGCATAATGAATAAAAGGAAAAAGGCGGCCCAAATTGTGAACTCGTGTGCTACATTCTGGTAATGTTTCCAGCATTAGAAAGCAAAAATAAATTACACAGACTAAAATCAGATGGTGTGATCTCAGATCTGATCTTCTTTTCCCTTTTTGTTTTAGTAAAGAAATAGGCAGGAGGAGAAAGTTCTTAGATTTCAACAGAACTTAAAACATCTTTGGAAGGAATTATGAAGCAGTTATCAGCATACAGAATAATCAAGTCCTTTGCCTTCTCTTCAAAAAGTACCATCATGACTAATGAGTCTAAGTTCTTGAGAGGGTATTACTATACTGCTGTATTATTATACCAGTTTATATGCATTCTTTTATTTTCTCATTTTCTTTACTCTTCACATTAGATACTCATCCCCACTGTACAGACGGGAAGACCGATACTCAAAGAGATTCAACTACTTTGGAGACAGGGCTTAAAACCAAGCAGTGTGGCCCCAGAGCCCACAATCCAAAGCAGTATACTGTAATTCTGAAACGATGAAAGAGGGGAGTTCATCACTTTCACTGTGGGCATCCAAAGTGGCTGATTCTTACCGGGTCAGTGGTTCTTTTTTCCAAAGTGATGCCAAGTCTTTGATCTCAGTGACCTTTGCCTATCAACGAAACCCATGGGGTGCAAATGTCTTCTTCCACAAGGGCCTCAAGCCTACTGACCATCGCTCTGTTCATGACCTTTACACGTGGTGGAGATGCGTGGTGGCGCCTCTCCCAGGGAGCACATCTGTTTCTCTGGTCTGCCTTACGTCCCACTTCTTCCTTCTCAGATGCAGTGTGTCAGCAGCCTGGGCTCTTTGAGGATCTTGAAATACATCCTGTGCAGTCCCCTGTGGAAAATGTTGTTGCTGCAGTTCCTTCGATGACAACAGGGCTTCATCAATTTCCTGGACATCCCCACACTGCCTGCACACACCCTGACCTGTTTTTCTTTTTCTTTTTCTTTTTTTTAAAGATTTTATTTATTTATTTGACAGAGAGAGAGAGATCACAAGTAGGCAGAGACAGAGGGGGAAGCAGGTTCCCTGCTGAGCAGAGAGCCCGACACGGGGCTTGATCCCAGGACCCTGAGACCATGACCTGAGCCGAAGGCAGTGGCTTAACCCACTGAGCCACCCAGGTTCCCCCTGACCTGTTTTTCTCCTCACATTCCCTGTCTTCGTTAATGGCATGCCACCCACCCAGGTACCCACGGCAAAAGCTTCCATTAGCTTTTTTTTTTTTTAAAAAAGCTTTTATTTATTTATCTGAGAGAGAGAGAGAGAGAGAGAGAGAGAGAGAGCATGCACAGAGGGAGAAGCAGATTCCCCACTGAGCAGAGTCCAATGTGGGGCTTGATCCCATGACCCCCAGCTCATGACCCACAGCCCCGAAATCATGACCTGAGCCAAATGTAGGTGCCGAACCAGCTGAGTCACCCAGGCGCCTCTTCCACCACCTTTGACTCCTTCACATCCATTTAAGTTGCCAAATCCTGTAAAATCAGCTTAAGGGGCACCAGGCTGGCTCAGTCAGTAGAGCATGTGACTCTTGATCTCAGGTCCTGAGTGTGAGCCCCATGCTGGGCATGGAACCTACTTAAAAAAATAAATACATAAATTCTGCTTGTGAAATACTCAAACCTCACCTCCTTTCCAAGTCAACCCTGACAAACTCTGGCAGAATTCGTTGCTCCCATGGCAATAGGTTTATACTATTAGTACAGCAGGGAATCATGAACAATCCTGCTGATGTCAGGGGTCTGTTTCCCTCAAACAGATCATAGGCTTCTCGAGGGCAGGTGATGTGTCTTTCCTGTTTATATTTCCAGTTTCTTGGAACACAGTCGGCATTAAATTAATATTAAACTTAGGGGCGCCTGGGTGGTTCAGTGGGTTAAAGCCTCTGCCTTCGGCTCAGGTCATGATCCCAGGGTCCTGGGATCGAGCCCCACACCGGGCTCTCTGCTCGGCAGGGAGCCTGCTTCCTCCTCTCTTTCTGCCTGCCTCCCTGCCTACTTGTGATCTCTGTCTGTCAAATAAATAAATAAAATCTTTTAAAAAATAATAAACTTAAAAATTATCTCATTATGGTAAAATGTAGACATATACGAAATAGAGAAAATAGTGTAATGAACTTACATGTACCCGACAAGCCTTAGCAATTATCAACATTTGACCAATTTTGTGTTATTTACATTCCCCACCTACTCCCTCCAAAGCACACACGCACAATGGACTACTTTAAAGCAAATGCAATACATCATATTCCATGTAGAAATAATTTAGTATACATTGCTGAAAGATAGAGACTTCTCTCTCTCTCTCTTTTAAGATTTTATATTCACCCAAAGTGGGGGTCGAACTTACAACCTCGAGATCAAGAGTTGCTTGCTCCGACGACTGAGCCAGCCAACTTTCTCCTTTTGTTTTCTTAACAGAAGTGCAGCATCATTATCACACCTAAAAGCGATGAACTAAAATTCCTTAATATCAACAAATCCCCTGTCCAGATTCAAAATCCCCCAAAGTCTCCCCAGTTTTTGTTTTGTTTTTTTTTTTTTACAGTTTGTTGATTCCAACCAGGGCATTTTAAAAGTCTCATTTATTATATTTGGTTAATGTCTCTAGTTAGTGGTTCTTGGATGAATGGATGTGTGGATAAGTGAATGAATGAATGAGTCTGTGAATGCTCCCTACCTTTTCTCACTAACACACCTTCAGTCGTCCAAATTCTACCCATTTTACAGAGACCCATCTATCTGATGCCAGAATATGCTCAAGCTCCCCTCTGAGACCCCAGCTCAAAGCAAACTCTCCCTTGTCTCATAACATTTCTCAAAATATCTGTTTCTTTTATTACATTCAATCTTATTTTAATGATTTTGTGAAGACAGCTTATCTCTCCTGTAATGTTTTTAGCTCCAAGAAGTAATACACCTTAATCACTGTTTTGTGTCTAGTGGTACCAAGCACAGCACCTTGCTCATATTAAACAACTAAATAAATTCTTTCTAAACTGAATGGAGCTTAATAAAGACCAACATTCATAGACACCCCCCCCTTGTCTCCCTCAGGTACACTGAAAGGACCACACTCTGGAATCTTCCAGACATGAGTTCAAATTCAAGCTTGGCCACCTGATGGTTGTTGTGGCCCAGGGCAAGTTACAAATGCAGGTGTCTTCAAAGTTTTTTGCTGGTGACTATAGCAAGAAGGAAAAAAAAAGCCTTCAACCAAAACCCAAAAACCATTTTTGCTCTCACGCTCCCTAAGATATCTAAAAGTTTTTCATCCATGTTTAGTTACAAAAGAAGTTATTTTTTTTTAAAGATTTAATTTATTTATTTGACAGAGAGAGAGAGATCACAAGTAGGCAGAGAGGCAGGCAGAGAGAGAAGGGGAAGCAGGCTCCCTGCTAAGCAGAGAGCTGGACGCGGGGCTCGAACCCAGGACCCTGAGATCATGACCCGAGCTGAAAGCAGAGACTTAACCCACAGGGCCACCCAGGCACCCCAAAAGAAGTTATTTTCAGTGTATAGTAAATATTGACATTTAAAATAGTTGCATCACTTTTTTTAGTCTGCCCAATTGAATCTGAATACAATGGCCATTTCATACCCACCATCAGCTACTGTAAAAATCCATGATTAAGATCTTTAGCAGTTGGAAATTTTATATCTTTTCTCTTTTCCCCTTTCCACCTACAGAATGTTGTCCTAATGTCATATATTTTATACTTTTAAGTCTATTTTTGATCACTCTGTACTTCTCTGGGTTTCAGCAACTTCAGTAACTCCACCAGTACCACCCCACCCTCCCCCTACCTCTAGCAACCACCAAACCTTCAGTTCTCAGGATCTATGGGCTTGGGGTGCTTTTTTTTTTTTTTTAATTTGACAGATGCCACAGAGAAGCAGGCAGAGAGAGAGGAGGAAGCAGGCTCCCCACTGAGCAGAGATCCCGATGCGGGGCTCAATCCCAAGGACCCTGAGATCAGACCTGAGCCGGAGGCAGAGGCTTTAACCCACTGAACCACCCAGGCACCCCTTGGGGTGCTTTTTGTTTGTTTAGATTCTTTCTTCCTTTCTCTATCTTATTTCACTTAGTGTAATGCCCTTAACGTCCACCTAGGTTGTCACAAATGGGAAGACTTCATCCTTTTTTATGGCCAGGTAATATTTCATTTTATTCCATATTATTTTGTTTGATACCACAATTTCTTTTTTTCTTTTTTAAAAGATTTTATTTATTTATTTGACAGAGATCACAAGTAAGCAGAGAGTCAGGCAGAGAGAGAGGGGGAAGCAGGCTCCTTGCTGAGCAGAGAGCCCGATGCAGGGCTTGATCCCAGGACCCTGAGATCATGACCTGAGCCGAAGGCAGAGGCATAACCCACTGAGCCACCCAGGTGCCCCGATACCACAATTTCTTTATTCATTCCTCCGCTGATGGATACTTGGGTTCTTTCCATATCTTGACTATTGTAAATAATGTTGCAATGAACATGGGGGTGCAGATACCTTTTCAAGTTATTGTTTTCTTTTTTTTTTTAAAGATTTTATTTATTTGTTTGACAGAGATCATAGGTAGGCAGAGAGGCAGGCAGAGAGAGAGGAGGAAGCAGGCTCCCTGCTGAGCAGAGAGCCCGATGCCAGGACCCTGAGATCATGACCTGAGCCGAAGGCAGAGGCTTAACCCACTGAGCCATCCAGGTGCCCCTCAAGTTAGTGTTTTCAATTAAATACCCAGAAGTGGAATTACTAAATCATTCGGTGTTTCTATTATTAATTTTTTTTGAGAAACCTCCATATTGTTTTCTATAATGGCTGCATCAATTTACATTTCCACCAATAAAGCCAGGGCAGTTAAAATAGATTTTTAAAATGTCTTATCACCAAACCCTGAAGCAAATAATACATTATATGTTAATAAAAATAAAATAAAATAAATGTATAAAAATGTCTTATCACCATAAAGCTCTATGGGTTAAAAAAAGAAAGTTTTCGGGATAGAGTTAGTCTTAGTACACAACTGATCAAAAGAACAAATATTTTTTAAAAAGAACAAATATTTTATGAAATTTGAAAAATAATTTAAATATACAATGTATGGAATGTTTTTTAAAAAATTTTTTATTTTTTATTAACGTATAATATATTATTAGCCCCAGGGGTACAGGTCTGTGAATCTACAATGTAAGGAATGTTTTGAAAACGTTTGTCTTAGGGATGGATGAGGTGTTTTTTCAATTGGTTCGTGCATTTGTGAATAAATATTCCTTTTTGCTAGAATGAAACAGAATTCAGTATTGATTTTATTTTGATCCTTTTTTTACGTTTTAAAAAATGTAAATGTTAAGAAGCTTTGTTCACAGAAATAGTAAGAATGAAATGAATCTTTTCTGCTCACAGCATGACCACAGAATTATTTGTATTTCTTCTGAGTTATGTACCAAAAATCCCAATGAGATCTATCATCAAAAATTAATTTTAATGATGTATTAGCTGACAATTCCATTAGCGCCTTCAGCAGTTTTGCTGAAAGCAAAGAATTAGAAACCACCTGTGTTGCAAAAGGGCTTGTTAGGCGGTGATTAGGGTCATTCATTTTTCCACACCAACACCCTGATTTTAGCCATTTCCTTTGTTTGGTACCGGCAGGCTGCTCCCCCCCTACCCCCAGGCTATGCACCAAAGTCAGATTAATGACAGAAAGGAGGGGAGTCGGGACAGGATTGTCTTTCTTTTATAAAATGGGAGAAAGGCTGTTGAGCCAGAGGAGGTGAGAAAGAGAATCCACCTGGCAGAGACTCCGTGTTCTCAGGAGATCAGTTTTAGTCCAGAAATTGATTTCTTTACAACTGAATGTGCCCAGGGACTCCTGGCAATTCTTAATGTAAGCCCATTGATATTCCCGACCTAGTTTGACTTAATTTACCTCATCCCAGTTTCCACAGCTGCAATTTGGGACTGGCCCTACCTGACTCATAGGATTAATATGAGGATGGAATTAAATTACACCCCACATGTGAAGTACTTAGCACAATGTCAGCCGTAGAGTAGATACTCAGCAAATATCAGCTTCCTCCCCCACCTTTCCACCTTGACTTGCCCATTTTTACACAAGTACCGTTGATAATCTTTCCTTTTCTTTTTTTTTTACAGCCTAAGAAGCATGTTGAAACATGTTATGTGGCCAAGATGACACATGAAATCAATAAAAGTGGGCTGAAAATACAATTCAGGACATTTCCCTGTGCATTATTTTTTAACTTTCAGACATTTTTAAAAAGAAAAACACAAAGAATAATAATAGAACACATACTCATGCTTCCATTACTCAGAATTAACAGCTGATAACAGTTTATATTTACTTTAAGTCTCTCTTTGGAGACACAAAGGAATTAAACATTATAGATAAATATTCAATATTGGCCACTGACGTCAGTCCAACGCCCTTCTCTTCCTTGTGTCAACCAATTTTAGGAGTTGGTTTTGTTTTATGATTTTATGTTTAAAGTACATTAGTGGTACCATTATATATCATTCTGCAGCTTATTTTTGATGATCTACTTGACTGATATCATGGCTTTATATATTCCTCTCCTTCTTCCCTGCCATCATCACTTTTGGAAGTTATAAATACTACTTATATTATTTGGTCCAATATACTGTGTATCTCTATCCTTCTCCCAGTTTCTCCTCCTCCACCCTCAACTCTGGTATTTTTGTTGTGTGTGACTTTAGTTCCAGTTTTTTGTTCTGTTTTTGTACGGCATGTTGATCGAGTACATTTCCATACTGCAGCATGATTGCCATTGTAGCCTTAGTTAACACCTGTTTGTTTTTGAATTACGATATATTTTATCAACCATAAAATCCATGTTCAAGTGTATAACTCATTGGTTTTCAGAGGATGTACCGAAACTCCACTAGCAATCAGTCTCTCCATCATTTCCTGTCCCCCACCTCCAGCTCCAGCAACCACTTATCTACTTCCTCTCCCCATATATTTGTCTATTCTGGATGTTTCATATAAATGAAACTATACAGTACGTGGCCTTTTGTGTCTGGCTTCTTTCACTTAGCTTAATCTTCTCAAGGTTCATCCTTTATATTGCTGAATAATAGGCATCCTATGGATATTTCGTTCATCCATTCCATTTTGTTTATCTACTCATCAGTTGAAGGGCATTTGAGTTATTTCCTCCTTTTGGCTATGCATAATACTTTATGAATATTTGTATGTAACTTATTGTATGGACATATGTTTCAGCTCTCTTGGATATGTGAAAATTAATAAGGGAAACCTCCTTTAGAGTGGAGTCAATTGTCATTGTCAGTTACAGACCCAACAGGAAGAGAGAGACCTTACATCAGGGTACGATTTTACTACCCCAGAGCGAGGAAAGAAGGCTTCCTTCTCACGCTGGCAACTGCCCAGCCAATGAGAAACTGTCACAGCTCAGCCAATGAGAAGCCACTATACTTAGAGCTCCCAGTTTACTCCAATGGACTTCTTGTTTATAAGAGCCCTCCCAACTGCCCCCTTTCCTCTATTAAAGAGCCTTCCTCTCTTTTCTTCTCTGGTCTTGCCTGGGATTTCGTATTAATTTGCTTGTCCTAGATTGCAACTCTGTGCTATTCCTGAAGAAATCCATGTTTGCTGGTAAAATAACTGGCAGTTTTATTTTTAAGGTTAACAAGTACATACCTAGGAGTGGAGTTGCTGGGTCAAAATGGTAACTGTATCTTTAAGCTTTGGGGGGAACTACCAAAACTTTTTCCAAAGTGACTGCACTATTTTACACTCCCGATGGAAATGTATAAGTGTTTAGAATTCTCCATATTCTCATCAACACTTATCTTTTTTAGTATAGCCATGCTGGTATGTGTGAAGTGGTATTTCATTGTAGATTTTGCATTTCCCCACAATGACTAATGACGTTTGTCAGTTTTTTGCAGAAAAGCCAGCTTGGATTTTGATAGGGATTGCATTGAATTTGTAGATCAATTTGGGGAGTATTGTCATCTTCACAAATTAAGTCTTCTAATGCATAAACATGGGATGTCTTTCAATTTCTTTAGGCCTTCTTTAAACGATGTTTTCTGGTTTCCAGAGTATAGGTTTTATGCTTTTTTTGGTCAAATTAATTCCTGGGGTTTTTTTTTTTTTGACGCTGTCATAAATGGAATTGTTTTCTTAATTTCACCAGTGGATTGTTAATTGTTAGTGTGTAGAATTATGATTGATTTTAAAATATTGATCTTGTGCCTGCAGCTTTGTTGCCCTCATTTATTAGTTCTGATAGGTTTATTTGTTCTGTAGGATCTTTCATACACAAAATCATGTCATCTGCAAGTAAATATAGTTTTACTTCTTTCTTTCCAATCTAGATGTCTTTTGTTTCTTTTTTCTTGCCTGATAACAGTGGCCAGAACTTCCAGAACAATGTTGAGTCAAAGTGGTAAGAACAGACATCTTGTCCTGTATCTGAGCTTAGAGGGAAAGCTTCCAGGTTTTCATCATTCAGTATAATGTTAGCTGTAGATTTTTGTAGTGGAAAGCCCTCTCCATTACTAGTTAATTCAGTGTTTTTATCATGAAGAGATGTTGGATTTTGTCAGTTGCTTTTTCTGGATGTATTGAGATGATCATGTGTCCTTTATTCTATTGTTACAGATATTCTACCTTAATCCTATTGATATGCTGTAGGATATTGTTTGTCTGATGTTAAATTATCCTTGCATTCTTGGAATAAATCCCACTTGGCCAGATACATAATAGTTCTTATGTGCATATATATTGCCAGATTCAGTTTGCTAGTATTATGTTGAGGATTTTTGCATCTACATTCATAGGAAATATTGATTATAGTTTTTTTGTGGTGTCTTTGTTTGGCTTTGGTATCAGTATCAGTATACTGGCCTGACTGAATGAGTTAGGGAAAGTTTCCTCCTCTTCAATCTTTTGCAAGAGCTTGTGAAGAATTGTTATTAATTCTTCTTTAAATGTTTGATGAAGTTCATCACTGAAGCCAGCTGGACCTGGGCTTTTCTTCGTGTGGAATTTGAAAATTACTAAATCAATCTCATTACTTATTATAGCTGTATCCAGATTTCTTTTTTTTTTTGAGTCAGTTTCAGTAGTTTGTGTCTTTCTAGGAATCCACTGGTATGCCTTATAATTTCTTTAAAATCAGTAGTAATGTACCTTCGTTTATTTCTGACTTAAGTAATCTGAGTCTTCTCTCTTTTTCCTTTGGTCAGTCTCACAAAAGGCTTGTGAATTTTATTGATATTTTCATTTAAAAAAACCCGACTTTTTGTTTGGTTGTATTGTTTTTCTGTTCTTTACCCAATTACATTCTTCTTTTTTTTTTTCAATTCATTTCTTATTGTATGCTCCTACTTCATAATCTATTAAAATTTTATGTGCTAATTTTCTTTTTTTATCTTTGGAAATTGTATTTGTTTTTGGTTTATATTTTTGTTTTCCTCAGCTTTTAATTTTGGAATATTTTAAACCTTTAGAAAAACTGCAAAACCAGTATCATGAAAACCCATATACCCCTCACCTAGATTCATCTATTGTTAATATTTTAAATTATTTAAATTAAAATATTAATGTTTAATATTTTTTCACACTTGCTTTACCTGTTACAAAGTTTACCTGAAACAAAGTTATAGTTGCATATAATTTGATGCTTCACCCGTAAATACTTCAAACATGCATTTCCTAAAAACTAGGGCATATGCTCTCATAACCAGTATACAATGATCACACTTGGGAAATTTAATATTAGTATAATAATATCATTGAATTTTCATCCACAATCAAATTTCCCCAATTGTCCCAGTAATATCCTTTAGAGCTGTTTGTATTTATTTATTTCATTAAAGACTTTTTTTAAAAAGATTTTATTTTTAAGTAATCTCTACACCCAATGTAGGGCTCAAACTTACAACCCCGAGATCAAGAGTCCGGGCTCTAGTGAGTCAGCTGGGCGCCCTTAGAGCTGTTTTAAAATCAAAATCCAATTGAGAATTAATCATTGCATGTTGTGTCTCTTTAGTCTACTTAAATCTAGAATAACTTCGCAGCCTTTTTTTTTTTTTTTTTTTGCTTTCATAATATTGACATTTTGAAGAGTCCAGATCAGTTACCTTCTAGAAAGTCCCTCAATTTGGATTTGTCTGACTGTTTACATATTGGCAAATATACAACATATGTGTTCTTGGTGCATCATATCAGAAGGCTCATGATGTCAGCTTGTCCCATTATTGTAATGTGAGGTTTGATCGCTTGGGTTTGAGTGGTTTCCAGCAGACTTCTCCAGTGAAAAGGTTCTTTTCCTTCTTGTACTTAGTGAGGGATCTGTGAAGTGATGTTTTGAGACTGTGTGAACACCCTATTCCTCAACCTGCTTTCACTTGATAGTTTTAGCAACCACTGATGAATTTCACTTGAGTCAGTTATTCCTTTGGCAGTTATAAAATGATGATTTGCTATTTCTATCATCCCTTCCACTTTCTTAGTTGGAATTCTGTCGATAAGAGCTCTTCCTTCTCCCACTTTTTTTGAACTTTTTTTTTCAGTATCTGTATGGATTCATGGGTTCTTTATTATTATTCAGTGTGTTACAATCCATTGCTGTCCTTATCCATTTTTATGCTCAAATGATCTCAAATGGGTCTAGTGGGGACCCCTTCTAGCTGGCCCCTGTGTCCCTTTTACATAGTCTATCCATTTTTGAGCATTTCCTTGCTTTCTGGTACAATAAGATATTCCAAGCTCAGTTCATTCTTTCCTAGCCCTGGACATAGGATGAGTCGGTTCTCCAAGGAGATCTAGCACCTTTTAGTGGGGCATAGTGTGGTGGACATGGACAGGTACAGATCACCCTTCAGGAAAGGACTTGTTTGGGCACCTTGGTGGCTCAGTCGGTTGAGCATCTGACTCCTGATCTCGGCTCAGGTCTTGATCTCATGGTCGTGAGTTCAAGCTCCACGCTGGGTATGGAGCCTACTTAAAAAAAAAAAAAAAAAAAAAAAAAAGGAAAGGAAAGGAAAGGACTTGCTGTCCAGCGGTGGGGAGTGTGGTTAGTGGGGTACCTCCAGCTCTCAGCTCCTCCAAGGCCTGGCTCAGATGCCGAACCACTTCACCTAAAGTGCATGCCTTTCCTGGGGCAACCCACACCCAGTGACTGAGTGAAGCAGCAGTATAAAGGCCCAGTTTTTCAACTTGATCCAAGACCCTCTGTTAGGACAAAAATGCAGCTTCCAAGCTCCCTGCTGGGTTGAATGAAGCTTTGTCAGGCCTGAATCTTGTTTATCCTCTCAATCCTGTTTCCCCATACATCTTTTTTTCAAAGATTTTAAAAATTTATTTGATAGAGAGAGAGGTGGGGAGCACAAGTAGGCAGAGTGGCAGCCAGAGGGAGAGGGAGCAGCAGGCTCTCCACTGAGCTCGGAACCCGATGCAGGGCTCGATCCCAGGACCCTGGGATCACAACCTGAGCCGAAGGCAGACTCTTAACCCACTGAGCCACCCAGGCGCCCCCCTACATCTTTATATACTTGTTGATCCCTGTAAATATTTTGTACTTCACACTCCATCCCAGCACTGTTTCCAGAGAACCCAACTTGAGGCATGTAGTGTTTAGTAAATGAGATCTAGGTGTGTGCTCATTGCAACTGGGATGTCATTGTTTCTAGGCCCTTCCAGTAGACAGATACCTATTTTTAAGTCATGAGTTCACACTACTAGCTGTGTTCAGTTCAACATCTCATGGTTCTTCCTCTCCTTTCCTCATTATATAGTTTGTATTTCCTTTTACTCATGGCAAGAAACCCTGACTCCCAGGGTATATACTCATTAGCAATGCATTGAATTATTTTCTATATCTAATGAGACACACAAAATAGCTTCAGAATTGTTGCAGCAATATATTACCCATAATAAGACTGCTAAAAATCTTCAAGATTGCTTTACAGGTGTTTTAAAAGTCTATATAATGTATCCCACTGAAGGAGTAAAGTGAGAGTACTGTATCAACAGTTATTGGGCTAAATATTCTGCTGTGTAGTTATACCTTCAGTTTTTTGTGCAGTTAGATTAATTTGTTCATATTGAATTTTGGGTTTTTTCTCACATTGATTTGATTTTTTGAATATATAAAATATAAATGTAAGTAACAGACAAAATATACAAAAATATACCGGAAGATTTCCATCGCCCTTTCTTGCATTCTATTTGCATCTATTCCCTTTAGGTAATCAATGTTTTTTTTTAATTTTTTTAAAGATTTTATTTATTCATTTGACAGACAGAGATTACAAGTAGGCAGAGAGGCAGTCAGAGAGAGGAGGAAGTAGGCTCCCTGCTGAGCAGAGAGCCCGGTGTGGGGCTCGATCCCAGGACCCTGGGATCATGACCTGAGCCGAAGGCAGAGGCTTTAACCCACTGAGCCACCCAGGCGCCCCGGTAATCAATGTTTTTGTTAAAGATTTTATTTATTTATTTGACAGGGAGAGACATAGCGAGAGAAGGAACACAAGCTGGGGTAGTAGGAGAGGGAGAAGCAGGCTTCCTGCTGAGTGAGGAGCCCTGTGCAGGGCTGGTTCCCAGGACCCTGGGATCATGACCTGAGCCAAAGTTGTATGCTTAATGACTGAGCCACCCAGGAACCCCTAAGTAATTAATTTTCTTAATTTCTGGTTTATCCTTCCCGCAAAATGTATTTTGCAGATACTAGCAGATACCTAAAAAGATATCCTTTTACACAAAATGTAGCATACTGTATAGAATATTTCACATCTTGCAAACACAATGCAGTCTATGAAGTTATAATACAAGGTTACTTGAAAATCTTTTTTTGATTGTTCTGTTGTCTCCATTTTTCAGATACTGGGTCTGCTGAGCACTGGTCATAGTGCCCAACTTCCCATAAATTTTGCAGATTCGGTTTTAGAGCGAATTGTCTATGGGGATTTTCTTGCATGCCCATTCCTGTGTGGGGGGAGGGTTTCTCAGTTGCCTCAGGTCTGGCCCCTCAAGTTAGCAGCAGCTCAGCTCATGGAGTCTTTCTGAAAGATTTAATGGTTCTAATGCCCATACCCACATGGCACAAACCCAGACGTAAGTGCTATGTTGGTTAGGGTTTTCTGATTCAGCTGTTCCCTAAAGCATGAAGGAGATCCTGGCCCAACCCTGGTGGGTAGACAGAACTCTTTCAACCATTGCTCTCAGGCGAAAGCATGGTTCTAAGCCCTGGCTTCACACTGGGATCCTGGTTCCAAGCCTGTACCACATACTGAGCAAGTCTGGCTCCATTGCCCCATGGACTTGAAGCCCTGGTCCCCACTGCTCATGGTTTCCCACTGTAGTTTGCTTCTTGGTGTTGGTCCATGCCAATTTTCCTCTCAACATTTGATTGCTATGTACTTTTAAATATATCTTTAAAGACCTTATGGATCATTCCCATGTGTTTGAAATAGGAGGGGGGAGGATTTTGCATGTATTTTCCTCACCATCTTGATGTGAAACCACGTTCATTTGTTCAATGAATATTTATTGAGACCTACTATGTGCCCAGCACTGGTCCAGGGTCTTGGGACACCAAAACAAATTCAAGAAATGATCAGAAGTAGTCAAAGCTCACGTTTCTTTTGCTTTAGGCTTTGTTTATTAACATGTGCACTTTGCCTTCATAATCCAATAAAGCCTTTCAAAAACATCAGGGTTGCTAGGATCCTCAGAAGGAGTGCTCACCTCACCTTTTCCTCCTCCCTCATCTCCACCAGAATACACACTCTCAAAATAAAAGCTTTCCTATAGAAAATAAAAACTCACCCTGAGAAGAAAAGCTTTTCTTTATTCCTTTATTCCTTCCATTAGATGCCCAGGAGACCTGAAATGGTAAAGTAGCCCATACGAATCTGTTTCTGGTAAAAATAGTTACATAAGGGGCACCTGGATAGCTCAGTGGATTAAGGCTCTGCCTTCGGCTCGGGTTGTGATCTCGGGGTCCTGGGATCGAGCCCTGCATCGGGTTCTCTGCTCAATGGGGAGCCTGCTTCCCCCCTTTCTGCCTGCCTTTCTGCCTATTTGTGATCTCTGTCTGCCAAATAAATAAATAAAATCATAAATAAATAACAGCCTACTCAGTGCCCTGTATCACCCTCTAAGACCTCTTATGTAGACGGAGTCTTGGCTTTTTTTTTTTTTTTTAATGATAAATTATCTTAAGAAACCCACTTGTGATGGTGAATTCTGGCTTCCGGGCAGACTTCTTACTTATGTGGCCACCCGCCCAGCATTTCTCCCCTGACGGATGTGTGCTTAGGTCATGCATGACATTTTCCTTGATTATTGTGTTTTACATCTTCTTATCCTCCTCTGGAAATGCTAAAATTGGATGTGTTTTCAGTCTCTGGTTCAAGGCTGAGACAAAGGGCCTCTTCTGCTCTTTGATAGTTAACAAGCTGATGTGCTGACTAATTCTGCAGCGTTTTTCTGTGTTAGTTCAGTCGCTAAATATAGCAGTGGCCATGCATCTGATAAAAGCAAGTTAATTAAACATTACTCTTCAGCCATTAATACTTCAGTTGTTCACTGTGGAAGCACAACCAGTATTGTTGTAGAAAAAGCGATTCATAGGAACAACACACACATCTTCAGGACACATGAATGTCCTAGTCTACCATTTTCCTGCTACTTCAGAACTGAGAGCCACTGATAACTGCAAAACTTTTCTCCCCCCAAAATGCGGTCTCCCACACATCAGAGGTTAATGTTCCCATTTAGAATACTGAGGGCCGAGGGAAGCCAGACCCACCGAAGCTTGGGAGGGTTGCTCTGGCTGGTCTTAAATCATGTCACTGTAATTGTTTTCTTAGTCTGGACTGTACAAATTGACAATATTGAACAAAAATGGAGGCAAATAAAGTCTTGACTTATTTTCTAGACTGGAATGATTTAGGAGTGAGAACCCATGCCAGTGGCGGTTAGACCTATATTTGGGAACTGGGTGTGAATGGTTCTCTGTAAAGCTCACCGAGAAGACAGCCATGAAGTCGGCGGGGGGCGGGGATGGTGCAGTGACTGAAGATACCGTTCGCTGGAGCCACTTTTTCTTTTCTGGGTCCTTCACTCCCATATCTCAGCTCAGAGAGTATGTCATCAACGGCTGTGAGTTTAGTACAGATGTCAATTGCCTTATTTCTATGTGTTTTTTTTTTTTTGTTTTTGTTTTTTTGCAAACAAGGCAGGAATAAAGAAAGAAAACCAGTACATGTTTGTTGATGTAAAGTAGAACTTTACATGTTGGTCTCACTGAAACTTTACCGTAACCCTATGAAGGAGGTGCTATATTGTCCTGTTTCCTAGATGATGAAACTGAAGACCCAGAGAAGTTAAGCAACTTGCCGAGGGTCACACAGTTGTTAAGAGGGTTGTGAGTATTCAAGCCCCGACCACTCTGACCATTAAGCTGACATAGATAGATCTCTTTTCATTGATGTGTTCCTCACCATCACATATAATTTTTTTTTAACAAGATTCTATATATTTTTAATTTGAGATAGAGAGTGGGGGGAGAGGGAGAGAACAAGTGGGAACAGGGAGAGGGACAAGCAGACTTTGTGTGCACAGAGACTGACTCAGGGCTCGATCTTACCACCCTGAGGTCATGACCTGAGCTGAAAGGGAGAATTGGCTGCTCCACCAGCTGAGCCACCTAGGCGCCCCTCATAGAATGTTTTCTTAGGGGCGCCTGGATGGCTCAGTGGGTTAGAGCCTCTGCCTTTGGCTCAGGTTGTGATCCCAGGGTCCTGGAATCGAGCCCCGCATCGGGCTCTCTGCTCAGTAGGGAGCCTGCTTCCCCCTCTCTCTCTCTGCCTGCCTCTCTGCCTACTTGTGATCTCTCTGTCAAATAAATAAATAAAATCTTAAAAAAAAGAATGTTTTTTAGCAGTGTTGTACCATGATTTACCATTGACTTAAGTCATTGTTTGGTGCAATGTTTGATCAAAAATTGGCACGATTGCCTTCTTCCTGTCACTTTCAATAAATCAGTGAATGGGGAAGTTCAGAACTCTGTGAGAGCAGCCAGGAACTCTCAGTGGAAACCCTTTAGTTTTTTTGTTGTTCATTTTAAGTTTTCTTTGTTTATTTTCTCTATTATTATTATTTTTATCTTATTTATTATTGAAGCATAGGTGATATACAATGTTTCAGGTGTACAGCATAGTGATATGACAATTCTACACACTACTCAATGCTCACCACAATAAGTGTAGTCACCATACAATATTATTTTATTATAATACTATTATAATTAATTAGCCAATGAATCAGTAAGTATTTATTCACTCACTACTACTATATCTGCTACAGAAGACTCAGAAAAAATTTAAGGGATGACCGGTATAATGGAAAGCCCTCCAATGGCTTCTAGAGCAGAATTAAATCTGAACCTCTTGCCATCACCTACAAGGCCTTGCATGTCTGGCCCCTGCCTCGCTTCGCCATCACAATTCCTACCAGCCTCCCCCCTCCCTGTGCTCCAGCTATACTGCCTTTTCCTTCGTGGAACACACTTAGCTTATTTCTATCTCAGGGCCTTTGCACTTACTTTTCTCTCTGCCCAGAACAATCTTCTTCTACAACCTCATATGGCTGTTTTCTTGCCATCAAGTCTTCTCTAAGCACCCTATCTCAGTAGTACCCAGCCCAGGTCACTGTCACAGATCTTCCTTTTATATCTTCATAGTGTGTGTAACTAACGGACCTAGTTTTATTCATTTGCTTATTGTTTCTTTCTCCCACGAGAATGTGAACTGCACAAGGGATTTTTGTCTCTTGTTCTCTGTGCTGTCCCAAGTGCCTAGAACAGCACTTGGCATCTAGCAAGTACTCAAATAAATATTGATTGAGTGAATAAATGATTGAGTGCTAACTTATTACCCAGAGATGTAAGTAAATCCCAGGGATTTCAAGGAAAAGGGGAGAAATGAAAGAAAATTTAAAGAGGAGTTCAGAGTTCAACTGGGAGATAGGGTTTTTTAAAAAGTTTCATTTATTTATTTGAGAGAGAGAGAGAGAGAGAGAGCACATGCAAGTGGGGAAAGAGGTAGAGGGAGAGGGGGAGAGAGAATCCTCAAGGAGACTCCCAGCTGAGCAGGGAGCATGACGCAGGGCTGGATCCCAGGACCCTGAGATCATAACCCGAATTGAAACTGAGAGTTGGATGTTTAACTGACTGAGCCACCCAGATGCCCTTCAACTGGGAGATAGGTTTTAAAAAATGATGATTCAGGGACACCTGGGTGGTGCAGTCGGTTGGGTGTCTGACTCTTGGTTTCGGCTCAGGTCACGACCTCGGGATCTTGAGATAGAGCCCCGCATTGGGCTCGGGGCCCTGCATTGGGCTCGGGGCTGGGAGTGGAGCTTGCTTGAGATTCTTCCTTGTTTGTTCTTGCTCTCTCAAAATAAATAAAGAAATCCTTAAAAAATAAAAAATGGTGATTCAGAGCCCATTTTCCTGATTTTAGATGTGACTGATCTTTGTTTAGCTGTGGTTCCTCTAGCTCCTCTGTTGGTTAAACATATTTAAAAAGGCCAAGGACAGGGCGCCTGGGTGGCTCAGTCATTAAGCCTCTGCCTTCGGTTCAGGTCAGGATCCCAGGGTCCTGGTATCAAGCCCCGCATCGGGCTTCCTGCTCAGTGGGGAGTCTGCTTCTCCCTTTCCCACTCCCCCTGCTTGTGTTCCCTCTCTGGCGCTCTCTCTCTCTCTCTCTCTGTCAAATAAATAAATAAAATCGTTGAAAAAAATAAAAAGCCCAAGGACATCATGAGGATGCTATCACACAAGAAAAGCTTCTGACATTTTAGAATCATTAGCCCTGCTTGATAAATAATGCTTTTGGTGTCTGAGTCAAAATAAATTGAGACATTAATAACTAGTGAATTGTTGCTGAATTTTGAGCAATGATGTTTTCTGTGCATCTCAGGCGAGGACTGAATGTGCTTGGGAGTCACAGGCTCAGAGGCCTGGGGGGGGTTATCAGGGGACTCCTGCAGGGAGGACTTGATGACCTGGGCCATGCATGCCCCCATAGGTGCCATAGGGCAGTGTGGGCCTAACATGGCTAACTTTACCCCTTTTTTTTTTCCAAGGGAGGCCATAAATCCAGGTTTTTGTGTGAAACTGCTTGATTTTTCAATGTTGGCAACTAATCTAAATAGTTTTAAAATACCACAGGGGCCAAATAAAACATGTCTACAGGCTGAACTTGGCTGACAGTCCCCTGCCCTGGCTTTCTAAAGTTCTTTCCAAGTTCTCAAATGCCTCTAGTCCATGAAATTTCTTTTCTAGAGTTGACACATAATCTGGGTAAACATTTTAAAACACTGATTAGCAGAGGAAACCTTTTTATTTTATAAGATCGAAAGAAGACATAGTTTCAAGTCAAATAAGTTAATATTCACTGTGTACTTCTGACCAATATACTAGATGTTTCGATAAAGTTGTTTTTTATTTAATTAAGCGCAGAGCAAGGGGAGCCAGCAATCTAAAGAGAGAAGGAGTTTGCTAGCTGGGATGTCTTCAAGCCAAGATGAGGAAGACATAGGGAGACCAGCCTCCCTAGGTGAAGGGTTGCTGTGAATTTATGTTTTGTGCGAAACCCAGAATTCATCCAAAACTTCTTAACAGCAGAGTTCTCATCTTGGTCTTTGAGAAAATTTTAACCAATACTGGAACGGACTCTCAGTTCATTTTTTTTTAAAGATTTTATTTATTTATTTGACAGACAGAGAGAGAGAGATCACAAGTAGGCAGAGAGGGAGGGGGAAGCAGGCCCCCTGCTGAGCAGAGAGCTGATGTGGGGCTCGATTCCAGGACCCTGGGATCATGACCTGAGCCGAAAGCAAAGGCTTTAACCCACTGAGCTACCCAGGCCTCCTTAAATAAATACAATCTTAAAAAAAAAAAAAAGAAAGGAGGAGACCGATACCAATACCCAGGTATTTTCTATGCCCTTTAGAAGAATGATACGGAAACTTTCACTCATCCAGGAAGCATACTGAATACTTTAACTATCACAATTGCCATATAACTTCCCAGAAGAACCAAAGAAAGCAGTTTCACATTAACTTTTCTCAGATAGGATGGGATTGGCTGGGAATTTTTTTGATAATATTAACTCTATTAGGGAAGTCAATTGTTTCCATATTACCAAAACATAATAATAGGATAATTTTTTCAGTTTTATTACTGCACAGACCATTGCAAAACATTGGGACCCCTGAAAATAGCAACCTAAAAATATTACCAACCTTTGATTTTAAACTTGGAGGTTGACTGTGGTGATTTTTTAAACCTCTTATTCAAAATATTACAGTAACAGAAACCGGGGTTGGCGAGGATGTGGAGAAAAAGGAATCCTCTTGTACTGTTGGTGGGAATGCAAACTGGTGCAGCCATTCTGGAAAACCATATGGAAGTTCCTCAAAAAGTTAAAAATAGAACTACCCTACGATCCAGTAATCCCACTACTGGGTATTTAGCCTAAAAATTAAAAAAAAAAAAAGAGCAACAATGCTAATTCAAAGGGATACGTGCACTCCTATGTTTATAGCAACATTATTTACAATAACCAAGATATAGAAGCAGCCCAAGTGCCCATAGACTGAAGAATTAATAAAGAAAAGCCGGTATGTGTGTGTTTCTATTTATCCAATGGAATGTTATTCAGCCATAAAAAATAACGAAATCTCGCCATTTGCAACAACACAGATGGAACTAGATAGTATTATGTTAAGCAAGATAAGTCAGTCAGAGAAAGACAAATACCATATGATTTCATTCATATGTGGAACTTAAGAAACAAGACAAATGAGCAAAGGAAAGAGAGAGAGAGAAACCAAGAGACAGACTCTTAACTCTAGAGAACAACCTTAACGGTTACCAGAGGGGAGGTGGGTGGGGAGATGGCTCAACTAGGTGGTGGGGGTTAAGGAGGGCCCTTGCTGTGATGAGCACGGGGTGATGTATGAAATGTTGAATCCCTATTCTGTACACCTGAAACTCATATTACACATACGTTAACTATACCAGAATTAAAATTAAAAAGAAATGTAAAAAGTTACAGTAACAATTTGAAAATAAAATTAAGGAAAATTCCATTTACAATATCATCAAAAAGAATAAATTACTAAAGAATAAATTTAACAAAAAAGGTATGATACTTGTACTCTGGAAAGTACAAAGCACTGTACAAATTAAAGAAGACCTAAATAGGTGAAAGGCATTCCACATTCATGGAAGCAAAAGATTTCATATTGTTAAGAGGGTAGTACTCCCCAACTGATCTACAAGTTCAAGGCAATGCTTATCAAAATTCCAACAATCTTCTTTTTTTTTTCTTTTTCAGAAATGGCAAAGCCCATTCTCAAACCCATATGTAATCACTAGGGGCCCTGAATAGTCAAAACAATAGTGAGAAAGAATACATTTGGAATACTAACACTTCCCAACATCAAAATTTATTACAAAGCTATAACAATGGAAACAGTGTGGTACTGGTGTAAGGAGAGACATGGAGAACAATGGAATGAAATTGCGAGTTAAGAAATTAACCCATACATCTATGATTGATTGATTTTATTTTTTAGAGAGAGAAAGAGAGAGAGGCAAGGAGGGGCAGAGGCAGAGGAGGAGGAAAGAGAAACTTGAGCAAACTCAGCACACAGTCCAATGCAGGGCTCAATCTCATGACCCTGAGATCGGGACCTGAGCTGAAACCAAGAGTTGGACACCTAACTGCACCACCCAGGTGCCCTGGAGAGAGAGAATCTTAAGCAGGCTTCACACTGGGGGGCCAAATCTCATGACCCTGACTGATATCATGACCTGAGCCAAAATGAAAAGTTAGATGGTTAACCAACTGAGCCACCCAGGTGCCCCTATGATCAACTGATTTTCAACAAGGGTGCCAAGATTATTCCATGGGGAAAGAGTAGTCTCTTCAACAAATGGTGGTGGGACAACTGAATATCCACACGTAAAAGGATAAAGTTGGACCCCTACCTCATACCATATACAAGTATTAACTCAGAATTCATTAAAGACCTAAACATAAGAGCTAAGCTATAAAACTTTTGAAAGAAAATATAGGAGTAAATCTTGGTGACTTTTGGGTAGAGAAAACCTTCTTAAATATGACACAAAAGGCACAAGTGACCAAAAAAATAAGCAAATTGGACATCATTAAAACTAACCACTTTTGTGCTTCAAAAGGGCACCATCAAGGAAGTGAAAAAACAGCCAACAAAATGTGAAAACACATTTGCAAATCGTAGACCTTGGAGGGTATTTGTATACAGAACATATAAAGAACACTTACAACACAATAATAAAAAGACAAGCCTGGGACAAAGGACTTGAACAGACATTTCTCCAAATAAGGCCTACAAATGGCCAATAAGCACATGAAAAGGTACTCAAAATCACTAATTATTAGGGAAATGCAAATCAAAACCACAAGGAGAGACTACATCTTAAAAATTGCCATCTCTGCGGCTTCTGGCTGGCTCAGTAGGGAGAACATGCAGCTCCTGATCTCAGGGCCGTGAGTTCGGACCCCATGTTGGGTGTAGAGATTGCTTAAGCGATAAACTTTAAAAAATTCCCCTCACAAGGAAAAACGAATTGTAACTATGTGAGGTAATGGATGTCAACTAAACTTATCATGCTAATCATTTTGCAACATACACATTATTGTCATTATGTCCTATACCTGAAAGTAATACAATGTTATATGTCAATTACATCTTAATATAACTGGAAAAAATAAGAGTGAAAAAGCATTTTAAAAAGAATATGGAGACATTAGAACCCTTGTGCACTGTTAGTGGGAATATAAAAATGATATAACTGGTATGGAAAACAGTATGACAGTTTCCCCAAAAATTAAATGTAAAATTACCATATGATGCAGCATTTCTGCTTCTTGGTACATACCCAAAAGAATTTAAAGCAGGTTGTCGAAGAGATATTTGTACATGCCTTATTCCCAATAGCCAAGTATCCGTAGATGGATGAATGGGTAAATGAAATGCAGTGCAGACATACAATGGAATATTATTCAGCCTTCAGAAGAAAATTGTGACGCATGTAGAACCTGGATGAACCTTGAGGAATTATGCTAAGTGATACAAGCCAGTCACAAAAAGATGAATACTGCATGATTCCACTTAAATGAGGTACTAAGAGTAGTTTAATTCATAGAAACAGAAAGTAGAACAGTGACTTCCAGGGGCTGAGGGGAGGGGAGAGAGGGGAGTTGTTTAATGGGAACAGAGTTTCAGTTTTGCAAAATGAAGAAAGTTCTGGAGGTGGATAGTGGTGATGTTTGCACAACAGTGTGAGCGTGCTTAGTGCCCCTGAGCTGTACACTTAAAAATGGTGAAGGTGTGGGGCACCTGGGTGGCTCAGTGGGTTAAAGCCTCTGCCTTCAGCTCAGGTCATGGTCCCAGGATCCTCATCAGGCTCTCTGCTCAGTGGGGAGCCTGCTTCCCCCTATCTCTCTGCCTGCCTCTCTACCTACTTGTGATCTCTGTCAAATAAATAAATAAAATCTTAAAAATAATGGTGAAGGTGGTCAATTTTCTGTTATGTGTATTTTACATGATTAGAAATACTGTTTCTGGAATAATTTTTTAAATATTGGCAAAAGGGGCACCGGGTGGCTCAGTGGGCTAAGCATCTGCCTTTGGCTCAGGTCATGATCCCAGGGTCCTGGGATCCAGTCCTGCATTGGGCTCCCCGCTCAGTGAGGAGTCTGCTTCTCCTTCTACCCCTCCCCCCTGCTCATGATCTCGCTCTCTCAAATAAATAAATAAATAAATAAATAAATAAAAATTGGCAGGGGATTTGAATAGATATTTCTCCAAGGAGGGTATGCAAATGGCCAATAAGCATGGGAAAGATGCTCTGCATCTTTTGCCGGGATCATGACCTGAGCCGAAGGCAGCCGCTCAACCAACTGAGCCACCCAGGTGTCCCAGGTGATGCTTATTTTAGAAAATGAATGTATCCTCAGATGGCAACCGAACCATAGTGCCTTGCCCTCATCTCTGCTTTCCTAGGAGAAGACGGGATCGAGCGGAGCCGGTGAATCAGACGGAAAGCAGGACCCAGCTGGCTTCAGGTGCACAGATGAGATCCGTTCCCAGGTAGAGGGTTAGAGGGGAGGAAGCACAGGGCTTGTTCTATTTGCCCCTAAGAGCTCGAGGCCTTCCAAGATCCCATTCTCTTTATCTTTAGCAAATAGACCCTGATCCAATGCAGAGTTGAAAAACCCAGATCCGGATGTTTTCAAACAAGGCATTTTAATAGAATTGTGTAGAGAATCCTCACAGGCTTAACTGGAGTTTGAGCAAGTGGTAGTTCGAGAGGCCAGGCGCCTGAGAAGTATGATATCAAGTTAGATAACTATCTATCAGCAGTGCCAAAGGACTTCGGCATCAGAGCGTTATGAAATGAGGAAGATGTTGGTTACCTCATGACTGAAAACAACTGAGCATATGTTTGGTCTATAAACCCACCTCCTGAATCTTCCGGGAACTCTAAAGATTTAACTTAAAAAACATTTTTTTAATGTATTTATTTTAGAGAGAGAGCTGGGAGGAGGGGCAGAGTGAGAGGGAGACAGTCTCCAAGCAGACTCTGCACCCGGCACAGAGCCCCGGGCGGTGCTCGAGCTCATGACCCTGCAATCAGGACATGAGCTGAAACCAAGAGCTGACCACTTGACCACCTGTGCCACCCACGCATACCTGAAGATCTGACGGGTTTTTTTTTTTGTCATTGTTGTTTTAATTTAAATATTTTAATTTTTATTTATTTGACAGACAGAGATCACAAGTAGGCAGAGAGGCAGGCAGAGAGAGAGGGGGAAACAGGCTCCCCGCTGAGCAGAGAGAGTGACGCGGGGCTCGATCCCAGGACCCTGAGATCATGACCTGAGCTGAAGGCAGAGGCTTAACCCACTGAGCCATCCAGGCATCCCTTGGGTCTGATGATTTGAACGGGACATGATGTTGTATCTACAAACTAAAAAATATCTGTTAACTGCACGAAGATAAGCTCCCAAGGCAGGCAGCCAGCGGCAGGGGAGGAAGATGACAATCATGGCAGTGGCAGAGGGGAGCGGGGTAGGGACTGGGCTTGGTTTCCATCCCTCCCTCCCCACTTGCTCTCATCGGTTTCTCAATATCCCAGCCAGGTCCTCTCTGCCACAACTCTGAGTGGCAACTCCAACCCAAAGATTATCTCCCTTGAATCTTGGGATCCTTCCAGCTTGCTCCAAATTGTAGCAGTTAACCCGGCTCATTCCCATTAACCTCTGGAATTTCTAAGCTAGTCAATGCAGCGTGTATGATATGGTTTGCGTTCATTGTTACTTTCATAACATGAAAAATATTTTTTAAATTAGGAGTTGGGAGAAAGCTCAAGAATGAGAGACTGTTTGTATTTTCACAGTGCACACAAGGCATAAAATATGTTTCTCAACTTTGCAGCTGCTAAGTAACACAGACAGTTTTCCAGTCTCCCAAACATTTGCTTATGCACTTCTGCATTCCTGCGATACCACTCAAATGTTGTGCTGAAGGCCTCCACGATTTAGGTACACAACAGAGAAGATCATTTCTCATTTATTCTAATTCCTTTTGCTATAGACTGAATTTTTAAAAGATTTTGTTGATTTATTTGACAGCAAGAGAGAGAACAGAAGCCAGTGGGGAGGGGCAGAGGGAGAAGCAGACTCCCCGCTGAGCAGGGAGCCTGATGCAGGGCTTGATCCCAGGACTCTGGGATCATGACCTGAGCCGAAGGCAGACTGTTAACCCACTGAGCCCCCAGGAGCCCTATAGACTGAATATTTGTGTGCCTCCTCCCATCACCTTCATTCATATGTTTAAGCCGAACTCCCAGTGTGATGTATTATGAGGCGGGACTTTGGGAGATGATGAGATCATGAAGTGGAGCCCCCATGATGGGTTTCATGTCCTTATAAAAGAGACCCCAGAGAGCTCCTTCATCCCTCCCACCATGGGAGGACACAGCGAGAAGATGGCTGTCTGGGAAACAGGAAGTGGCTCCTCCAAGACACTGAATCTGTCCGTTCCTTGGTCTTGGACTGCCAGCTTCCAAAGCTGTGAGTAATACATTTGTACTCTTTGTAGAGCCACCCAGTCTGTGGTCATTTGTTCTAGCAGCCCAAATGGTCCAAAGCATCTTGGGAATCAGGAGCCAACACCATCGTGATTCTAGACTAGACTGTTCAAAGCAGAAAGTGTTAACTCAAGAAGGGGTGAGCATGGGGTTTTGTCCTAAACACAAAAGCTAAGGTTCTGTCATTTGTCCAGTGTTGGGGCCTATGCTGGGTACTGGGTGTATGGAAGCTAACGAGATATACTTGTTCCCTGCCCTCATAATGCTCACGGTCCATTAAGAAGAGCCAGACCATAAACAAGAAAACAAAGGAAGAACATTTGAAGTTGTGAGCAGAGCTATGGCAGACATAAATAGGGAAGTATGGTAAGAGTCACTGGTGTGTGTTGGGGGATAGCTACTATAGAGGTTCAACATTTTTCATTTGACTATGACAGCCTTGCCCTGAGAGCTTTTCAGTCTGGTGAGGGAGACAGACTAAAAACAAGTAGACCAAAAAAAAAAAAAAAAAAAAGAACCTAATTGTGGGTTATGATAAAAGAAACAAACAAAGCAACAAAGCGTGGTCAGAGGTCTCTCGGGGGTTGGGGAGAGGTTGCTAATTCAACAGAGGCCTTGTGGGGGAGAGGAAACAACAAGCCAAGGAAAGAACATTCCAAGCAGTGGGAACAGAAAATTGAGAGTTTCCAAGATGGGGAGAAGATGAAAAGATGGTGAACAAAAGGCAGATTGGAAGGAAACAGGTTAGACAAGGACCAGCTCCAGCTCACGGTGAGGGGGTGGGTCTTCTTCTAGCTAAGTGCACTGAGAAAATGTAAATGTTGCTTATACTCTACTGTTCCTTGACTTTCTGTTTCAGACTGGCTCTTTCTCTATAAACTTTCATGGGGGACGTGGGTACAGGGTGTTAGTGAGAAAATACGTTAGCCTTAGCCTTCAACATTTCATAGATATCCAACTGAATCTTTGAAGACAGTGGTTATATGCAGACCTATCCTTGTAGATCATTATGGCCAAGCAACCTGGTCAGCTGAGTGAAGTCTGTTCCCCCCTCACTTTTGTTGAAATGTCTAGCAAGGATGGCATTTTCGACAGGGAGTAATATTACGTTCACACTGTTTTCCTCTATCAATAGGTGACTGACATAGTAGTTTGGTCAGTAACATAAGGGGATGTAAGGTGGGTCACTTAAATCCATGTAATATAACAGAATAAAAAATAATCAACAGATAAAGTTCACGACCAAGGGAAACCAAGAGTGGGGAAAAAACATGACACTGGAAAGCTAAAACAGTGTGCTGAAATTCTACAAGTGGTTCAGAAACCTACATACAGGCTGTCTGGTAGGCAAAGAAACAAGGAAGCAGCACCAAATTCATAATGTCTACAAGAGAAACCGTAGTTTTGCTCAAAATAACTGCAGCTTTCCCTGGTTTAGAAGCCTGAGAGAAATTCACTCATAGGTCCTTCTAGACTGGGGACATTGTGCTCAGGTGGACCTGGGTTTTTGTTGTTGTTTGCTTGTTTTTTTAAAGCAGCTGTATCAAGGTACCATTTACATACCATAAAGTCACCTTTTTTTTTTTTTAAAGATTTCCTTTTTTTTAAGTAATCTCAGCACCCAACTTGGGGCTTGAACTCACAACCCCAAGATCAAGAGTCGTACACTCTACCACTGGAGCCAGCCAGGTGCCCCAAAATTCACTTTTTTTTTTTTAAAGACTTTCATTTATTTGACAGACAGAGATCACAGGTAGGCAGAGAGGTAGGCAGAGAGAGAGAGAGAGAGAGGAGGAAGCAGGCACCCCGCTAAGCAGAAAGCCTGATGCAGAGCTAGATCCCAGGACCCTGGGATCATGACCTGAGCCAAAGGCAGAGGCTTTAACCCACTGAGCCACCCAGGCGCCCCTCACCTCATTTCTTTTTTTAGGTTTTATTGATTTATTTATTTGAGGTAGGGGTGGGAGGAACAGAAGGGGAGGAAAAGGGTGGGGGAAAGAATCTCAAGTAGACACCTCACTGAGCGTGGAGCCCCATGTGAGGTTTAATCTCAGGACCCTGAGATGATGACCTGGGCCCAAACTGAGTGTGCCAGCCAGGTGCCCCCCAAATGCATCTGTTTTAAGTTCCCAGTGTCCCTATGTCTTCGGCAAGTCTTCTACATGTGACACTTAAGGAGGCTTTATAATTGGGGCACAGAATTCTCTTTTCTTCAGATAAAGGGATTCATGTGAGGAATCATACTTTCTCTTAGCAAACAGCTTGATAATTGTTAGCATATGCCTTCTAATTACTAATCTTAAGAATTACTGTATTCATTCCATTTTATAAGATGGAGAGCCTAAGGAGCAAGGAAATTGAACAATTTAGCTGAAGTCAGACATTTAGTCAGGGCTAGATTTCAAAACTGGACTGTTACACAAGCCATATTCTGATTCTAATTGCTTAATATGGGTTGATTTTCCCTGTTTACAGATGGTTACTCTTGTAGTGTGTACATCTCACTCAATTGAAGTCTGGAAATGTGAAAGGGCTCCAGGAATTTAAACACCCTTAAGGCCCCATTTCAGATTGCTAAACACAGATTAACTGCGAGTAATACACTCCAATGCTATAAATGAAGAAAGAAGATGTTTGCTTCCTTATTTTTGGAAGACATGAAAATGTCATTACGAACTTTAAAAAAGTAGGTAAAAAATTCCATCACACTGGTCCAGAAATTAGTTTCTCAGAACTTTGCTCTTTGTTAATGACATGGGGCCCAACAGGAATGTATAGATAATCGCTCACAAGCACAGTGTGAAATATCAACATATTATTGCAAAAGACCTTGCTGTTTTCCAGAATATATTAACAGAAGTATAACATGCAGTCCCAAACATTTGTAAATTCATCCTCTTTGTTTATCTAGCATTTTTTTTTGAACTCCTTGTAAAGTATTCTACAGAGCCAAACAAGGATTCGACCATTTTGGAGTCTACAGTTCTCAAACAGGACATGTTTATGATCTCTCCAGACTCTAGCCATCATAGATTAAGAGGTAGAGAGGGACAGAGAGGCCAAGGGGTGCTTGCTGGGATCATCTAAGAGCCTAGCACAGTGCTGAGAACATAGTAAGTGCTCAATAATTGGATTTTATCCCAAAGATATGGAGGTGGGAAGTTAAAAAAATTTTTTTTTTATCTTCCTGTGCATTAAAAACCAACCTTTTTGTTGAGTTCAAAAGTATAGAGCTTGGTGAATTTTCACAAGCTGACCACACTTGCTTGACCACTTACCCATTTCCAGTGGAGGATTTTTGGCAGGAAATGCACAAAAAATGGGCAAGACCTACCCTCTGCACTGGAAGGCATAGTCTGATACAGGAGATGGATGACAAGCAAAATGGTGCCATTATCATCCACGTGCTGAGTGCTCCAATAGAGGTGTGCACGTGGTACCTAGAGACATGGTGGAGAAAGAAACTCATTTTACCTTGATTTACTGAAGTCCTCAGAGAGGAGGGGACATCTGAGGTGGCTCTTAAAGGGTAAGAGCTTCTTGGGTAGAGAAGGGTGGAGGCAGAATTTTGCATGTGAAAAGAACATCATGGACAGAGCCAAGTTTGGGAGAACTATGGGAAGGAAAATGTGGCAGGAACATAGTCAGCAGAAACATTTCTCTGTTGACCCCACAGCCTTCTCCATCTGATACTCTTCTTTCCTACCTCCCACACAGTGCACGTTCTCCAAATAATTGCCTCTTATCCAACCTTTCTCAGCCCCCATTCACTCCTCAACCCACTCTAATCAGTCTTCCTTTCTCTCTACTTGACTGAAACCACTCCTGCCAAGGCAGCCAGCTTCCATGATGGCAAAGGAGAGGAACATTCTTCTATCCTATTATTTAACCTCTCAGCAATAACCAGAAGTCAGTCCTTCTTCAGAGGACAATCTCTTTTCTTGATTTTGGTACCATCCCACATCCTGGCTTTTTTCAAGCTTCTCCTTCAGTGCCTTTTGCTAGCTCCCACCTCTTCCTTTACTCTTACAGAGGGTGACTAAAATAATGCATGAAAAGTGCTTAGAATAGTTCATGGTAAATAGTAAGCCCTCAGTAAATGGTACATACTATTATTTCAAGTTTTCCTGCTGCATCTTTTTCTTCCTTTTTTCCCCCCCAAATCTGCTATTGATTTTTTCTTATTTTAAGTTATTATCCAACCTCTGAATTTTGTTATTCTTCAGGACTCATGGTTTAAAAACCCTCCATCTAGTTATGAATCACAAATTTCCAACTCTAGTCTTTTTTATCTACTGAGCCTCCTTTCCTCACAGCAGCCAGAGTATTCTTCTTGAGACTTATATATCATCATATTTACTGGTGATATATAGAGTACTAAGATTGGTCACAAGGCAAGGATATCTACTCTTTTTTCCTTTTTTTTTTTTTTTAAGTAAACTCTATGCCCAATGTGGGGCTTGAACTCACAACCCTGAGATCAAGAGTCACATGCTCAACAGAGCCATCCAGGCACCCCAAAGGTATCTACTCTTACCACTTTTATTCAACATCATCCTGGAAGTTCTGGCCAGTGCAATAAGTCAAGAAAAAGAAATAAAAGGCATACAAATTGGGGAGGAAAAATAAAATTTTTTATTCAGATACCATAATTGTGTAAGGAAAAAAATTTAAGGACCCTACAAAAAAAAAACCTACTAGAGGTAATAGGCATATTAAGCAAGGTCACAGATACAAGATCAATATACAAAATAATTGTATTTCTATAGACTAGCAAGGAGAAATTCAGAAATAAAAATTAAAACACATTATTATTTATGTTATCATCAAAAAACCCTTCAAACACCCAGAAAAAAATTCGATAAAAGACATTCAAGATCTCTAGAGTGAACAATAGAACACATTGCCAAAATAAATTAAAGAAGACCTAAATAAATAGAGAGATATATCATGTTGATGGATTGGAAGAATCTGTATGGTTGGGATTTCCATTTTCTCCAAATGGATCTATGAATTTAATGCTTAATGCAGTCCCACTTGTAATTGCAGCAAATTTCTCTGGTAGAAATTAACAAGCTGATTATAAAATTTATTTTTATTTTATTTTAAAAAATATTTATTTCAGAGAGAGTGGGTGAGAGAGAGAGAGAGCACGCACATGTGCCAGCAAGTTAGGGGAGGGGGCAGAAAGAAAGGGAGAGGAGAAGCAGACTCCTCCCTTACCATGGAGTCAGACATGGGATTTGATCTCCCAACCCAGAGATCATGGCTGGAACCAAAAACACCAAGAGTTGGACACTTAACCAACTGAGCCACACAGGACTCTGATTGACTATAAAATTTATATGAAAATGTGAATAATTTGGCCAAAACAGTCTTAAAAGAGAAAAACTTTGGATGTTACACAGTGAATTAATGCTTAATTCTAAAGCTACCGGCATAGAAGTTGGTAAATAGATAAGTGGAACAAGTTAGAGAGTCCAGACACGCATGCTCAGTTGATTTTCAACAAAAGTGCAAAGGCAATTAAATGGGGGGAAAAGATAGTCTCTTCAGTGAATGGTACTGGGAACACCTAGATATTCTTATGGGAAAAAAAAATAAACATTGCCCCCCTACCTCATTGCTTACTTAAAAATTAATCTAAGGGGTGCCTGGGTGGCTCAGTTGGTTAAGTGTCTGACTCCTGATTTTGACTCAGGTCATGATCTCAGGGTTGTGGGATCGAGCCCTGTGTGGGGCTCTGCACTCAGCAGGGAGTCTGCTTGAATTTCTCTCCCTCTCCTCTGGCCCCTCCCCTAACTTGTGCTCTCTCTCTTTCTCTAAAATAAATAAATTAATAAAAAAATAATTTGAGATGTATCACGTACCTAATGTAGTTAGGTATAGTTAAAACTGTAAAGTTGCTAGAAGAATACGTAGGAGAATATTTTCATGAATTAGAGAAAGGCAATAGTTTCTTAGACAAGATATAGAAAACACTGACATGGGGCACCTGGCTGATGCAGCCAGTGGACCATACAACTCTTGAATTCAGGGCTGTGAGTTTGAGTCCCATGTTAGGTGGAGAGATCACTTTAAAAAGAAACAAAAAGAAAAAAGCTACCAAAAAGTTGAAAAAAAAAGAGAGCACTGACATAAAAGAAACACAAAGATAAGCAAAACTTCATCAAAATTAAAAAAATTTCTCCTCATGGAAATGTAGGAAAATGAACAATCAAGTCACAGAGTGAGAAAAAAGTATTCACAATATATATCACTGACAAAATACAAAAGAAAAAAAAAACAAAGAAAAATGGGCAAAAGACTTGAATGAGTTAGAAAGGAGAAGGGAGTTGTGGGAAATTGGAAGGGGAGGTGAACCATGAGAGACTATGGACTCTGAAAAACAATCCGAGGGTCTTGAAGGGGCAGGGAGTGGGAGGTCGGGGTACCAGGTGGTGGGTATTAGAGAGGGCACGGATTGCATGGAGCACTGGGTGTGGTGCAAAAATAATGAATACTGTTGTGCTGAAAATAAATAAAAAATAAATTAAAAAAAAAGACTTGAATGACACTTTACAAAAGAAGATAGGTGAAGTAAACATGCGAAAATAAACACAACAGACGCACGAAAAGGTTCTCAACATATAGTCATCAGGGTGACACACACTACGACTGCAGTGAAATACCACTTCACACGCCTTAGAATGGCCACAGTGAAAAAGACTGACGGCATAAAATGTTAGCAAAAATGCGGAGCTAGAGGAAACCTCACACGTTGCTGCTGGGAATATAAAATGGTAAAATATTTGGAAAACGGCTTAGCAGATCCTTATAAAGTCAAACACAGATCTTGCCTATGACCTAACACTTCCATTCCTAGGTATTTATCCAAAATAAATGTAAGCTGATATCCTCACAAAGATTCCTATAAGAATACTCATAGTAGCCTTATTCATATAGTTAAAAACTAGGGGGAGAGGACCAAAACATACATACACCAGCAGGCGAAAGGGCAAACTGTGGACTGTATTGAAATATCAGTCACCAGTAAAAGGAGCGAACTGCTAACCCATGCAACATCATGGGTAAATCTCAAAAAATAATTTTTTAAAAAAGATTTTATTTATTTATCAGAAGGGGGGAGGAGAGAGCGAACACAGGCAGACAGAATGGCAGGCAGATGCAGAGGGAGAAGCAGGCTCCCTGCCGAGCAAGGAGCCCGATGTAGGACTCGATCCCAGGACGCTGGGATCATGACCTGAGCCGAAGGCAGCTGCTTAACCAACTGAGCCACCCAGGCGTCCCTCAAAAAATAATTTTGAACAAAAGAAGCTGGACTTAAGAGTTTATACAATATGAGTTCATATCTATAAAGTTCAGGAACAGAAAAAAACTAATCTATAGGTGGGGGAAGAGCATGATAGAACTTTCTGGAGTGATGGATAGGTTTTATTTTATTTATTTCTTTAACTTTTAAATTTTAATTCCAGCGTAGTTAACCTACAGTGTTATATTAGTTTAAGGTGTACAATACTGTGATTCCACAGTTGTGTGCATTATTTAGCGCTCGTTTAAGAGATGTTTTATGGCTTGATTGGGGTGTATAATGGTCTAAACTCATTGAGCTTCAGATTAATGAATTGTTACAAGTTTATAATTAAAATTTAATTAAAAGTATAAGTTAAAATTCAATTAAAATAAAAAATGTAGCCGCGAAGCTTGAAACAGCCACAAAAGGACCTCATGTATCCAACTACTTAATTGACATTGCTACTTGGATGATTATTTGGGAATCTCAAATGGAACTCAGATACTGAATGGTAGTCTCAAAGTCCTTTGACACCATGAAGAAAATAAAATAAGGTCATGTGATAGAGAGTGACTGGACAAGGGACTATTTTAGTTTGGGTAATTAGGAAGCCATGTGGTGAGCTGAGAGAAGAAAGTTCCAGACAGAGGGAAAGTAAATGCAAAGACTCTTAAGAGAGGAATGAGCTTGGTATGTGCTTGAACTTTGTGAGCAAGGGAAAAGTGGTAGTGGGTGGCAGACATCAAAGACGCAGGGCTGGAACATGTAGGGCCATATGGACTTGGATTTTCTTTTGTGTGGGATGAGAAGTCCTTGGAGGGGTTTAAACAGGCCCATGGTGTGACTTGCATGGTGAAAGATCTCCCTGGCTGCTCTGTGGAGAGTAGATTTGGGAAATCAGGAAGAGTGGAAGCAAGTGGCCAGTCAGAAGCCATGTTGGTTATTCTCTTTCAGCTCTTCACCTCTTACCCCATGACATTCTCCGGCTTCTCTGACCCTGAAAGCTGAACCCTAGAGAGAGAATCTTTAGGGCTCCTTTGCTGGCTGGTTCCTGTTGAGTTTAGCCAATGGTAGGCACTGGGAGGAGATCAGAAGGAAAGAGAAGAGAGATCAGGGTCCTCACTACCATTCCCTCTGCCCCATTTCCTTTCTTTCTCAACCAGGTCCTGGCTGTGGCTGTTCCTAAAGCTCTTGGTGCTCGTTCCTGGTGCTTCATGACCTTTTGGTTCTTTCCTTTTTCTTTTTCCCTTTTTAAGATTTCTATTCATTTATTTTAGAGAAAGTTAGGGAGAGAGCATGAGTGGGGAGAGGGACAGAGGGAGAGGAAGAGAGAGAATCCCAAGCAGACTCTGCACTGAGCATGGAGCCGGAAGCGGGGCTTGATCTCAGGTCCCTGAGATCACAACCTGAGCAGAAATCCAGAGTCAGACGCTTAACAGACTGAGCCCCCCGGGGAGCCCCCACTACCTTTTGTTTGTTTGCTTATACCTGCTCATACCTTGGTTAATGGTCAGTAGTTAATAGCTTATATATACTGGTTAAGTAAGAATATATTATATATATAGTAATAATAATATATAGTGGTAATAGACAATGATTTACAGGTAATAGTTAACTAGTTACAGACTCTCTTTGGAAATGTCTTTTGAGTGTGCCTCTCTTTCCTGTCAGTGCTCTGAGTGCTGCCAGTGGCTGTTGTAAGCAGAAAAACCCTGGCATGGATGGCAGTAGTAGTAGTAGTAGTAGTAGTAGTAGTAGTAGTAGTAGTAGTGTTGGAGGTGGTGACCAGAAGGCCGATCTGAGATATGTTTTGAAGGTAGAAACCACAGGTTGTCCTTACATGTTGGATGTGGAGGCTGAGAAAGAGAGGGATGGAGGGAAGTTCTGAAGATTCGGGCTTGAGTGATTGGTGATATTCTTTACTGGGGCAGGAAAGTCTGAAGCAGATGCAGGCTTGTAGGGAGAAGCAAGAATTTCTTGTTTGCTGTGATTAATTTGAATTGTTGATGAGACATTCGAATGGAAATGTCACATAGGCATGCAGACATACGAATCTGGAGCTCAGTACAGATGTTGGCTAGAAATAGAAATTTGGAGAAAAGAAAAAGGGAAAGAGACAGGAATTTGGGGCCATTGGTGTGTTGTAGTATCTAAAGTCAAGGGGCGGGATGAGATCCTCCCCTGGGGAAACTGAAAATGCCAGACACTCAACTTCCCTGACCCTTGGCAGCTGGGGTACGGACATGTGACCTAAGACTCCCGTCCAGGACTTTGAATCTGGGGCCAGTGTTGCAAAGGAGCAAGGGACAGTTTTAAATTTGTTCTGATGGCAGCCGCTATGGCATCAAAGTGGTCACCGGCTGTGGTTGGTGGTGACGGTGTCAGCATTCAGCATCCAGTGCAGATGGCAGAGGCACCTAACCAGTCTGTTTTTGTGGTGTGAGCTTGGCTGGGACTCCGACCCCTGAGCTTCCCTCAGTCTCCAGTGTTTCCAAGCTTGGTTCGCTGGTTTTCCTGTTAGTTCTGTTTGCTACCTGATTTCCTGCCAGTGAATTCCTTTTCTCCTTCGGTTCACCAGAGTGGGTTTTTGTAGATTGCAGCTAAGAACCCTTTTACACAATGCCTTGAACTTGGTGGACATTCAACAAGTTTTTGCTGATCAAGTGTCTGAATAATTTCCCCCTAACTAAAAATTACTCAGCAAGGAGTCCCCTGCTTTTCCACCATCGCTGCCGTGGTCTAATGGCGAGTTCTCTCTCTCTCTCTCTCTCTCTCTCTCGGTTAATTGACATCTTTCCTTGGAGTCTTTGAAGGACTGAGAAACAAGAGGTCAGCAGCTGAAGTAACTGTCATCCTAATCTAACAGGAATAAACATATTGACTCATGGGTGAAGTCAGTTTCCATCTAAAAATAACACGTGGGAATTATTATTCATGGGGAAGAACCTTCTTTGGAGACTCTTTTACTTAATGATGAACCCACTCACCATTTGCCATATTTCTAACAGCAGCTATAGAAACCCATGACCTCCCGATCTTAAGAAATGTATCCACAATGGAAGCAAGGATGCCTTTGGTGCTTTGCCACTAGAATCAAGGGATCACATTTTCCTTTTCCAAACTTCTCAAGGTAATTCAATTCCTCCCTCCCCTCCAGTGCTTTTAAATGAAAGTCAACTGTTGTCTTTGAGGAGATTTAAAGACATTATTGAAACAGCTGGAGTCTAAATCTGCTTTGGCAAAAACAAAAAAAAATAATGTGGAATTAGCCTTCACTGTTCTGTCTTACATTTTATTGATTTTGAGCTGCGTAAGAGGCCATCTGCTGGGACTCCTGAAAAGAAACCAACTTTCTGTCCACACATGACTCCAAATCCGAAATGAAGGCCAGCTATTCAGCTGTGGTGGGAAGCCAGTCCAGGAGAGTGTGCGGTCACTTGGAGCCCTAGCTGATGGAAAAGGGGAAATGTCAGCAGATGGAGGAATGAACTCATTGAAGAAGAATCGCTACATCAGATGCTAAATTCTGTGTGTTCCACCTAAATAGCTGTCTCCCATCTATACCCTCCTGCCCATCCTGGTTTGGTCTTGGCCAGTGTTTCTCCAGTTTCAATACAGACCTCAGTCACCGGGGGATCTTCTCATAATGCAGATCAGATTCAGCAGGTGTGTGTGTGGTGGGACCCGAGATCCAACACGTGTGACAAGTTCCCAAGTGATGCCTGTCCTGCGGGTCTCAGACCACACTGAGCAGCCAGGGTCTAGGCAGCCAGAGTCTAGGCAGCCAGAGCATTCCATAACATGCCTGGATATTTAGAGCATCTTTCTGGCTGGTCTCCTGCCTCCACCCTTGATCTTATTTTCAATTCATTCTTCATAGAGAAGATAGGAATAAATAATTGATTTTTAAAAAAATTTTATGAGAGGGAGAGAGAAAGTGAGTGAGCAGAGGGAAGGGCAGAGAGAGAGGGAGAGAGAGAATCCCAAGCAGACTGCACTGAGCGTGGAGCCTGATGTCGGCTGGATCTCATGACCCTAAGATCCTGACCTGAACTGAAATCAAGAATTGGACTTAAGAGTCGCTTAAGCGACTGAGCCACCCAGGCACACTGACATAATTGATTTAGAAGCTAAGCCTAGATCTTTAACATTGCCTTGGCCTCTCTCCACTTAAATTTCCCCAATAATGCCCAATGTTCTTGCAATACAATCTAGACCCAATACTATTGCACCAAAGTTCTCTAAGCCTATGAGATTCTAGGCGCCAATTAAAAAAATTTATTTATTTGAGAGAGAAAGAGAGACAGTGACAGAGATGGTGAGAGAAATCACAGGTGGGGAGGGGAGGGAGAAGCAGGTCCTTGCTCAGGACCCTGGGATCATGACCCAATTCAAAATCAAGAGTCAGATTCTCAACTGACTGAGCCACCAAGGCACCCTCTTTTTTTTTTTTTTTTGAAATATTTTATTTATTTATTGGGAGAGAAAGAGCTGGCGAGTGTGAGCAGGGGGAGGGGCAGAGGGAGAGGAAGAACCTCAACCCAACTCTCTACAGAACATGGCACCCACTGTGGGGCTTGATCCCACAACCCTGAGATCATGACCTGAGCCGAAATCAAGAGCTGACACCCAACTGACTGAGCCACCCTGGTGCCCCTTTCCCTCATTTCTTTCTTTCTGTCACACTGAACTATCTGAAATGTCTAAAATCTCTGGGTCTATCTCTGGGACTTTGCAACGTTATTTTTTCTTCCTAGAATATCCTTTCCCCACCTTCTAGACCTAGAAAGTCCTATTCATTCTGCAGGATTCAGTTGAGGTGGCACATGCTCCAAGGAGCTTCCATTAATATTTCTTACCCCCAGTCTACCTTCTAGCCTGACAAGGGCCCCCACAATACTCCAAGCAATCATTGCATGGATTTTTTTCTTAAAAGATTTTATTTATTTATTTGAGACAGAGTGAGAGAGCAGGAGCAAGGGAGCAGCGGGAAAGCGAGAAGGAGGCTTCCTGCTGAGCAGGGAGGCCAATGCGGGGCTCCATCCCAGGACCCTGGGATCATGACCTGAGCTGAAGGCAGAGGCTTAACTGACTGAGCCACCCAGGTGCCCCCATAGCATGGCTTATACTATAACTGAATGTTTACTTCTCTGCTCAGACTATGTGCTTATTTATTCATTTATTCATATATTTGTTCATTTATTCAAATATTTATTGAGCCCCACTGTGCTTGGCACTGGGGATAGAGCAGTTTACATAAAAGACAAACTCTCATCTCCTGCTCTTTGGAGCTTACATTCTAGTGGAGGGAGACATATAATAGACAAAAAAAAAAAAAAGAATGTTTACAGCCATCTATCAGGGTGGCACCCCCATAATCAACAGGCCCCCCCTTTTTTAAAAGATTTTTTAAATTTATTCATTTGACAGATCACAAGCAGGCAGAGAGGCAGGCAGAGAGAGAGGGAAGCAGGCTCCCCACTGAGCAGAGAGCCCGATACGGGGCTCGATCCCAGGACCCTGAAATCATGACCCGAGCTAAAGGCAGAGGCTCAGCCCACTGAGCCACCCAGGTGCTCCTCAACAGGCCCTTTTTAAAAAAGATTTTATTTATTTATTTGACAGTGAGAGAAACAGCGAGAGGGAACACAGGCAGGGGGAGTGGGAGAAGGAGAAGCAGGCTTCCTGCCAAGCAGGGAGCCCATTGCTTGGCTCGATCCCAGGATCCTGGGATCATGGCCTGAGCCGAAGGCAGACGCTTAACGACTGAGCCACACAAACGCCCTTCACCAGGCACTTCTATGCTGGTGTCTACTAGCAGAAGAGCAGTAGTAACTAATTACTAACCCCTCACATCCGGAAAGTCTCTTCATTTTCAGAGGTTTTTTCATATTATTTATACTATTTGGTTTCTACAATAACCCTGTGAGCATAGCAGAGCACGTTATCTTACAGATGAACAAACCAAATCAGAGAAGTTAGCTGACCTTTCTGAGATACTCGGTTGTGTGTGTCAGATGTGGGCCTTGAACAGTTCTTTTTAAAAAGATATTATTTGTTTATTGGAAAGGGAGAGAGCACAAGCATGGTGAGGAGCAGGCAGGGGAAAAGCAATCTTCCCACTGAGCAGGGAGCCCGATGCGGAGCCTGCTGTGGGGCTCGATGCAGGGCTCCATCCCAGGACCCTGGGATCATGACCTGAGCCAAAGGCAGATGCTTAACCCACTGAGCCACCTGGGCACCCCAACCCTTCTGGTTCTTAGTCCAGTATTTGTTCCACATCACCAGGCTTTGTCTGTTAGGGTAGACTTAGTTTATTTTGTAATGAACATAACATTCATGGAAGATTAGGACTGAATATCTCTTCAGGAAGTTAAATGGAGGAGCCAGGCCAGTGGTCAAGACCTAGAATCCCTTCAGGAGCTGGCAGGTGAACTAAGAGGCACTTCCAGGGGTCTGGGTGTGAAACAGAGAGCATGATGGAGCCTGCATTGATCTGGAAAGCACATATTTTCCCTTAAGGTGTTTAAAATGAAATTTTTTTTATAACACCAAGCTATCCCAACACAACATATCTGCTGACTTTATTCAGTCCACAGGACACCTGTGCGTACTCTGTGATACTCCAACCATCTCAACACAGATGACAACCTGAGATTCAGAGGGCCCAAGCAGTTCACCCCAAATCAAACAGCTTGTTACTGACAACTGAGATGAACACTGAGCTCTACTTACTCTCTGCTGCACTTGACCCTACGGTGCCCCAAGAAGCCTACCACCACAGGACAGTGACTCATAATCCAGGCTTCGACTATCACTGTGGCACCAAACTCCCTTGGTCCTCACAATCAATTCCCCAAACCTTCTCCCTGTTTCCTATGGCCTTGCTCCATGCTTGGCCTAAACCCAAATAAAGAAATTATGCCGAAGTAGCCATGTGGGGCAGTGGCTTAGTGTGAATCAGCACAACCAGTTATGTCAGCTGGTTACGTCAAGTCACCTCTGGAGCAAAGTCATCAGGTAAGGGTAACATCATGACTAACAGTTCAGGAGCTCTGGTTGTAGAGACCTGGGTTCGAATTCTGACTCTGTTACTTTGCAAAAGGTACTTATCTTCTCGATGACTTAGTTTTATTCTCTGCAAAATGGTTTTCAGATGCTAGTTCCTACTTCACAGCACTACAGTGAGGAGTAGAGAGTACATGCGAAGTTCTTAACATAGTGTCTGGCATATGGTAATTCACCACAAGTGACAGACTTTGGGGAAAAAAAAATCAGCAACAAAAAAATATGTCCCATGATGGGTTTTCCTTGGCAGTCTGGACTGCTTCTGTGTTCCAGGTCTGACTGGAGTTCAAAGAAGAAAGTGGCGAGAAGGGAGAAAAATGTCTTCTAGGTCAAATGTGTTCTCATGTGTGAATGTGTATAGCCAGATTATTTTTATGTAAAGAGGAGCTCTTCCATATACTTGACCTGTAAATAGGGGTTACTTGACAGGGCTTGGTGCACCAGGAATAAATTTGTAGAAAAGACAGGAATGCCTTTGGTACACCAGGAATAAATTTACAGAAATAGAATAATCATGGAATAGACAAATTGGAGCCAATATGTAGAATTGGGGGTGTCAGCCAGGAAACTAGAAGAGGCCAGAGGTGACTGGGAATAAACCACAGTGAAAGAAAACAGGAGGCAGACTTCGTATCCTCTTGTTCTGCTCAACATCTCTTATTGGTAACTGGAATAAAGACTAGAGGGAAAGTTAGTTGAATTTGGAAGTAGCATGCAGCTTGGAAGGGATGGTTAAACAACTTGCATGACAGAATAAGGTTTCAAAAAGACCCAGGGGGCATCTGGATGGCTCAGTCAGTGGAGCATGTGATTCTTGATCTTGGGGTTGTAAGTTTGAGTGCCACATTGGGGGTAGAGATTACTTAAAAATAGAATCTTTAAGAAAAAACCTGTAAAGAAATCTGACTTCCTGCTCTAATAAGATAGTATTTACAATGAAAAAACCCTAGACACAACAGAACAAACAAACATATGAAGACTCTAAAAGGTGTCAAGAAGAAGGCAGACTTGGCTAGGGACCTTGAGACTTCAGGAATGACATGGCGTTGAGTTCTCTGGGTTTCCTTTGCCTCCCATGAATCTGGAATGGGCACTGCTGAAGCCTGTAACCTGGAACAACCAACAGGCAGGGATGAAAAGATCTCCAAGAAGGGTCTCCTCTTTATACCAAAGGACTAGATAAAGGGTGGTCTACAAGAATAGAAAATCTTTTTGACAATACCTGTCCTACTCCAACCAGTTTGTGTGTCTGTCTCTCCACCAATACCACACTGTCCTGATGACCACAGTTATGTAGTTCAACTTACATTGGGTAGAATGATCCCTCCCACTTCATACTCCTTTTTTGAAACTGTTTTAAGCTATTCTAAGTTCTTGCCTTTCCATTTCAATTTGAGTGGGCACTTTTATTATTGATTTGGGACAACTTTTCTGATGTGTGAATTTAGTGCTACAAATTTCCCTTTGGCACTGCTGTAGCTGTGGCCCATAAATTTTGATGTGTTGTACTTCATTGTCATTTTTGGGAATGTATTATTTGATTTCCCTTGAGACTTCCTTTTTTATTTATTTATTTTTAATCTCGTGGATTAGTTAGAAGGGTGTTACTTAGTTTCCAAGCATTGAGGATTTTTCTGTTTGGGCTCCTTGTTTCTGCTTGGTTTCTGGTTTGATTCCATTGTGGCTGGAGAACACACTCTGTATGATCTGAATTCTTTTAAATTTGTGAATGTTCTTGGGGAATGTTCCATGGGCACTTGAAAATAATGTGTATTCTGCTTTTATTGGGTGGAGTGTTCAATAAAGTGTTGATTAGGTACTGTTGGTTAATGGTGTTGTTGAGGTCTCCAATATCATTGCTGATTTTCTGTCTAATTGTTCTACCCATTGCTGAGAGTAAGATGTTGAAGTCTCCAACTATAATTGTGGATTTTCTATTCATCTTTCCAGTTCTTTCAGTTTCTGCTTCATGTATTTTGAAGCTTTGTTGTTTGATGAATACATTTAGGAGCGCTATGTCTAATTGGTGATTATGTAATTTTCCCTTTCACCTGGTAGTTTTTATTTTTGTCTAAAGTCTCCTGGATATGATATTAACATAGCCTCTCCCACTTTTTAAAAATTCATGTTTGTACAATATATCTTTTCCTACACTTTTTTTCAACCTCTTTGTGTCTTTATGTTTGAAGTGGATTTCTTGTAGAGTTGGGTTGTGTTTTTTGATTCACTCAGCCATTCTTCTTTTTTTAATTGATATACTTAGATCATTTACATGTAATACAGTTATTGATATGTTAGGATTTAAGTCCACAATTTTATTAGTTTTTTCTCTTTGTTCTTTTTGTTTCCTTTTTCCTGCCTTCCTGTGGATCACTTGAACATTTTTTTAGAATTACATTTTGATTTATCTATGTTTAAAAAATGAAGAGGATAAAGAATCTTACCAACAGTCTTTCTATGATGGCATATGAATTCTCTAAGGTGATTTAGGCTTTCTTTACCATGCCCTTGACTTCCTCCTGAGCCCTCCCTGGCAGAATGTTTAACACCTATACTTCTATCAACAATTTGTCCAAACCAATGTAGGATTTTTCTATCATGCTTTTCAAAATTCTTCCAGCTTCTACCCATTGCCCAATTCCCAAGTCACTTCCACATGTTTAGGCATTTGCTGTGGCAGCACCCTCCTGATACAAAATCTGTATCAGTCAAGGTTCATCCAGAGAAATAAAACCAGGATGAAATGTATATTGAGATTTATGGGAAGAAATTGGCTAATGCAATTGTGGAAGCTGGCTGCGCAAGTCTGAAATAGACCAATAGCCTTCCTCTTTCAGTCTGGAGTTCTTGGTCATGAGCTGAAGATGATATCTGCAGGCAGGATTTCTTCTTCAGGGAAACCTCAGCTCTGCTCTTAAGGTCTTCTACCTGACTGAATTAGGCCCACCCAAATTATCTGGGTTAATGTCCCTTACTTAAAAGTCAACTGCTTACGGATTTTCATCGCATCTACAAAATACTTTCAGAGCAACACATTAGATAAGTATTTGACTGAATGGGGACTGTAGGGCCCGTAAAACTGGTCATCACAGACTTTAAATTGCCATAATCACATTTTAAAACTGTTTGACATCATAAACTAAAGCTAAGCATACAGGTACCCTATAACTCAGCAAGTATCCTTCCAGGTTTATACCTAATATGAATCCATATATCCACCAAAAGTTATGTAGCAGAATGTTCATAAGAACATTAAGGTGTTAGTCTGAAATTGGAAACATCCCAAATTTCCATCCACAGGAGAATGGATAAAGAAATTATGGCATATCCACACAATAGACTACTACTTAGCAATGGCAAAGAACAACTTACTGTTATATGCGAGAGTATAGATGAATGTCACAGATACAATGGTTGAGCAAAGCAAGCCATTCACAAATGAGCACATTCTGTATGATTTCTTTGGTCCATATACACTATGGAGTATTATATGAAGTTCAAAAACAGGCACAACTCATCTACACTGTTAGAAATCAGGATAGTATTTACCTTGGGTGGGAGCTATTGACTGGAAGCCTTCTAGGTACTGGCAGTGTTTGATTTCTTGATCTGAGTGCTGATTAAAAGTGTGTATGTGTTTGTGTGTGTGAAGAACAGAGAAACTGTACACTTAAAGACCTATACACTTTACTTAATTTATACCTTAATAAAATTGCTTTAAATAATAAGATCCAGACAGGCCAGAATAATGAGTTGAAACCAACAAATTGAGATCTTTAATGTCTGGCAGTTTTAAAGTAGAGCATGAGGAAGAGCTGACTGGCAGCATGGAGAAAAATTTGGGGGCTTCAGTTGACCACAAGTTCTGTATGAGTCAGCGATTTTAAAAGTGCATGTAATTTAAGCTGCTTTAGCAAAAGCAAAAACTCTGTTATGTTTCATCTTTTTGGTTCTAGCCCATCATTTTCAGATCTCTTTGAATTCTGTCATGTAGGACAGAATGAAGTTGGAAAAAGAACTCCTAGCTAGGAAAATAAAGCAAAGCCTTGAAACTCTTCCTAATTAAGACAACTGTTTTTAATGTTGAGCAAGAATCCAACGCGTTGTTTTCTTTATACCTGGACTTTGAGTTAGAGACCAAATGCAAAGCCATTCAAAAGTTCTCAACAAATTTAAGAGGACCCAGAGGCCAGTAATTAGGATGGTAATGAGAATTAACTGTGGCATATATGGAGGAACTTGAGACAAAAAAACAAAGGGACATGGAAGGTTCCCTTCATTTTGAATATTGGAAGGGCTGACATGCAGAAGAGGGCAGGTTTGTTTATTCCTGAGGACAGAGCTAATCCTGCACATGATGGGGACGTTTGCCTACATTCTATATTAAGAAGGGACCACTTAATGTCAGGGGTCCTGAGAAAGAAACAGAGCTGGCCATGATGGAAGAATTTAGGCAATCACTCAGAGACCACAGGCTGGCTAGTGCTCAGAGGACAGCTGCGGCACAGTGCCTGTTTGCAGATGTGAAGAAACAAAGAATGGCATTGGGGGAAGGAAGGTGAAACGTTGCAGATCATGAGAAAGGACACATGCTAATACCTATGCTGCATCACTATTCCCCATTTGCCATCTCTTACAAGTGAGGGGGTGTCCAGTGGGGAACCCCGTAAAGATAAAGCATCAAATGTTTATAGCTGGAAATGGACCAGAAGTAGAAGGTCAGGTTGTTGCAGCTTCCCCAAGTCACCTCTGTAAAATGGAGCTAAGATTGGGGAACCTGGGTGGCTCAGCGGGTTAAGCATCTGCCTTGGGCTCAGGTCATGATCTCAGGGTCCTGGGATGGAGCCCCACATCCAGCTCTTTGCTCAGCGGGAAGTCTGTATCTCCCTCTCCCTCTGACCCTCCCCCCTGCTGTGCTCTCTCTCAGATGAATAAATAAAAAATATTTTTAAAAGAATGGAGTTAGGTGGTTGGTTGGTTAAGCAACTCGGTTAAGCGACTCAGTTTAAGGTCGCTCAGTTGGTTAAGCGACTGCCTTCAGCTCAGGTCATGATCCCAGAGTTCTGGGATTGAGTCTCGCATCAGGCTCCCAGCTCCACAGGGAGTCTGCTTCTCCCTCTGACCTTCTCCTTGCTCATGCTGTCTCTTACTGTCTCTGTCTCTCTATAATAAATAAACAAAATCTTAAAAAAAAAGAATGGAGCTAAGATCAGTCACCAGTGTTATGTTTTCAGAAGAGAGAGAGACCGGTTCCAAGTGCTGTCCAGACTCTCCAGTCCATTTATGGGGTCACCCATTTCAAAATCTTGACTCTGTCAAGCAGCATAGAGAACACCTTATTTATTACCCTTTAAAAAACATCCCCATCAACCACACTCCCATTTCCCCCCCAAAACTCAAGTCTGGCCATGTGGAAAACCCACCAGATCTTTATGTTTATAATAAAGTGATTTTGCTTTAACCGTATTTAATTTAGCATAGCTGGCATCAAATATAAAGGATTATGCCAACAAGTGTTGGTCAATCTGACCCTGTCCAGAATGCAATGCTTATTTTATTATCCGGCTGCAAAAATATTGTCATAACGATCTGTGACTATCTATAAAATACATAAAGTTATTAAAACACATTCTCTTACTAAAGCAGTATAAAAAATTGCATAAACAAAGCTAGAAGCAAACACATTTCATTTGCTTAAATAACACTAAGGAAGCCAGTGAAGCAAATCTTCTGATAGGCTGGCAGGCAGCAGGGAGATAATTTCAGTGATGATATGACATGATAAATTGCCTCCGCTGTACACAATTTTCACTCCAGAAAATGATTCATCTTCTACTCCTGTCACATTGTTCTTTCCCACTCAAGCGTGTGTCAGTTCCGTCATCTCTGGTGTCTGAGCAGGACCACATTTGTCCTTTGTGACTGTAGCTTCAAAGATGCAAACCCATGAAAGGAAAATAAACCCACAAAGCACAGCCTGCTTTTGGACAACTTCTAAAATGTAAAAATCATTATTTGGGCCCCATTTACATGTTCACATCGAGAGTCTCATAGATACCCATAGAAGAATACTCTCTCGAGACAAAATACCTTGAGAGGAAGCAGAAGAAGCCACACTGTGACCCTCTGGAAGCTTGACTGGGAAGTCTAGCACTTACCAGATGTGTGAGTTTCAGTAATTCACTTAACTCTCCAGTTTCCACATTTGCAAAATATGGATATAATACAACTTTTTAGGGTTTTTAGGAAAATTTGGCGATGTCATAATTGTTGGGTGTCTAGTTGCACTGTTTGTGTCTGTGAATTGGCATTACCTGGTATGATCATTTGGTCATTTAATGAATATTTATTGAGTACCTATTTTCCAAGCACTGCTCTAGTGGCTGAGAATACAGCAGTTTAAAAAGAAACCAAAACCTTGGGGCTCCTGGCTGGCTCAGTTGGTGGAGCATACAACTCTTGATCTCAGGGTCATGAGTTCGAGCATCATCTTGGGTGTAGAGATGACTCAAATATATAAATTTTTTTTTAATTTTTTTTAAAGATTTTATTTATTTATTTGACAGAGAGAGAGATCACAAATAGGCAGAGAGGCAGACAGAGAGAGAGATGAGGAGAAGCAGGCTCCCTGCTGAGCAGAGAGCCCAATGCGGGACTCGATCCCAGGCCCCTGGGATCATGACCTGGGCCGAAGGCAGAGGCTTAACCCACTGAGCCACCCAGGCGCCCCTAAAAATTTTTTTTAAGAAAAGAAACCAAAATTTATTCTCCGATGGATCTTCAGTCTACTGAAAACCAGTAGTTTGTCAGAAGGTGATGATTACTATGGAGAAAAACATAGCAGGGGAAGGAGACTGGGGAGTGTCAGGATTGAGTGTGGGGTTGTAAGTTTTGATGAGGCGGTCACCTAAGACAATGAATGGTGTGTGAGCTAATACCTGAAGGAAGTGAAAGAGTGAGCCATGAGCCATGAACCATGAGGATATCTAGGGCAAGTAGGTTTCCAGCAGAGGGGATGCAACTTAAAAAGCCTGGAAACAGAAGCATGAATGGGGTGTTCAGCACAGCAGGCTGTGTAGAGTGTAGAGTGGTGTGAATGATGGGCAGAGTAGTAGGAAATGAGGTCAGAGAAGTAATGGGGCCAGATCACGTGAGGCCTTGCTGTGCCTGACACGTAATAGGTCTTACTATACGATGCCATCATTATCACCAAACTTAAATATTTAAAGAACCATCCTTTTGTGGGTTGAAAACTGTAGAAAGCCCAAGGGTGGCAGCAGGGAGATTCTTGACATCATCAGATGAGAAATGATGGCAGCTTGGACAGGAGTAACAGCAGTGGAGGATGGGAGACATGGTCGGGTTCTGGATATGTTTTAAAGTTAGAGCCAAGAGGATTTCCGGATTTAGTAAATGTTGGGTGTGAGTGGAAGAGAGGAGTCAAAGATGACTTCAAGGTTTTGGTGCCTGAGCAACTAGAAAGATGGGATTTTCATAATCTGAGGTGAGGACTGTACAGGGTGAGCAGATTCGAGGTGCTCAGCAGCTGGTTTTGCGAAATCTATTAGACATCTGTATGGACAAGCTAATTAGGAAGATGGATATCAAGTTGAGAATTCAGGGGAGAGGCCCATGATGGTGGTATCAGTATATGGATTGTATTTAAATCCATGGAACTGGATGAAATCACCAAAGGGTAAGGATAGATAAAGAGGAAGAGGAACTGAACTCTAGAGCACTCCAATGCTAAGAAGTCAGAAAAAAGAATGGGTCAATCCAAAGAGATGGAAAATAGATTCATGGGTGGGTGGGGGTGGGGACAGAGAGTGACTGTTCATAAATAAGGGTTACTTTTTGCCGTGATGAGAATGCTCTGGAATTAGATCATTGTGATGATTACCAACTCTATGAGTACACTAAAACCCACTTAATTGTACAGTACAAAAGGGTAAATTTTATGGTATGTGAATTATATCTCAATTTAAAAAAAAAAAAGAAGTCGGATGGGGCGCCTAGCTGGCTCAGAACTCTTCATCTCGGGGTCATGAGTTCAAGCTCCATGTTGTATGTAGAGATTACTTAAAAATTAATTTAAAAAAAGAAGTCAGAAGAGGAGGAATCAACAGAGGAGACTGAAGAGCAGTCAGTGAGGTGGGAAGAAAACCAGGAAAGTGGAATGTTTTGGAATAAAAGAGAAAAAAAATTTCAATAAGAGTGTCAGATGCTGTTGAGATTTAACCTAGGTTGAGCCTGTATCATTGGATTTAGCATCATGAAGATCATTGATGACCTTGACCAGAGCCATTAAGGTGAGATGATGGGTGTGAAAGCTTGACTGGCGTGAGATGGTGAAGAAATCATTGGTCACCCTTAGAGGCTGCTAAGGATACAGCTAATTATTTTGAGAACTGGTAAATAGAGGGAGAGAATCAAGCATCCTTCCTGCCTTTCTACAGAAATGGTACCACTATAAAACCATATAGTAGATGAGGGGGCATTTCTCTTTATTGAAATATTTCCAGCTAGTAACTGAAGATGGGATGGTAGAATTCTAATATCACCACATTGTAATCCTCAGTGGAAATCTATGCATGAGATTAGGCATATTAGTAATAGCTGCTAACATCACACAAAGAGGCATTATCACCTTTTCATACCTCTCAATTTAAGCACACACACCACCACAGAAGTGGTCTGGCAAATAAATAAATAATAGATGGATAGTTAGATAGATAGATAGATAGACCGACCAACCAACCAACCCACACACCCAAATCTGGTTAAACCTCGAGATCCAATCTCTAGTATACAAAAAATATAGGAGACACAGGAGCATGTTTTTATTAAAGACTTTATTTATTTATTTGGGAGAGAGAGAGAGCACATGCACATGCACGTGCACAAGCACAGGGGAGGGGTAAAGAGAGAGGGAGAAGTAGACTCCCCACTGATCAGGGAGGGACTCAATCCCAGGACCTTGGGATCATGACCTGAGTCAAAGGCAGATGCTTAACAGACTGAGTCACCCAGGCGCCCCACATATTTAATGAGCAGCTTAAATATCTCGTGAATCTCGTCTCCAACCAACACCCTGATCTAAGCCAACATCATCTATCACCTGGGTAACTGGACACACCTCCTAACTGATCTTCCTGCCTCCATTCTCACTCCCCCAAAGCCCAGTTTCCCCATAGCAGCCGGAACCATAGTCTTTTCAAAGCAGATTGGATTATGTCTCTCCCTCTCTTAGTGCTGTTTGGTGTCTTCCACCATCATCAAAATATGAATCCCAAATCTATAACATGACTGGGTCTACTTCTCCAGTACCCCCTCTCAGAACTCCCTCCCATTCCTCAAGCTCTGGGAACTTCCCGTTGTCCCTTAGACATGCCTAGGCACTATGAGCACTGGCCCTGAAGGGGCCCCTTCTCTTAACCTCACCTTCACCCTGTTGACCTGGCTGACCTTCATGTCACAGCTTACATGTCACTTTCTCCAGAAAGCCCCCTTTGGCCCTCACACGCAGCCTTTGGGGCCCTTGCTGTGTGTTTCCAGAGCTCTCTACATATTCTTCCTGTCATAGTTTTGATCTAACTGGATTGTAACTCCCTCTTTTCTGTCTCTCCATCTAGAGTAGAAACTCTGGAGAGCAGAGACCTCTTCTCTCTTGTTCCTCTCTGTATGCTGGGTGTCGAGCTCATAGTTAGCTCTTTGTTCCAGCTTGGCCTTATACCCTCATTTTAGAAAGTCTGTCCACACATCCTCACATCTCATGGTCATCTCATGGCTTCATGGTTATCTCCTCATGGTCTCATCCCATGGTCATCTCCTCATGGATGTTGTCCCTGCTCACCCGGTCACTCTACCTCATTACCCTACTTTCTTTCTTTTTTTTTTTTTTTAAGATTTATCCATTTATTTGAGAGAGAGAGAGAGAGCAAGCATGAGCAGGAGGGGCAGAAGGAGAGAGAAAATCTCAAGCAGAGTCCCCACTGAGCACAGAGCCCCATGCAGGGCTCCATCCCAGGACCCCGAGATCACAACCCAAGCTTAAACCAACAGTTGGATGCTTAACCAACTGAGACACCCAGGTGCCCCCACATTACCCTGCTTTTATTTGCTGCGTGGCACCTGTCACTGTTGAATCTTTTCCGTGCGTGTGTGTGTGCTTGTCTGTTTATTGTCCATCTTTTCGGGCAGAAACGTATACTCCATGGGACCAGCGACCTTGTCTGGTTTTGCCCCACACCATAACGTGGTGCCTGGGTTAAAGCTTGGTACATGGTAGGATGAATATTGGATGAATACATGATGGGTGAATGGAATGAATGAACCAATGAATGAATGAATCAGATGGAACCCTCAGAGGAGAGCAGCAGTCCGCAGGCAGAAGCAGTAAACTAAGTGAGGAGCCCATGACACCGGAGCTGGGGCCTAAGATGGGTCCTCAGTGGTTTCCTAAGGGCCAGGGCCTACTTTCTAGCCTGAACTGCCTCTGGCACTCATGAAAGGTGCTCTTTTAAAATTTCCAGATGGGACACACCCTTGATATGGAGAGAAAAAAATAGCCTCCCCCCGTGGCTGGCTGGAAAAAAAGGGGCTGGCGGGAAGTGGGCTCTCAAAACTTCCAGTGGCTGCTGGAGACTGGTTAATCAGTGACAGGTAAGGCCTGGGACACAGATGTCCCATGAACACTCATGGAAACCAGCATGTCATTGGCTAGTGGTAAGACCCAGGGCAGGACAGAATGGCCTGGATGTCTGGGGGCCCTTTTGAATAGTCTCAGCTTTTCTGGAGAGCAGTGCAGAGGAATTTTGGCCACCAGGCCCCGCATTGCATCCTTGGCCCCCATCTTCAGCCCCCCCACCTCCCCCCAGCAGCAGGAACAGAAAGTCATCGTTCCACCTCCAGAAGTTCTGTCCACAGGAACGTGGCCAACCTACCAAACGGAGCTCTTCACTCCCGTGAATACTAAGGAGGGAACCCAAACGGAGCCCGTGCCAACATCACTTCTCCCTTGCTCGACGTCAAAATCGAGGTTCTGAGCTTTCCAACAAACATTTCTGAAGCCACCCCCTTCCTTTTGTCAAAACTGAAAAGTAAAGAGCTCTCGCGTGAAAAGCCTCTCTTCCGCCTCTCCCTTAGCTGGAGAGCCATGCCAGTTTGGACATCTCCCAAGGACCAGACTTCCTATGCCAGGCTTTTTATGAACAAAGCACAAGTTCCCTCAAATGCTGCTTGATGGCTGGAAGTCCTGTGGGATTCAACCCTCGGAGGATTCACACCCAAAGTCCTCTCGCTTATTAAGAACTAGCAGAGCGAACACTACATTCCAAGGATAAAACCCAACCCCCAAAGGCCCATTTTCTTGCTATTTCCTGTACCACCGTGGACAGTTTGGCCCTTTATGTGCCCTGGTTCAGGAGACCCTATGTCGTACTGCCTGAACAATAGAAGACCTCATTCCTACCCCCAAGAGAGTCAAGGTGGGCCAGATCGACATACTTGGAAAGGCAGACACGTTAATGCTGAATCTCGTAGAGCGGACGCGGGGACAGGGCGGCCAGCATCTCCCTCTGCATTGCCTCTGGTAAGTGGTCAGAGACTCCCGGTGTCCTTGGGACTCCGGAACCCGAGGACCAGGCCCCACCCCTCATCCAGGGCTAGACACAACAGCTCAAGTTTAAATTCGGGTCCCTGGAACAAGAAGATCTCTGAAGAGCACCAGAGCCTTCTGTCTGAAATCTCTGTTAGATCTCCATTCTTCGGGAATGGAGAGTGGGTTGGAGAGCCCCAGCCTCACCCCCTCGGAGCCAGGGCAGGGCGCGAACCCAGGACTCATGGCTCCTATCCTAATCCTTCTCACCTCTCAGTAATCCATGCGATCGTACTTCTCCATGCCAGCTCGTGGCAAGTCTAAGTACAAACATGGATCTGAGTGACTCCCCACCACCTCCCCGGAGGCGGGCATCTGAGATGCAGCCGAGCAGAAATCAGTGAAGTGACTGTGAGCTCAGAAAATGCAGACATTTTGTGTGGGAGGCAGCGGCTCTTGGGGGAAAGAAAGAAAGAAAGACAGTCAGGAAGAAAGAACACATCAAAAAGCAACTTGTTGAGCTGGTTATCTTCTTTTTTTTTTTTAAGATTTTATTTATTTATTTGACAGACAGAGATCACAAGTAGGCAGAGAGACAGGCAGAGAGAGAGGAGGAAGCAGGCTCCCTGCTGAGCAGAGAGCCCAATGCGGGGCTCGATCCCAGGATCCTGAGACCATGACCTGAGTTGAAGGCAGAGGCTTAACCCTCTGAGCCACCCAGGCGCCCCTAAAGATTTTATGTATTTATTTGACAGAGAGATCACAAGTAGGCAGAGAGGCAGGCAGAGAGAGAGAGAGAGGAGGATGCAGGCTCCCTGCCGAGCAGAGCGCCCGATGTGGGGCTCAATCCCAGGACCCTGGGATCCTGACCTGACCCGAAGGCAGAGGCTTTAACCCACTGAGCCACCCAGGCACTCCAAGCTGGTTATCTTCTTGCCAGGCAATATCCCCATGGCAGAATGAACTCCAGGAAGAGGAGAAAGCAGGTATGTCGTGGTTTTCAGAAACCATCCAACTCCGGACAGCCCCCCAAATGTTGACGCCACCCCACAGCAGTCCCTGCAGAGGGAGAGAAAGCCCCCACTGAGAAATTGCATGGCCCAAATGCTGAAAACATACACCCAAATCCCAAAACGTGTTTCTGAAATAGAACCCTGACTCCTGATCCCTTGGGTAAGGCTGACCACACTCACTCTCTCTTTTTTTCTCTGAAGAAATCCTCTGTGGAGTGCTTTTTAGGGAACTTGCTTCATTCAGAACCTGCAGCCAATTCCTTGAGATAGCCCGAGTGCTATACTGATTTTTTTTTTAATTGGCCAGTGTTTGATCCATGGCCACGAGGCCGATGTCCCAATAAGGCCATACTTCTTTGGGTCCAAAAGGGTGAAGGGGGTGTTCTCAGGTGTCACAGAGCTGGGCTCTGAGGAGCAGCCCCCTGAGATGTCCAGGGCACTGGCAGCTGCATTGGAATAAGTGTGCAATCTCCCTAGGGAACTTCTTGGAAGGACAACGCTCATTTACTAAATGTAAAAATTCTGATGTCATTGAATAAATATGAAAGCTTTGAGATGCTTGTTAAAAATCAATCTCTCTCTCTCTCTCTTTTTTTTTTTTTTTTTTTTTTTTTGCATGCTGTGTGTTTTGGGAGCAGGGGAAGGGAACAGGACATGCCACTAAATTCACATGCTCTCTTCCGGGGCTGGGAGGCTTGGTAAACTTTTCCTGAAAGGGCCACAGAGTAGATATTTTCAGCTTTGTGGGCCATTTGGGCTCTGTCACATGGGCTCAACCCTGCCTTTGTAGTGTAAAAGCCGCCACAGGTGGTGTCCGAACCAACAAGCGTGGCTGTGTGCCAATAAAACTTTATTTGCAAAAACAGCCGGCCCAGCCTTGGTCTGTGGGCCGACTCTGGTTCGCAGGCTGTATGTCGTTCACGACCTCTGCTCTCCGTAGAGCGAACACCTCTTTGCAGACTTCTCGTTGAACGTCTCCAAACTACTTGCTGAAAGGTAGAGGGACGAGCTTGGTCCCCAGGCTCCCATAATCACTTCTCTTCAGCCGTTCTCAGTTTAATCCCATGATGTCATTCTGCAATGCAGTGGGTCACCGACAGGGTCACATTACTCAGAAAAACAGGATGTTTGACACCTAAAATATTCAGAACAAGCCCAGAGCTCATCTCTGCAAAAATGCTCTTACATAATGGGAAGCCGGGACAAAGGGAAGGCAGCAAGCGGTGACTCGAGGGACAGTCACTCCCACGGAGGAGGCACACTGGGCCAGGCCCAGATGGCAGGAGAGCACCTCTCTACTTGCAGCTGTCACTCTAGTGGACAGATGACTTCATTTCAGCTCCCCTCAAATAAAGGGGTAATCATCTCTCACTTGGGAGAAACACCATATGGTAGATGCTTTGAGAAGTTGTAAGAAAAGTAGAAAGTACTTAGGCGGGGAAAGCTTCGTCTAAAAGCATGAAATTTGTCTAGAAAGGGATCAGGCTGTTTCTTTGAAATGCTTACTAGAAAACCGAGTCTAAACCAGCAGGATTAGGTAACAAGAGCAGCATTATCGAGGCAGAGCCCCAGGGGAGATCTGTTTCTGGTGTTTACCTACCTTTAGTGCAGCTCAAATCCCGAACATGCATCCGCAAGGCCTTCCTGTGACCTGCTCCTGCTGAAACCTTGGTGCCCACCACTCTCCGCCGTGTGCTCCAGGCTCCAAAATACAGCACGGAATGGCTTCTTGTTCCCCAGAGGCCCAGAGGTATGTGGCCCCCTGCTCACTGGGGTTCCTTGTTCTTGAAGTCCTGTCTCCCCTTCAAAATTCAGTCTCCTTGGGCTGTTCCCTGCCCCTCGCAAGTGTGTCCAGCACCACCCCCTTTCTGTGCTACCCTGGGCTCTCACACATGGTTCTCCTATTGTACGTACCACACTCTCCAGTCCTGTATTTGCTTATCTGACTGATTTCTTCCAAAAGAGCGCGAGCTCCTTGAGGTCCGATTTGTCTCTGGATCCCCAGGGCAGAGAGCATGCTGGTGCTCGGGAAGAACTCCAGAAACCTCTGTGAGGGTAGATGCCCAATCATGGAGACACCTTACGTGCCCAGCTGTTCTCTTTTGAACCACAGCTGTGTTTTCCAGGGCTAGCCTCAGTTAGGGCTCCAGGTGAAGGCCTCTAGAATACACAGCCTTGGCTTCCTCAGCACAAAGCTCCCGTCAACTGTATCACTCACATAGCTCTTCCGTTAACTACCTACCTTATTTTCTTTCTTCCTTCTTCCTTCCTTCCTTCCTTCTTTCCTTCTTTCTCTCTTTTTAAAGATTTATATGCTTATCTCAGAAAGAGAGAGAGAGAGCACGCACGAGGGGAGGGGTAGAGGGAGAGAGAGGATCTCAAGCAGACTCTGCACTGAGCTTGGAGCCCGACGCAGGGCTTGATCGCACAACCATGAGGTCATGACCCTGAGATCTTGACCTCAGCTGAAACCACGAGTCGGACGCTCAACCGACTGTGCCGCCCAGGCACCCCTTCCGTTAACCTTCTTAACTGAGCTCTTATATGCCAAGACTTTCCATCCATCTCCTGGAAGTCTCCCAGCCAGCTCCCTCTTATGCTCCAGGGGGCTTCTCTTCAGGGTCTCCTCTTTCAAGAGGCTGTCCCTGACTCCCCAGTCATGGGTAGGTCTCCCCGCGACTCTGTCCTGGCCCACAGTTCTTTTGCTTTGTCCCGCTCAACACCATCTGTAATGACTGGTCATATGTCTTGACTTGTGCGTGATTTGCTTCTCCCTACTGGTGGGTTAGCTCCATGAGGACACAGGCCGTCCTTCTTACCCACTGTCGTGGCCTTGGCCTAGCACAGCACTTGGCACGTCAGCCAGCTTTCAGCAGCTATGTGTGGGATGCATGAAGGAATGCAGTGAGGTCTGAGTATCGTAAGCCAACCCACCAGGAATGCCTCACACAGTACCCACGGCCTGTAGGCACTCTGTGAATGTTCTCTTCGTCAACATCTCTTCAACCCCGTGAATCCCAGGAAACAGCTAGGATAATGAAGCCACATTTGCCCTACTCCAGTGCTTCCAAAGATGCCTCCCTTCACCCTCAGACAAACATAAAGGGAGAGGACTGCCCCCCCAAAAAGGTTAATTGTCATCTTTCGTGTCCAAATGAGACGGGCGCAGAGTTGACAGCATTCATGTTTCCTTCAAGTGTGGCAGCAGTGAACTCCCCCACAGCCCGAGCAAAGGGAAAGACCAGAAATGGTCACACATAACCTTAAAAGTGGCTCTGGCCAGGCTGCAGAGCGAGACAAGGCCGGGTTAGGAGATGATGCCCATATAAGGCCCTGCAGGCAGCTCCCAGTGGAGCCTGAGATAATTTGGCACCTCTCGGCAAAGGCCAACAGGGTTGCTTTCGGGGCTTTGTTCACAAATAATTCTCGCTCTGCTGTCTACATTTTCATCTAAACATTTGAGGAAAAACCTAATACCACCCTACATATCCCAGGCCTCAAAGATTCTTGAAAGAAATGCTGAAAATAACCCAAAGGCAGCCGTCATGGAGATGTTCATTGGAGGCTCCCTGGAGCTCGCCCTGGGTGGCTGGGGAAGAGGCTGGGAGAGACTGGGAGAGGAGGCCAGGGCTCTGGAAACCACCTGAATTCAGGCTGAGACCTGCTTTTTTTTTTTTTTTTCTTTCTGCCGGTGACCTGCAAGGTGATGGGAAGGGCGGTTGGGCAAACTTCCTGTGAAGAGCTAGATAGCATTTTCGACTTTGCGGGCCATAATGTCTCTGTCACGACTCCTCGACTCCACTGTTGCAGAGGAAAGGCCTTCCGCCATGTGTAACCGAATGGGTGTGGCCGTGTCTCAATAAAACTTTATCGATCAACATTGAAATCTGAATCTCATGTAATGTTCACTTCAGAAAACATTCTTCTTTCGATTTTTTTTTTTAACCATTTAAAAACGTAAAAGCCATGCTTAGCTCTGGGCTGTACAAATACAGGCAATGGGCCAGATCTGGACTATGGGCTACAGGGGACTGACCCCTGCAGTAGGCAGGATTGCACAAAACAGCCGCAGACCTTTGGACTCACTTGGATTTTTCAAGCTTACTTACTTCTGCCACGTTTTGGTTGGGTGGCCTCTGAGCCTTAGTTTCCCCATCTTGCCAGCTCTGGAATGAGGCTTCAAAAAGACAAGGCATGGACAGCACTCGGCATAGTCTTCGGCACACAGCAAGGACTCAAACAGCGTCAGCTAATATTATCTGAGATTCCCTTCGATTCGTGTTGGGATTCTCCCTTCTCATGAGCCAAGCGCCTAGCGTAGTACCTGGCACACAGTAGACACACGAATTGTTTGTTGAATGAATGAAGGCCCCCCACAGAAATGCAGCATGCGATGCCTTCACTCACTATGCCTAGGCTGGCGAATTTCCATCTGCCTCACTTCCAAACTCTCAGTTTGGGCCCAGTGGCCTGGTTGGGTCATCACTGAGGACTGGAGCCTGAGGCTAGACTTCGTGCCATATCGGAACTTGGAGGGAATAGGTGCTCAATAATTCCTTGGCAAATAAACGAATGAATGGATGAACCAATGAACAAATGAATGAACAGCTATCGCCCAAGCCAAGTCCTTTGGTGTTTGAAATCCAAGAAAAGAGACCCCTTCTCCGTCATCTCTAGAGCTCATGATGTTGGGGGGCACTAGACAAAGGGACCCCTCTGAAAATCCACTTGCGGAGGCAGAAGGTCATGGCCCAGCACTACCTGTCTGCCTTCCGGTCCTGACTTCTGCTGCTCCCACCAGGGCTGCCGGCCCGGCCGCCACCTGCCTCCCCAGGAGACACAGCTCTTGCACAAACAGACTGGGGCTTTTTGGAGCCAAACTGCTCTCTACAGACGCATCCCCATCCAGAGGGCCGCTGCTCCAGCTGCTAAGGTAAAAGAGGGGTTAGCCAGTGATTCAGGCCCGTGTGCTTCATTGGGGGGAAGCCATTTATTTTTCTATAAACAGCATATGGTGCTCATCTCCCCCTCAGCTGGAGGCTGTGGGGATTTCTGGCACGGGGGTCATTTTAAGTTTCAAAGTTTCTCCCAGGTTCTGGGAAAAAAAAACAAACCTGAAGAAAACACGGGAGGGGAAATCATCTTGAGCCACCCGTGGCAGTTCTGAAACCACGAAGAGCATCGTGAGCAGATCAGAGGCTCCAGCAAAGAGTTTGCTGGAGAAATGCCCCGGCAAGGCCCTGCCAGGCCGATACGGTGCCGGTTTCCCCACCTGGAGACACGGCGCGGGCGTCAATGGGCGCACTGTCTCGGCGGCTGCCTGCCCGGAAAGCCTCAGCCTCGGGGGACACCGGGAAGGGGCCTGTGGGCTATGTGAGCACTGACAAGACCCTTAGAGGCTTCCAGCTCTCCTCCAGAGGAAGGCTTGACTTGGCTCCGACTACAAATACTGTCAACCACATCATAGCTGTTTCACAAAAGCACTCAGAAAATGGAAAATGTTCAGGGCATTTGTGGGAACCAAGAAGGAGCCAAACACAGGCATGGCATCATTTTTCCCACCACCCAAGGAGCCACCTTCCCAAGTCTCAAAGAGGCAGAAAGGGGGGTCAGGGAGTCTCGTGCCCACTGAGCAGGCGTCTGTGAGCCCATGGCATCAGCCACTGCTTAGGATGAATAATAGTGATAAAGCCCATAACAGCTACCACTGAGTGTTCCTGGTGGCGCAGGTGCCGTCCTAAGTAGCTGTGTGACCTCGGACATTCCCTGACCCTCTCTGAGCCTCCGTTTGTAGTTTATCTGGAAAAGAGGGGTAATATCAGTGCTTCACTCAGGGGGCTGTTGTAGGGCCTCATTGGGGCCACGTGTGTGAAGGGCTTAACCATGTCCCTGGCCCCATTAGGCACTCTGTACATGGGCGGCAACTGTTCCACGTGAAAAATATCCAGTGATTAGGATCGAAGGGGGTAATGAGAATAGTCTTAGCTCCGTATGACTTCTGTCCTCTCTCGCCTTCCCTCTTCTCACCTTCCCTTGGCTCTTAGACACAGACTCGTTCCATTCTCCCCCAACCCCCGAAGAGGGTGGGCAGAGGGCAAGGGCTGAACCATCAGAGCGGGCAGCACAAAGCCATCCTTTGTGGCTCTGTCGGCCCCGTAAGTGGCGACTCTGAGCAGCCTGCCTCTTCCTCCTGGCCAGGTCCGCCTTCTGCATCTCCCTGGACAACGTGACTTTGGCCTGCTTCCCCAGGAGAAGTTGGCAGTGGGCTACCTTGCCGGGATGTGTAGCTGTCAATCAGAAATGCCAAGGCATCCGAAAAGAAAACCCACCCCTTCTGTGATGGCCCACCCCAAATAGTGCCCCCAGAGGTGTTTCTGGAGGTAAGGCGGAAGAGGGAACAAAAATGAGGGGTAGCAACAGCTCCAGGGGAGGGAGTGTTTTGTCTTGGTGCATCTTTCTGCTCATTCTTTCCATTCTCAGGAGGCATCTACTCTTCGCTGAGTAATATGCCTCAGGCACAGGGGAAAGGGGCAAACAGGACGAGGTGACCGTGCCCGAGGGGCACACCATCTAGTGGGGGAGCTGGACAAAATAAACAAGCGCTTCCAACATGCTCTGCAAAGTTCTCCGCAGGAGAGGAGCACAGGGGGGCGGCGGGCCCCAGAGGAACAGGCCCTGAGCTCATCGTGGAGCGTGTCTGTTTTAGTCCAAGAAAAAGCCAGCAGCCGCAGCAACAAAAAATAGGCTCTCATGAAAACAAGCGGAACTCAGCAGCCCAGGAAACCAAATGCAGCTGGTGCAGAACTTGCAAACGAGCTTGTTCGTCTGGCTCCTGGTGATTCGGGTTTTCTTTCTTGTCCACCATTCCTGAGCCTGCCGATTAGGCTCAAGCCTCCAACCCGCCAGCAGTTCATCTTTAAGAAAATGCTCATGATTTGAGGTTATGAAATACAAAGTAAAAAGGCAAAATCCTGTAGACTGGGGGGATTCCAATTTTATCAAATAGTTTGTTTCTGTACATGGGAGAGCAGGTGCATATCCAGCAAAAGGGGTGGGAAGGAAACACATCAAAATGTTAATGAGGGCTGTCTTTGGGAAGTATTTTTATATCTTCCTGTTTCTTAAACATTTAAGTGTTCCCACACTGAACATTACTAATCTTTATTATCTGAAAAACACTGTAAATTTCGAAAGTGGAGCGCCAGCCAAAGGCCCATGCTGTATGACTCTGTTTATGTGACATTCTGGAAAAGGCAAAACTATAGGGACAGAAAACGGGTCAGTGGTTGCCAGGAGTCTGGTGTGGGGACTCAAGGGAATTTTTTGGAGTGATTAAAAACATTCTGTATCCTTCTTGTAGTGATTACATGACTGTGTGTTTTTCAAAACTCATAGAACTATACACAAAAAATGATAAATTTTACTGTATATAAATTGTTCCTTAATACATCAGAGTTTTTTTTTTTAATGTTGGAGTGTGGCTCATTTCTCCAGTTCTATTATCTCGGGACAGTCCAATAAACATAGGAAGATAATGAATATTTTGGAGTATACAATTTCGAAAAGAAGATCAGAGAAAAAAAGAATTTTCCTATGCCTGTCAATCTCCCCACGTTCAGCCTTAGATGACTGGGGCTTGAGTTTTGTTTTTCATTCTTTGCTCCTTTTTTTAAAAAAGTCACTTGAGACCAGGATTTATGTGAAAGACATAGTTTTTCTTGGTATTTAATGAGGTGACTTTAGTATGAATTCAAGTATATGATTTACAACTGGAGTGGTATCTTTATGAAACATTTACATCTGTGACAACACCTAATAAAACTTTTTATTGGAAACATCACTTGTATGGTTAGAGCAGACGGTCAAAGTCATCCCCCTTGGACCGGACGCATCACAAATTGATCATTTATACTGTTGCTCTCGCCAATCTCATACCTACAATCAATCAGATGGGGAATCCAGAAAAGGGCAAGGCAATGACATCATTTTCTTTACGAAGCTTGGAGTTTTCATTTACTGCAAGGGACACAACATAAAAACTATCTTAGAGTAGGAAATTACATGAGCCTGAATTTGGCATGAAATACCTAGACACAGACCCTCCCTCATACATAAGGACCCGAGGGCTTAGTATATCTACAGCATAGAGACAGGCACTGTGATTCCTGTCCTGAATGACCAGGGTAGGCCCTGTCCAACCCAGTCACGTCATTTAAACATTTGTGACTGCTTTGTGCTTTATTTAATAGAGAACAGGTCATTGTCCATCATTACGACATCCGCTGCTGTATAACTGAGATAGAATCTGGGGATGCCTGGGTGGCTCAGATGGTTAAGCCTCTGCCTTCGCTGAGGTTGTGATCTCCAGGTCCTGAGATGGAGCCCCATGTTGGGCTCCTGGCTCAGTAGGGAGCCTGCTTTCCCTTGTCTCTCTCTGCCTACCTCTCTGCCTACTTGTGATCTCTCTCTCTGTCAAATAAATAAATAAAATCTTAAAAAAAATGAGATAGAATCTAAAGCTACCCTTTGGTTTCTTCCTAAGGTTAGCAACAAGAGAGAGTTCTAATGTAATCCGTCAATGCTATGGGGGGGTGGTGACTGCTTTAGTACAGAGAGGGGAGCTGTTCCAGCTCCTCCTTAATTTGCCTGTAAATTCTTCTGTTCTTCCTTACAAGTGGTTCCAAATGTGTGGTACAGAAACTACATGTACAGATGCTTTTGCTTCAAATAAAATCAGTTGAGAACTCGCAGAGAAATACTGAGAATCAGAAAATAATCTAAGTGACTGATCCTGGAAAGGGGCATAATAAAAATGGAGTGGCATGGAGTTACCCACAGGGAAAAAAAAACTGGCCATGTTAGTCTACTTGATTTACAAACCAGGATTTTGAAACTCCAGACCCATCTAGCTAATGGCCCCCTGGCCATGCTCGCTTGGAGAGCCACGCGTACCTCACGCTCAATGTGTCCCAACCTGAACTCCTTCCTTCTCCCTCTCCCTGCTCTTCCTGAGTTCACATTGTGGAGAACGGACCCACCACTCACCACTCACTTGGGCCAAAAACGTGGTCGTTATCCTGAATGTTCCACTCTCCCTCACTCTTCCATCTGTCAGTAGGGTCTCTCCTAAACCTGCTTTGACCGTCACTGTTGGTCAGTGATGTCTCCATATTCCTGGACCCAGTGGATGCCTTTCGGTCTATTACTTGACCTCTTGACTGATTTTGACATTTTTGACCATCCCTTCCTTATGAAAATTCTTTTTCTCCCTTGTATCTGTAACCACACCACTTTCTTACTGTTTCTCACCAACCCCCCAAGTTCAACTTGAATACATGACCTGAGCCCAAGGCAGGCGCTTAAGTGACTGAGCCACCCAGGCATCCCTCTACTTGCCCTTTAAATGTCACTGGTTTTCGTTTGCTCTGGTTTGGTTTTGGTTTATTTCCTATTTTATTTCTAGGACTCTTTCTGTTGCAGGCCAGGTTCTCTTGGTGATCTCATCCACACCCAAAGCCGAGATCTCTCTCCTGTGCTTTGGGCTCAGAGATCTAACGTGTCCTTTAAAGCTGAACTTAGTTGCTGGCTTCGGCAGCACATATAAAGCTGAACTTAGTGCCCCCTTACTGCAGCTCTGTCTCTATCACTAATGTGTGGTCTCCTCGCAAGCACAAACCTCGCCTTATTCACCTCTGAATTCCCAGTACCCAGGGTAGGCACTCAAAGTTTGCTCAATAAATAATGACAAATCGAATCAAGTAATTAGCCACCTATGAGAGGTAGAGGTTTGACTCCCACTACTGACGTCTCTACCAACAGGTCAGAAAAAGTAGAGCTCAGCTGGTTAGAGTACAGAGTAATGAGAGCAAAGTTGCCGGCTCCATCATTCCACAACCAGTCAGCTTGTCCTGGATGGTAGCCATAGGCCAACTTTGAACTCTAACTGGCCATCTTGGAAATGTAACGGTGGTCACAAAGGGCTGTGGATGAGAGCAGAGAATCATCAGCCCCAAGGGCGGTAGGGTCTGACCCCAGCCCATCATCGTCATCTCTCTTTGGTGTCTCCACCTGAGCTCCCTTTGTGGGGTGTGGTTGGTGTTGGTTCAAGAAAACCTTGGAAAGATGGAGAGAGAGAGAGATAGAGAGAGAAAGAGAGATTGATTTTCTCCTTCCGCAGCATTTCCAGGGGCTATGCATCTCACTCCTGCCTCTCCCAGGAAAGTCTAAGGTGAGCCAAGAAAATTTTCTTTATAGTGTGAAGGGCATACTTCGTGAGATTCTGAGTTTAATGCACATTTTTAGGCAGCACATTAGTCCTACAATTTCTGGGCGGAGGACTTAAATCCTGCTGTGGAAGGACTGTAATCCTGAGTTAACATAAAAGCAATTTTAGGAAATATCTATCAGGACCAACATTACATTGAAAAAAAACAAAAACAAAAACAAACCAAAAAACCCAAAACCTGACACCTCTCTGCAGATCATTGTTCTCTCCAGGTAGTTCTGAAGTAACTTTTCCCAATGACCTTGGAGGCAAAGAAGACTCCATTTTGGAAACATTGGCTGGGTGAGCTGGTGACTCACACCTCAGATGAATTAATAAAACTTAAGAAAACAAAACCAGATGTTTCCTTCACTTTACTATAGGCCTCTATGCTTTCGTTGGTCAGTTACACTGTCCGTTGCTGATTTCCTTCTATTGAGGCAAGAATCAATTTTTTAAAAAGTTTGAGTCCCTGCTATTTGGCTTGAACTTCCACAAAGACTGCAGCTCCAGCACTGACCGTTTCAGCAAAGCTACAGCAGACCAGAGAGCTTGGAACTTGCTAGAGAACGCTTGCGACAACCTTTGCGGAAAAGCAGGGTGAAGCAGGCTCTGTGCTCGCAGATCAACCTCCATGGAATCAGCAAGGGTCTGGCAAACTAGCCGCGGCTTCCTCTCCAGATCCAATATTCATTCCTTGGCCCTTGACCCTCCCAGAAAATGCTAAGGACTGCATTTTAGCGAACCCACAACATATATTTTCATTCTTCTGGCCAGACCAGTGGAGGATACAACGAAATCCAGAGTGACGCACTTTTAAATTTCCTAATCACGCCGCCCATCGTTCCCTGAGAACTTCGGAAGCTTTCTGCTTTTTGTAAGGAGGGAAAATAATTTATTTTTTCCTCCATCTATTGTACTTGGGTTAGAGCAATTATTTTCCCCAGACACCACCCACAGCAGAAAACTCCAGATGTTCTTGGGTTATAACGGGAGAATGGATTACAAGTCCTGGCGTTTCTCAAACTTGGCATCCTCCCTCAACTTTCTCGCTGGGGGCCCTCAGTCCCCTCCTCCCACACCTTTTCCAGCTGGGCTCTGTCTTTTCTTACCTCAAGGATCCAGGGGCAAACCTAGCTCTGTACCTTGACAGCTCCATCCCTTAACTTGTCATGAAAGTATTTTCTAGAACTGCAGTTACTGTCATTCTGCCCCCCTCATTTGCCCAGCTCCAGGTGGCAGGGTGTCCACCTCCCCCCCCCCGCCCCACCCCCCAGTCATTTGCTATAGTTAGTCACTGAGTCCTGCTGAGTCTACCTACTAAATGACTTTTTTCTCCCCTGGGCCAGCTGTCTCACCTGGCCAGGTGTTCTAACCATTACCCCTGCATCCACTTTTGCCCCATCTTGATAATCCATCTTTCCTACTGCATCTGCAAGGAGAGAGATCTTTCTAGAACCCAAATGTGGTCAATGTCTTCCATATACTGCCACTCCCCAGGAATGTAGTGGGCATGGTGGCCCAGAAAAATTCCTTGCACCAGTGAGCAATGTGTAAGTGCTCAAGTCATAGGAACGGCAGGGCCTTCCCAGGCTTCCCAGCCTCCTGATCCTTCCCCTCCCTGTGCGTTTACCATCTGGACTTCCTTCCATCATGGTGCCATGTTGGCCCTTTACTTGCTAGTCTTCCCCACTGGGCTGTGGGCTGTGGACCCGTTTCAGTGATGGGTCTGCAACACCGGGCACAGTGCCTGGCACAGACCAGACATTCAGAACTAAATAGTAACAGAGACGACACTCTCTCCCTCCAAGGCAGCATGTTAGCCCCCCACTACGGCCCTAACAAATTAGCATAGACTCAGGGGCTTGTCCTCTTATGCTTCTGGAGGGCAGAAGTCTGAGCTGGTTTTACTGGGCTGAAGTCAAGGTGTCAGCCGGTTGCATTCCCTCCAGAGGCTGTAACGGGAGAATCCACTTCCTTGCCTTTTCCAGCTTCCAGAGATGCCCTTCCTTTCTCTTCCGATTTAGCAACATAGCATCTCTCTGACCCTGTTTCTGTTGTCCCAGCTCTTTCTCTGAACACGGCCTGGAAAGGGTCTCTGGTTTTGTGAGACTGTGTGATTAGTCTGGGCCCAGGATAATCTCCCTGTCTCTTGAAATCAGCTGGTTAGCAACCCAACCTATAGTCTTAATTCTCTTTGCCAGGTAACCTAACAGACACAGGTTCCCGGGATGTCCTACAGACGTCTTTAGGGACCATTAGTCTGCCCATCAGGAGCAGAAGTGGGTGAGGAAATTCCATCTGAAGTCCCTTGCTAATGCTTTTCACACAATTGCAATGCTTTGACCTAATGGGCCACAGTGGCCTGGAGATCAAAATTGTGACTGAGTCCCCTCTGTGGTCCCAGCGCCTGGCCCAGGGCTCAGCCCATTTGACATGTTCAGTGTTTGCCGACTGGAAGTCAGGGACTAAAGGATCGGTTGGCAGGAATGTTTAAATCAACCTCTTGGCTCCCCTTAGAAAATGGAGCTTTGAGGGTCGAGGTTTCAAGCAAGTGTTAAAAAAACAATTTTGTAGCACAATGAGGGGTCCAGTTGCCATTGTCTTGCTTTCTCACACTAAACCAGCTTTACAGTTAAAAAAACAAAACCCAAAAAACAGGCATCTTCCATAATTCGACAGAAGTCTTCCAGATTTTTTCAGACAAAAAAAACAGCTCACATGCTTTTTGCCTAGGCTACACGGGAACACAGCTGTATAGGAAATTGAAATGAATAAAAGAAAAAAAAAAAAGCATGTCATAAAGCCTCGTGACTCCCAGAGCAACCAAGAATTGAATCCTTCTCAAGCAATTTTTGTAAGATTAGTATTTAAACACAGAGCAAGCCACTTCGGTTCCAACAAATCTGGAGAAATTAAACCTTGTTTCCAAGAAGTGCTCACTGAGCCTTCGATGCATTTTTTCATCACTGCAAAAGAAATAACTTGCACAAATACATCGTGACACCTTAGGGGGCCCGAGCGCCCATCAGCCAGCACCAAGTGGAAAATGAATAGACCTGGGGTCCAGGCAGACGCCAGGGGCAGGACTCCCCGGCCACAATTGCAGTATGGTGTGTGGCAAAGGAGAGAAGGTCTTTTACTAGGCAGACAGAATTGTCCAGAAACTGTCGGGTCTCACGGAGTTCCGGCTACAGCCAAGACAGCCCCAACTAAGCCAGTTCTCAGAGTTCAGTCTGCACCGTGGCAACGGCTTGGGACCCCTCCAACTTGCTGAACGGGAGATTTCAAGAAAAGCAGCCCGGAGTCGAATCATGGTCTGTAAAGTGTTTTCCATATTTTACTCATACAGCACCTCGTCAGCAAAACCTTACAGGGTATGCAACCTCAGTTTCAAGAGCCTTCGGAATCCTGGTCAAAATGTTCCGGTGTACATCACTTCATCTGCTCCCCTGAGCACGGCTGGCAGCTGCACGGGGGCCGGAATCAGAATCCAGCACCTACCACAGTGTTGGCACCCGGCAGTAGCTCAATGAATGTTTACTGAATCAGTCGGCTGGCATCATTTCATAAGGGAAAAAACAGGCTCAGAGAGGTTTAGGTGGCTTCCGGAGAGTGCCCAGTGGCCGGCAGGGTAGGGCCTTAGGCCTATCGATTCTCCTGCCCCATGCTTCGAAGGCCTTCCAGACCCAGCTCAGTAAAAGATCAGGAGGACCTTGTGCTTCTTTTCAGCACATTCACTGAGCATCTACCCTAAACCAGGCCTCTCCGCCACGCTTCCTGTTTGCTGTCTGCCTGGCTGGTTCCTTAAAGCTTTCGTGTTAACGTTACCTCCCGAACCTTCCCACATTCCCCTGCCACTCCTCGTGCCCATCGCCCTCCACCGTGTTCCCTACCTGTTCCTGATCCCAATCTCTAATTATTTTGTGTGTATTTTGCGTATTTGTGGTTGGCCTGCTCTGCCGGGAATATAAGCTCTGTGAGGGCAGGGGGCCCGCCCAGACTTTCTGGGGACAGTCAACCCACTGTAAGACGAGGGAGATGTGGCCACCGAAACAAAGAGCCAACATGGGCTCAGGCGCATTCATGAAAAAGTCTAGAACAACAGACTCCTGGTGCATGTCCAGAAGATAGGAAGAGAATAAGGCTGTAAGTTTGGGAGCAGAAAGGCCCAGAAGACATACCAGCTCCTCTTTTCAAATGTCTGAAGGCTGCAAGGGAACAGAGGGCACAACTTGCCTAGCAGGTGCAGCCCGAAAGGGCTGACTGGGAGGAAGTCACAAGGGTAGGTTTGGCTTCGAGGTGCCCCTCGTTACAATTGCTGGGTACTGTCTTCCATACGGATATTAAGGGCTAGGAGGGTGACCTGTGTCAATTTTATTCTTCACTGTGTATACAGCATAGCACATGGTATGTCTGTCGCTCAAGGAACCATTTGATTGGATGCATGTTGTGTGGAAGATCGAGTACAGGTGGTGAGTTGTCACTGTTCACTCTGCTCAGAACTGCTCCTCGTCCTCACCACCCTTATTCTGGGTGACCCCCTGCTTAGCTTCGAGGTCTGTTTAAATGTCACTTCATTAGAAGATCTGCCTTATTCCCCTACCAGCAGGCAGCAGTCCCCTCTCCCAGCCTCCTGTACTCTGCCATCACAGTCTTTATGGCGATTGCATTTTATGTTCTTTGCCAATTATTTTAGATATTCCCCTACTGGAAGGCAATCAGTGTTTCTGTAGCATATGCTCTGTGAAAGCAGGGATGGTTGTAGAACTGTCTGCACTATAGCCACTGTGTGTGGCACAAAGTAAGCTCTCAAATATTTCTTGAATGAATTCACTTTATAGCTAAGGAAGCAGAAAGGCTCAGCAAAGTCAAGTAACCAGCTGACACTGTGTAACAGTGGCGCCTGGGTTTGAAACCAGATCTGTGTAACTCCAAAGCCTGGGATTTTTCTACTTCATCACGCTATGTGGGCACAGAGCCACTCTTTAGGACCACATGCTCTGCCACAAAAGATGCCCCCCTCCGGCGAAAATAGTGGAAGGCAGATTGGGGAGGCATGGTGCTAGCCAGGCTGCCTTGCTTATGGACACAGGAGGGCACTTCACTAAGAATTCGAGAAACTTCCCAGTCGGGCAAACTTGTGTTTGGCAGCCAACAGTGCAGCGAATGGAGGGACAGAGCTGAGACTTCACGCCTTTCCCTGGCCTCATGTCAAGCAGGTGGTGGGCAACAGAATGGAAGCCCACAATTTTCTGCAGCCTCCTTCTAGTTCTCCAGATGGATTAGCCCGCAGACCACCACTGGAGCCACTAGAGGAGTGGCTAACAATCTAGACTTTGGATCAAGCCTGGATTTGAGTCCTGGCTCTGTCCCTTACCAGCAGGGTGACAACCTCCCTGCACCTTACCTTCCACGTCGGTGAAATGAAAAGAACAGAATGTACTCCCACAGCATGATTTGGATTATGTTAAAATGCAGCTCTTCAAGAAGACCATGTATACACACAGCCTGTATCCAAGAGGGGCTCCAAAATATGGGAATTAGTATTGCTATCATTTCCAATTTATTCCAAGCTTCATACCTTACGCTGCATCATCTGTGTGGGGTGCCTCCTATCAAGGACTGCCTGATGGAGTTAAAACATCAGTACTTCTGTCTCTTTTTGTTAAATAAACTTAAGTTGAAGAAACTAAGCTTAAGTAACTTAAGTGAACTCAAGAAAACAATGCCCCGAACATGGGGCTCGAACTCATGACCCTGCGATGAAGGGTCGCACACTGCACCGACTGAGCCACCAGGCGTCCCTACCCTTCAACTCTTTACACTCCTGCGTTGAGCCAGGTTAACAATGTACTTACTCAGATCGAATGTCAGATTTGATCTGTGAATTAGAAAACATGGTTTGTTCAAGAAAAGAGGGGTGTGTAGGCCTACCACCTGCGTCTCGCACTGGACCATGAATAAGAAAGCTGGCAACAAAACAGAGTGCTAGTGCAGTTGGTGCCTTTACTAGACAAAGTTGCTGTAAGCAAACCCTAACCTATAAAACTGCTCAGGTACACAAAGAAAGATCTCTCTAACTGGGGAAAGGGCTGTTTGCGTGAGCGTGCTTTCAACTAAACTTGGAATGGCTTTTCTACCTAACGGGACACAGAATCTACTCTCACCACATCATGGAACTGACATTTTCATGACATTATCCATTACCGAGCTAACAGGCTACAAATCAGTGTGATGGAATTTGAGAGCTTTGAGTCTTATTTCTTAAATGGTCCAATTGTGACCACAAGCAAACATGTCCATCCTTACACATAAGCCCCTTGGTTGGCAGCCCCACACGTTACGTTCTGGTAGGTTCCTGTCTGCTCTTTTTTTAAACATCAGTCTTCCCCGCTTTCCCAGTAGGTGTATAGGTAGAAAAATAAATGAAGTCAGCACTCTTTACTTCTCACTAGAATAAACTGTGACTCAAATACGGTGAGTGGTTATTTGCAAGGCTATAATTTTTTTTAATGACAGATTTTCCTAAAAGAAACCACTATAACATCTGTCCAAGTACTCCAAGGGAAAACGAAAAAATACATACAGATTAAGTCTATTTCTTTAACAGCACATTGCCAAACACGGACGACGAGGATAAAATGCCAAGGAACCTTACAAAATAACTTTGAAAGATGCAATGTTTGAGTCACTCAAACGCGCAGGGCTCACAAAGAACAGAACAGTTAAGTCCGAGAGCAGCTCTCCTTTGTGCGTGATGGTAACTCAGACTGTCCTTCATTCGAGTTCACTCAGGTGTCGAAAACCGACGGGTATATGAGCACAGTTTGTTGGTTCTTCTTTGCTTGGAGATGTGCACACAGATTAGAGGAGAGGAGAAGCTTCCAGATGCTGATATAAGCACAGCAGCCTTGGTTCCCCTTTGATAAAGTACGAAGGCAGATTTAGTTGACTCAAGCTGTATCGGTTTCCCTAAGAAAAAGTCTGATGCATGCTGAAAGAGACGAGTTACTGACTGTGTCATGCTAAGTATTTACAGCCATTTTCCTAAAGTGAGCTCAGTAACCTGACAGAATAAAAAAGGTAGTTGTTAATTTTGTGTATGACCTTTTACAACTTGAATAACTTCATGGGTGAATGACGCTGAAGTTCAAAGCCCCTCAAACACACATTAACAAGAAATGAGAGACTGTAAGAAGAGGCGCACGTCCTCTCGAATGCACACGTCACGGGGCTCCTGCATAGCAGGAAAGTCGCTACCACTACGTAACAAATGGCTATGCCAACAGTTAGAGCTGCCGCTCGAGAGTCCGACAGTAGAATTCCCTTAAAATCTCAGAGTGTTCGCAACAGTACAGACACCTTGGGAAGAATAAGTACATATTTTGTTTGGAAAGACATCTTTTGCTGGGAAATTTGAACATCATGTAAACATGTCAGTTTGCGAATCGGGTTAAGATTTAAGGCAATGCTACTCAGACCCGAGGCAGGGGGAAGACCCACAAAAGTTCCCATTTGTCTTCCGAAACATTAACAACAGGTCAGGATCCACATCAGAACATATCCCCCTTTGAAGCATTCGCTGCACCTGTAGGATTTTTCAGCATTACAAAATAGAATCTACTTTCATTCTCTGAGTAGGAAATGGGAAGTTGCTAAGTACTCTTCCTTGAAAACTGTAAAAGAAAAAACAAACCACACCCACACACACCCACATGGCAGCTTCGGTATTTCATATTAAAAAGTAACATGGAGAGGAAGACAAGTCTAGCCGGAGCACATAAAGGAACACTGCCCTTACGGTGAGTTCCAAAGCGGTGCGCTTCTCCCCGACTGACCTTGATGTAGTGTGGAACGATCATGGGAGTCATAAATTAACTTTAAACATCAACTACAGACTAACGAATGACAATGAGACACAGTAAAGTTCAAAAATTTTACATTTTGCTCCTGTTTGGCTGCTAAAGAGCAGCGATTTAAATCGATATAAAAACATCTGACCACAAAGCTTGCTATACAGATAAAGTATATAATCCAAAAGTAAGCAGCACTGAGTTTCTTATTTAAACTTATCTGGTATGGAATATTTACACATCTGGGAAGAGAGCTCTCCGAAGCACCCCCGCTTCTCTTGACTCCGCTCCCGCGCTCTGCCCCGGCCCCCACCAATGCAAACCACCTGCCCTGTGCCATGTACACCCGTACTTTGGCTAGCCTGGCAGGATGATACGACTCCTTCCTATGGTCTTGGTCTGGGAGAAAAGCAACACAGTCTTGGATGTCATTTGTAGCCCTTCTTTTCTGAACACCAGTGTGCTATAGTCAATGAATCTGTTCTTTCATAGCAAGGGTGGGGGGAAGAGGCCCCCCCCACTTCACTCCCAACTCCCAACGGGACAAGATCCGAACACCATCAGCCTCTAATGCCACAACAGGCCACCGGAGAAAAAGGAAAGACAAAGGTCACGACCAAGGCAGTAGCAATGAACACAAGTTTCCCAACAGAGGAACCTCTCGGTCCCTGGGCTTTCCCAGAGACAACACTCCCTCTTTCCTCTCCCTCCCCTCCCACGAAACAAAATTAATTCACGGCACAAGAACTTGGTTCTCTGGTTAAGTATCAGGTAAGTGTAAGAAAGAGTAAATCTGTCACTTGGTGTACTTTAACTGAGACGTAAAGCTAACGGAACACACAACATCACTGTGAAAATAACTTTTTTCTAAAACAGATCCAATCTACATAGTGCAGCCAATGAAACATAAAAGAATAGTTTGTTCACAATCTGCCTTGTACAGGATATTTATATTCTCTCGATGCCATATAAAGAGCATTTATATAGCTTAAACATTCAGAGACATGCACTGGGACTTTTTAGGTAGTACAAATTTCTTCACAATCACATGTGCAAATTTTACAAATCACTAGGTGAGTATTAGTAAGCTTAGGCTGGACTGTGTCTTGTATTATCTAACAAATTTAATGGGGGCTCAGAATCATCCATTGGAAGAACCAGGCGTGTTCCCCGAATGACCAGTTCGTGGTCCCCAAACGCAAGCTCCCGATCCAAGGCATCTTCAGAACTGTTTCCCATAAACCTCCTAGGGGCACCGGATGCTCCCGATTCGGTGTTCACAGTGGAATCCCCATACGTCAAACTAATATCGCCATCATTGAGAATAAGATCGGAGTCATCGTCTTTCAGTTGCTCCTGGTTCTAAATGCAAATAAAAGAAGTCTTAAGAATTGCTATGTGGCTGACTCAAGAAACATTTCCAAGAGAAGAATTTTTCGAGGACTCGTATTAAAACCCTTCAGGGCTAGTCTGCTGCCTTCAGGATAAAGCCCACAGTCCTCACCTTGGCTTAAAGACACCTCCGTGATGCAGGCGTTTCCCCATCCCCCCACCCCATCCCGCCCTGGCATCTGCCTCACCCACTCCAGCCGCCCCACCGTGTGCCTGCCATTCGAACTGCTGACACGTACCCAAACCACTCATGCTTTCCCTTCCCTTCTGTCTCCCCTGCCCTCCGTCCTGTGACTAGAGCCTGCTTATCACTGAGGTCTTGGCTTAAAAGAAAGTCCCTTCCCTGCTGGAAGTCTTCCTTGATCTTGCAAAGCTGGCTTAGTTGTGCCTCCTGTGCTCTTGCCCAGTGGCCGGCACTTAGCCCTGGCCCTGGACTGCCCTTTCCCCTTGTACCACAGCTGCACGCGCACTGACTGGTCTGCTCTCAGCCCACACTAGCTTCTGAGCCCCTTCTGTGCTTGAGTCCAACCACCAGACGGCCCGGGGCACACGGAGGGTATTCTCCAAATGTAAGGTCAATGGATCACTGAGTGGATGAGTGGATTTATGGAAATCAAGCTTTTACTTCAGTATGAACAATGCCTAGAGATACAATGTGTTGAAACCTCACCATACACTTGCCTCCCAGCTCAATAAGCTTTGGTTCTCATGGGACTTTGTGGCCAAAAATGTAGAATTAAATAAATTATGTTCTACAAAAGGGGAAAAATCAAATACACACACACACAGAATGCCATTTTGGTAAATAAAAGAATGTTATATATGCATAGAAAACTTTGGAAGGGTAGCAACAAAATGATGATCTTTAGCTCTGCATGATAAAATTGCTAGTGATTTTTATTTTCTTATGTTTTTGTACTGAAATTTTATTATATTGATTACCTATTACTTTTAAAAATCAGAAAGTCATCCTTTTCTAATATAAAGCATAAGAATCATTCTAAACACTCCTACGGATCTGGCAAAAAAAAAAAAATCTGTGACTAATATTCCTTGAGGGAAGCAGAGCTGATACAAACAGCGGACATCCGTCTCTCCTGAGTTGTATGTGTTTGAAAATCGTGAATTTGTCTGAGAGAGTCAGACTGAGGAGACTGTTAAACACCAATTTAAAACAGTTTTAATTTGCTGTTGCTAAATATTTGCCTAAATACTCAAAGCCATGTGAATTAAAAACCAAACAAACCCATTCTACTAACCAACCGTAAGGCCCTCCTGCTCTGTAGAGTATGACATGAAGGCCCACCAGGGTCTGTCACCTCGCTGAGCGATATTCAACAAAAAAGCTCGGGGATGCCTTCGCACCAGCAAGAGCTCTTCAGCACCTTTAAGGACTGTGCTGAGTGTGAGGTTTGGGGCAATAGCTATCAAATTTTAGAATGCATATATGCCTTTTGACTCAGCAATTTAACCCTTAAAATCTATTTTATATACCTTTATATACTTGGATAAATTCATAGGTACAAGAATATTTACTATAAACATGGTTTGTAGAGACAAAAAAGGAGAGGAAACAACTTAAAGGTCTATCCATAGGAGACTAATTAAATCAATGCTGGTCTAGCCACACTAGGCAGCCATGAATAAAGAGAAGATAATGGGTCTTGTGTAGTCATGGAAAGGTAGCCACGATATATCACTAAGTGAAAATGCAAGTAGCAGGACAATGCAATTGTGATCTCACTTGTATAAAACAGTAAGAAAGCTACACATGTAAATTTGTCTAAGCTTGTGCAAAGCTATATATACACATGTAAGTAACGTACTTCTTGTGTACTAGGAAGTATACACAATAAATCATTAATAAAGACCGTTTCTGGGGGTATGTAAGTGGGAGAAGGAGCAAACTGATTTTTCACTTTGTACATTCCATACTGTTTGAATAGCTGGCCACAAGTAGAGTTAACTTTAATAATTAAAAAAGTAGGTGTTAATTAATTAATTAACAAGTGATAAAACATTAAAAGTTAAGTTTTATGGTTGTTACAGGTTATATGCTACCCCCCCAAAGATGCTAAAATCCCAACCACGAGTACCTGTGACCTCAAATAGAAATAGGGGCTTTGCAGATGATCAAGTTAAGATGAGGTCATTAGTGTGGGCCCTGACCCAGTATGACTGGCGGGTGTCCTTTAACAAAAGGGGAAATTTGGGGACACACACACACACACACACACACACACAGAGTGTCATGTGAAGATGAAGACAGCGATCTATATAACTCATCTACTACAAGCCAAGCAACACCAAAGACTGGCAGCAAACCATCAGAAGCTAGGGAGAGGCCCGGAGCAGACTGAGCCTTATGGCCCTCAGAAGGGACCAACCCTGCCCACATTTAGACCTCAGACTTCTCCAGAACTATGAGATAACACATTTCTGTTGAGCCATTCAGTCTGTGGTACTTTGTTACGGCTGCCCTAGGAAACAAGTATGACAATGTCGTATTTTGCTATAGGCCGCAGGATGCGCAGTTGTGGAACTCTTGGCTTTCGGTGACTGTGAGTGGGTCTCTGGAATCCAAGAGCTGAGGCTCACTGACTGAGCTGACAAAGCTGGCTGCCCCTCTATGGCCTCGTAGGCTGACAGGGCACAGAGGACAGGGAGGCTGCTCGACATGGAGAGCCTGGGCCATGTGCGAGGGAGAGACAAGATAACACGGGTGCTCCCCACACCCCCGGGCACAATCTGTCAGGAAGCTGCATGGACTCAACGTCCCACAGAGCTGTAGGGCACCCCACCCTGTAGGTGCTACCTCTACTAAGACTCCTCTGCCCGTCCCTTCTCTGTGGGCTCTGCTCTAATATACCCCAGAGGAGGGCATAGGGAACCACAAGGTGCCTGTCTACACTGCTTCGCCATGGCCTTGTTGCTCTACTCAAGCTGTTCCATCAGATCAGCCCAGGTGGTGGGCTTAATCCGGGCCCTGTATCTGATGCCACAGATGATTTTGGAAGGGTTGGGTTGGAAGCAAAGCGTTTTTAAAAAAAAGGAACTTGAAAAATAAGATGTTCATATTTTTAAAGTAAAGGCTGTCAGCATTTGTCATTTCTTCCTGTGTTGTGACGCGTGCTGAATCACCAATCTCATGATGGCAGCTAAGGGAAAAAAATATGGACTCTAGGTTCTATCTAGATATGCTCTTGCTGCCGAGCAATGTGGAACACCAGCAGATAAACTCTCCCTGATGTCCAAATGTGGCGGGTTTGAAGTAAAAGACCATCTGTTGTACTTTAGGGGTATCAAAAATGGTTTTATTAATCCTCTCAACATGACTGTGACCTCTCTAATTCATAGATGAAAACATAACACATTCAATACTGAGCTCGGGCCACATACTGTAAATAAACGAAAACCAGTGTGGGATTAGAATTATTTACTAAAATCACTGACAGTAAGTGAGGCAATACACTAGATCTCTTTTCAAATGAGGTTTCAAAGACCATGAAATTGTATCTCTAGATTTCTATATGTATCTATATGCATTTTCTGGCCAGGCAAAATAGGGTTGTATTCCCTCTCACGGATTTTATACCTTAAAGGCCGGTGAAGCAAAACCGAACCAGTGATGTATCCACAGAGCAGAAAAATTTAACTTCATGAAGAACTTAGGTTTTGGATAAAAGCAACTTACTTCATAAGCTTGGGGGCTGGTCAGGCATCTGGCGATGGGCCCGCAGCAGGCAGGGAGCGTTGTAGTGAGAGGAGGTCCACTGTGCGTCAGCAGGGGCTTCAGATAGCTGCACCCCGGGTTAAGGAAGAACCACGCCCCTTTCCTCCCGAACTCCAAACAAGTCGTGTGCTCACCACCACCCTCACGGTGTACCTGCTGCTTCCGAGGGCAACGGAGGCCTTTCACATATGCTGCCTCATTTTGTGGCCACATTATGCCAGCGAGTCAGCAAAGCGAGATTTTGTTACCATCTCTGTTTCACAGAAATGGAAACTGAGGCTCAGGGAAAGGAATGACCCACCTAAAAGTCACACAACGAAGCAAGCGACGGACCCATACATGAACCCAAACTGGTTGGATTCCAAGCCCTGCACCACGTCTACTGCGTCACATTGCCGTTTTTCTTTTACTAAACCCAAAGGGAAGACAGGATCACTCTCAGTTTAGCCCTGAAGGAGATATGGTAGAAAGTAAAGAGTGGGAAGAGTCAGAAAAAAGATGAAATTTTCCAGTCGCAGAATTTAGTAACAAAAATGGTTTTAATCATCGATTGTGAATTCAGCTGGTATCCTGAATGAGTTGAAACTTCGTATCAAAGGAAATTCAACTCTAAAAACGTTAAAAAAATTATGTATCATGAGTTCCTCTATCACAGACCCTCATTTCAGTGTTCATTTATTTTCCAAAAAATAAAAACAGACATGATAACAGGTATGATACTCAGAAGAAAACAAGAGGGAATCGTAAGAAAAAGTAGAGACAATGGGAGAAAGACATATTCCCCACTTTCTGAAGTCACAACCTAAGGTTGTTCTCAGTTAAAAATGAGGAAGAGTCCTGGGGCACCTGGGTGGTGACTCAGTTGGTTAAGCGTCCAACTCTTGGTTTCAAGTCAAGTGGTGATCTTGGGGTCATGGGATTGAGTCCCATGCCAGGCTTCACACTCAGCACAGAGTCTGCTTGAGATTCTCTGCCTCTTCCTCTGCCCCTGCTTGTGTGTGTGTGTGCGCGTGCACGGGAACTCTCTCTCTCTCTTTCTCTCTCTCTCTAATAAATAAAACCTTTTTTTTAAAAAAATGAGGACTAGTGGCGCCTGGGTGGCTGGGTGGGTTAAGCCTCTGCCTTTGACTCAGGTCATGATCTCAGGGTTCTGGGATTGAGCCCCGCATCGGGCTCTCTGCTCAGCGGGGAGCCTGCTTCCCCCCTCTCTCTCTGACTGCCCCTATGCCTACTTGTGATCTCTTTCTCTCTGTCAAATAAATAAATAAAATCTTTTAAAAAAATGAGGACTCGTCCTATATCTATTAAAGAAATGAAAACCCTCCTCAGAGAAAACACTACAGGCCCAGGTGACTTCACTGGTATAGTCTTCCCAGCACTTAAGGAAGAAAACATACAAATCCTCCGGAAAACAGAAAAAGAGAAAAATTCTTCCCCATTCATGTCATCAAACCAGCATTATCTTGCTATAGTCGCTTGACAAGGACATTACAACAATGACAAAAAAGCCCCACAAACCAGTATCACTCCCAAAAATAGACACAAAAATCAGACACAAAATATCAGTAAACTGAATCTAGTGACACACAGAAGGGATGGTGTATCACAACCTAGTGGGATTTCTTCTAAGTGTGCAAGACTGGTATAATATTCAGTCGATGAAAACAGCACAATGACAGATCAAAGGAGAACAAATTAAATACATGATCACCTCAACTGATGCAGAAAGAGCATCTGATAATATTCAATGCCTGTTCATGCTAAAATCTCTCAGGAGACTAGAAATAAAAGAGGATATCCTTAACCTGACAAAAGCTATCTCAACAACCTATAGTTAACATCATACTAAATGGTGAAATATTGAAAATTTTCCTCCTGAGGTCAGGATAAGACAAAAATGTCCACTATCATCACTTATACTCAACATTGTACTGGAGAAGACCAGCCAGTGTAGTAAGACATTAAAAAAAGTAAGGTGTTAGAAAAGAAAAAAGGACACATTATTTTTCACTTGATTTTATAAGCAGTAAATACAAAAGGATCTATAAACTATTCGCTAATAATCAGTGAACGTGACAAGACTGCTGGATACAAGGTCAATATATAAAAACCCCATTATAGATCTATATATTAAGAGCAAACAAGTAGAAAATAAGTACCTTTTGCAATAGCATCAAATACTTAGGGATGGTAAATACAATAAAAGATATGCAAGACTGGTCAATGAAAACTATAAAGCATTAATGAGAGAAATTAAAGATCTAAAGAAAGGGAAGGATATACTGTGTTATTAGATTGGGAGACTCAATATTGTTAAGACGTCAGTTCTCTCCAAATTCATCTATTGATTTAATACAAACCCAAGAGAATTACCAGCAGGTTTTTTTTGGTGAATGGATGAGTGAGTGAGAGTGTGTATGCGTGTGCATGTGTGTGTGTGTGTGTGTGTGTGTGTGTGTGTGGAAAGCGGCAAGCTGTTTCCAAAATTTAGATGAAGATGCAATGAACCTAGAATAGCTAAGGCAATACTAAGGAATAACAAACCTAGAGAACTTCCCCTATTGGACAGCAGGATTTATTACAAAGTACAATCATTACTAGAGTGTGGTATTGATGTGAAAAAAAAAAAAAAGACAAAGAGAGAAGAAAGTCCAGAAACAGACCTCCACTCATATGGCCAAGTGATTTACAACAAAGGCTCCATTCCAATTCAGTGGGTTAAGGACGGCATTTTCAATAAATGGTGAGGGGTTAATTGTATACTCATATGGGAAAAAAGTAGGTGTTGACCCATATCTCACACCATACACAAAAATTATTTTGTGGCGGGTCAAAAACTTCAATGTGATAGCTAAAACAATTACACTTCTAGGAGAAAACATAGGATCTTGGGATATGAAATATAAAAGCATTATCAAGACACAAAACCACCAAAAGAAAAGACTAGTAAGATAAACCTCATTAAAATGAAGAATTTCTATTCCTTACAAGACAGGATTAAGAAAATGAAAAGGTGAGCTAAAGACTGGGGGAAGATATTCATAGTACATACAACCAACAAAGAACCCAATTCAGGAACACAGAAAGAACTACAAGTCAATACGAAAAAGGTAAGCCAAATCAATTAAACAATGGGCAAAGGAACTAAACAGAACTAAACACACTTCATAAAAAATGAAGTCCAAATAGCCAATAAACATATGAAGGAATGCTTGATCTAACTGGCCATCAGAGAAATGCAAATTATACCACATCTGGTATCACTAGGCGTCCATGGAAATGGCTACAATTTAAAAGACTGATTAAATATCAAGTTTTGGTGCAGATCGGAACAAGGGGGACTCCCTGAAGTTGCTGGTAGGAATGTAAGTTGGTTACAACCACGCTGGAAAACTGGTTGGCACCATCTATGAAAGCCGAACAATACACTTGCCTGAAGATTTTCCCCTAGGTATATACCCAAGAGAAATGAGTGCTGACGGTCACTAAGAGATGCATATGTGGACTTTTAACTTTGTTCGTAATAGCCAAAAGCTGGGAACAACCCAAATGTTTATCAAACAGTAGAATGGTTGGAAACAAACAAACCAACAAACCTGTAATATATTTGCACTTTGGAACACCACACAGCAATGAAAAAGAACGAATTATTGGTATAGGCAATGATACGGACAAATTCATGTTGCTAAGTGAAAAAAGTAAGACATAAAATAATACGCAATACATGATCCCATTTATATGGAGATCAAAACCAGGAAAAACGAATCCATCTGCCAGCAAGCAGAACAGTGGTGCCCTTTGTGGGGGGAGGAGGGGCAGGAAAGGCACTACTGACTGTACGAAAACATGGGCAGCTTCGGGGATGCGGGAGATGTTCTTTGTATCTTTACAAGGGTAGCAAGCACACAGCTATATACACAGGTCGCAAGCTTAAGATTTATTATTAAGATATATTATTTCAGTTGTATCTCAATTATAACAATCTGGCTACCCAAAGGACCTGAAATCCAGAATCATGAATGATTAATTCTACTAGGGCACTAGCTATTAAAATTACTGGGTTTGGGGGCACCTGGGTGGCTCAGTTGGCTAAGCGCCTGACTCTGGGTTTTAGCTCAGGTTATGACCTCAGGTCGGGAGACTGAGCCCCACGTCAGGCTCTGTGCTGGGCATGGAGGCAGCTTAAGATTCTCTCTCTCTCCCTCTCCTCCTGCCCCCACCCCTCCCTGCCCTAGCTCTCTCTCTCTCTCAAAAAAAAAAAAAATTACCGTGTCTTAGTCTAGCAGTACTGCTTCAAATCTTGGTGTTTGCTTCTATAAAAATATACAGAAAAATAAGCTATTATTCTGTGCTTTCTCTACATCAGGATTATTTAGTTGTTTCATACATGCATTATGCAGAAAATGTGCAAAACATTTTATGCAGGAAACATTAAACAATTTTTGTTAAATCAGAGGGAAGAAAAAGCCCCAAGAGATATGGGAGTGGCTTATACCCAAAATGCTGATAATGGAGCCAGAAGTAATGACATAATCATTAAACAATTTTAAAGAGGCAGGATCTCTCTCCCTACTGGGAGGCTTAATACAATACCACAGATACGCTTGCGTTCTTGTTTCCATAGAGTATTTTCATTTTGAGTACTTACAAAAAGTGATTGTAAAAATCTAGCAAATGGAATATAGTAAGTAGTAGCTTCTAATGATAAGTGTCAAGTGCATTCTTCTTAAATACACAAAGCTTTCATCAGCAAGTCGAAAGCGAGGGAACCATTTTTTACGTGGTTGTCCCAAACTGGCTTTGGTGGAACAGAGACCGGGTTTTGATTCATTTACTAATAAGCCTCAGCCTAAAAGAACTGCATGCTCCCTTTTCCCAGTACAATTTTCAAATAAGAAATTGATTTTTTTAAAAAAGATTTTATGTATTTGACACAGAGAGAGAGAGAGAGACAGCACGAGACAGCATGCTCACGCACAAGCAGGGGCAGAGGGAAAGGGGGAAGCAGGCTCCCCACTGAGCAGGGAGTTCAATGGCCGACTCAATCCCAGGACCCTGGCACCATGACCTGAGCTGAAGGCAGACGCTTAACCCACTGAGCCACCCAGGTGCCCTTAAGAAATTGATTTTTTTTTTAAGATTTATTTGACATAGAGAGAGAGAGATCACAGGTAGGCAGAGAGGCAGGCACAGAGAGAGGGGGAAGCAGGCTCCCCGCTGAGCAGAGAGCCCGACGTGGGGCTCGATCCCAGGACCCTGAGATCATGACCCGAGCCGAAGGCAGAGGCTTAACCCACTGAGCCACCCGGGTGCCCCTAAGAAATTGATTTTAATAAATGGTAAGGGATAAAGTATTTTCTGAAGGGCATGATTTAAACAGGTTATAGAACATAACACAACCCAAAGCAGCGCTATGAGGAACACTTATAATAGAAGACAGAGATTTGGCAAACAATGAAACACTGGCACCTTGAGTGGATAGGCGAATCTTCTAGTGTCCTGACAGGTCAGGGAAAAGCAAACCCACCACTGGCTACTGCGGTATCTAATATGACTCTGTTTTCATCTCATGTGCATGCTTTTCCCTGAGGCAGCCTTTCCTCTTTTACCCCAGCACACGGACAAGGACTGGCAAATAACCTTTTGCAAGATTCACTAAATTAGGTAAAAGACAGCGACTGCTCCATAAAGTCTCCCATAAGGGCTCCTGAGGCCCATCACACAGCTAACTTCTGCACTAACCGCTCCCTGCTGGCTCGTGGGTTTTCAGAGGGATTCATTGTGGGGACTGTCTCTCATAACCTTCTCCGTCCGCCACACTGAAGGGGAAAAGACCAAAGGTAGGTTTTGTAGTCCACTTCAGGAAGGGAATAGTCAAAACAGCCATCCCATTAAATTGTAACTGGCCATGTTCACACTACCATTTCTCCCCTCAGTTAAGGATACTTATGGTCAAAGTTGTACCATATCCGGAAAAGCCAGGCACTCTCGGCTTTGGTGGTTCTTCTCTCACTTTCAGGGATACCCTGCAAACAGATAATAAAGAAATAAATCCATATACCAAGATAAAAAAACACATTTATTTAGAACGATTTCTTTTTAGACTTGGAAATATAGCCTACTTCACACAAGATACCCTCTATCACGGGTAGCATTAGACATTTAATAGCTTGTATACTGCAGCTTTGGAATACGGAACTGAAATGTTTTTCTGAATACCTCTATTACTCAGGCTGCCTGATGATTTATGAGTCTACTGTCATTTAAAAAAAAAATCAATGTGTGATAATTCGCCCTTAAATCTGCAAGACTTACACCCACAATGTGAATTGCATCTTAACAGAAAACATCACATCGACATCCCTATCTTTGGGAGTTGTTATGGGTCCCAAAAGTAACGGGCTTCTGCAAAGATGCTATGTTCTTAGAACACTAGCAAAATGAAAGCAAGCAGAAAAATTCCATGGTAAGCCTGACTGGCTAGAAGGGAAAACTAACAAAGCAAGCAGGCCTCTTTTAAAATAGCTTCCAAAAACAAACTGGGTCCTTATTTGTAATGCGGTACAGTCAGCAGTGGGGCAGTTAGGTGATCTGGTTCCTGTCAGCTCTGACATGAACTAGTTGGACATGTCCCTTCCCCTCCCTGAGCTTGGATTTTTTTGTGTACACAGCGTGAGGGGTGAAGAATCTCAAAGGCCCTTTCTAGCATGGATGTTCCACGGTCCCAGGCTTTCTGAAGGACACAGAGTTTAGATTCTGGGTTTTGGTTCTTTCCTGTCATTCATGATCTTCAAAATAAATAAGTAAATTTTTCTCTCAACATGTATCCAAACATACACAAAGTAAGAATGTTTGAGAATACTGCATGGGGTTACAGGAGCTGAAAAACAGCTGCACTTCCATTCACACTGGTACACAAAGGTTTGTATGTCTCTGTGTTTTGAAGAGCAATGGGTCCATAAATCTCATGATCCCCCCACTACATAAACACCTATACCCCTAACCCCCACATACTCTGTGCTTCCTAACACATTCCTCTCTGCTTCCCAGTGGACACTCAAAATACTGACTACATGATGCAACAAAGCAAGACACCCACAGGGTTTTGAAGGCAAGGGAAAAATGTTTTTGGTTTTTTTTCTGTATCTCACAGGTGGTACTCACCTACCTGGTTTTCTTTTTCCCATCTCTCCTCTGTGAGGGGACATAGCAGGGGGAGACTTACATGGACCATGACCAAGCGCTGGTCTGGTGAATCGTATGATATTTGATTCTTGTTGGGACACGGGGATGGAGGCCTGAGGAATTACTACCCCTTAGAAACTACCCCAGCAGCTCGGCATCATGGGGATTTGTCCAGCCTGGTTTGCACAAGTATTTCAAGCCCATGAAACTAAACTAGTCTGGTTTGGACCACAAAAGAGGCAAGTACTTACTGTATTACATACACACTCGTCACTCAACAGCTAACAAAATTAGCATTTAGGAAATGAATCTGAGAATTTTTTTTTTGAACCACCCAGAAGACAAACAGACCACCGCTTGTTTCAGACAAGAAAAAGAATGTGTTTTGGAAGAGAGACTTTCCATCTTTCAAAACATTATTTCTGTGAATTCCCATCTAATGTCTAGGATGGAGTCATGTATTCAGTGGTGCCCAGAAACCATGAAAAAGCAGATGGAAAACACCAGAAATGGGTGGCCAGTCTAGAGAAGGCACCTACCAGGGTCAGGTTCAGAGGAACAAGTGAAAAAAGGACACCTAAAATTAAGCAAGGAGACCTGGCCAAGGTAGAGGCACGGGACGAGAAAGTACATTCTCCTGACCAGCCAGGGAAGACTGGCTAAGGACCGCAAAGCTTCTAGGTGGTTCTCAAGGGCAGCTGCTGGTCATCCAATTTGAGAGTTACACAGGAAGAGCAGCTGGAGTGGAGCTGACATCAGAGACAAGCCTTCATGCGCAAACCAGAGTGGAAAAAGGCTCCATGTGCCAGAGCCGCCACTTGAAAACTAGGAGTGCTTAAGGGACTGTTTGGCTCCACGGCCAAACCCAGGCCGGCCCACAGACAGGAGAGCTGTCACCCCCGATAACCATATGTTGTCTAAAATTTGGTTTTGTCCCTATCAAGCAGGGAGAAAAGCCAGGAATGATGTCAGTTAAAAACTGGTGCAAACAGGACAGAGTCTAAATAACAGTGGCATGAAGTGTACGGTAGGCCATTTCCTTTCCGAGTGGCTGCACATTCGAGAGGAACGCTAGAGACAACATAAACGCATATTTACCAAGTGCTCTTGGTCGGAATCAACACCAACCCTAAAGGAGAAACACAAAAGGCAAATGAGATCCTGAGGCTAAAACGAGGTCTAGTCCCCTGTGCGCCGTGTCAGGCCACTACTTTCCCCAACACGCAAGCTATGGAAGGGTGACTCTTTTCTTGCTTCTCTCTGGTTGTTGATGTAGATTTTTGGCTCCTGCCACTTTCCTTAGCAACAGCTTGGATCCCGAGGCAGGCAGGGTCTACTAATGATTCTCTTCCTGCAATCCCACTTACCAGTTTCAGAAAAATAACATTCTCTTCACTGAATGGCAGGGCACTGGAGGCTGGATAGGAACCACTGGGTAGTTCCAAACACAAGGCCGGCACGGCGCAGTTCCAGGAGGGAGCTGCGTATTTGCGGACCTCTCAGCTCTCATGGCAACATTCTGTTATGATGACTGAAGAGAGGGCCCAGTTACAGTTGTTTTCACAGGCTAATGGACAGATATTAGCCTGGCTTCTTCATAATTATCTTTCATCTGCTTAAAATTCCTTTCCGTATCCCAGGGAACAGCTTCATTAGGAAGCTCTCTTGGACTCCTCTCTTGCAACAGCAGCTCCCACCAACTCTGTCTGTTCTTTCTCGACCCTGTTTCTCACATCCTTCTCTCCTTTCCATTCCGACAGCTCAAGCTCAGGCCTCACTGTGACTCATGAGGTCTGTCGCAATTGGCTATAAGGTTGTCTGACTGCCAGGATACCCCCTCGAGTGAGCTGTCTAAAGTACAGAACTCCCTTGGCAAAAGACTTTGAGGGTGGCTTATAACCCAGAGGGCCAAGCCTAAAGCCCTTTGGGTGGCACCGAGGACTCTAAGACTAGTGACCCCTGCCACTCCAACCTAGCTTTCCACCCTCATTTTCCCTCATTCTCTTTTATATACCCTGTATTAGCCATCCCCACCTACACCTGTCCCCAGACCCATACTCTCCCGAGCCTCCGTGCCTTTGCCCTCTATCTGAAATGCACTGTCCCTCATGTGTTTCCTGGTCTTTTGGTAGGCTCCAAAAGAACCATTCTGAGACCCCTGCAGCTGGAACCATTCTTTCCTCTGTCCTACAGCACTTTCTAGATTCCTCTATAATAATACTTTTTTCCTCTATAATAATACACAGTAGAGTATAATTATTTACCTGTCAGTCTCCCCAAATAGACTGTGAGTTCCTTGAGGGTAAAGGCCATGTCTCAATTCATCTCTGTAGCCCCAGAGTCTAGCACAGTACCTGATACACAATAGGTGCTCAAATGTTTATCGATTAAGGTCACTACTACAGACAACACAAAAAAAATAGCAGTGTGAGTAGCTGTAGCAGTAGCATCCCAGAATATGAATACACCAAAGGGAGGAAAATGATGCAAGACCTCATCTGGAAGGCGAGTGAATCATAGTCAAGTGCTTGAAAACAGATGGCCATGACCAGATTCATAATTCAAAAGGCTCATCTTGTCTTTGTTAAATGGCCAGAAGCTGTTTAATACCTTCTTAGCCGTATTGAACTCTAGACACATTTGTGCATCTAAAGTGACATCTAGTGGTCTTAGCGATAGCACATTTGTAATACTCGGAATGTTACTGGAAGCCAGTTCAGTGTAATAAACATTTATAGAGCAATTATTATCTGCCAGGCACTGTGCTAGGCACAGGGCATAGACATGAATGAGACACAGCACCTGCCCTCAAGGAGCTCACAGACTAGTGGGGGGCACAGACACAACTAGAGCGCAATCCCCAGGGGCTTTGCCACTGGGGAAGGCTGGGCTCCAGTCTGGCCTCAGCTCCTTTCTAGCTGGGTGAACTTGGCTATGCAGCCTGATGAACCCCAATTTTATACCTGGAAAATGGGGACCATATCCACCACACAGAGTTGATGCAAGGATTAAATGAGAAATGTAGCTAGAGAGTTTTAAAGCATCTGATGCCTCATCTCACCCCCACTGGACAGTCGGCTCTTCGGCCATTACAAGACTGGCCGACAGAAGTGCTGTAACAGCCATGGCCACGTTAAGCAAAGGGAAGAGGGGGTCCGACAGAACAGGGCAAAGGGAGGAGGCGTCTGAGCTGTGCTATTTCCTGGGGGGGGGGCGGTGAGGGTGAAGGAGAAGTCCAGGCAGAGGAAACAGTATGAGCAAAGGCTCGGAGACCGAGAAGTGCCAAGTCTGTGCGGGAAATGACAGGGAGCCAAGTGTGACTGTCACAAGCTACGTGAAAGGACACAGGAAGAGCTGGCTGGCTGGCTCTAGCTCACTGAGGAGCCTTTGTCTGCACAACAGCTGGAGCAATCCTTTCATATGGTCCAAGAGATCATGTCACTCCCTTGCTTTAAAATCCTAGAAGATTTCCAATTGGATTTTAAAATCCAAACTCCCCACATCCTACAAGGCCAGATAGCAGAGCTCCTCAAACTACGGCTCACAGGCCCCATCCGGTATGCCTCCTGTTTTGATGGAACACAGCCAATCCAACGGATTTACTCATTATCTATGGCTGCTTTCATGCTAGAGTTGAGTAGTTGAGACAGAGACCATACGGCCAGCAAAGCCTAGAATATTTACTATCTGGCCCTTTTCAGGACACACTTGCCAACCCTTGCCCCTGTAGGATCTTGCCTATCTCAGCTCCTGCCCACCCTTTAATCACTATATTCCAGCTATGTGGGCTTTTTTTTTTTCTCAGTTTATTAAACAGGCAAAGTTTGCTCTTGCCTCAGGGCCTTTGCACTTCTGTTCCCCACTGCCTGGACCATTCTTCTTTCTGCTCACTGTTTAACTCATAATCTCTTGTCATTCAGTTAAACTGAGCTCCAGTGGAACCTCAGAGAGACCTTACCTGACTTCTGCATATAAAAGTCACTCTATCCCCAGTCGCTCTCACAGAATCGTGTTTGTCATCACAGCACTAAATTGTTTTCTCCATATATTTGTTTGCTGGCTTATTGTCTGTGTTCTCTTACTAACGTGTAGACTTTTCTATATTACTGCTACCACTGTATCTCTCCAGAGCAAGGTCTTTTACCCTTTGCATTACTGATATTTTGGTCCAGACAATTCTTTGCTGTGGGGGTGCTGCTCTGTGTCCTATAGGATGTTTAGAGGCATCCTTGGCCTCTGCCAACCAGATGCCAGGAGCAGCCCCGTCTCTTTGTGACAATCAAAAATGTCTCCGGACATTGCCAAACTGCAGCCCTCCATTGAGAACCACGAAGTCAGGGCCTAAAATAGTGCTTGGCACGTGGCTGGTGATCAATTGGTATTAATCAAATGAATGAATAAAAGGCACATTGGAAATGCTGTACCAAGAGCTCTACAGACATTAGCTCACTGAATCCTTACAGCAACCCTCAAGGAGGCAGGTACTATTACCCACATGTTACAAATGAGGAACCTGAGGCATAAGAAGAGTTAAGAATTTGCCCAAGACCACAGAATTGGAGAATGAAGGAGCAAGAACTCGAAGTCAAAACTTGGTCTGCATGAATCTTAAATTTAAGGACTTCTCAGCAGCTTCAAAACTGTACTAGACAAATCTGGGGGGAGGGAAAGGAAACTTAAAATCCAGCCCCTGCTCACAAAGAGGCCAAAAAGCCCCAACCAAGCACAGTAAGAACTAACCTAAGATTGTAAGGCAATGCATGTAAGTAAGTGCCAAACTATGCTCCAGGACAGGCAAGATGGCACCGAAGGGCTTGCAAATCTGGTGAGGAGGATTCAACTCTAGGTGGGTTTTTTTTCAGGGGGCAGTGGTAGGCATGGATATTTTGTGTGGAGAGTTGTTAGGAAAGAGAACTGAGTCCAAGGAAATGCTGAGACTCTACCGAAGAGCATTACTTTTCATAAATTATCTTATATGGAATTTTGTTCTTCTCAGTAGAATAGAATGAGGACGAATCTTCATTTACAAGCTCTTAAGGCAAGAAAGGAGTTTAATCCTTCCAAAAGTGAACACCTTCATTTCTTGATGCAGCACGTTCTACAAGAAATGAGGTGAGACCCGAGGCTCCTCTGTCTGTGACTTCTCTGTATGACCTTGAACAACTTAGAAACTTTTAAAGCCACTATTTCCTCACTTGTAAAATGGAGCTATTGTGATTAGATGAATACATGAAATGTACTTAGCCCAATGCCCAGCACATAGTAGGTGCTCAACAAATGCCAGGTCCTCCCTGAAGTAATGATCTGGATTAGAAGAACATTATTTGCAATTATATACAATAATAGCACAGAAATGGTAAGAAAGGATTTTGAAAAGTAAAAAGAAATAAAGACAATAATAACATTCAAAGTGTGATTTAGGGCCGGCTAGTCTCTAGAATGTCTAAGGGAAAGGCATAATAGAATGGAAAAAGTAGAGAACAGATTCTATAAAACATGAAATACTGTTTTCTCTAATGAACCCTACACATTCTAGAGGCTCAGCAGAAGGTCTATGAAGTTTCAGCCAAACACAGAACTAAAATCTACAAAAGCTTTAGCAACACAGGCTGCTGTATCCATGGAAACAATGCAGTACTCCTGAGAGACAGGGAGCTTTCCAACTGAATACATTAACTAGTATGAATTTAACACTAAGACCTTGCAATCTTGGCCTTGGACTGTCAGGTTAGAGACAGTGCTGATCATAAAGTTGAGAGAGAAGGATAACGTCTAGTTATCTGATTAGGATTGGAATAAACTGGACTGTCTTATATGCTGCAGATGAGAAGAAACATTTTCTATCTGATCAGGTGATATGGATCAAAAGCCTTAAATATAGGCATATCCTTTGACCAAGCAATGCCACTCCTAGGAATGTATCCTAAGGAAATAATCGAACAAGTGCACAGTGGTGTGTACATTTATGTATGCTCATGCTGTTAATGGTAACACTTAAGAGCAAAATCCTCAAATGGTAATGGTAACAGAAAAATCCTAGAAATAATGCAAAAACCCAAAGATAGGGATTTGGTTACATAAATTATGGTGTATGCAGCCATGAAGTTCTGATGTAAATACAGTTCCTAACATAAATGCCCACGCTATAATTACATTTACAAATTGCTTTACAAGAATACCTGCAGCGTTGCCCCTTTCTGTTAAAAATACATGTTAATGCATAGCAAGAGATCTGGACGGACATCCCTCAAAGTGTAAACAACGGTTTTTAACTTTCTTTTGCACATTTCCGATTTTCTCTGTACTACAGGTTACGTAATTTTTAGAAGGGAAGAATAAAATATTATACATTTGTCAAAGCTTAAACTTTTCTCATAATGGAAAGAAAAAAACCCCTAAATTAGAATTTAATATGAAAATGAGCTTCCCAGGCACTACCTACCTTATATGCAAGCATGAAAGCATGGCAGTGGTACCACCGCCAAATACCCACACGGTAAAAAACACGATCAGAAGTGTGGTGCTGAACATCATTTGCCGTGCGTAAGTGGCAGTATCGCGAATGGCCAAGGCAAATGCCATCGCGCCACGGAGGCCTGGAAGGGAACGAAAGAGGCTTTCTTCAGTAACTCACTACTAATGTGAGCTTCAGAAATTCAGAGAAGTAAGGCACATTCTAAGAACTCAGAAGCATGTGAACAAATATGTAATATATACTAACAAACAAAAGTATATACAGATACAGAGAATGAGTAGAGGATCCTAACATGTGCTGACCCTTTAGCAGTATTTTGAATTTTATTTTTAAACTTACATGCAGTGACATCCACTCTTTTTGGGCGTGCAGTCCCAAAAAGTGGGACAGTGTGGACAGTGGCTAGAGGCGTGTGTCCTTGGTACTACATCTTTGGTACTACATCCTTGGTACAAATTCCTTGGTACTACATCTTTCTAGTTGCACCTCTCTGTCACCCTGCCAAACCCCTGAGCTGTTCTCCACCACTGTGCTTTTGTCTTTTTGAGAATGGAACCCTTTGAGACTGGCTTCTTTCTCACGCAGCGCAACGCCTCTCAGGCACTGTGCGTATGTATCCCCAGTTGGGCATTCCAGTGCTAAGGAGCACCCCATGGCCTCATGGACATCCTACGGTGTGCCTACTGGTTCACCCACTGGGCTATTTCCAGGTTTTGGCAATTATGACTACGACTGCCATAAACCCTCACACACAGGTTTCTGTGTGAAAATACATGAATCCTTAGCTTCTCTACAACATGTGACGTATTTCTGAACCAGGAATTTGAAAACAGAAAAAAATTCTGACAGAAGGGAACGGGACACTATAAAAAGAATTTTCTACTGGAGGTTGCAACTTCAATGTTTAAGGGAGTCATATTACTAGTACATCATTCCTGTTTAAAATCAAGCTAGCATATGTGTTGTGAGTGGTTCCGTGGAATGGGCCAAGAGGGAAAGTTCCAACTTACCAGCAAACATCATCATGTGCTGAAAATTTGATCCAATCTTACTTCTTCTACCCAAATTAAGTAAGAGGGACAAGGGGTAAATATTAGCCGCTCTTCCCAAGAAAATAGCAATCTAAAATTAATAGGTTAAGGCTAATTTCATTTTACTATTAATATTATCTAGACTACACACTCAAGACGGGGAAAGGCTATCTTCAGCAGCTTAGTCTCTGGGGTGCCTGGGTGGCTCAGTCAGTTAAGCATCTCTGGATTTTTGGCTCAGGTCGTGATCTCTGGGTCATGAGACTGAGCCCTGTGCATGTCCCTCCAACCCCAACCCCACGCTCTCTCTCTCAAATAAATAAATAAAACCTTTTTTAAAAAAAGTTCAGCCTCTAACAGTCTTTTGCTTTTGCTAACAGAGTGCTATCTAATGGAACTTTCTGCCATGACAAAAAATATTCCGTATCTGCCCCCAACACGGTGAGTGTCTGAATGTGACTTGTGTGATGAGGAACTAAACTTTCAGTTTTATTTCATTTAAATTAACTTAAATTTAAATAATTACATATGGCTAACTGGTACCAACTTGGACAGCTCTAACATATAGGAAATTCATTAGATGAATAGAAACATTTTTAAAAGCTGATCTTCTTTGGAATAACTGTAAGATTATTAATGTAATAGGTTAAGTCATCTTAATTTAAGTCAGTGTTGGTGGGAGGGAGAGTAATACTGGCTAAACTTGCCCTTGCTTCCTTAGAACAAACAGACGGGCAGCTCTAACCCCTCCTACCATTGATTTTCCTACTGGCCCAGGTGTGTTCCTCCAAGTCTACCATATCCCCACTGCTTCAAAAGGAAGTCTTAATGGGAATGCAGACTGGTTTGAACTACAAACCAATCCTCATGTCTTTTTGCCCACTTAGCTGTGTAGAGACTCCTGCTTTGCAATTACAATTTTTATGATACAGTCTCCACCCCATTTTCTAAAAGGGATAAAAAGGAGCATTTAAGACACAAAATAAGACAAGGTAGGGGAAGCTGGGGGAGGAGAAAAAACAAACTAGGTGGAGTAAAGTGTGTTGACCGGAGTAACTTTGGAAGTGGACAGAGTCTGTAAGACTACAGGCAAAAGGAACTGCACAAAGGCATCATGGGCTTGTTGGTCAGGTTGTTTCCCATGGGGAGTACTGGTTAACGATTCTGATGCTCCTACGTATGCTGGAACAATTAAAGGAATGGGATGGTGGACCGTGGGAGCCAGATTTCTCACTATTGGAATGGGAATTCGTGGATCATCAAGAGGAGGAGGCCAGGATGATGTGTGTGGTAATGGATTAGAGTTAGAGACATCAGTATGAACTTATGCTTAGATTAATAGCGATATGGATGATTACATACACACATATAGGTATATGTGCATACAGGAGCTAGTACATACATACATCTTTCCTCCCAGTGTCAGCTGAGGGTGCCTAGAAGCCAGGACACCCCAGTAACACTGAACACACTCACAGCTTAGATCTTGGTTTCTAATACCATTCCCCAATAAAAGGAACCAGGGATCCTTGGGAAAATGTTGATTTGACGTTGGAACAGAAAATACACAAGATGAGCATGAAGCATCTTCCCTAGAAAGTAAGGCAGTGCTCAGAAAAAATTTCGAAACACACAACGATGGGAGTGTGCCAAAGGAGCAAAGTACCCACTGAACGAGCTCCTGATGGCCAAAGCTGGAACAGTTTGGGCAACAATATTTTTAAATGTAGTAATGTATTACAATCCGAAGTATAAAATAAATTCCAGTGAGTCCATACTGATATAAATGAAAATAAAACAACAAATGGAGAAGAATAGGTAAGTCCTCCATACAAAGAATTCTAAATAATTTTGTAGATACTCTGTCCTTGAGAAAGTGGAACCTAACTTCCTGCTGTGGATGGTGACTCCCTTCCAAGTGGGACAATAGAGAAAGGGAAAAAAAATGAATGACTTTACAGTGGTGCAACCTGATAAACACTATCTCGGTCAAGTGATGAATGCTAATACCATCATTATTCACATGCTAATGAGTATATGCCCTTGATATAATGTGATGAGAATGGCATCTTACTTCTGCATCTTCCTCCCAAATAATGCACAACCCCAGTCTAATCATGGGGAACACATCAGGAATTCTAGTCGTGACACATTCTGTAGCAGCCCTTCAAAACTATCAAGGACCATCAAAAAGAAGTCTGTGAAACTGTCACAGTCAACTGGGACCTAAGGAGGCATGACAACTAAATGAACTGTGGCATCTTGGATGGGATTTTAGACTAGAAAAAGGCCATTAGGGAAAAACTCTTGAGAATCTGCGTGAAGGACAAGCTTCAGGTAACGATAATGTGTCAATACTGGTTCATTAATTGTGATGAGTGTACCATGCTAACGTGAGAAGTTAGTAACAGGGGAACCTGGCTATGGGGTATAGAAGAACCTTCTATATTATCTTCACAATTTTTCTTTATTTCTAAAACTAGTCTAGAATGCAAAGGTTATCAAAAATAGTGAGTCCCTATAAAAAGAAAGAAAAGAAAAAAAAAAGAACAACAAAACATGGGCCAATGTGGCAGTGACTGCTAGTTATATCCCCAGTATATATCCCTCCTTTCCTCTCTAGCAGCAGAACCTCCTCACTTTCACCTCTAATTTTCATCTGCATACACAGTCACCTAGATAAAGAACAGAATTCCCAGCTTCTCCTGCAGGTATGTGTAACCCAATGGATGTTAAGTGGAAGTGATGTGTGGCTATTCTGGATCATGTCCTTAAAGGGATTGGCAGACACAGGGGAGAGCCATGCTGGCCCCTAAGAAGAAGGGCAACTCCTGAAGGATGGTTGCAAGAAGGCTGCTTGGGTCCCTGAGCTGCCACACTAGTTCAGACTTTGACACAAGAAAAAAAGAAACGTCTATCTTGTTTAAACCTTGGTTAATTTGGGTCCTTGTCACATAGCATCAAGCCTATATCCTAACTAATAGAGCTGGCAAGAGGACAACTCTTTCCTGCTAAAAGTCAATATTCCTGGTAGGCTTTTGCATTGAGGAACCTGAATTCCTGACAGACTCAACATATAGAGAATATTTAGCCTCATTTCTGGGTAAGTATAGTAGATCAAGCCAGTTGACAGCTCCAAAGTTTCTCAAAGACTAGCGGGACACGAAGGGACTGATCTCATGGGAGTCTTCAGCTAGGGTTCTTCTCTTATTAATAGGGTTTTCTCTTTTTTTGCCTGAAGTTCATTCCCAGAAGACTGAAACACGACAGGATGGCATTTCAGTAATACCTTATTTTCTAATAGAGATCCTACTTAGAGTTGTAATTTTAAAAATATTCCTGGTACTCTCTTTGGCAGAAACTTCATTCGGAAGTAGTTTTTAAAAAATATTCCTTTTGGAAACTAATTCAAATATCCCCCTCTCTAATCACACTCTCTGCTTCCATGCCTCACATTTATCTATCCCCCTTGGATCGCTCCCCCACCTCCATCTCCCTGGGACCTCCCATCCAAAGAACCCTCAACTCTTCCCTCAAACAACCAGTCCTCTCCCTTCCTCACTTCGTTTCTCAGCCACATCTTAGTAACACTCTTCCTGGTACCCTATACTCATCCGCCCCTCTCTGCATTTTCACAGCACTCACTTGATTAAACCCCAAACCTCGAAGGACCCATCTCTCTCTCTCTTCTCCATGCTTCCAGCCAAGTACTCCTGGGCAAAGTAGTACCGCAGGGCAGACCGATTCTGCTGTTCGCACCTATTCCTCAAACTCAAAAGCATCCTTAGTACTGCTCGGCAATTCTACTGCATTTCTTCAGTCAACTCACTCACTCGCTTGCCCACGCTCTCTACGTGTATTTCTAAACCCTCTCCTCAAAACTCCGATCACCTGTGGGAGCCAGCCTCCAAGAGGGTCCCCTAGTGTTCACACCTTCGTATAGTCCCTGCGTACACTTACCAGCGGCCATCAGTGTGACCAATACAATGTGGACGAAGGGATGACAGTCACTTCTGAGATTAGGTTATAAAAGGCACATCAGCTTCCATCTTCATGCTCTCTCAGCTCGCTCCCTCTGGGCAAAGTTATGCTGTGAGCTGCCCCATGAGGAGGTCCCCTGGAGAAAGGCCTCTGGCTAAAGGCCATGTGAGTGAGATGGGGAGGATCCTCCAAGCCTCAGACAAGTCCCGAGAGAGGAGAGCCCGAGTCCAGAACTCGACTGCAACCTCAGGAGACAGCCTTGTGCCAGAACCCAGCTAAGCTGTTCCTGGATTCCTGACCCTCAGAAACTGTGTGAGGTAACTGGTGCTTGTTGTTTTAAGCTATTACATTTTAGGGTGCTTTGTTATACAATAGAAAACTGATAGGCCACCTGCTCTTCCCTCCCTCTCAGCAGATGCTCTCACCTCCTACTTTACAGATAAAAATAGAAGCCATCAGACAGGAACTCTACCTTACAGGTGTGTACCTGCATCTTGACATTCCCTGTCCTCTCCTGCAACAATGGCAGAGCCATGCCTCCTCCCGCTGGACGCTTACCCTTCCCCACACGTGTTAGATTCCATTTTCTCCTGTCTTCTCCCAAGGCTGGCACTACTGAGTGCTTGCTTTCATGTGCTCAGCTTCTCCATTCGACTGGTTTTTAAAGCCAGAGCCAGAGACAGAGGAAAGCAGCCCCCTTCAGCCTTTCACCATCCTGCAGCCACTGCCCCACGGCGCAGACTGCAAACTCTTTCCCAGGATCTGCGCTCTCTCTTCCCTTCAGCGACAAAGGACTAACAGTTTTATTTTGGGGGACTGCTGGAATGGTTGGAGACCTTTTTCTGCCATCTCAACCCGTGTTACTTGTGCAATAAACAAGATGAAAAGAGAATAGAATACATAGAATAGGAAAAAGAGGTGCAATTCTTCCTTTGTTTTACTCAGAGGAAAATTTTATATATTTAAATGTATTCTTATCAACCACCTCTCCAGAACACACGTGTGAATCTCAACCGAAAAGAGGTTTTCAAAATAGAACACATAATAAAGGATACAAATGCGCCCACTACAAATGTTGGGTTAAAGACATGGTTCTGGAAGGTGAACAGTGTCAGTCCCATGTAGGAGAAGATGAAATTCTCTGCCAAGAAATTGAGAAGCTCAAACAACTGAAACGAAATTTTGAAAGGTTAGTCCAGTAAATACATTAAGTTATGTAATTTGAAAACAACGAGTATCACTAAGATAACAATGTAGACACTTCACATATGTAAAGCTCATGTATAGCCCTCAAACAGGTGCTTCAGAGGGGAAAAAATGTAGGGATGACATTTCTAGTCCCACAGATAAAGCCAGAAATGTTGCCCCCGCACGTCCCCCCATCATTTCCTTTGTCAATCCCCAAGTTTAGTCATTGTCTTCCACCTCCTCCTCCAAAACCTGTCATGTTTCCTATGGGGATGTTCCTTGTCCCTGCCCCTGGCTTAGTCTAAAGCTTTCAGCAAGCTCAAATCCTAATTACTGCAAAGGGCCCCTAACTGTATCCTGCTGCCCCCATCCCACAGCCTCATCCGCTGAGTCTCTCCGGATACGGTAGTTGGAAGACACCTCCCTCTTCTAGGCTGGAAGATGCAGTTCAAATTCTTTTCTCTTGGCACTGAACGCTTCGTGACAACTTCTGTATCACTGCCTTGTGTGATTTCACTTTTCACGTGGGTCTTAGACCTTGTTTAGGGAGCAGGGGCTTGCGGGTTATAGCCCTGTGCTCCTCCCCTCCCCGGCTGCCTGAGTGCCCCGCCGTTCACACCATTGCCCAGGCAAGTGTTACTGACCCAGCAGCGAGCTGAGACTTGCGACTTGACTTGCCGCATGAATGAATCCCAGGCCCTGTGTAAGCCAGCATCCGTCCATCTGTCACAGTTATCTACCACTGCTCATTCACACGAGCCTCTGCCCCACTAAACAGGGTAGTGGTTAAGTAACAACAGGTGCCCAGGGGTCAAAATGCCTTAGCTTGAAGCCTGTTTTTCCTACTTGCTGGCTGTGTGGCTTTGGGCAGGTTAAACTTTTTAAACCGGGCTTGCCTCATTCTTAAAAAACAGAAATTAAAAATGGAAATAAGTAAGTACATACTTAATTTACTTTAAATGACTTAATATGCTATAATTATACTTATTTGTTTAAGCATAATAGCTAAGCTTTATCTGGTTTTTACTATATGCCTGATACTATGCTAAGGACTTTACAAGCATTATCTCGTTTTAATCTTACAACTCCATGAGGTAAGTACTATCGTGATCCTCATTTTAAAGATAACAACACTGAAGAACAGACAAGTTATGTAACTTGCCCCTGGTCACACAGCCAGCAAGCAGTGGAACCAGGATTTGGAACAACACAGATTCTCTGCTTTGAACCACAATACCAAGGGCTGGCAAAATTTTCCTATGAAGGATCAGAGAGAGAGTAAATACTTGAGGCTCTGTGGGCCACATGGTCCCTGTCATAGTCACTCAATTCTACCAACGTAGCACAAAAGCAACCACAGACTACATGTTAAAAAAAAACAAACAAACAAACGAGTGTGGCAGTATGCCAATAAAACTACTAATGGACACTGCAGTCTGAATTTCAAAGAATTTTCCTGTGTCACAAAATCATCTTCTTTTGTTTCCAACCATTTAAAAATGTCAGCATCATCATCATCAGCCCGCAGACCTTACCAGGAGGTCTGGCTGCTGTCTGCCAATCCCTGTGTCATACTTTGCAGCTTTCCATTCGCTGACGCTAGCTACCTTTTCGTTCCTGCCTTTACCAGTACTGTTTCCCCACAGCTTCTTTTCTTATCCTTTCTCTATGCTTTTCTGAATCCTTCCAATCTTTCTAGGTATACCATTTCTTCGATGATAGTTTTCCAGCCTCCGCAAGCCTCAAACCATTTCCCCACTTCTCTGACCTCTTGTATGGCAAATCATTTGAAACATGTTATCTAAAAGTTCCATTAGTCTGGGTTTTTCTAATGTTATACAAGCTTCAAATCACCAACAAGACCAAAAGACCTTTTTTTTTTTTAAATTCCCCACTCCACTGTCTAGAAAAATACCAAAAACCCCAGCTGATTTTCTTCTCTACACTTAGTACAGTAAATTAATTCATAAAAGGGATTTGTAGCCTCAGCGTATATGCTTGGGGGAAAAAAAGTCTAACTCTTTTGAAGAGTTAGGAAAAAGCACAGGTCACATACTCAATTTGTATCCCCAGAAGAAAGAAGAAAAGAATAAGGACATTTGCTCCCACTTGAGCGGGAGTCCTTTCCAGGCTAATCTCACTGTGTTCTAGTCATTTGGCAAAACTGGAGGCATCTAATCATAATCAAGTATGCATTTAGTTCTATTCCAGACATTTCCTATCATTCATTCATTTGTCCCAAACGCCCCATGAGACTAGGAAATGCTATGCCTATTTCCTCTGTAAGTCCCTTCAGGTTCCCTGCACACCCGATCACTTGGCACCATGTGAAACCCAACCACGGGTGTAGCTGACATTCCTGGAAACAGAGCAGCTGCGAGGTGCCCATGGGAGGTCGATCATCTCCATGTCACCCAGCAGCAGAGCCAGTCAAATCAGAAATGTATCTTGTTTCTATCACTCAGCGGTCCTTCTAGGCAGACCTGAGTGAACTTCCAAAACGTTCCTCTTAAAAGCAATTTGATTAGGAAAACAAGGAAGGGAAGCCAAGTGATCACCGGAGCCACAGTAATAATGGCCCCTAGCTATTCTGATGAACTATCTCTACCTTAAATGCTGCCACCCTTCCAGCTGCCAACCCCATCTATCTTTGGAATCAAAGGAAGAGGAGCTGAAACGAGTGGACATCATTTGGAACCAACCAAAGATGGTTTTTCAGTAAAGACAGACTTTGGTTTTGCTGCCAAGGAGGAAACATTTATTCACAAACTATAATTATAAGCTTCTCTTACCTGTTTAGTTCTATGCTGAGACTCGGTGGACAGATTATTGTAGGTATAATGGGCCTGTGTGATGCCACAGAACAACACTGCAACCACACCTATAAAGACAACAAGTTCCAAGTTCACATCAAAGGAGACTTCCCGACTTTCATACCAAGGCTTGTATTTTACAGAAGATCATATGCTTAGTGTTGAAATTTCCAGTTGTGACTTACTTTAAGAGGAACCACTTCCATTAAAAATCTTTTTTTATATTCTAAGTGACAGCACAAATCCCAATGCTAACAAGTATGTTCAAATGGTAGAGGATGTGTCCACGAGTGGAAGCAATGACTAGCAAAGTCACTCCCTGTGAAGGCTGACGATCAAAAGGAGAAAGGATCCTACCTGTGAAGCCCCATGCTTCAGCCAAGAGGAAGGTACTCCAGGACATCAAGAAGAACAAGCCTGTCTCCAACAGCTGGAACTCCCGTAATTTGGTGAACTTTGTCACGTAAGACTGTCAAGGTTGGTAACAAGATCTCATAATACACAAGTAAGACTACAAAAAATAAGTTGAGGCAAGGCAACCATGATAGGGCAAGAGGGGTTCTTCAATCTAACACAAGACACAGAATAAGGAGGCACCAAAGTGAAAGACTTCTTAAAAGGAGTGTTGTACCAAGGAGTCTGCAGTCTCTGCTTCCATGAGGAAGTCACATAGTTTTGTCAGTCCAATTGTTTTATGGGTATCACATGCCTTGCTGGAAACCACATCATAAAGGACAGTCAGAAAGGCGAGCAACAGATCAGATACACGACAGGCCCCCTCTGACTATTAATCTGCAACTCAAAGCAAGACAGCTTCCCTAATTATAGCAATTTTCAATTACTAAGAACATGGCATTTCCATGAGATTTCATGTTTACTTGATCCCCTAGCACCTCCGTGATGTAGAGCATTCCATGATGAAGAAACTGAGGCATGCCACTCACTTATATGAATCTAAAAATTATTTGTTAGTCGACCGGGGAAGGGCCTGTGCAGACCTGTGACAAATCTCAAGACGGAATCTACGTCTGCTTCAAAAAATGTGTACCACAGCAGAAAGATGAACAAGATACACTCCCTCCCCTCAAGGAGACGGCAAGGGGACAGCGGTATGATTTGTCCTGGTTCCTCCTTCAGAAGTTTGTACTGTCTATTTGTGCCTCAGTTCACCTATAAAAAGCTGTAAGACAAGTCTCTTCCAGCACAAGGCTGAAGGAGAGCACACTTAACAGATCCTTGAAAAAAAGTATTTGATGTTATTACTTTCTTTAAAGATCTTACTTTTAAGTGATCTCTGCACTCAACGTAGGGCTCGAACTCACAACCCTGAGGTCATGAGTCACATATTCTACTGACTGAGCCAGTCAGGTGCCCCCAAAAGTATTTGTTTTACATGAAAATATCTTAAGACATTTTAGAGTTGGAAGCTCTTTAGAGACCATCTAGTCCCACTCATCTTTCCTGCTGTCCCCACCTGCCACCTTCCTACACTGAGGGCCCACAGGTGAAGGGCCAGTGCTCCCATACTGGAAGCTCCAGGAAGGCAGAGGCCATGTCTGTCTTGCCCATCTTTGATGCCCAGAGCATAGCAACTCGCACGCAGCAGGCAATCAAGGAGTGCTTTCTGAATGAGCACAAGAATGACTTGCCCAACATTTCTAATAGCAAATCAGTGGCAGTGCCAAGGACTCTAGAACTGAAGGTTAAAACCATTGAGAGCAGAGATGAACTCCCGTCTGTCCAAACCCAGGAAGCTGATTTTGTTCAATTGACATTATGGTCATACATTTCCTATTTGTCCCACTCAACCAAGAGCAAATGAACAGCAGTGCAGAATACCCAGAGGCTCAGTGAAATATGTTTACCTTTATATCAATTTAGCCAAAGCCTTAAAATTCACTCCCAGAGAGTCACTGTGTCTAATTAGACTCTGGTAGTGAAAGTTGGAGAGCATGGAGCCCAATGCAAAATAAGGAAATTCCTTTATTTATTGGTAAAGATGATTACATAATGTTTTCAAACCAAGTCCTTGATTATAAGGTTAATAATTATAACACAATGGGGTCACCTGGGTGGATGTCAGGTAAGCACCCAACCCTTGGTTTCAGCTCAGGTCACAATCTCATGGATCCCGGGACTGAGCCCCACACTGGGCTCCACACTTCGTGGGGAGTCTGCTTGAAGATTCTCTCCCTCTGCCCTGCCCCCTCCACTCTCTCTCTCTCTGAAATAAATAAATAGGGGCACCCGGGTGGCTCAGTCAGTTAAGAGTCTGCCTTCGGCTCAGATCATAACCTCAGGGCCCTGGGATGGAGCTCTGCGTCAGGCTCCCTGCTCAGTGGCGAGTCCGCTTCTCCCTCTCCCTCTGCCTGTTGCTCCACACTGCTCATGCTCCTCTCTCATGCTGTCTCTTTCTCAAATAAATAAAATCTTAAAAAAAATAATTGTAACCACAACACCAATTATGGAGCAGGAGAGACCATGGAATATAGTATTCAACCACTTTTTCAGTTAACAAGGAAAGATTAACAAAAGGATATTAAAGCGGTTACCACCCCAGTAGCAGCACCCATTGCGAAAGAGCCACTGAAGATCCCAAGGAAAATCCCAATAGACTTGAACATGGCTGTGACATCAAAGGTGTGGCTGTTGTCTCCAGCTGGCTGGTATGCCACTATTGAGCTACAAAAAAGAGATCGTTTTTACTTCTAGAAGCAACTTTTACTTCAAAAACTATCTTAAAAATAATAAATAAATACATTCTCTAGAGTCGTAGAGCTCAAAAGATGAAATCAGGGCCGGAGGAGGGTACGGGGGAAAGGGGACAAAAACCTTTGATTTGAATGGGCAAAATAAGGACAAAAGGTTACCAAAACACCCTGTGGTGGGTCCAGCTAGCAAGAAAATTCAGCTTTTACTTTAAATGACAATTTCGGGAGATTGAATGTTTTAAGGTCTTCTATGTGAAGTTGGACTGAGCCTTTTTCTCCAGTGTCAAGACACTGCAGTACTATTCTTCTATGACTCTGTTCAAGACTTCCTAGCACTGAATGCCTACAAGCCCTAACATACTAATGTGAACAAACTAATGAAAAATTCCACTTGTTTTCAGCAGAGGCATAAGAATATAAAGAATACTGCTCAATACTCAACCTGGTCACATTTTGTTTTTCCTATGGGAAAAAAAAGATGACTGAAGTACCCTTTCAACTTTTAGAATACCAGAATGGGCCCAATGCCTAACATCTATTCACTCACTGAAATAGACTTTTATAGGGAAAAGGGCTTGAAAGTCCATCCAAGGAATTAGAATCCACTCAGCTTACTCAGCTGGATCTCTACCTCAAACTTTTGAAAGAAAGTCACTCTGCAAGTGGCCAAGACACACAATTACAGGAGACACTCTCCATCTTGAACTTACAAGTCCAAACCTGGTCTAAAATGCTTCTTTTAAAATGGTCACCCTGGGAAAGAGAAGTGGCTGAGAAGATCACTGTTGCCAGCAGGTGTCTGGCAAGAGTGCCTACCATTAGTAAATCCGTTCTCATCTCAGTTAATTGACATATCAGTGTTTTTATAAAAAGTGGACTCAAAGACATCATACAAGTCATGTCAAAGAAAAGAAGAAGAAAAAAATACATTCCCAGGAATATAATGAATTTTCCCTGTGGTTACTGCAATACCTTTTAAGGTTCAGGCTGAAAATGGGCTTGCTATACATATACACCAAGTTTTTTTTCATACCTCCACAGTTAAGTTAAAAAAATTATTTTAATAAATATGAAATGGCTTCTAATGTCATGCTATCTTATCTATACATAAAGGGTCCCACCATTTTTTATGATTTTTAAGACGTCAAGAATGGTCCAAATGGATATAACCATTTGTTTAACCATTTCCCTACTGCTAGACATGTAAAACTCGCTTCTAATATTTTTGCTACCATAATAAACATGTGAAAGAGCGTTTTTGCATTTTTTCCAAATTTTGGACTAGTTCCCTGTGCTATATTCCTGGAACCTGGGTATTACTATACCTATGGCTCCTTTTACATGTAGTGCAACTGCTTTCAAATAGACCTATATTACATTTTTGGAGGGAAATAGGACTGTATCTCTCAATTTTTTACTGATCACAACCATTGGCCTAGAAATTCAACTTCTAAAAATCATACAGAAAAGCTCACAAGAATTCACAGAGATTTACACATAAATATGTTCACTGCAGTGCCATTCACAATAAAACAATATTAGAAAACATTGAACATTAAACGGTAAGGGACAGGAGAGGTAAATTTGTGGTGTATCATACAAAGGGATGGTAGAAGTATTAACATAGTAAAATGTCCAAATGAGAAAAGCAAGTTACAGAAGAGTATGTTTAGTACTATGCCTTTTTTGTTTAAAAATTATTAATATAGGGGTTGGGGAATGGGGTAACTGGGTGATGGGCATTAAGGAGGCCACTTGATACAATGAGCACTGGGTGTTATATGCAACTGATGAATCACTGAACTCTACTTCTGAAACTAATAATACATATGTTAATTAATTGAATTTAAATGAAACAAAATTAAATTTAAAAATAAAATAAAATTGGTATATTTTTTAATTGTGAAAATTAATATATTTATATGTATGTTAATATCCTAACGAAAAGGCCTAAATGAAAATCTTAATAGTGGTTATCTGAGAGCTAAAATTTCAGGAATGTTCTACTTTCTACATCAAATACTTTTGAGACTGTTATAAACGTATTAATTTTATTATCATAAATAATGACAAAGAGGTAGAGTGCAAAAGAGTAGATGATACCAACTGCAATGTTAAGAATGTACAAGTGAGCTTGGTTAAAACACCAGGGTGTCTCAGTTCTGGCACTATTGGTATTTGGGGTCAGGTAATTATTTGTTGGGTGGTGGATGCTGTCCTGTAAAGGCAACTGTCTACAGGGCTAGATATTTGCTTAGTAGGAGTGGGTTGGCAGGACTGAGTCCCTCTAAGGTTCACACTCATTTTTTCACCAGCAAACACCTTCTGCTAACATGTATAGTAACTTCCATAAGTAGATTAAAGTCTTAAAGTATCATTTCAGTAATTGTCTTACCGCTTCTAAAAATTAAACATTTCTGCAATGCTTACGTTAAATATGAGAAATACAAATTAAACTACCATGAGATATTGTTCAATCATCAAAGTGGCAAAAAAGTAAAAGTCTGACAAATATTCTGTTGGGGAAGCTATGCGGAAACAGACACTCCCATAATTCAGTGGTTAAAGTGCAAAATGGCATAATCTCTTTGACAGGCAATGTAGCAATGTCTACCAAATTACAAATGTATTTACTCTTGAACATACTAATTTCACTTCTGGAAAATTATCCAACGAATATACCTATGCATGTATAAAACAGGTGAGGTCAAGGTTAATCACTGTAGCATCGTTTGGGATAGCAAAGGACTAAAAACTCTTTAATGCTTCCAGCAATGGGAGACTGAGTAAACCAACTTTAACAGTTCATAGTACAGCACACAGGGTAGGTACTCTGTAGCTGCAAACCAAGAATGAGAAAACTTTCTGCTTCAACATGGAGAGAGCTCCAGGATATAGTTATGTGAGAGAAAGCTAGGCATAGTCTATATTTAGCATCTACTTTTAAAATAAGAAATAAGAGGCAAATGAGAATATTTATTCATATGTGTGGTTGCATTTGGTTGAAGAAATATGAGGATACACAAGAAACTAATCAAAATGGTTACATACAAGGGGCTGGGGGAACAGGAGGATGAGAACGGGAGTAAGAACATGACTTTTCTATGTTATATCTCTATACATTTTTGATTTTTGAACCATGTAAATATTTTATGTGTTCCAAAAATTTAATTAAAAAAGATGTTCACATTATCATGTTAAAATAGAATAAAAAATTATATACACACCACAGTCACAACTGTGTAAAAACAGCACTCCTCATGCATAGAAAACAAGAATAAAAGGCATTGCCTTGAATCTTTAAAGTAATTGTCTTTAGGTGTGAGCAGGATATACCATTTTTTCTTCCCCCCACTTTCCATGTTGTCTGTAAGTATGTATTTCTTTATGAGGGAAAAAAAAAAAACCAATGCCTCAGTCTTTCAAACATCTGCATTTGTAATGTACTTCATTCAATAAGCGACTTTCGGTTCCTAGTACCCCAATATTCAAAATATAGAAGATAACAAGAAAACAAACACTTACGAAGACAGCACTATGGCAACAGCATCGTTGAGGACACTCTCCCCAAAAAGAAGTGCATAGAGTTCAACATCCACTTGAAGCTCGTGGAATATGGCAAGGACAGTCACTAGCATGCAGAGAGAGTCAGAGAAGTATTTAGACATTACAAATGTAACACAGTCCCCTTCATAGATGATTATGATGGCTACTTAGAAATTCATCTCTTCCTCCTAGGATCTGATCCCAACAAATTCTCTTACCATATTAAAGATTCAGTATGTTCCTGTCAATACTGCTCTTTTTCCTAACTGTGTACCACAATATTTCCTTTATCTTACAAACAGCTGAAATTAACCCTGGAGGACTGAGCTGACCTACACGTTTCATGCAAACGCTAATCATCTTTGTCTTGCACATTTCTCTTCCATAAAGAATATATACAGAACTTCTTACAGACCAGGTGATCATTAATCTGATGAAGAAGGGTTACTATGAAAAGCATCTCTTGCTGCTAACTTCATTTTCTCCTTGGAGACTTACAACTTCTTTCTATTTGACTTGCAAATTTCAGGCACATGCTTTAGTTTAGCAAAGACAGTAGGAAATGAAAACACAAGTATGGTTTTTGGCTGAGATGAAATTTATGACCGGGATTACAGCTGTTATATTTAACTTAAGAAGAAGTCAATGACCAGACTATAACCTGAGAAGATTAAAAAACAAAACAAAACAAAACCTTCTTCTAGGCAACAATTCCATGAGAATTCTTAGAAAATCAGATGAGCTGAAGTTGTACTATAACTTTAGTTGCTGAGTCACATACAGCTCACTCACTAAACAAACCCAAGCAGACATGAAAGATTATTCTAATCAGAGATGGGAAAGCCCCTTCACACGCCAACCAACGAAACAGGAAACTTGCATTTTAAAAGATGTAGTTTCTACCGCAAAGCATTTCATTTGGAATATACTGACACAAAAGCTTACTGAGAAAAGGAGAGCAAAAGCAGTGCTGAAGAATTTTGCAAAGAGAACCCATGGCTCACCCTTCTATTGCAAATAACAGAATTATTATAGGGGCAAATGCCTATATAACTCAGAAGAAATGTTAACTGTCCAGTTTAATATGAACAGCACACTTTTACTTGAGCCATTCGGGAAATACCTCTACCAACACAAGACCAGAAGGTTGAATTAATGTAGCCAGTCCAGTTGACTTAGATTTCTCATAGATGTTGAAAAGCCAAGGGCTTTGCTTCTCAGCAAAAGGACGCAGAAAATCGAGACTACTGCCTCCTTGCAAAAACCATTTTCTCTTCATACAGATAATGGGAGCAGCTCTAAATAGTAAGGGGATAGCACTGATGGTCTTGAAAGGAGCACTTTGATTTTCGGTCTTAAAAACGCTGAACTAAAAAACTAAAAAAAAAAAATAAAAAAAAATAAAAAAAAAATAAAAATGCTGAACTATATAAATGCCTCTGTAAAATGCCCTCTGAGTTTTATAAAATCATCTCATATAGAGTAGAGAACATATTTTCCTACTTCCTATATATAACGCCCTGTGCTATCAGATTTAACACAGGAATTCAGAGATAAGCTTATTATCCTACCTTTAATTGTGCTGCATGACAGTTAAAGAAGATGATTAACTTACAAGGGCAAAAAGTGAAACAGAACAAATCTCTGCTGAGGTCCTAAAGCCCAGTGAAAGAAACCTTGTATCCTTAGTTCAAAAACTCCAGTCTTTGGTCCCATCACTAGGTCTTCAGCCTCTATCTTCTCTAAGTTGCTACCATGAAGTAACTGTGAGGCTCATCAATACTGTATTAGGAAAATTACCACCTAACTCCATAGAATGGTATTCATTCTCCAGCTGTGTTCATATCAGAACTATTTCAGGGGTGCCTGGGTGGCTCAGGCCATTAAGCATTCAACTTTGGTTTTGGCTCAGGTCATAGTCTCGGGATTCTGAGATTAAGCCCCTCATGGGGCTCTGTGCTCACTGCAGAGTCTGCCTGAGATTCTCTCTCCCTACACCCCCACCCCCCAGTTGCTTGTATGAATGCTCTCTCTCTAAAGCATTCTTTTTTTCAAGATTTCATTTATCTGAAAGACAGAGAGAGAGAGAGAGGGGGCGCACAAGCAGGGAGAGAGGGAGAGGGAACAGTCTCCCTGCTGAGCAGGGAGCCCGACAGGGGTCTTGATCCCATGACCCTGGAATCAGGACCCAAGCGAAAGGCAGACACTTAACCAACTGAGCCACTCAGGCACCCCAGCGCTCTCTCTCTAAAATACATAAATAAAACCTTAAAAAACTATATCATAACCATAAAGCTGATTTTATAAAAACAATTCTTTAATGTATAATAAGGCCTACCAATGATGCTAAGTCACACTAATGGTAGCACAACTGCCTTCTAATGATCATATAAAAACTATTTTTCTTATTCTTACATGCAGATAGCTGAATATAAACAGGAGGTTTTTAGGGAACTGGTCTTCTAAATGCATGAAAGGAAGTGTACCACTATTACCCATTTTAACTAATCTAGTTCATATTCTCCAAATACCCAATTACTAAAGATAGACACCAACCTGAATTTCTGAAGAAAAGGCCTTAGAGCCATTGTCTAAACAGCATCAAGCTGAGGACCAGTAATGGCAAATGTAAGGAATAAAATAAATAAAATAAAATAAAATAAAATAGGGTGCTTAAGCCAAAAGGACCCATGAATTTTGTTTTTTCCTCTATAATTGGAAGTACAGTACTATGGGAATTTATGAATTCTACACCCAAAGGAAGGACTGCACATATGTGCTTTTGCTAGCAAAATGCTGTACTGGGGCGCCTGGGTGGCTCAGTGGGTTAAGCCTCTGCTTCGGCTCAGGTCATGGTCTCAGGGTCCTGGGATCGAGCCCTGCATCAGGCTCTCTGCTCAGTGGGGAGCTGGCTTCCTCCTCTCTCTCTGCCTTCCTCTGCCTACTTGTGACCTCTCTCTGTCAAATAAATTTAAAAAAATCTTTAAAATGCTGTACTTTAAGTTCTGAAGCTCTGCTCTCATGGACACATACCTGGGTCAGTTGCTGATACAATGGCACCAAACAGCAGACAGTCTGTAAAGTAAAAATCTCCCGCAAGCTGTCCAGTTACTTTCATCAGTGTGACACAGCCATACATTATTGACCTGCTCAATAAACACATTTCTACTTTAGAAAAAATCAGCAACTGTTAAAGAAGTCAGAATTTTATAAGAATAAGAGGAGTCTAATGTAGTACTTTGTGACTAATCCCAAATTTAACTCATTTCATTTAAATATGGTAATATCTTGTCCTTAAGGAGAATTCAAACAACTTATTATCTACGTGAACACATTTTATTGAAAAAGGTCCTTAGGCACACTCAGGAATACAATACTACATAAATCAAATTTGCATTATTTAAAAAGTATAATTTGAAGGATAAAAAGTGTTTTAATTTTCAAGTACTTACCCAATTACAAAACAAGAAATTGCTGTTCCAAGAAAAGCATATGCTAGGATTGACCCAAGGTTTCGAAAGAAATGTCTCTAACAAAAAAAAAAAAAAAAAAAGAAAGAAAAAGTTACAGTGTGTTAGAATACTTACTGATTATTTAGAAAAGAAAAGGCGTTCTATTCTAGTGTGCCTTGCTAATATTCAATGCATTATTCATTAAAGGAAATAAGAGAAATAATTTTTGTACAGGCATAAATTTCAGCAAGGAGAGGAGAAGGGAGGGAAAGCTGGAAAGAACTGCCTGTTTCTGAAGTGTCAGACATGATAAAGTCCACGGAGTTTAAAGTTGTTTAAAATATATGAAATATACAAGCACTTACTCTTTTCAGACTATATCCTGCATAAAATATGATAGGAGGAAGTAATATGTTGAAAAATACTTCTGGATCAAAGGTAACCTGTTAAAATAAAGAGTTCTTTTAGATGAATTCCCTTAGAAGACCTTGTATTACATTATCAAATTATGAAAAAAAAAGATTGAATGTTAAACTGATGAAAGTCAAGAATATTACTGTGGTCACTGAAAAGTATTTCATATGGGATAGCCGTTCTATTTCTCAACCAAACGACAAGGAGACAGTGTTGGAGCAATCAGTTAAGTCATATCTGGGGAAAGGGTAGTAAAATACTATGACATTAAAAAATCTTAAAAATGGGGAAATCATGAACATTTCTTTGCTTTAAATTCAGGAGACCCCCAACTAGGTAACAAAATATGGGGGTATACCATTATTGCCGGCAAAAAGAAACAGACTTCTTACACAGGTAATGCCTCTAAGGGGTATACAGCATAATATTATGGCAAGAACTTTCTGTGTGACTAAGATTTCTAGTCCTGATGGCCCATTTCTTTTAATATCTATTTCTTATAATCATACAGATGACCCTTTCTGCTCATAAGGCTGCAGCAGGATCCAACATGAACACAAAGCTACTACACACATACCCATGCTAAAACTTCATTTACCAGAACTTTTAAGGAACTGGAATTTTCCACAGGTGGAAAGAACTCTCGCTGCAAAGCAAACTAAGCTTGTACAAAACTGTAAAAAGCATTAAGGATGGTCAGAACCACAACCAAGTAGCTCTGAAAGCCAAGTTCTGCCCATGCAGAAGACAGAAGTGGAGGCGCCTGGCCGAGGGTGGGCGGCAAACAGGAGACACGAGCAAAGAGGCCCTGAGAAGCTTCATGGGGAACTATGGCAAGGACAGGAAGAAGCAGCTCCAGGAATGTCGGGGTGCCAGTGAGACTGCAGCACAGCCTCCTACATAAAGCTTTATGCACAGCATGGTACAGTATCTGGTTCTCAGAATGAGGCCCCTGAAATTGTGCCAGATTATGAATCAAGGAAAGATTAAATTGTCCTCCATATAGAACACAGTCAAAACAAGGAAGAAATAATATTAATTTTATTTTAATGGAATATTAATGGAAATATTAATGGAATATTTTAGGTATTATCAAATAAACTCAACGTGCTGAAGTACCATAAAATTCTAAGGACCATCTGCTAATTGAAAGAAATGCTTATAAATTCTGCTTGAGTCAATACTAGTCACCATTTATTACAATTATAAACATCACAGAATGAAACAAAAAGGATTATAGTACTTGGCCTCGATCAGAAAATGAAGTGTACAGATGTCTATTTCCTTCGTATTATATCACACACAAATTGAGATTTCTCTCCATTTTAAGAGACTGATTTTCAACATCATTAAAAATTCACTATTGGCTTCCTTTCCTTTGCTACTAGTTATACACTTTTAAAAAAATCCAAATATTCCCTTTAAGAACTTACCTTTCTAAGCATTTCATTATCTTGAACGTTATTGAGTTCATGTGAACTAATTTCTCCTTTAAGTGTATATTCATAAAATTTTCCACTAACATTTACCAATAAGGTAGTTGGGCTTGACTGCACTTCACAGCTTAGGGTCACATTATTTACGTCACTTGGAACATGAATGCCGTATCGAAGCACAAGGCCCACCAAAAGACCTGGAAATAATAAAAGAACCATATAAGCTCTTCTTCTGGACAAAGACTACTTCTTTTATACCCCATACATACCTTTGGATTGTTAACAGAAAAACTCTTATGATAGGGGCACCTGGGTGGCTCAGTGCGTTAAAGCCTCTGCCTTCAGCTCAGGTCATGATCTCAGGGTCCTGGGATCGAGCCCCCACATCGGGCTCTCTGCTCCACGGGGAGCCTGTTTCCTCCTCTCTCTCTCTCTGCCTGCCTCTCTGTCTACTGGTGATCTCTGTCAGTCAAATAAATAAATAAAATCTTAAAAAACCAAAAAAACTCTTATGATAGTCCTCTGTGTGGTTCAGAACCAATTTCCAAACCGAATGCAGTTACATTTTAAAGTAGTATTAAATTTGCAAATCTAAGAGTCTAATATTCATATAATCCAGTGGGACAAGAGGAAAAAACATTCCCTAGGGCACAAGCATATATCACTGCATCTCTAGATCAAGATATAAATGGGTAATTAGGAATGTAACAAAATAAAAAAATACCTTCAAATTATCTGCACACAGAATATGCTCCAAGGTGTCCCAACCTGACAGCATAATCCTGTTAGAAATGTGTTTACCACCTCCACCTCCATCCATCAGTTCATAAGACCGTTAAACACACAACACTTCCCAAACTATTCTTACAGCATCTGGCTAGCCAAATAATACACGTTTAACAAACTGGAATGTCAACAGCATTTGAAGAGCAACTGAGCTCTTCTACCACTAAAAGCTCAGATTTTAATTGAAAAATATGTGCTTTGGGACACCTGGTGGCTTAGTTGGTTGGGTGTCTGCCTTTGGCTCAGGTCATGATCCCCAAGTCCTGCATTGGGCTCCTTGCTCAGCGAGGAGCCTGCTTCTCCCTCTCCCTGCTTCTCTTTCTGTCTGTGCTCTCTGTGCTCTCTCTCTGTGCTCTCTTTCTCTCTGTCTGGCAAATAAATAAGTAGAATCTTTAAAAAGTTAAAAATATATGAAAATAAAATAAATAAAAATATGTGCTTCAAAATCAAAACATGGAAAAGAAGTCCTCAGTCCAGCACTATGACATCAGCATATTGCTAGAATTATACTTGGACCATCATACTGATATTCAGATGTGCACCATGTTCTAGGTACTAACACCTATATTGATCAAACTGATAATGGCTTTATGGAGATGTAATTCACATACCATAAAGTTTACCCTTTGAACCACACAATTCAGTAGCTTTTAGTATAGTCACAAAGTCATATATTGATCACCACTATCTAATTTTAAAACATTTTCATTGCTCCAAAAAGAAACCCCATATCTATTAGCAGCCACTCCCCCCTGCCCCCCCAAACTCCAGCCCCTGGCAACCAGTAATCTGTTTTCTTTATGTATAGGTTTGCCTACTCTGGACATTTCATATAAACAGAATCCTACAATATGAATTTTCATGTTTGGCTTTTGTTCACTCGGCATCCTGTTTTGAAGGTTTATCCCTGTTGTAGCATGTATTAGACATCACTCCTTTTCATGGTCACATAATATTCCACGGTATAGCTGTATTTCAACTGCAAACTGAACTCAAACTTCTGGAACTTCCCTTAACTCCAAGATGTACTGCACACCACTATCAGTTACACCTGACCTCCCTGTTTCCTTTCACACTAACCCGCCAGCCACTCTCTTAATATATGTGATTAGAGTACTATGCTGAGTAGGCCCCCAGGGTTCAGAGATGAAAACAATGTTCTTCCTTCAAGGAGCTCTCAGCCTAGTTAGTGAAAGCAGACTTAATAAACAATTACAGTATGGTGTACACACACACACACACACACACACACACACACACACGAGGTGTTAAAAAAAACAGAAGAAAGCGGTACCTAACCAAGCCAGGGGAAGTGGGATGTGGGGGGAGTGGGATGGTGGGGAAGTCTTTCTAGAGGTGTCACCTAAGCAAGGAAACAAAGTAAAAGAAGAGATTTTCCATGTAGGAGGTACAGTAGGACACATCCAGTCATGGAAGAGAGAACATAGCCCATTCAGGGAATCACACATAGTTCAGTATGGCTGGGTTATAAAGTGACAGAGTTGAGTGTGAAAGATCGGCAGGAGCTGAGTCATAAAAGACCTTGCAAGCTGGGGAAGGGAGTTTAGACTTTATCTCGAAAGCAAAGGGAAGTCATAGAAGGGTTATAAATAAACAGGGGCTTGACATCAGGTTTCTATTTTAGAAAGACTGGTTGCTTTAGACCACAGTGGTTTGAAAGGGCCAGATAGAAGGCCACTACAGTATTTCAGGCACTAAGCTTAGAGCTTCATCTAAGAGGACAGAGAAAGGGATGGAGACAGATTTTTAGAAGGTAATTAATTTTTCCAAGAATCAGTGACTGAGTAGACCAGGAGGAAGGGAGACTGGGAGAAAGACTAAGAGGAGCCAAAATGACTTGGCAACTATGTGGGTAAGCTGGCCTGAGCAACCAGACAGGTAGCAGGGCCATTCGGTGAGAAAGGGAACAGGTTCACGAGGGAAAACATACAGTTCTGTTTCAGACCTGTTGAGTTTGATGTACCTGTGACAACATGCACAGTTGAGTGTGTGGGGTCTGGAGCTCAAGGAAGTAGGGGGTCTCAAGTGGAGATGGCTGAAGTCAGGTGCCTTTGAGATTACCTGGGGAGCAAATAAAATGGGAAGAGGACTATGGATATATGCCCGGATTTTATCCCAACATTTAACAGCCAATGTGAAGGAGCTGGTAGAGGAGGAGGAGCTGATGAAGGAGTGGAAGGAGGAAAAGTAACAGGAACAGGAAGAGAAGAGGAGGAATTGATGAAAACTAGCTAATGCTGCAGCCAAGTCAAGGAAGACAGGTATTAAGAATGGTCCATTGGGTTTGGGAACGAGGAGCTCACAAGTGAGCTTGGTAAGGGCCGTTCCAGTGGAGCAGTGGGGGCAGAAGCCAGGCCAGAATGGGAAGTGACAAATGTGGGAGGGGGACAAATGTGGCAAGTGGGGAGGGTGCAGAGATGAGGGATTCCTTCAGGCAACTTACAGTCAAACATTTTTTAAGAGAGCAGAAATGAGTAACTGCTAAACAGTATGATGACCTCAAATTTTTAGAAAGTTTTTAACAAAGTCCTAGATTGAAAATAAATGAAAGGGGTGCCTGGGTGGCTCAGTGGGTTAAGCCTCTGCCTTCGGCTCAGGTCATGGTCTCAGGGTCCTGGGATCGCTGCTCAGCAGGAAGCCTGCTTCCCCCCTTCCTCTCTGCCTACCTGTGATTGCTCTCTCTCTGTCAAATAAATGAATAAAATCTTTTAAAAATAAAGAAAAAAGAAAATAAATGAAAGAGGAAAATATTTGCAAGTCAAAAATCTGCTAAGGGATTAATATCCCCCCTATATATATATATGATAAGGACAAAAAATATCCAAAATACACATAAGTCAATAGCAAAAAAAAAAAAAAAAGAATGTGATTAAAAAATGGCCAGAAGACCTGAACAGACATTTTTCCAAAGAAGACACAGAGTGCCTGTGTGGCTCAGAGGGTTAAGCCTCTGCCTTTGGCTCAGGTCATGGTCTCAGGGTCCTGGGATCGAGACCCACACTGGGCTCTCTGCTCAGCAAGGAGCCTGCTTCCCTCTTTCTCTCTGCCTACTGGTGATCTCTCTCTCTCTGTGAAATAAATAAATAAAATCTTCAAAAAAATAAAAAAAAGAAGACATAGAGATGGCCAGTAGGTACATGAAAAGATGCTCAAAATCATTAAGCATCAGGGAAATACAAATTAAAACCATGATGAGATCACCTCACACCTGTCAGAATGGCTAAGATCAAAAAGACAAGAAAGAACAAGTGTTGGTGAGGCTGTGGAGAAGAGAACCCTTGTGCATTATCGGTGGGAATGCAAACTGTTGCAGCCATTATGAAAAACAGCATGGAGGTTCCTTGAAAAAATTGTTAAAAACCCACCATATATGGTCTAGAAATTCCATTTTTGAATATTTACCTGAAGTAAACAAAAACACTAACTCAAAAAGATATATGTACCCACAAATTTCACTGCCACATCATCTATAACAGCCAAGCCATGCCAACGTCCATGGATGGATGAATGAAGAAAATGTGGTGTATATACATAATGGAATATTATTCTGTCATAAAAAATGAAATCTTGCCACTTGCAATAATATGGCTGGATCTTGAAGGCATTAGGCTAAGTGGAATAAGTCATACAGAGAAAGACAAATACCTTATGATCCCTCTTATATGTGGAATCTAAAAACAAAACACCAAGCTCATAGATACAGAGAACAGACTGGTGGTTGCCAGAGGTGGGGTGTGGGAGGTGGAAGAAATTAGTGAAGAAGTAAACATTTATTTATAAAAAATGAAAGATACACTGTGAGGGTAGCTAACCTCTAGAATACAAAATAAGAAAGGGATGGTTGGGTATGAGTTGGGTTTGATAAGGACAACCTCAGTGAGCAAAGGCTATAGATCCATAGTCACCCTGCCTACATGATACAGAAAGAGCTCGTTTCTCTACTATCCTGTAAGGCCTCCTAATCAAGAGGCTCAGTAAAAGTCATACCCCCCTTATATTTCTGTGCCAATATCATAGCTAAGCTACTACAAATAATGATAACAGCAGCACAAATTCTGTCCATGTCCTTAAGGCCGACTGTGGAAGGAATGGTATCCACCAGTTTTCACTCCGATTCAAAGCTGAAATGTCACTGCACGCTCTGAGGAGGGCTCAGCACTTGGACAAATTTGAAACACACACTTTGGCAGTTAAAACTTCAGCAAGGAGAATAATTACTTAGGTTGGAAAAAACTGACATGCTTTTTATTACAGCATCAGACATCTGAAAAATTGGAATTTCTCTGAATAAAGTTGATAGTTCAAGTTAATTTGGGTTCTGTGAAAGGTCAAATTGTAATCAGAGAGTTAGAGCAATTCTCAGTGAAGAGAAGTACACAAAAAGAGTGCTTTGTTACGGGGATAAGGAGGAAACTTCCAGCCTCCTACACAGACAGAGGCACAAAAAAATATTGATATCACGAAATGTAAAATTACCACTAACAGGCAACAAAGAATACAATCTCAAAGAGATATCCTTCACAAAACAGAACGGTCCCACCTCTCCTACACATTCCTGACCCTCATGCGCTGGACCTCCTCCCAGGGATAAAGAACTCAGTGTATCATTGAGGGTCCCAACACTGTATGGGGCTCACGGTCAATGGAAGTTGGTTTTCTATGGGTCTCAGCCCATTCTCCCAGGCTATGACACTAAAAGACTCTGATAGTCAAAATATGGAAGGAATATTGCTGGGATATCAAATGTGGTCAAAATTGATAAAATTTCTACAAATTAACATGTGTATGTTTGTACACAGAGATTTATATACACATATGTATGTGCGTGTATTTATTATATAACATTTGTCTACTTCTTGAAGAATGCTGTTAGATTTTGTTTTAGAAGCTAATTCAGGGGCACCTGGGTGGCTCAGTGGGTTAAAGCCTCTGCCTTCGGCTCAGGTCATGATCCTGGGGTCCTGGGATTGAGCCCCACATCGGGCTCTCTGCTCAGCAGGGAGCCTGCTTCCTCCTCTCTCTCTGCCTGTCTCTCCACCTACTTGTGATCTCTCTGTCAAATGAATAAATAAAATCTTAAAAAAAAAAAAGCTAATTCGACTTCAAGACAACCAAAAAAGGCAAGTCTTTGCTGACCTCTGGTTAGTTTTTCATGTGTTTATTCAACTTTTTGTCTCCTAGCACATTCTCTGCAGCAGATCCTCCAACCTTTATCCTCCTTCTCACATCTTCAATCTCTATATCCTTTTTGGAGAAGCCACAGGCCATCTGATGTAAGCTGTCTCAATTCCAAGCCTCTCCATGTCGACACCAGCTCGTTTCTCTTTAGCCCCACTCTGGGGAAAGATCAACCTCTTTTCAGAGGGAATTCTCTCACTTAGCATCTTGAACTAGTCAATCCCCATCTTAATTCTTTCTGCATGTATTATCTGACCCTCATAACCTCATGTAGTAGATACTATTGTAAACCTCTCAGTCACCGTTTCCGTATCTCTAAAATGGGGATAAATGACTTAGCCACCAGTATTTGGCATTAAGTGATAAAACCAGCACTGAATCTGGTTTTTCTATCTCCAAAGCTTCTCTTAAGTTCCTTTATTTTTTTAGGTACATCCCATGCTGGCATAGGGCCCAACATAGGGCTTGAACTCATGATTCTGAGATCTAGACCTGAGATCAAGAGTCGGACGCTTAACAGACTGAGCTCCCCCAAGGCATCCCAAGCCTCTCTAATTTTCTTATTTATTTATTTTAAAATTTTTATTGTGTTATGTTAGTCACCATAAAATACATCATTTGTTTTTGATGCAGTGTTCCAAAATTCATTGTTTATGTGCTCCATGCAATCCATGCCCTCCTTAATACTCACCACCAGGCTCACCCATCCCCCCACCCCTTCCCTCTAAAACCCTCAGTTTGTTTCTCAGAGTCCATAGTTTCCAATTTTCTAAACATCTCACGTCACAATGAACTGCTCCAGTGGTTAAGGTCTCTACTCCCTCACGGCCTTCCCTCACAATCTACCTCCAAAACCCCTACAACCTAAGTATTATTTCTCTACATATATGATCTTATGAAATTTAGTACAGCAAGATGTAGGAGGAAAAGCACAAGTCTGAAAGTCAGAAGCATGAATTCTGGCTCCATCAAGTTCTAGTCTGTGATCTTAGGGTCGATACACCCTCCTTGAACCTCAGTTTCCTTATATGTTGTGATGGTAACACTAACTGTTTATCTTTATACTTAAGTTTTATCACTTCAATATAAGGCAATAAGGTTAGGGGGTAAGAAAATGGGGCTTCTGAGCCAGATGACTGGGTCTGAATCCTGGCTCAATGCTTACAAATTATGTGACTTCAGGCAGGTCATTTAACCTCTCTCTGCTCCAATTTTCTTATATGTAAAATGGGAGAGATAATAGTACCCATCTCACAAGGTTGTTAGGGGGTTTAAATGAACACATTAGAATGCTCAATGAACACTATCTATTAAGGCACTAGATCCTAAGTGCTTTGTGGGCAGGGAAGATGACTCATATCTGTATTTCCCATCATATCTCATATGTCAAAGACAATAATATTTATTGATGAATCATGTCAGTTAAGCATAGGACTCTGGATGCTGGAAGTTTCAGGCAAAATATTTCTTTCCTTTCTCTTGCTTTCTATAGCTTCTGTAAACACACTATAGCGAGTGATCACTTTTCAGACTCAATTAGCTACCCTGACAATTTTTACTAATGGTGACTCACTTTTAAGCTTCTTAAGCAAGCTAGCCCAGTGAACAGAGAACCCTTGGGTGCTTTCACATTGTGTTCGTAACTGGAGCAATTAGGCTATATTACAATCTAGAAACTGATCACAATTTAATCTTTTCTTTTTTTACTCTTGATTCTCAAAAAGATAAAGGAGAGGCTTATTTTAAATAGCATTCTTCCAGGATTTAGGTAGCTAAACTGACATCACAGAAGTAAAATCATTGGTGGGCTGAATCGTGGAGGGCTGGATAGTTGCAGAGTAAGGAACATTTTCATCCGAAAGTCAAGCAGAAAAATACAGGTCTTAAGTTAATATATTAACAGCTATGATGGTCTAAGAGTCAAAGAAAAGGTAAATGGCAGACAGTAATTAGGATTAGAAAATATCGGTTTCTATGGCACTGAAAATACTTTGACCCAATCCCATCTATTCTCAAACTGGACCTGGGAGTTATTCAGGAGGCTGTTTATCCACAGCCCCCAATGCCATACTGAGAAAATGGAACAGGCTAAAGAATGCCAAGTTGTGGCAAATCAAGTCCAGGTCTGACTCCCAGATAACACCTTTCCACTTGATATTCCACAAGAGACACCCCTGTTTTTCCTTCACAAAATACTAACACTAAGCTACTCCATAACCTTTTACTACCAGAAATGTCAGGAAATGTAGTCAGTAATCCCACTTTCCAATTTAGCTCAAGAGTTAGAGGAAGTTAATGACATCAACTACCAAGGAGCAAATATTTACAGGGCAATTCTAAGTCTGTATTTGATACTAAAAAAACCTGTGTTTGCCTCTCAACTTATAAGACTAATGAATTAAAAGAAATGCTTTGAGCCTGACCTGAGAAAATGCAGTATAATAGCAATAATAATAGTATCAAAGCTATCATTTATTAAACATTTACTTAGGGGTCAGGTACTAAGCTAAAAACATTTCTTCCTCACAACAACCCTCCTGTCATTTCCCCCAATTTACAGGTGACAGTGTAAGAGGGTAAGGGACTTGCCTAAGATCACATAGAGCAATTAGCACAGTGGGACAGGAACCCTGGACTGACTCTAAAGCAGGAGTTGGCAAACCACAGCGAGGTTTTGTTTTTGTGTGGCCCAAGAGCTAGGAACAGTTTTAATGTTCTTTAGCTTTCTTAAAAGGAAAAAAAAGAAGAAAATGCAACAGAGACATATGTGACCCACAAAGTCAACAATATTTATACTCTGGCCCTTGACACAAAAATATTGTGGACCTCTGGTCTAAAGCCCTGCACCTTTAACCACTACATCATACTCTCCCCATATGGAGCAAAGAGGCTTCTATGATCAGCTCCTTGTTTTAACACCATAATACTCATTTGGCAATTAACGGAATTTAAGATGCCATTCTTTTCTTTTTTTTTTTTTTTTTGAAGATTTTACTCGTTTATTTGTCAGAGAGATAGAGAGAGAGGACGCACAAGCAGGCAGAGTGGCAGGCAGAGGTGGAGACAGAAGCAGGCTCCCTGCCGAGCAAGGAGCCTGAAGCAGGACTCGATCCCAGGACCCCAGGACCATGACCAGAGCCAAAGGCAGTGGCTTAACCGACTGAGCCACCCAGGTGTCCCAAGACGCCATTATTTTCTTTATGTGACCTGTCTACCCAAGGAAGCTAAGCGCCTTGAAGGAGGGGCTCTTCTATTTATTTGTATTTTCTGTGCCTAATACATAGTTGGCTAACTAGCAAATGTTCATTCAGTATAGCAAATACAAATCATACGTTGTTACACAGAGAAATTATATATAGAAAGAGGTGTAGCTTAAGGGGCACTGCAAGTAAAATGCAAAAAAATATGAAGTAGGAAAACTACCCAATATGTCTAGAAACTAAGAATACTACGGAGCAGAGATATTTGCACACAGGCTTAGAATCGTATTACCTTACAGATGAAAAATAAGTCTGATTTCATGTATTTTCCTGATGCACACAATTACCTTGTTTTGCCACTCTTGAGATGCACATATGCTCGTTCCAGAAGTCTGTATTTACTGGGAAGGGCTGGGGAGGGGGGTCGTGGAGAAATGTCTCTTTTGTGCCAAGGCTGCTTCTACCTATTTGCTAGTCTGGGAAACAAAGCTCAGCAAGCTCATCAGTTTAAGCCTGTTCATATGAAGATAATCTTCACTCACGGACTTCACTGGAAGGACTGTCTGTCCATCCTCATCTCTTCAGCCATCTACCCTCACAGTCACATTAAGACAGTCAGCAATATGCATCTTTACCACTCACGAGGACTCCCAGCAGGCCAAAATGCCTGTGAGCCCATGGTTTGATTTGCCCTTCTTGCCTTAAGACCAAAATATAAAAATACATAAACAAGAAACCTCAAAAAGCACACTAAGACACCAGAACTAAAACCATTTACTCAAGGATCCGTCAATAACCTTACAGCACCAGCCAGTCACCCATACCGCATATGCATGGTGTTCCTAAACACTGTTTGGCTGAACTGTTCTGATCGCCGTATAGTACAACACACTGCTGGGAGATCTTTAACTCTTTCCTGTCCTAACCTCGGTATGCCTGGATTAGGACGGTAGACCACACGTATCCTAATCAGATATTACGAGCATAGTACAATAAAGCAGGATGTCATTAAAAATACCCTAAGCCTTCCTGGTAGCTTTTTCTGCATTTGGGTTTTCACTTGGGCTACAAGGGAGGTAACGTTTTCATTCTCAACCTCTAAAGGACAGGGCGTAGCAAGAGCTGGGTGATGGGTATAGGTGGACCCCGGCTCCAAAAGGACGCCAGATACTGAGCGGTAGAGATACTACTGCAGCTTCAATGGACCTTAAACAAACTGACACCCCAGAGAAATAGATCGCTACGCTGTCTTCCCCTCCCCCAGTCCCCAGCCCAATCTGACACACCGCACCCACTCCCTTCCCATCCTCAGTCCCGGGTCCCAAGCTTGGTAGGCAGAGGCGGGGGAGGGGGGCGGGGGGTGGTGCGCGGAAGAAAAAGGGGGTGGGGTCGGAGGGAAAAAAGGTGTGGACCGGCAAGGAAAGGGGGGTGAGAAGCAGAAAAAACAGGGGGCGAGGCTGAGGAAATGGGGTGAGGCAGAGAAACGGGGGGCATAGCAGAAAAAGGGGGGGATGAGGCTGAGAAACGGGGGTGGGAGGGAAAGCGAGGCAGAAAATGAAAGAAATCAGAAGGGGAGCTGAACACAGGCCAAGCAGGGCCAGGAGAGGAGGCGAAGCAGCCGGCGGGCAGAGAAAGGGGGAGCGCCAGGGAGCGGACATGGGTTGAGGCACTTGCCATAAATCATAGCCAGGCCGGTTTCATGCAGGAAGCGGGCCCGGCGGTGCTTGAAGAGCCATATCGTGAGAATGGTGAGGGTGAGCAGCAGGATGAAGATGAGCAGGTTGGCGCTGTCCTGCCGGTGGCTCTCTTCCGCTTGCTTCTCGGACACGATCTCCTCATCCATGGCTCTCGCCGCTCCGCCGGCGCTGTCCAAAGCCCCGGCCCAGCCAAAGACGCCCACTGCGAGGAGCAACCAGAACGGCCGCATGAGCCGGTTGGCCCCGGGGCCGCGGCCGCCGCCGCCGCCGCCACCACCGCCGCGGCTGAGGGGCGCCCGCAGCCAGCCGCGCCGAGCCATAACTCCCCCCGCCCCCCGCCCCGCTCCTCACCCGCAGCCGCCCGCGGTCGGACCACTCCCCGAGGGCTCACGGGAAAGAGGCGGGGCCCCAGGGAAGCCGTCGGAGCGCGCGCCGCCGCCACAGCCGCCGCTCTTAAAGGGGACGCGACACTCCCAGCTGGTTCGGGCCCCATCCCTTTGCCCTTCGGGCCTCCACCGCACCGGTTCCCCCCAGCCTCGGATACGCACGCTCGGGGGCTTCCAGGGAACGAAAGGCTGTCGCATCCAGCCCACGGCTTTCTGGAAAAGAAACCTCAGCTCGGCTTAATCAAGCAGAGGCGGATCGGGCTAGGTCTACTTTGGTCCTATTCTTAGAGCTCTCAGGGGAATCGAGCTTTCATAACCCATCTCAATATTGTCCCCCAGTGTCTCTTAACTGGATAAGAAGTTGTCCCCTTGGGGGACGCCTAGAACTCCATCTCTGTAATTTAAATCGGATTCTCCTTGTTCTGTCCTCACTGGGAAAAAACCAACACTGTAGTAGTTCATGAAAGAATTGACTCAAAGGCAAGGAATATGAGTGTGTCTGTACGTTCGGTTTTCCTTATATGTAAACCACCCGCGTCATCTTCTCACATCAGGAACCTGTACAGAGACACTCGTTCATCTCGCAAAGAAGATTCAGTGTGTGCTCAAACTTACCCAAGCTTCAAACCACTCCTCTCCTTCCTAAAGAGGAAATCTTTTGAGGTGTGGTGCATTTCTCCTTCTCTCCTTGCTCCTTTCTTCCTGCTGTTAACAATGCAGATTTTCCCAGCTGGGAAGTCACCTTTGACACCATCTCTCATCTCTCTTCCTCCAAGAGTATTTTCTCTACTTAGCCTCTCCACGCCTCACACCCAAACGGAAAGATTCACAGTTCTCACCTCTTGGAGAACAGTGGCTTCCTATTTTCTCCATACTTATCATCAAGTTACATTTTAGTCTGTGTGGGCTTTTTGTTCTCTCTGGACTTTCATTTCTACCTCTACATGAATGCACTACAAATCCCCAGCCCTGACCTGTCACTCTTCCTTCAGGCCTCTAGCGGTGGGATACTGATCACATCCTGTTGAAGGACCTACCAAGCTCAAAAACTAGAATTGCTTTGAAGTGAGCTCGATTCTCCCTTACAAACATGAATTCCTTCTCAAATTTTGCATACTATCAATGGTATTATCTATCCAATTCCTATCATTCTGCCTAGAATTCCTGATTCTTAAATGCTATATCACCCCCTTGCTAAGACAAATAACATCCAGGTAACTCCAAGCTACCCCATTCTGGATTCCCTCCTGTTAACCGGCTCTTCATTTTAATCTCTTTAAGTTCTGTGAGGATAGTGAGCTTAAGGAAAAAAAAAGACCTAGAACAGGTTGTTCAACTCCAAATTCTGTCCCTAGCAGGTCAGGAACTGTCCCAGGGGTTGTGAAGCCCATTTTCTCCTGTTAGTACCTGGGACTATTCTGCACTTTCCCAAGAAATCTCATGCCTGCCTGTCCCCTATACCCTGGCTCCAGCCTAACCACACTGCCCTGTGCACACAGAAACCCAGGTGAAGATCCTTCCCAGTCTCCCCACTGCCCCCTCCCCAGACCTAGCTTGATCACCCCAGAAGACCCACCAAATTCATTTACCTGTTTCTTCAGGCCTAACCACCTACTCTCAGGCTGTTTTGCCTCAGAACAAAATCATTTTTCAGTCTCTGAGTGTTTGGAATTAAAAAAAAAAAACCAAAAACTCGAAGTCAGAGATTTCTTGCCTGACCAGTAAGCAAATATTTTCAAGCGCCAGACTTTACTTCTGTCCACAGGCCCCAGTGACCTAGCAGCTACCCCACCACCACCACCACCACCCAGCCACCTCTTTATAACACAGTTCTGGGAGGAATCCTGACGGGGCAATAACTCTACCAAGTGGGCCAATCCCCATGAGTTTTGGCTCCCCTGAGAATGTACCCCTCGCTCAACCCAAACCAGTTGCTGCATTGATGTCCCCGAGATGTCCTCCTTTAGCAGCTACCTGAATTTCACTCAGGACATCACGTGCTCTGTGGCTGTTTCAGGCGGTGCTGTGTCACCATCCCGCTTACACACAGACAATGCCTACATGCAACTCCCGCCCTGTATCCTGTGGCCTGAAGAGGTTGCCATTCAGCTCACTTCCCCACTGTTGTTCCAAGCTCCTTGTTCCTCCAGCCCTCATTTTAAGCCCTAACACTCTCCATTCCTTGTCCCCTGATGATTTCCTCGTCTCTCCCGTACATTTACGGAGGATGTGGGCATCTGGGTCACAGCATCCATCCCCCGCCCCAGCCCTGCCTTCATCCCGGCTGGTTCAATGTCCATACTGATAAATCACCTGGAATTTGAGCCTTGTCTCCTTTTCCGTGCGAAAATCAAGATCCTCAAGAAAATCGTCCTCACCTTCCTTACCCTGCCACCTACTTAGCCATCCTGTGGGGGCCCCTCCTTTCTTCCTCCCTTCCAAGCTCAGTGAAAGATACGTTTCCTCTTCCTTTATGAAACATACACTGCAATCTGTGCTCTGCATTCCATCACCTCCTACTTGCCTCTTCCAGGATCTACTCCAACCATCATCTCCCTCCACCAACTTCAATGGCTCCTTGTCCACTAGCTTTCTTTTAATTGAAGTCTAGTGGGCATACAGTGTCACATGATCAGTTTTAGGAGTGCCACATAGTGATTCCACAAGTCTATATGTTATGCTGTGTTCACCGCAAGGGTAGCTGTCATCTTTCACCATGTGGCACTATTACAATACTCCTGACTATATTTCCTGTGCTGTACCTTTCATCCCCATGACTCATTTCTTACAAAACTGGCCCACTGTCTCTTCCTGTTCTCCAAAACCATTTCCAGATCTCTTCGGAGAAACAGGCCACTGTCTATACCTGCCTCCACTACCACATCAGTTTTGTCTCCCCATCAGAAATGAACTTCTCCAAAGAGTTGCCTACATTCTCTACACTCCCATCTGCTAGTCCAGAGATTAGCAACGTACAGCCAGTGGAATCCAGTCTGCCACCCATTTCGGTATGACCTGAAACTAGGAATGTTTTATACATTTTTTGTAATGGCTGTACAAAAGTCAAAAGAACATTTTGTGACACATGAAAATGATGTGAAATTCACATTTCAGTGTCCATCAGTAAAGGTTTATTGGATACGGCTGTGCCCATTTGTTTACTAATGGTCTGTGGTGGCTTTTGCACTACAAGGCACAGTTAAGTAGCTGCCAAATAGACTGTAGAATCTGCAAATAGCCTAAACTATTTACTGGCTGGTCCCTTACGGGAAAGGTTTGCTGACTTCTGCCTTGGCCTCTACCAACTGTCCTCCCACACTTCTACTAGAGGGATCTTTTTGAAGCACAAATCTGATTATATATAGCACAGCCCTGCTCCAAACCCTCCAGTGACCCCACTGTCATCAGTTCTGGTGCCTTAGCCTGACCTGTGACGCTCCCTGAGCCCCGATTCCTTACCGTTTCTTCCCCTCATAGCCCACCCTTCTCCCCCAAATATCATTTGCTTCAGCCATTCTGAACTCTGTGGGTTCCTGAATGCTTCACGTGGTTTCATATGTGTATGTGCCTTTCCATGTGCTCCCACTGCTTGGATGTCCTTCAGCCCTTTCCTCACCTAACCTCTGCTCCTCTGACAAAACTCAGTAGAGAGGTCACTAAGTTTTCCGGGATGCCCTCAGGCTGAGTTTGGGGCCTTTTGTATGAGTTGCCACAGCCCACTGGGCAACTCTTTCTTTTAGCCCTCCTGAAATACTGTCATGCTTGATTTACATGTTTGTTACTCTGCGGGTCATGGATAGGTATTCTGAGGGTAGGAACCAGGCATTACTTATTTCTTTGCTGACAGCACATAGCACAAGGTCTGATCCAAAGAGGTATTCAATAAAACACATCTAAGGGGCCCCTGGATGGCTCAGTCAGTTTACTGTCTGCCTTCAGCTCAGGTCAAGATCCCAGGGTCCTGGGATCGAGCCCCAGATCCCTACTTAGCGGGGAGCCTGCTTCTCCTTCTGCCTCTGCCTGCCACGCCCCTGCTTGTGCGCTCCCTCTTTCTCTCTGTCAAATAAATAAAATCTTTTTTAAAAAAATGTAATACATCTGAGCATCAGTGAATGCCTCTCAAATTTAACTGAGGACCAAAGAAATCTCCATGTGTGCAGATGACATTAAATTCTCTTAGGGACACAGACTCAGTTCAAGGATTAAACTGAAAGAGGACTTTCCAGTACTGGGCACATAGTAAGTGCTCAGTAAATACCTGATCACTGATAAGTGGAGATAAGTTTAGCCCAGTGGTTAGCACAGTCCTTGGCTCACTGGAGATGCTTGATAAACACTGAACTAACTGGCTCCCGAAATGGGGGAAAGGCCAGAAAGCAAAGTTGAGGCCATACTGTGGAAGGTCTTTATGCTGCAGACATTTTTAACTCATTCATTTCCCTGGTCAAAACTTCCCCGATGTTAATTTGGCAGCAGAAAGGGGGATGAATGAAATGCAGACAGATGGGTAGTAGGGGAGGCTGATTAAGAGGTTAGAAAAGTTAAAAAAAAAAAAAAAGGTAGGGGCGTTAGAATAAGAGGCCTTCACTGACTGGAGGCAGTAGGAATGGAAAAGGGAGAAGGGAGGTGGGATTCAGCAGCCCATGCAGAGGTAGGACTAACCTGTCATGGAAACTGACTGGGCAGGTAGATGGGGAATGCTTGAGAAAGGGCAATTAGAAGACTACATCAAAGTTTTAAACCCGTGCAACCTGAAAATGTAGGGGTGCTAATAGCATTAAAATGGGAGTCATGGGGTGCCCAGGTGGCTCAGTGAGTTAAACCTCTGCCTTGGGCTCAGGTCATGATCTCAGGGTCCTGGGATCTAGCCCCGCATCGGGCTCTCTGCTCAGCGAGGAGCCTGCTCCCCTCGCCCCACCTGCCTCTCTGCCTACTTGTGTTCTCTCTGTCCAATAAATAAATAAAACTTTTTTAAAAATGGGAGGCAGGAGGTACAGCTTGGCTCTGGACTGGTTGGATTTAAGGGACTGGTGGGATGTCCAAGTGGAGGGTCTGCAATTCAGGAGTGAAATCAGGACCAGTGAAAGATGTGGGAGCTATAAAGGCAATATTGAAGTTATAGGAGTTCATGTGTTCTCCAAAGAACAGAAGGTAGAAAGAGACCCAGCTTTAAGGCAGTGGTATAAGGAATGTCTATATTCAAGAAGTGGGAGGGGGAACCTAGGTAGTTCAGTTGGTTAAGCATTGTTTAAGCGTCAGACTCTTGATCTCAGCTCAGGTCTTGATCTCAGGGTCGTGGGTTCAGGCCCCGCATTGTGTTCCATGCTGGGTGTGGAGCCTGCTTAAAAAAAAAAAAAAAAAAGTGAGAGGAAGAATAGGTCACAAATATCAGTTGGCGGGATGCCTGGGTGGTTCAGTCAGTTAAACATCCCACTCTGGATTTTGGCTCAGGTCATGATATTAGGGTCCTGCGATTCAGCCCTGTGTCTGGCTCCCTGCTTAGTAAAATTGGCTTGGGATTCTCTCTCCCTTTCCCTCTTCATCCCTCCCCCTCACCATGTGCATGCTTGCACATTCTCGCTCCCTCTCTAAAACAAAGAAACAAACAACAATAACAACAACAAAAAGCCCCCAATATTAGTTAGGACACAGTATAGTGCTAGAGTTTTATGTTCACTTCCTGAACTTATCAGCTCAATGTGCTAAAACAGCAAATTAGACTTTTGGTGTCATTTTCAGTGTCAAGGCTACTTGAAATAAATAATCATTTTAGCCCCAGACAAGTAACCTAGGATACTTTGTGCAGATGTGGTAATGAAACCCCAAGAGAGATATTAGTAGATCTAGAAATGGCCCAGAGAAGAGCAATTAAAATAAACAAAGGGGAGAAGCTACTGATGTTTTAAGAAAGACCAAAGGGATAAAGAGCTCCTTTAGTCTGGAAAAATTGCTAGAAGACTCTACAGAAGCAGCAGCAGGAATGATAATGGCTAACATTTACTGAGTACTCACCATGTGAGGTTATTCTTTTTATTTAAGATTTTATTTTTTTGAAGTAATCTCCACCCCCAACATGGGGCTCGAACTCACAACCTGGAGATCAAGAGTCGTATGCTCCACCAACTGAGCCAGCCAGTAGGAGCACCCTTCCTACCCCAAGTGGGATTATTCTAAACAACTTGTATGTGTTGTCTCCCTCAATCCTAAGAACAATCTTACCAGGTAAGTACTATTATTATCTCCACTTTACAGATGAGGAAATTGAGGCACAGTTAAGTTAAATAACTTGCCCAATCTCCCAGATAGTAAAGGAGAAGCCAGGATTCAAACCCCATCTGTTTCTAAAGCATATACTTTTAACCACAGGAGTATAAATCTTTCAGTAAACAAGTCTTCAAAGATATGAATCAAGTAACCACAGTCTTATTTACTGAGATTCAAAACGTGAGATGCCAAGGGGCCACTTAATACATTAAGAGGGATACATGGTTTCATTGTTTGAACTTCTTACACAAACACACACCATTTTTGTAAAAAAATAAAAAAGAGATGATGCAATTTCAATATAAATGTTGAAAATACTAGTCTACCCAGCAGGTAGTAAAATTCTAGAATTAGTTACCCAGGGAGGTTGAAATAAGTATAAATAGTTTGAAGAAAGATTTAGTACCTACAGTAGATATGTTCCTTTACACATACCTATAACAGCAACGTATTCCTAGGGAAAGTAGGTTTTTGAACTAGGTAGGAAAGGACAGAGCGCGCTGGAAAGAGGGAGAATGTGTGTGGGAAATGGAGGCACAACTGAGTGATGTATGAAGTCACTCGCCTAGTTGGGTGGCATGTAACCAAATTAATTAACTTGAAGATAATTTGGGAATGCAGTGCTTTCTCTATTCAACAGACTATCCTGGGAAGACGTGATGCGCCTTCATAAATAACATCTGGGTCGGAAATGCTTTAGAGATCATTATCCCCACCTTTAACAAATCCACACCATGTATCCTCTGTGCATATGGAAAATGACTGTTTCTTTAGGAAAACTAAAGGCACTTTTGGGGTCACCTAGGAATTTAAGTGTTCTTTCACATGAAGTTTGACTTCTGTTCTAAAAACTCATGAAAACAGTGCTGCCCCTAGCTGTACCTTGCACATTTGGAATGAACTCCAACCTAGAAAACAATGTGTGACTGGACCCAAGGTACTTATTTGAATGATACAATCTTTGGTAACTATGACTCTGAATGAATACCTTGGCTTCCCTTCATGTTAAAATCTACAGATGAGACCATTAAAATCCCACTCCCTGAATAGGAGTTAACCATTTATTTCTAGAAAATGCGAAACTAGCCTAGTTTCTTTTGCATTCTGCACATGGGTAAGATATTCAAAAGAAGAGAATGGGGGCATGTATCTTAGACTGTAGTGGACAAAACAAAATTCAATGCTTGCCCACTACCCTGAAGACTAGGATAATGTATGGTGGCTTATAGAAATACCAGATTTCTTTTCAAAGGAAAGGAACCAGACCTCAGCTCCCTTAAGAAACCTAATGATTTTTCTGCTTTGAATAAATTAATATTAGCAGAGATAATTTAATAAGATATCTGAAAGGCTATTTTAAATTCAACCATTATCAAAGCTAAAACCAAGGGTTAAGACTTTTTTTTTTTTCTGGTCAACTACCTTTTCTATTTTGCCACTTCCTGGGGTGAAGGAAGCACTTTCCTGTCAAGTACAGGAAGATTATTTCCTGGTTCTTCCTGATTGTGTGGTTTATAAATACGCCTACATTTGTAAGGAATACATTACACTGTACTTGACACTGATTGAGTACCGTGTCAAATCTTGGCTTAGAGGTGAAAGAATTGGAGTGGGCCCAGAGAAAAATAATGAACATAATATTTGTCCTCTTGGAACTTACATTCCAATGGGGGAAGAGAAAAAGTGAACAATAATAACACAACAAACATAATAAACAGGTAAATTATAGAATATTTCAGAGGGTGATACAGAGGTAGAGCAGGCTAAGCGGGCCAGGAATGGTAAGATTGCAAATTTAAAAGGCGTGTCCTTTGAGTGTATGAGAGTTAGCAAACTCTCTTTGAGTATATGAGAGTTAGCAAAATTGATGCAGCTCAAAAGTAGAATCCTGACAGGACTGAGGGCATTTACCTTGTGACATGCTGCTTACAACACTGTGCCTATGAGTCAGGGGGCACAGGAGGAGTCAGTGCAGAGTTTGGAAAAATGGATGAATTCCGTCTTGGCCATATTAAGTTCGAAGTGCCGCAGGATAGAAGTAAGCGATTAGCGGGTCTGGAAATCCAGGTCTGGAACCAAAGAGAGACATTTGAGATCGAGATGTCTCTTCGGAATTACGGTGTTATCGACGGTAGCCGAAGGGGTGGGAATGAAGAGGTAAGCTCGCCAAAGGAGAGCAGAGTGAAAGAAAGGGAGAATCTCACTAACGACTGTGTGTATTTTAGGGGATAGCAGACAAAGACAAATCAAAGAGGGAGAGTACACTTTTTTTCTGATCGGAGACAGACGAGATGGGCTGGCGTTTTGCGTGTCCTTTATTCCTCCCCTTTCATTTCTCCCTAAACTGGTTCTCTTAAGGACAAACCCTCCCGCGTGACACCACACTCCTTCGGACACGAGTCTTTCTACAAGACCTTTTGAAGGTAAGGAGAAGGGAACTAACTTTTACGGAGCATCCCACGCGTGCCACGTGCTTGGGGTTCCAAATACCGGGTTGTTCTCTTCTACACCCCACCCGCCTCCTCGCTTTCACAACCTTGCCGCCTTCAGCAGTGTGGGCTCCCGGAGGGCTGAAGCACTGGACAGGCCGGCAGAAAACAAAGGACCCAGCTGGAGGGAAAAGCAAAGCAAACAAACAACC